>NC_143200.1:18975000-19590000 GCF_051530095.1 Phoenix dactylifera
TTATTCCAACTTCTTGCTCTATAAATAGAGGAGGTATAAAGAATAAAGCAATGAATTAGAAAATTAATTTTGGTTTTCAATGCTCTTGTGATTGAGAGGCGTGAGGCTTCTTCTTCCTCCTTTAGTAAGACTCCAAAGGTTCCTTCTTCCTAGGTGAGACGCCTTGGAAACCCTTGGCAAGATGCTGAGGTTCTTCATTAGTAGAAGCTGGAAAGGTGAGACTCCTCTTTCTTTATGCCAACCCCGGATTCTTGAGAGAAGGTGAGACTCTTTCAATCAAGACCTAGTTATCTTCCTTGCATCCATCATCACCATGCTCTAACTCTAGCCCTAGTCTAATTATTCGCCACTTCCTTAACTTGGCCACCATCCATAGAACCCAATCTCTTCATCATCATTGTCTTCTTCTTCCTTCATCCTTCCATTAATCAAAACCCTAACCGCCACTTGAGAAAAATAAAAAGAGAGAGCAAAGATCAGCCCTTCCATTTGAGTCCACCACATAAATCCTACCTCTGTTCTGCGTCAATTGGTATCAGAGCAATCATCCCACCTCCGTATTGAATCAGTTTTTATTCCTCTTTATCAATTTCTGTTTGACTTTATTGGTTGTAGTCATGCTGTGAGTCACTGTTACATAAAAAGAATAAAAATAGAGAGAGAGAGAGAGATTGCTTGACTGGAAAACATGAAAAAGTTATGCATGCCTGGGTAATATGCCTGGGTAAATTGGGAAAAGTTTAACTTCCTCCTTAATACATTCAAAAATAATAATAAATTATAAAAATTCTTATGAAATTATAAGTAAATTATACTTACATTTAATAACTTAAAAAATCTATATTGTCTAATAGTGTAAATACCAAAGAAATTGTTTAATGAAAAAATTGATCACAAGGAATGCTTCTATATCTAAAGAAAAGATGATTGGTCATCTAAAAATCATTAAAAGAATTTCAGCCAATGCAGACAGAGCAATGAATAATTTGGTTCAAGACAATTAGCTGAAGCTGAGCGCAACATAAAGAAAACAAGCAAATCAATCTTCTCTGCTGTAACTTTTTTTAATGCCTTAAAACTCATTATAATCTTTAGACTCGTCTCCACTTCATTGGACCTATTATCATATCCATGCACAATGACATAATCATATATTTTCATGCAGATATATTCATAACTCTTTTATTTTTTTTCTTTTTCTTTAAAGACTGAAAAAATAATAATTGTTATTTTAATTGCAGAAGCAATCAACCTTCTTAGGGGAGGTTTATTAATTTATTACCCTGAGAAATCAACATTGCTGAAATTTATAAGATGACCTTGTACCAGCTGCTCTGTCTTCTAGACCATGTATCCAATCTCAATCATCTCGAAGTCTGCGGTTATTAAATCCGATAATTAATTATTAAATCATTAATCTCGTTTATCGAACGGTAACAGCTGGCCATCACGTTGCGGCATCGCTTCTCCCACGGGTTCGGGCCACGGGAACCCGTGAACTCGCGCCGAAAACGGAAGGGCGTTGGATCCGATACCATAGCCCTTAAATCTTTTGAGAAGTCTTCGAACAGAGAGAAAACTCGAATAAATTATTCAAATTCAAATATTTGAAGATGCACCATGAAATATTTTATATTAAATTTTTTTTTGCAGGAAAGAGCATTATGTTGATCACGCGAGAAATGTTTTATAATACTAAAGTTTCAAACAAAAAGAGTTGCACAGGTAGCCTCCTATTATTCTTCTCATTGAGCATTGCATTGTGTCAGATACAAATATTAATAAGGAAAAGAAAGTGTAAAGTTACTATAGTGGGCCGGCTCAACCCTTAGATAATAAAGGCGGTTACTTAAGGCCCTGGCTTAAAGAAGACCCACCATAGAGAAGGCATCAAAGATAAAATTGAAAGAAAAAATGTCTCATTAGTGAGTTCGCCTTGTGCCGGCTCGCTACAGGAAAAACTTCAAAAATAAAACAGAAAAGAAAAAAAGGCTCATCTTAGTAAGTTCGTCTTAGGCCTCCAAACACACTGGGCCACTCTTGATCATATATTCATACCATGTCATTATCATCTTTCTTAACCCTCTTGTTGAATGTAACCATCGTCCATTTTCCAAAATCATGTAGAATATCTAATTGATATAAATAAAGCAGTAGGTAATGCATGAGTTATGGTTGTCGGTGCATACTGACATGGGCCACGTTCGGTGTTTGTAGCAGTTGGACTACTCAATAAGGTTTGGAAGATAGGGCCAATGTCACGTGGCTGAAATATGAGAGATGGCTATTCCTAAAGCCAATAGGTTATTTTAATGCAAGGACCGTAATCTCTGGGTGCACCATATTCATACTCTCATCTTTTGTTGTTTTCTCAGCCAGGGCATTCGTAACAACGGGGCTAAAAGTTGCAAAACAAATTGTTGTTTTGTGGCCAACCATTAGGAAAGGAATCTCAACCACCTCATTTTCATCCGCTCTTGCATCAGGATTTCTTTATGCCACGAAGAATGCAACGTCCCAACTCCTGCCAACAAGTGTAAATTCAGACCAGTCCTGAAAAACCAGACCTTTGTAGGGAAGTAGTCATCAGCCAGAAACAGAAATAATGCTTCCAAGCCATTCACACAACAAAGAAGACAATCCACGAAGAAGCAATAACCCGAGTTTGTTGAAGGTCTTTAAGCTACTAAACTTTCATCTCAAACCACAACATATCAAATATTCGAGAACTAATACAACAAACAGCGAAAAGAATGGGAGGGGGAATATATACAGCATAAACCATGCGTAGAATAGAGCATAACACTACGTAAAACTTCAATTAGCAGACTGAACCATGGTTTGCCAAGTTCCGTAGTTACGGGCCGTTAGTAAATGCTTTCCAAAGGGGACAGCATCGATGCTGTATCTAAAACTGTAAAGATCTGAATTTTGGGCCTGTTATTAGGCCCAAAGAACTGAAGTCGGCAATGGATGCCGACTTCAGTTCGCTCTTCGTGTCGCCCCACGAAGACCACGCCGGCCGAACGGCCAGCGAAATCACCGCAAGCCCCCCCTCTTCCCTCTCCCTCCCTCTCTCTCTCTCTCCCTTCGTGAACTATCAGAGGAACCCCTCCCTATTCCTCTAAAAAAAAAAAAATCTAACATTTCCTCCTCTAACTCTTTCCCTTGAGAGCCGCGGCCGCTGCCGTCACCGGAGCCCCGTCACCGCCGGAGCCGCCATCGCCGTCGGGAAGCCTCACGTCGACGACCGGAGGTGAGAAAGATCGGATTTAAAGGGGAAGAAATGAGGGTTGTTAGTGGGTTTTCCTTCCCCTGTTTCGGGGAAGTTTTTTTTTTGTGAAATCCGGTCGGCCGACGGTGGCCGGCCGGGGTCAATCCGGCCGAAACGGGTTCGGCCGGAGATGGGCGAACGGGGGGCCGGGCTTCCCAGCCCGAGCTCCCTCTCTTTCCTCTTTTTCTTCCTCTCCTTCTCCTCTTCTTCTTCTTCTCTTTCGCCGCCCGTGAAGGTGGGATGGCCGACGGCGGCTGGCCGAGCGCCGCCGCCGAGGGCCACGGTCGGCCGCCGAGGGCCGACCGGAGCCACCAGCCACCCCCCCCCCCCTTCTTCCTTTCTTCTTCTCCTTCTCCTTCTTCTTCCTCTTCTCCTTCTTTTTCTTCTTCTTCTTCTTCTTCTTCTTCCGGCTGGGTGCTTTCCTTGCATCATTTTCCGTGCCCTGTTGTTGTCTCAAACCAGACACAAATGAACTTTGGGTGTTTCCCCTTGCATCGAATTCCGTGCCTAAATTGTGAACCGGACTTGGACCGGGTTCAAACTGTGAACCGGTTTCATCTATGCTGTGAATGAGGTTTGATCCAAGTTGAATGAATGGGTTTTGTTATGGTCTGATTGAACCAGTGATCAGTAGGATGGATTGAGTTTGAGTTGAATCCGATTGGATCTATGGGCTGGGTTGGGTTGGGCCCGAAATCTGATCTGAACCTGTTATCCGGTTTGGTTCAATTGGGCCTAATCTATTTTGGGCCACAATTGACTTGGGTTTAAGGGATTCTGATTTTAGGGTATATGTTTGATTTTGGGGGCCCATTCTTGGATTTATGAGCTTAGGAGTTTAAGGGGTTGAAATTAGTTTAAATTATGTTTCTTAATTAATTAAATAATTAATATTTATGTTTAATCAGGGGTTCGTGATATCTGTGGCAGGGATTTTTAAGCGAGTCTAGGTAGGTGACCTATTGCTTTAAAGTAGAATTTTAATATGTATCTTGCATATGTTGATGTTATGTTTTATTATTGGCATTATGTGTTAGATTTAAAATTAAATATTTAAATTTCATAAATTGTTATATGCTTTACTGATGGGAGTATGATTATGACTTTAATTTGGAAAGTTGATTTATTGATTTTTAAAATCCGCGTGACTATAGTCTAGGCCCCGCCAATGGGATGATACGTTGGCCCTGTCGACTTGTACTGAGGAACTAGTTCCGACACCGCGACCACCGGTGATAGAATAGTGGCGGCACAGGGGTGCGTTTTGCTCTTCGGAACGGCTCGGTGGAGCGTGAGTTTGGCACCAGGGGGTGCGGCACAGTGGTGCGTTGGCTCAGTGGAGCGGCTCTTCGGAGAGTTGTATTGGCACTTCGGTGTAACCATGCCACTGGGTGATGTGGCCGTAGTCATGCGGTTGAGTTATTTTGAGTCTCGGATTGGGTTTACAGATTATTGTGTGGATTTTTGGATTTATGTGTTTAGCTGCTTTTATATGCATTATGACATGTTATATGATGACTTTATTGCATGATGTTGCCTACTGAACTGTTAGCTCACTCCTACTATTTACATTTTTTTTACAGGTGATGATATGTGACTATGGGGATTACGGGGTGGAGTGATCATGATGTAGTTAGCTAGTAGATATTGACTTTTTCTTTTGACTTATGTATATATGGACATTTGAATTGAAAGTTGGAATTTATCTTTGTTTAGCTATTGATGTGGAATCTGATTCATCTGCCTTGCGTGCCTGCGGGGTTCGCCCTGCAGGTGCGCGGCGTCTGCTCGCGCCCCGGGCCCCGGGTTCGGGGCGTGACAGATTTATTGGTATCAGAGCATAGGTTAAAGATCACTAGGGACATTAAAACAAAATCATAATAAATATAATAATAAATAATAATAATAATAATAATAAAAACTTAGGAATATAGGGACACATGTGAAGAAATGAGAGTGGGGTAGAAAATCTTATGGGTCGGTGAATCTAACACTAATGATGTGTATTCGGAAAAAAAAAAAAAACACTTAGGAATATAGGGACACATGTAAAGAAATGAGAGTGGGGTAGAAAATCTTATGGGTGGATGGATCCAACACTAATGATGGTTATTTAAAAAAAAAAAAAAGAAAAAAAGAAAGGGAATATAGGGACACATGTGAAGAAATGATAGTGGGGTAGAAAATTTTACAGTGGATGGATCTAACCCTGATGTTGTGTTATTTGTGTATGTATCAGCATGCCGCCCCGCCGTGCACGTGTGGCACCTCGCCGCCTGATCGAGACTATTGGAAGTGATCCAGCCACTTCTCATCCGACTGAGAGAGTCCAGGAGGATGAGGCTGATCAGACAATACTGGATGGACCAGATCATGGCCAGGAGAGCAGGATGGGAGGTCCGACCCAGGTGATGGAGCTGATCAGAGAGGTTGTTGGGTTAGTTCGACAGCAGAGGGGACCACAACAGCTTTTTCCCTCTGCTAGTTCTTTGGATCAGGGGAGGAGTATAGCAGAGTTCAGGAAGTTAGCTCCTCCGGCCTTCAAGGGAACTACCGATCCCCAAGAGGCCGAATGGTGGATAGATGAGATGGAGAAGGCCTTCAGGGCCATGGGTTGTACTGAGGAGGAGAAGATCAGATTTGCCACCTATATGCTTCAGGACCGGGCTCATCATTGGTGGGAGTCTGTAGAGAGGACCATGATGCAGGATGCAGGATCTGTGACCTGACCGGGATTCCGCATGGCCTTCTACTCCAAGTATTTCCCTTCCAGTCGTATCAGGGAGCTGGAGAGGGAGTTTCTGAGTCTCTCTCAGGGGAGTATGACTGTGGAGGACTACGAGGCTGAGTTTGATTGGTTGTCCCGTTTTGCACCATCTCTTGTCCAAGACCCTAAATCTAGGATGAGTAGATTTGAGGAAGGACTGAGGCCTCGCCTGCGTCAGGGTTTAGCTGCTGTTCACTCGACTGATTATGATGACCTAGTTGACAGAGCTAAAAATATGGAGATCATCTGGAAGGAGACACAGGATGCTCAGAAAGGGAAGTCGAAGAGGACCAGGGACTTTGATTTTGACGGTGAGCGGCATCTGCGCCGACCTATGCAGTTCCGTCCAGGAGCAAGGCAGCGAGTTCCATGTGGGAGGACTGCACCGGATCGCAGGGGGATATCAGGAGTGTGCTTCAGGTGTGGCCAGACGGGACATAGAGCTGTTGAGTGTCGTCAGACACGGCCTGATATTGGAGCATGTTTCAGGTGTGGTCAGCAGGGCCACCGGATAGCTGAGTGCCCTCAGACTCAGACTTTTTCTGGAGTTTGTTTCGGGTGTGGTCAGCCGGGTCACAGGATTTCCAGTTGTCCTCGTACTAGATCTGTGCAGAGGCCACCGAGCGCTAGGGCTCCTCAGCGACAGATTCCCCCTGATCCAGCACAGATTTTTCAGCCAGCCGCTCCCAGACAGCAGACAGGAGGAGGGTCTCGCACCCAGGGACGGGTATATGCACTGACACAGCAGGATGCTCAGGCATCCAACACGGCAGTGACAGGTACCTTATTAGTACATTCTACTTATGCATATGCACTATTCGACTCAGGGGCCACACACTCTTTTATTTCATCTACATATGTGCATAAGCATGATATATTTTGCTCACCCTTGGAGAGGGAATTATGTGTTAGTACCCTAGCTGGGGGTAAGATGATCACCTCACTGATATGCAAGTCTTGCCCAGTAATTGTAGAGGGTAGAGACTTGAAAGCTGACCTTATTGTCATGGACTTACATGAATTTGATTTAATTCTGGGTATGGATTGGTTAGCTATATATCACGCTACCATTGACTGCTTCTCGAAGCGGGTGACTTTCCGAATCCCTGACATTGAAGAGTTTTATTTTGTGGGTGATGGAGGGTGTGTCTCCCCTCAGATAGTGGCAGCCTTACAGGGTATTCGGTCTCTCAGGAAGGGGTGCTCTGTGTATATGGCAGCCGTCATGGATTCTGAGCAGTCGGAACAGAAAATTGAAGACATACCCGTGGTCAGGGAATACCCTGATGTTTTCTCTGATGAGCTTCCTGGTTTACCACCAGTTAGAGAGGTGGAATTTGCCATTGATCTAAACCCTGGTACGGCACCCATATCTAGACCTCCTTACAGAATGGCCCCTGCTGAACTAAAAGAACTGAAGGAACAGTTGCAGGAGCTATTGGATCTGGGTTTCATTCGACCCAGTGTCTCTCCTTGGGGTGCACCAGTGTTATTTGTGAGGAAGAAGGACGGCAGTATGAGGCTATGCATTGATTTCCGACAAATTAACAAAATGACTATCAAGAACAGGTACCTCCTGCCCCAGATTGATGACTTGTTTGATCAGCTTCAGGGTGCCCAGGTGTTTTCAAAGATTGATCTGCGATCTGGATATCATCAGTTGAGGATAAAGGAGTCTGATATAGCCAAGACTGCCTTCCGCACCAGATATGGCCATTATGAGTATCTGGTGATGCCTTTCGGGTTGACAAATGCTCCAGCTGCATTTATGGATCTGATGAACAGGATATTTAAACCTTTCTTGGACAAATTTGTAATTGTGTTTATTGATGACATCTTAATCTATTCCAAGAGTCATACTGAGCATGAGCAACACTTGAAAATTGTTTTGGAAATTTTGAGACAGAATCAATTGTATGGGAAACTGAAGAAATGTCAGTTCTGGCTGGATCAGGTGATGTTCTTGGGGCATGTGGTATCTAAAGAAGGAATTATGGTTGACCCGAAGAAGATCGAAGCTGTAGTTGACTGGAGCAGACCGACAAATGTATCAGAGATCCGCAGTTTCCTTGGATTAGACGGCTATTACAGAAGATTTGTAGAAGGCTTCTCTAGTATTGCTGGGCCCTTGACTCGACTCACTCGCAAAGGAGTGAAATTCGAGTGGTCGGATCAGTGTGAGAAGAGCTTCGAGGAATTGAAGCGCCGGCTAGTGTCAACACCTATTTTGACTCTGCCAGTCACGGGTGTTGATTATACTATTTACAGTGATGCCTCCAAGAAGGGTTTGGGCTGTGTGCTGATGCAGAATGGAAAAGTTATTGCCTACGCCTCTAGACAGCTCAAGCCTTATGAAGAAAACTATCCCACACATGATATCGAGCTTGCAGCAGTTGTATTTGCTCTGAAAATATGGAGGCACTATTTGTATGGAGAGACATGTCAGGTATATACTGATCATAAAAGCATGAAATATCTCTTTACTCAAAAAGAGCTGAATATGAGACAGAGGAGGTGGCTGGAGTTGTTAAAAGATTATGATCTGACTATCCACTATCACCCTGGAAAGGCAAATGTAGTAGCAGATGCACTGAGCCGAAAATCTTCAGGAAATATTGCAGCCTTGATTACTACTCAGAAGGATATTCTGGAAGATCTGAGGAGAGCAGAGATAGAGATGTATCTACATGAGGCTACTATGAAATTGGCAAACTTGCGAGTCCAGCCTACACTTATTGATAGAATTAAGGCAGCGCAAGTTGATGACCCTCGACTCCAGAAGATCAGGAGGGATATCGAGTCTGGTACACAGTCAGATTTTCGTATACATGAAGATGGCTCTTTGAGGTTTATTAACAGAGTCTGTGTTCCAGATAATCCTGGTTTGAAGAAGGAAATCATGGATGAAGCTCACAGTACGGGATATACAGTGCACCCAGGCAGTACCAAGATGTACAAGGATCTGAAAGCGGTGTTTTGGTGGAATAACATGAAGAGGGAGATTGCCCAGCATGTATCTCAATGCTTAACTTGTCAGCAAGTTAAGATTGAGCATCAGAGACCAGTAGGTATGCTACAGCCTCTGCCGATTCCAGAGTGGAAATGGGAGCATATCACTATGGATTTCGTATCAGGGCTACCTCGTACCCTTAGAGGTCATGATTCAGTCTGGGTGATCGTAGACAGACTGACCAAAACAGCTCATTTTCTGGCAATCAAGACTGGGATGACACTGGAGAAGCTGGCAGAATTATATATCGAGCAGATAGTACGGCTGCACGGAGTTCCAGTATCCATTGTATCAGATAGAGACTCCCGGTTTGTGGCACATTCTGGGGCAGCTTGCATAGAGCTTTGGGGACCACCCTTAGCTTCAGTACAGCCTTTCATCCACAGACAGATGGACAGTCTGAGAGGACCATCCAGATTCTAGAGGATATGCTGAGAGCCTGCTCTATTGATATGAGGGGCTCTTGGGATCATCACTTGTCACTGGTAGAGTTTGCTTATAATAATAGCTACCAGGCAAGCATACAGATGGCTCCTTATGAGGCTCTATATGGTAGGAAGTGCAGATCGCCTATCTGTTGGGATGATGTGGGGGAGAGGAAGATCTTGGGTCCAGAGATGGTGCAGCAGACAGTGGAAAAGATTTAGTTGATCAGAGAACGACTCCGAGCAGCTCAGAGCAGACAGAAAAGCTATGCAGCTATCAGGAGGCGGGAATTGGAATTTCAGGTCGGAGATCATGTGTTCCTCAGAGTATCCCCTTCTAAAGGGATCATGCGGTTTGGAGTTCGAGGCAAGCTCAGTCCGAGATATGTGGGACCCTTCGAGATTCTCGAGAGAGTTGGATCTGTTGCTTATAGACTGGCACTTCCACCTGCTCTATCGGGGGTTCATTCTGTTTTTCATGTCTCTATGTTGAGGAGGTATATTGCTGATCCCAGTCATGTGATTGAAGTGGCACCTTTGCAGCTCCGCGCAGATCTTTCTTATGTTGAGCAGCCTATCCGTATAGTGGATAGGAAGGACCAAGTTTTGAGGAGGCGCACGATTCCTTATGTAAAGGTGCAGTGGAGCAATCACAGTGAGAGAGAAGCCACTTGGGAGCTGGAGGAGGAGATGAGAGAGAAGTTTCCTGCCTTGTTCTCGGATTGAGGTATGTTTTAATTTCGAGGACGAAATTTTTTTTTTTGTTGGTTAGAGTGTAAAGATCTGAATTTTGGGCCTGTTATTAGGCCCAAAGAACTGAAGTCGGCAATGGATGCCGACTTCAGTTCGCTCTTCGTGTCGCCCCACGAAGACCACGCCGGCCGAACGGCCAGCGAAATCACCGCAAGCCCCCCCTCTTCCCTCTCCCTCCCTCTCTCTCTCTCCCTTCGTGAACTATCAGAGGAACCCCTCCCTATTCCTCTAAAAAAAAAGAATCTAACATTTCCTCCTCTAACTCTTTCCCCTTCCTTGAGAGCCGCGGCCGCTGCCGTCACCGGAGCCCCGTCACCGCCGGAGCCGCCATCGCCGTCGGGAAGTGTCACGTCGACGACCGGAGGTGAGAAAGATCGGATTTAAAGGGGAAGAAATGAGGGTTGTTAGTGGGTTTTCCTTCCCCTGTTTCGGGGAAGTTTTTTTTTGTGAAATCCGGTCGGCCGACGGTGGCCGGCCGGGGTCAATCCGGCCGAAATGGGTTCGGCCGGAGATGGGCGAACGGGGGGCCGGGCTTCCCAGCCCGAGCTCCCTCTCTTTCCTCTTTTTCTTCCTCTCCTTCTCCTCTTCTTCTTCTTCTCTTTCGCCGCCCGTGAAGGTGGGATGGCCGACGGCGGCTGGCCGAGCGCCGCCGCCGAGGGCCACGGTCGGCCGCCGAGGGCCGACCGGAGCCACCAGCCACCCCCCCCCTTCTTCCTTTCTTCTTCTTCTTCTCCTTCTTCTTCCTCTTCTCCTTCTTTTTCTTCTTCTTCTTCTTCTTCCGGCTGGGTGCTTTCCTTGCATCATTTTCCGTGCCCTGTTGTTGTCTCAAACCAGACACAAATGAACTTTGGGTGTTTCCCCTTGCATCGAATTCCGTGCCTAAATTGTGAACCGGACTTGGACCGGGTTCAAACTGTGAACCGGTTTCATCTATGCTGTGAATGAGGTTTGATCCAAGTTGAATGAATGGGTTTTGTTATGGTCTGATTGAACCAGTGATCAGTAGGATGGATTGAGTTTGAGTTGAATCCGATTGGATCTGTGGGCTGGGTTGGGTTGGGCCCGAAATCTGATCTGAACCTGTTATCCGGTTTGGTTCAATTGGGCCTAATCTATTTTGGGCCACAATTGACTTGGGTTTAAGGGATTCTGATTTTAGGGTATATGTTTGATTTTGGGGGCCCATTCTTGGATTTATGAGCTTAGGAGTTTAAGGGGTTGAAATTAGTTTAAATTATGTTTCTTAATTAATTAAATAATTAATATTTATGTTTAATCAGGGGTTCGTGATATCTGTGGCAGGGATTTTTAAGCGAGCCCAGGTAGGTGACCTATTGCTTTAAAGTAGAATTTTAACATGTATCTTGCATATGTTGATGTTATGTTTTATTATTGGCATTATGTGTTAGATTTAAAATTAAATATTTAAATTTCATAAATTGTTATATGCTTTACTGATGGGAGTATGATTATGACTTTAATTTGGAAAGTTGATTTATTGATTTTTAAAATCCGCGTGACTATAGTCTAGGCCCCGCCAATGGGATGATACGTTGGCCCTGTCGACTTGTACTGAGGAACTAGTTCCGATACCGCGACCACCGGTGATAGAATAGTGGCGGCACAGGGGTGCGTTTTGCTCTTCGGAGCGGCTCGGTGGAGCGTGAGTTTGGCACCAGGGGGTGCGGCACAGTGGTGCGTTGGCTCAGTGGAGCGGCTCTTCGGAGAGTTGTATTGGCACTTCGGTGTAACCATGCCACTGGGTGATGTGGCCGTAGTCATGCGGTTGAGTTATTTTGAGTCTCGGATTGGGTTTACAGATTATTGTGTGGATTTTTGGATTTATGTGTTTAGCTGCTTTTATATGCATTATGACATGTTATATGATGACTTTATTGCATGATGTTGCCTACTGAGCTGTTAGCTCACTCCTACTATTTATATTTTTTTTACAGGTGATGATATGTGACTATGGGGATTACGGGGTGGAGTGATCATGATGTAGTTAGCTAGTAGATATTGACTTTTTCTTTTGACTTATGTATATATGGACATTTGAATTGAAAGTTGGAATTTATCTTTGTTTAGCTATTGATGTGGAATCTGATTCATCTGCCTTGCGTGCCTGCGGGGTTCGCCCTGCAGGTGCGCGGCGTCTGCTCGCGCCCCGGGCCTCGGGTTCGGGGCGGGACAGAAACATCGACACTTCGAGTTTGAAATATTCGGAAGCTGTATAACAAACTCCTCTAAAACTTTCTTCCTAAACCCAGCTGTTGCAGTATCCAATTATCCTAAGAACGGAAATAGACGTTTCAAACTCATTGGTACAGGACAACAGCATTATGACATAACTAAGATAGTATAAAGAGTAATCAGCACCATATGTGAGAATCGATATATGTATGTATTCATTTCAACTATTAGTGATGCACTATTGGATAAATTTATAAACGTATACAGAAAGAAACCTAAATAATATCTCCTAGCTAGCTTTTTGAATAGGGCACAAGATCGTTAGATTGACAGAGAAAAGGGAGGACACTTGTAGCAAGCAAACAAGATTTGTGTTACGACCTGCATTTAATTGTTATAGTTTATTATATTCACTATTCTCTATTATTTCTCTATGGGTGTAAAAAAAATCATCTTTTCTTATACATGACATAGGCATGATTTTCTCAAACTATGTCCAATTTTATTTTTCTTGTATGTGAAATTTATTTTCATTTCATTATTAAATCTCAATGTAATGTGCGCTCACAGGCTCCATGAAGCATTCTATAGAGATCCCAAACATGCAAGAAACAGATGGCTGCAACAAGGATTTGAGCTGTAGATGAAGCTAATTGAACAATATTTGTTGATTTGACAAAATCTGAAACTAAATGGATGAAGTTGAATCTTGTCCTTGTTAGAGATACTAGATTACATGTATTGTGTACAGTTGTTACATACCATTATTTATATACATACTGTGGTGCCGGGCTGCGTCCTGATGCCTTCATCCTAGTTTGGTTCCACAGCTTGTTGCAGAGTATCTGAGCCATGGAAAGTCACAAATCATCAAATTAAAGCATGGATTTCCCAATGCCATTGGTGCTTGGTCTTGCCACTCTCCTTAAGCTCAGGTGCTCCACCATCAGCCTCTCAACCATCATGAACTTGTCTTCACCAAATAGCTCTTGGCTCCCGCTGTTGACAAACCCTCAAGGAATTTCTCCTTCAGTCCCATTGTTGAATTACGTCCTTTGCAAATTGGACTCACAGCTTCTCTCTTGACTGGATGCCTACAACTCTGCACCTTCCCTCACCAAGGCTAAGAGATCAACCTTAAATCTCTTCTTTCCCTTGTAATCATAGATTAGGTTGTCTTCCTCTAAAAAATTCCTTTCTGTTTGGGAGTTGCCATAACCACCCTGCTCCTTTATTTCAATGGTGAGAACGTTGTGCCCTCGAGAGCCGCCAAGCGTTTGACAGATTATCTCGAAGACATCTTCACTGTCCGAGTGTCCAGTGTGGTGCTTATTGTTCCCTTGCCTTAGGCCATCAACCACTATAGAAAAAATAGGTTTATCCGACTGTGATCTGCCGACGCTAGAAAAAAGCATCGGTAATTTAGTCACCACGCCAAAATTTGTTGACTTTTTTTACTAGCATCGGTATATTGTGACACTTAAAAGTGTCAGAAGTAAAATAAAATTTTCCTTCCGGCACTTTTTGGTAAGTGTTGTCTGGAATAAACTAAGAAAGCATTGTCAGAAGCCATGGGTTCCCTAAATCCCCAACCCCTCGCTCGACCTAGCATCGATCGATCATCCCCATTTCAGCCTCTTTGGTGCCCAAATCGACCAACCGACCCGCCGAGCTACGCCTCCGCCCATCCATGCAGGTCTCCTTCTCCTCCTCCCCCTCCCGGCGCCTCCTTTTCCCTAGCCAACTTTCTCCTCCTCCTTGGTGCCCATACCCACCACCAATCCGCGGTGTTCTTCGAAGATCCGGCCAACCACCCTCCTCCGGTCGACTGTCTCCTCCGCTGCAGATCTCAGCCGGCCTCACTACAGGAAAAACTATTTTTTCCGACTTTTGTCTGCCGACGCTAAGTAGAAACGTCGGTAATTTTTACTAAGCGCTAAAATTTGCCGACGTTTTTAAAGAGCGTCAGTAGGTCTGACTTCCGGCGATGCTTATAAGCGTCGCTAAAGGTTCCGCCGACGCTTATAAGCGTCGTCGCAAGCTGTAGCTTGGGCCGACGCTTTTAAGCGTCGGCGAAAGCAAAAAATCCCAACCGAAGCCATCTCCCTTTTTTTTTTCTTTTTTTTTCTCCCAATGACGCTTTAGAAAGCGTCGTCGGAGGCCATTATCCCCCCTCCCCTCTCCTTACTGCAAATTTCTCCCGATCCCTAACCTATCCAGCCGCCCCCCTCCCCTTCTCTCTCCGCCGCTCGCCCCCTCCCCCCTCCTCTCTACAAATCCCCTCCCCCCTCCCGATCCCTCAAAACCCCTCCCTTACAAATCTCTAACCCCCTCCCAATTCTCGATCAAATCCCTTCCAAGAAGCGAGAGAGAGAGAGAGAGAGAGAGAGAGCGGCGTCGGCTTCATATATAGTTCGATGGAGCTTCTTCCCTCTTCTCCGGCGTCAGGTTCATGCCTTCTCAGGCCACCCAGGCCCCCGATCCCTCCTCTTTCTCCCCCGCCAAGGTACCCATCGCCTTTCTCTCTCTCTCTCTCTGTAGAGATCGCGATCTCGATCCGTGCCCTCCGGTCCTAGCAGTCCCGCCCGGAGCCGGAGTCCGGCTCCCCGGACTGGATCTGTGCTGGCCTCGCCCGGATCGAGCTCCTACACGCCTCCCTCAACGACCTCCACCAGCTCCCCCAGGCCCAGGACACCCTCCGCCGCCGCTCCTCCACCCCCTAGACCGACCGCCTCCTCGACGACTTCCTCCGCTTCGCCGACGCCTACGGCTCCTTCCGATCCGTCCTCATCTCCCTCAAAGAAACTTAGTCCGAGCTCCAGACCGCCATCCGGTGGCGCGACGAGGCCCGGGTCGCGTCCTCCGTCCGGTCCCAGAAAAGAATCCAAAAAGATCTCGCCAAGCTCGCCGTTTCCATTCAAGAAGCATCCAGATCGCCCGCCCCCGCACTGGCGGCGGATGCGGTGGAGGCGGAGATGGCGGGGATCATGAGGAGGCGACGGTGGCCACGGCGATGGCTTCGGCGGTGGTTTTCCAGATTGCCCCCCTCAGGTGGCGGTAAAAAAAAAATATTTTTATATATTTTTTTTTTAAAAAAAATTTATGACGATGCTTTAAAGCATCGCTAATTTAACTGCTAGACGGATTTTAGCGACGCTTAAAAGCGTCGCTAAAAATAACTTTTAGCGACGCTTTTCAAACGCGTCAGCAATTTTTTTTCCACCCCGACATCGCCGACGCTTTGAAAAGCGTCGGAAAGAAAATTACCAACGCTTATAAGCGTCGATAAAAGCCTCAAAAAGCGTCGCCAAAGCCTCTTTTTCTTGTATTGCCTTCCTCCATGCTGGTAAGTTTCTATTTCTAGAATATATTTCTTTCGAGTTATTACTTGGATTTTGGCCTAGAATTTTAAAAAATCTAGAAATTTCTTAAATTTCTACATGGTCTCCCTATCTTGCCCGTCCTACTTGATTTTCTAATATGGCTCTTTCTATGAATTTGAATGAGCTCTATGATGACCTGTGCGGGAGAAATTAAAACACTTTAGCTGGCACTCGGATGTCAACAACAGGCCAAAAAAAGTTGAATAAATGATTCTCGGTCTCCCAGTAGCTTGGAAATAGATTATGTTTGATATGGTTTAATATGTTGGGAAATGTAATTTGCTGGTTTGTCATCCAACTCTATATTGTGCCAGATTTAACTAGAAACTTCAGCAATTAAGGATGAATAGAAAAACATGTTGGTTTATATATTTCTAGAGAATGAGGGAAACAGTGTTAGCAGAAGCTCTAGCTAAAAGGTTGAGTATTTAGATGATTTGAGGGATCAGTATTGGGGTCTGCAATCAAATGTTTTCATCGGATCTCCCCAACTCTGATGTAGACAGAAGCTATAAATGAAGTAAAATCAGTGGAATAAGCAAAAAAAAAAAAAAAAGGAATAATACTTTTTATGTTCTTCAACTTCTAAATTTTTTATCTTTTTCTTATAGATTTCTGATGCTTTCTTTATGCATAGAAATGACAATGATGATAATGCTCTTAAACTATTTATTTAGGAGTTTTATATATATATTTTTTATGTTTATTTTAAGTACATTCTAAATATAAATTGACAATGTAAATTTAATCATATTGGACAATATAAATATTTCGAATGATCAATTTAATTGTGACATGTGTTATTATATGAATTTTATGTGTATGTGTTTGGTAAATATAGACAGAGTTTTATTTTTTTAAATATTTTTTTAGGAAAAAATAACTCTTACAACGCTTTAAAGCATCGTTAAAAGATGTATTACCAATGCTTATAAGCGTCGGCAATTAGCAACACTTTTAAAAAGCATCGTCAAGTTAATTTTCAATGCCAACATAGACGACATTTTTGCGACGCTTTACAAAGCGTCGGGAATAACATCAAAAAGCATCAGCAATGCTTGATTTTTTTATAGTGCCTCCCAACTATATCAAAATCATTAACAACTTATTGTCATTTTAGTATTAAAATGTATCAACTTCAAAGGTTACTGCAAGAAGCGAGAACCTAATTGTTAGATGTATGCCCTAGAAGCCAATTTGGCTGACACATTGTTAATTCTAGGACATAATTTTATACTTGACTATTTATTATTGAATAAATAAAAGACATCTTTTTCATTCATATTGTTTATGTGTCTATGAATCGTCCAAGAATTAATAAGATGATGATTCATATTTTTAAGAGTTAAGAATTTGAGCCATGTATCATTGGTGATTAATTTCTAAATGCTCCTGATCGATGGATCATCACGAGGACGGTGATCGATCAGATAAGATCAGTGCACACATTGCTTTCCTTGTGGATGGACGAGACTCGAGTCCACAGTGTGGAAACACTGAAGTAATAGTGCAGGTGCTTGTTAAAGAACAAGGGTACTGAGCGTGACCAAGACAAGAAGTCACTTGGTTGTCTATCCACTCGTCAGTGACTTGTTTGATGTTGCAGTAGTGTGACTGGTCCTTTGACCTGCCGTACTTCGGCTACTCATGGTGAGGTTACTGTAGTTTGACTGCACATATACATGGTCTCTAGACATATGGGTCCATGCAATGTAGATTGGCTGCAATAGGTTCACTATAGGAGTAGGGTATGCACCTATATGGAATCTATCGACCTTGGTAGATAAGAAGAGATCTTATGTGATTTATAAGACGGAGTTCGTAAGACCTCGGCCGGGGCAGTATGTCAGTGGAGAAAGAGTTTTTCACTCTCGAACTTAAGTCGAATAAATCTTGACATATGACAGACGATGGAGTTTGACGACTTGTCCATGACCTCCGTCCTGTAGGGATCCACGATAGAAGGACTGTATCATACGATAACTGCACCTAGAGGTTCATCATTCCATTCTGCTGGGTAGCCACTACATGCTGCTAGGTGTCACTGGTGGATGGTGAGACTCACAGAGAATATCTTGATGATCGATAAACCCTAATGAGTTGAGTTGGAACTGTTCCAACCCATTGAAAGGAGTTTTCAATGATATTGTGATAGAGATCGCAATATATCTCACTACCAGACAGAATAGAACCTATGTGGTCACACACACTAGAGGTATTGACCGATCTGATGGTTGAAAAGTGATTATGAATCACGAGTAATCAATTCGATTGATAATCAGTAGAAGAAAAAATAATAGAAATTAATTAATTAGACTTAAACACAAATCCTACTTGGAGTATGATTTCTGGAGTCCTAATTGGATTAGAACAGCGAGTCCTACTTGGAGTAGAACTGGGAGTCCTACTTGGAGTAGGATTCCTACAATCCTAATTGAATTAGAATTTTGAATTCAATTTGGATTCCTACTTAGAGTAGGATTCCTAGAAGTCCTAATTGGATTAGGACTTCGGATTCAAATTAGAGTCCTAATTGGATTAGGACTAAATTGAATAAATCCTAATTAGATTAGGATTTCTTAAGTCCTAATTAATTATTAATTTAATAAATTAACAAGACTCCTAATTAGATTAGGCTTGAAGAGTTCAATTGAGTCATAATTGATTTGAGTTCTAATTGGATTAGGACTTACCTAGATTAAACCCAAATGGTTCATGATTTGGTTAAAGCCTAATGAGATTATGACTAAACCAAATAGGGGCCTCCTAATCCTCCTTAGAGAAGGACTAGGGCAACATAAGAGGGAGGGGCTCACGCCCCTCCTCCTTTTGCTTCTTGGTGCGGCAACACAAGAGGGGCCGGCGCCCCTCTTAAGGAATCTAATATGGAGCTCCTAAATGTTAGGAGCTCCACATCCTTTTTAAGGAGAAGAAGGGGGCAGCAGCTAGGGCATTGAAGCCCTCCTCCTTGTGGCCGTACACCCTCTCTCTTCCTCCTCTTGTTTCAGCCGCAAGCAAAGAAGGGAGAAAAGGCTCTTGGCGGCCCCTCCTTCCTCTCCCATTTGGGTTCCAACGCAAGGGAAAGAAAAGGGCTGCAGTCAGGCTTTGATTCTTCTTCAAGATTCATCCTTCTTCTTCCTCCTCCCAAGAACATTCAAGAGTTGAAAGAAAGGGAGGAGATCAGCCATCAAAACATATCTCTGCAAGGGAGCTAGCACCCCGGAGAGATTGGAGCATTTGGATTGGTCCTCTGCTTCGTGTGGATACCCGTAGAGGCCGAACACGTATGCGGCTTCAAGCGAGCCTTCTTCCTAAACCACGAACTTCAGTTTGCGGTGATCATCTATCCGCACAAGGTGAAGATCTGATCTTCCTAATTGTTTTAAAAGTTTTTAATCATAATCTATCTACGAACGGTTTATGAATAACTTTTATGAGATGAACGTCGATCCCGCGCATGCCACTTCCGCTACATCTGAAATTTTTTTAATTTTCTGCGGCATGAGCGGATTCCGGATAGTGGTATCAGAGCCTAGGCTTCGTAGATTATGATTAGAATTAAAAGGATTAAGGCATATTAGATTTGAAAATTAAAGGATTAAGCCTGCTGATTTTTATGCATGCAGAATTTCAGGTTGCAGAATTTTTCTGCATGCTGAATTTAGTATGCATTGATTAATGATTCTGCTGTGTAATTAATATGATTAAAATTATTTAGAATCATCCCTTTCATGATCAGTGACTCATGAGATGAGGTAATCAATTAAGTTTCAGATCTGTAAATTATATTTATGCATGTGATGCGTACGGTGATGATCATGGATGATCCTTTGGGAATGTGCTGAAATGTTCTGCGATGTAATCTGTGATGTTATGTGATAACATGTAAATCATTTTTTAGATGCCTGCGTGTATCTTAAATTCATGTATTAGAGACCTGCGTGTCTCATCAAAAAGGGGTTGTAATTATTCTTTTATTTTTGAATTTTATCTGGGATGTAATCTGTGATTTATGATGCACGTCGATGGTTGATCGATGCACGCCTCCTACAAGCAAGCTTTGCATGGATCAAGAACATAGGTTGATTGAAGATGGATCAAGGAGTTGATTACAATTGAACCTAAGGGATCAAGATTGAGTCAAGAGTTGAAGACGATCAAACCAATTGACGTGAATGTGCTTGTACTATGACCCATCCTGGATCCATGATCATCACCAGTTACATTTACTTTCTTATATATATGCCTAGATGTTTAATGTTTATGCCTATGCATAGCGGGTAGATGGATGTGTGCATGAGATGCGAATAGTCAATCGAAAGAGACCTAAGCTAAAACCTCCTCAATCAAGTCGAGAGTGAACCAACATGAGCAAGTCATATTAGATTAATTGATCTAATCGGTGTCTAGGAAAGCATGAAAGGTTGTTACTTAATTAGGACCTTACTCTCTGAGTAAGGGGAGCCTCCCACCTGCTTACCAGGCCAATTGTTCGATTACCTCTTATGAAGAGCTCAAGTTGCAAACACTAAGACATGATTAACCAATATTAAGTCCATAGGTCTTCCACCGTAGTAGAGCTGCTAAGGTCCTTCTGGTGTTGACTTGTCTCGGCTGGACATAGTGGGCAAGTTGCATCGGGGGGCTGGACCTCTCTATAGACATGTGATGTTGTAGGGATAAAGATGGGGTTGGGTACCAATAACTGTTAGATGAGGACCCAATGACGACTTTATTTCTACGGTTATATGGTGGGTCTAACTTAACTAAGGAATGAGACCAATAACTGTTAGGTGAGGTCTTCATGACTTAGAGACCAAGTAGCACTGCAACATGCTTGAGAAACATTGTACAAGAGTTGTACACTCATCTATTTATGTGTCACCAATAACTATTAGGTGAGGTGGCATGTAAATCGGTGGGACCGCAGTACCCACTAGAAACCCTAGTCGCGTAGGATTTTCGTTTTTCTACCAGAGGAGTGTAAGGAATTCGAAAAAATAGTGGGAGGTACATTTGTTCTAAAAGATCCTAGAACAAATTAGGATCAAGTACAAAATTCTAACTAAAATCTTTACTCTCTGAAGATTCAGCTTCTAGACTTTTAACTCATATCATATAGAACAACCGTTTGACCAAACCCAATTATAAAGACTGGCTCAGCAAATTTCAAAATGGTTTTGAATTGTGAAAAATTAGGGTATGTGCTAGACCATGGAATCCCTGTGTTACCAATCTGTCTGATCACTGATCAGCGTAAGACGCATGCTAAGTGGACAAACAATGACAATAAAATTAGGTGCTGCACAATGGCATCCATGTCCAATGAATTACAATGCCAGCATGAGAACATGAAGACTGCCAGGGACATACTAAATCACCTGCAAGAGTTGTATGGTGATCAGAGTCACACAGCATGTTTTGAAGTGTCCAAGAGGCTCTTCAAGGCAAAGATGCGCGAGGGGCAGTCTGTCCACGATCACTGTTTGACTATGATCAAGGACCTAGAGGAGCTTGAGAAGCTCAGAATGACCATGCATAAGGAATTGCAAATAGATTTGATCCTGCAATCACTTCTAGATTCATATGAACAGTTTATAGTAGACTACCATATGAACAAGATTGTATGCACCAAAAATAGAATTGTTAAAAAAATTGGTAACTACCTTAGGGATCTTGAAGAGTTCAAGGGGCATCGTTCTCGCTGTCGAGTTGGTTTCTACTTCCAAAAGAGAGTCTATCTGGAAGAAGAAGAAGCCTGCGAAGAAGCAAAAGATCGAGAAAACGTCAAGTAAGGAAGTTCCAAGAAAAAGGCCAATTGCAAGGAAAAGTGTTTCCATTGCATCATGGATGGCCATTGGAAAAGGAACTATCCTACATACATGGGAAGCATAAAGAATATGAAGGGTGACAGACCTTCAGAAGGTATGTCAGATATGCTCAGGATACTTAGGGACTGTTACCTATTGCTAGCAGAAATTTGATTTCTGTATCTTGTTTAGCACAGAAAGATTTTTATAAGACTACTGTTCTATTTATTTGAGAAATAAATTGGTTCAACGTGGTTTTATGATTGACAGTCTCTATCACATACATATGGATGTATCTGTGAATGTATCTGAGCAAACAGTGAGTACCATAGGATCTAATAGATCCAGAAATGAGATAAATCTAAAGTATTTGTGGCACCACAGGCTTGGCCATATAGGAGAAGATAGAATAAACAAATTGGAGAAACATGAGCTTTTGGGCTCATTGACTTTCGAGTCATATTCGATTTGTGAATTCTGCCTTCAAGAAAAGATGGCCAAATTATCCTTTGTAGGATACAGAAAGGTCCACTGAAATACTTACCCTAGTACACACTGATGTGTGTAGCCCATTCGATATGCAGGCTAGGGGTTGTAATTTTTTACTTTATTTACCGATGATTACTCACGGTGTGGATATGTGTATGATACACAAATCTGAAACTTTTGAAAGGTTCAGAGAGTTGAGATATGAAGTAGAAAAACAAACAGAAAAATTCATTAAGGTTCTTCGATCAGATCGAGGAGGTGAATACCTTAGTGGAAAGTTCCGTGATTATCTTAAGGAGAATAGTATAGTTTCATAATGGACTCCTCCTGGTACACCTCAGCTCAACGGAGTGTCAGAGAGGAGGAATCAGACTCTATTGGATATGGTCTGATCCATGATGAGCTTCACTGATTTACCCTTGTTTCTTAGATAGATGCCTTATTTTCAGCTATTTACTTATTGAATAGAGTTCCCTCTAAAGTTCATTCCTACCACACCATATGAGATATGACATGGTAAGAAGCCGAGTCTTGGTTATCTCAAGATTTGGGGATGTCCAGCTCAACTCAAGTGACAACAGGCGGACAAGTTAGAGGATAGGATAATTAATGCTCGTTTTATAGGATATCCTAAAGAGTCATTAGGATACGACTTTTCATCCCAAAGGATCATAAAGTATTTGCGAGCCTACATGCTATCTTCATGGAAAATAGTTTATCCTTGACAGAGACAGTGGGAGAAAAATTGAGCTTGAAGAGAAAGTTTCTAAAGAGCAACGAGCCATTGTGCCTATAGAACTTATTTATATTAAGCCAGTACACGTAGTACCTCCTCCACCTTGTAGAGGAAGTGTTCCTCATGGGAGATAGGGATCAAGGTAAGGATCCCAATACCTACAACGAGGTGATGTTAGACATCAATTCCAAGAGATGGCTGGAAGCGATGAAGTCAGTGCATTCCAACCAAGTCTGGACCTTGGTAGATCCACCAGAAGGTATAGTACCTAATGGGTATAAATGGATCTACAAGAGGAAATTAAGTTCGGATGGCTAGGTAGAGACTATAAGGCTAGGCTAGTGGCGAAAGGTTATAGTCAGTGTGAAGGCACTGATTATAAGGATACTTTTCACCTGTAGCATTATTGAAGTACATTCGAATATTGCTTGTTGTTGCAACATATCATGATATTGTGATGGTGATCACAAAGTATGTAAGCTGCAAAGGTCCATCCATGGACAAAAGCAAGTATCTCGGAGTTGGAACACTCGTTTCAACGATGTAATCAAAGCATTTGATTTCATCAAGAATGAGGAGGAACCATGTGTTTATAAGAAGGTTAGTGGGAGGGCTAGTGCATTCCTCGTATTGTACGTGGATGATATCCTTCAAATTGGGATTGATATTCCCATACTGACTTAGGTCAAGGTTTGGTTGTCTAAGAAATTCTTCATGAAAGACCTTTGGTAAGTATCCTATATTTTGGGGATAAAGGTCTATAGAGATAGACCTAAAAGGATGCTTGGCCTGTCACAGAAGATGTACATAGAGAAAGTGCTGAAAAGGTTCAGCATGGAAAACTCAAAAAAGGGGTCTCTTACTCCTTAGGCATGGAATTCATCTCTCCAAGAAGATGTGCCCCAACACATCTGAAGACATTCAACACATGAGGAAGATCCCTTATGCATCGGCAATAGGGAGCCTCATGTATGCCATGCTATGTACACGACCTGATATAGCCCTTGTTTGAGTGTCACTAGCAAATATTAGTTGAATCAAGGTGAAGAGCACTGGACAGCTATAAAGAATATTCTTAAGTACTTAAAAAGAACTAAAGATTTATTCTTGGTCTTTAGAGGAGCATCAGAGTTAAAGTTAGACACAGAATCAGACTTCATGACTGATATCGATGATAGAAAGTCAACATCTGGATATGTGTTCTTGTGCAATGGTGGTACGGTCAATTGAAAAAGTTCTAAACAACCGATCATTGCTGATTCTACTATGGAAGCTGAATATATCGCTGCCTCTGAAGCTGCTAAGAAATGCTTCTGGTTCAAGAAATTTATTGCAGAATTGGATGTAATGTCATCAGATGCCATAACACTCTACTGCGATAATAATGGCACCATAGCTCTTGCTAAAGAGCCAAGGTCTCATCAGAAGTTCACGCATATAGATCGGCGCTTTCACCTCATACACGACTATGTTGAGAAGAAATATGTTGAGGTGCAGAGAGTAGACTCCGCGGACAACATGGCGGACCCGTTTACTAAGCAGCTGAGTCAGCAAAAGACTGAAGCCCACCTTGAGAAGATGGGACTAAGATATATGACTAATTGGCTTTAGTGCAAGTGGGAGATTGTTAGATGTATGCCCTAGAAGCCAATCTGACTGACACATTGTTAATTCTAGGACATAATTTTATACTTGACTATTTATTATTGAATAAATAAAAGGCATCTTTTTCATTCATATTGTTTATGTGTTTATGAATCGTCCAAGAATTAATAAGATAATGATTCATATTCTTAAGAGTTAAGAATTTGAGCCATGTATCATTAGTGATTAATTTCTAAATGCTCCTGATCGATGGATCATCACGAGGACGGTGATCGATCTGATAAGATCAGTGCACACATTGCTTTCCTTGTGGATGGACGAGACTCGAGTCCACAGTGTGAGGACACTGAAGTAATAGTGTGCAGGTGCTTGTTAAAGAACAAGGGTACTGAGCGTGACCAAGACAAGAAGTCACTTGGATGTCTATCCACTCGTCAGTGACTTGCTTGATGTTGCAGTAGTGTGACTGGTCCTTTGACCTACCGTGCTTCAGCTACTCACGGTGAGGTTATTGTAGTTTGACCGCACATATACATGTTCTCTAGACATATGGGTTCATGCAGTGTAGATTGGCTGCAATAGGTTCACTGTAGGAGTAGGGTATGCACCTATATGAAATCTATCGACTTTGGTAGATAAGGAGAGATCCTATGTGATTTATAAGAATGAGTTCGTAAGACCTCGGCCGGGACAGTATGTCAGTGGAGAAAGAGTTTTCCACTTTCGAACTTAAGTCGAATAAATCTTGACATATGACAGACGATGGGGTTTGACGAGTTGTCCATGACCTTCGTCCTGTAGGGATCCACGATAGAAGGACTGTATCATACGATAACTGCATCTAGAGGTTCATCATTCCATTCTGCTGGATAGCCACTACATGCTGCTAGGTGTCACTGGTGGATGGTGAGACTCACAGGAAATATCTTGATGATCGATAAACCCTAATGAGTTGAGTTGGAACTGTTCCAACCCATTGAAAGAAGTTTTCAATAATATTGCGATAGAGATCGCAATATATCTCACTACCAGACATAATAGAACCTATGGGGTCACACACACTAGAGGTATTGACCGATCCGATGGTTGAAAAGTGATTATGAATCACGAGTAATCAATTCGATTGATAATCAGTAGAAGAAGAAAAATGGGAATTAATTAATTGGACTTAAACACAAATCCTACTTGGAGTAGGATTCCTAGAGTCCTAATTGGATTAGGACTGGGAGTCCTACTTGGAGTAGGACTGGGAGTCCTACTTGGAGTAGGACTCGGAGTCCTACTTGGAGTAGGATACCTACAATCCTAATTGAATTAGGATTTTGAATTCAATTTAGATTCCTACTTAGAATAGGATTCCTAGAAGTCCTAATTGGATTAGGACTTCGGATTCAAATTAGAGTCCTAATTGGATTAGGACTAAAATTGAATAAATCCTAATTGAATTAGGATTTCTTAAGTCCTAATTAATTATTAATCTAATGAATTAACAAGACTCCTAATTGGATTAGGATTGAAGAGTTCAATTGTGTCATAATTGATTTGAGTTCTAATTGGATTAGGACTTACCTAGATTAAACCCAAATGGTTCATGATTTGGTTAAAGCCTAATGAGATTATGACTAAACCAAATAGGGGCCTCCTAATCCTCCTTAGAAGAGGACTAGGGCAACACAAGAGGGAGGGGCTCACGCCCCTCCTCCTTTTGCTTCTTGGTGCGGCAACACAAGAGGGGCCGGCGCCCCTCTTAAGGAATCTAATATGGAGCTCCTAAATGTTAGGAGCTCCACATCCTTTTTAAGGAGAAGAAGGGGGCAGCAGCTAGGGCATTGAAGCCCTCCTCCTTGTGGCCGTACACCCTCTCTCTTTCTCCTCTTGTTTCAGCCGCAAGCAAAGAAGGGAGAAAAGGCTCTTGGCGGCCCCTCCTTCCTCTCCCGTTTGGGTTCCAACGCAAGGGAAAGAAAAGGGCTGCAGTCAGGCTTTGATTCTTCTTCAAGATTCATCCTTCTTCTTCCTCCTCCCAAGAACATTCAAGAGTTGAAAGAAAGGGAGGAGATCAGCCATCAAAACATATCTCTGCAAGGGAGCTAGCACCCCGGGGAGATTGGAGCATTTGGATTGGTCCTCTGCTTCGTGTGGATACCCGTAGAGGCCGAACACGTATGCGGCTTCAAGCGAGCCTTCTTCCTAAACCACGAATTTCAGTTTGCAGTGATCATCTATCCGCACAAGGTGAAGATCTGATCTTCCTAATTGTTTTAAAAGTTTTTAATCATAATCTATCTACGAACGGTTTATGAATAACTTTTATGAGATGAACGTCGATCCCGCGCATGCCACTTCCGCTGCATCTGAAATTTTTTTAATTTCCTGCGGCATGGGCGGGTTCCGAACACTAATGTCGCTGCAAATTGCAATATATATTCTGAAGTTAGCATTGCATGATGGTAACGCTTGAATATTTTCTCACATATTTTCACTGCCTTATGCTTGCATTCCATTGAGCAATAATCAAGATTTGTACTAATTCTTTACACTCCCATCGTCCATCATCCTTTCTTTATGCCTATTATCATCATTCTCTGACGATGCTTCTATAAAAATTTCCAATGCCAAATTCTCTTTCACTTTGGTTCACAAATCATTACCTTCTCTTACCATTTCAGACTAATCTTGCTTTAAGCACCAGTACCTACTCTAGCTATCATAGAATTGGAGATGCCGGTGCTGCTTCAAACAATTGCATCATGTTTCTTCTATGAATGATTTCATGTTTGAAATTCAAGAACTATAAAGAGTTGAGCATAAGTTATGCAGCAATCATGAACTCATCTACAAAAGGATTCGGATAATTCAGTAACTCACTTCCCACCAATGTCAATGGTGGTTAGTAAACATGATGCGGCAATAACCCCCAGAAGAATGCCCAACGTAACCTAAATATGAGGTTCCATGTCATTGTTTAGCTATCTGCTTCCATCTAAATAGGAATATGGAAAAAGATGTCCAAAAGAATGTCTGAATGCATGTGCTTGTTATTAGAATACCCAGATAATACTCATGCACTACATAATAAGTTTCATACTGGAAAACCAACAATCCTCATGGCACCATAATTAAGTTTGAATCAAGGTTTTAAATTTGTATACTTGGTTTTGGTCTTGCTTGGACTAAATGAGTTTCACATTCAGTAGCTTTGTCAATTTTGGTGGTTTTGGTGCTAGTTTTGACAATTTTAGCTGAAAATTACTAAAAATAAATCCGAAGTAATAATTAGTAGTACAAGGAAAAAGAATGAGACATCTTATGAAATTTATATTATTGTTTGGGGACTTTTGGATGTAGCATTTGGTTGGTTTTCTTACTAAACAAACAAAATTAGAAAAAAAAAAATAATGTACAATGCTAAAATATCACATTCATACTTCAGATTTATGTATCACATTACTTTTTGGTGGCATTCTAACATAAGACAAATTGAATACCTATAAGAGTTTACTATCACAGGCAAACTAATGTCAAAATGTCAATGTGATAATGTTCCAGTACTTTCGAAACTTCTCAATACTTATAAAATCTAAGCTTTATAAGAGAACTTTGAAGCCCAGCCTCATTAGGCCGGCCTGTTGGCCCGACCAACACCCAATCGCAGCACGAAGGGTCATTTGAGTCAAAAATAGGTAGAGCCCTGGCTGATCGCGGCAGAGGAGGAAGAGTCCTCCTCCCCCACAAACTCCGTCACTTATCCAAGCCTTCACTCCTATTTAGAGCCCCCCCCCCCCCCCCCCCCCCCCGAGGATGGATCTCCCGGCAATCATCGAGCTCCTTTCTCACTCTTTTTTCCTTCGAAATCATGTTTCCCCAACTGCCAATGAGCGAGTTAGGATCCGAGTACACCAAGCCAAAAAGTTCTCCTTCTCAGCCTTGTTTTTTAGCTTGATTTTTGGACGGTCGGCCGTCGTCGTCGTCCACCCTCTGCCTCATGTCTCCACCTTCGACCGCCACCTCGCCGAACCACCATGGCCACAGCCACCAACCACCTCCTTCCTTTGTTTTGCCAAAAAAGAAGAAGAAAAAAAGAAGAGAAGAAGAGGAGAGAGAAAGAGACATCTCTCCCTTGTTTCACTCTTATTTTCTCTCTTCTCTCTCATCTCTCTATTTCTCTCTCTAGAAGACTCATGGATCCATGAACCGAGTCCCATCGACTTGATCTATGAATCCGAGTTGATCTCTAAAAAGAGACCCTAAACTGCCTTGGCGCTCGGGCCGCCTACTAAACTGATTACCTGGTCCTATTGAATGTCCTTGAAACCTCCATTGATGAACCTTGTTGATTGATCTTAGTCTGATAAGTCTGATAAATTGAGTGAATCATCTAGACCTGACCTGCCCAAAACTATCGCACACTTGGTCAAGTCTTCTCATATTATTTTATTAAAGTCATCAACTAAAAATTAATTTTGTTGTTAATATTTTTAAATAGGTCTAGCAAAGTCACCTAGCGAAGTCTGACAGTCTAAGCCGAAAGAGGTAAGTATATCTTACACTCATTATTTTTCAAATGATCATGTTTTTCGAGCATAACATTTGCTTGTGGAAAAAACATGTATTTCTTAAAATTATGGATCAGTATATGTATTATGAAAATTATGCTTTATTATGACAAATAGTTCCATGGATGTTTAATAAAAATAGCTTTATTATGAAATCATGCCATTTAGTGTTTTACATCTTTTTATGTATATATTTTAAGAAAAAATATATGTTTTCTAAAGGCTCTCAGATTACTATGACCACATCTAAAAATGGGGGCTATCGACACCCTGAAGCTAGCATCCAACATAAACGACCATCTGCCAGCAGGTTGAAGTTGATAACGAATACAAATTATAAATCTTGTCGATTACAAAGATGGCCATGTCACAAGTTATAGTGAACATGGCACGAATATCTATGAGCAATGTTTTGATCCATGATAGGATTAAATGACGTGAAGGATGATTTACGAATTTATTTGTAATATAAACTTGGAACTATATTTATGAAAGATGGATGATTTATTTATGCATGATTTGCTTTGACTTGTTTTAATATACTTTACTATGAAATGCTTGTTTTAAAATATCTGTTATTTTTCTTAAATAATGCTTGATCCAGTAAGATAGTGAAAGGTTTACTTACTGAGTTGTCGCTCATATACCTCTTTTTTTATTTTTCTCTCCAAATAAATAGGGTCCATAGAAACGAAGGATGGTCCAGACTTGGAGTTCGCACTAGCAAGCTTGGCAATTTTGTAGAAAAATTTTAGTATTTTAAATTGACTATAAATTTGTAATCAATGATTTTTTGAATATTAAGGATTATGGATTTGGTATTTATATGTGGATGCTCTGAACCAATATTGATTGCATTTAATGGATAATAAAATTGAATTCCTATTTATTCTAATATATTTGAGATATATTGAATGCTAAACATAATGTTGGCTTCGTGTTATTGTGGGTTGTACCACTCGGTAGCACTATCATGTTATGCTTCGGATCTGAGACGTGACAAATATGGTATCAGAGCAATATGCCTCATCATGGGTTAAGCTTAAAAGTCTAGTGATGGGTAGAACTTAAGCTTAGGTTTATGATTCATATATTTAGGCAAGTGACGGGTATAGAAGAGTTAATTTTCATCAGAGTTGTGCAGCGAAAGCACAGAAGAGTATTAGATAAAGACTTAGATCCCCATTTGTTTGAAAATGAAGGTACGTTAAGTTTCAATGACGAAATTTTTTAAAAGAGAGAATGTGAGACCCGACCTCATTGGGCTGGCCTGTTGGTCCGGCCCAGCATCCAATCATGGCCTGAAGGGCCGTTTCAGTCAAAAGTAGGGCAAAGCCCTGGTTGATCGCGGCAGAGGTGGAAGAGTCCATCACGAACTCCGTCGGGGACCAGGATAAGCCTAGCCTCCACGCCTATTTAGAGGCCCTCCTCCTCGATGGTCCTCCACCAGCAATCATCGAGCTCCTTTCTCTCTCTTTTCTCCCTTCGAAATCATGGCATCCCGTCATCGTGCCTGCCAGAAATTGGGGCTGCAGCACTCACCGGAGCCAGTAGGAACTTCAAGTCTTTCTTCTCTGGCCTCTCCTTTCTCTATTGATTTGTTGCCGGTCAGATTCCGCCAAGAAATCGATCAGAAATCACTATGAAAACCCTTTCCTATTCCGTGATGAGAGCACAAAAGTGCGATCTAAGTACCAATTAACTTAGCCTAATGCTAGCAAAATAATGATAAATAATAGGTGTTAACATTTACATGATTAAATATTTTCTCCTTAACACTTATTATAATTTTTATCATTATATAAATTCATCTCTTCCTAGCTGCAGAACAGAGCCCAGATTCAGCCGTTCGCAAGCACCTCAGCATCCTTACTGCGTCCGTGAGCCAGCTCTCCCACGCTCCAGATTTCATCCATCCGAGTCCCAGCCTCTTCAGATCCTACCCATGATGCTTGCGGAGCCCACGATGCATGCCAAGCGTCCACAATCTCCCGAGCATCTCCGCATTCCAGCTGTCCGCGAAGCACTCCTCCAAGTCCAGATCTCAAGCATTGGATTCCCCAGCGATTTCAGCTCTCCTGTGATCCCAGCGTCCGCATCCCAGCTCCAATCCTCCTTCCGTTCGCGATCAGATCTCGTCCGCGTTCACAGCACATCCCGCGAGCCTCTTCCGCATCTCTTCCCAAGTGCCAGCAGTTCAATTCTCCTGCGTCCGATTCTTCCGCACCCTCAGCTTCATCCAGCCGAACGCATGCCCCTTCCGCGTCTCAGTCCCCAGCAAAGATCCAGCTTCATCCAAGCGTTTACAGCACGTATCAGCTGCGATCCAGCCGTCCGTGATCAACCTCCCAGCTCTCGGAATCCACGATCAAATCTCCTCCTGCGTCCCGACTTCATCTAGTGATCACATTCAAGATTCTAGCATCCCACGATCTTCAGCCTTCCCCAGATCCCGCAAGCATCCGCTCTCCACGCGTCCGATCCTTCCGGGATACTCGGCATCTCCACGTATTCTGGGGGATCAGGGACTCATCGCAGCTTATAGGAGGGCTCCCTCGACTGAAAGAAGGGGAGTTCATCGAGGGAAAAACAGAGAGCCTCAGCCGTATTCAAAGAAAAGAAAAAAAACAGAGAAAGGGAAACAGGGGATGCCTTGTTTCCGAAAGTAAAAAGAAAAAAAAAAAGAAGAGGAACAGGAGAGTTTCTTTTATGTTGATGGCCGGCTAATCCCTTAGGTAAAGGGTGATGGAGGAACCTTTGATGTCTTATTTTCTTTCAAGTAAATTCTGAACATTGATCTCTTTGCTTTACATCTATTAAAATGTTTTTGATTCTTGCATGCTTATTTATGAGATAGATCTTTTATGGTTTATATTTCTTGATTCATGGATTGTTTCGATGTTTGATTTGTCGTAGACGTAATCGGCACGACAAATACTTAGATCTTGAATTCATGATTTCAAATTATATACTCCATGATTAGAACTATTCTATCTGATTGATCCTTAATCAAGAATCACGAAATTTAATTGTTGAAAATAATATCATCAAGGGGGATTCCAGATCCCTACACCATCTTAATCTATCCAACTTCGATTCTCTGTTTACTGATTTATTTTCTATTTGCAAAACATTATCTTAAGCCGTAAATTCATTGAATTAATTAATCTACAATTATATTAAATAATCTCATATATATTTCGTTCCTTGAGGATTCGACCTCGGACTTCCGAGAATTTACTACTTGTGCGATTCTCCTATACTTGGGAGATTAGTTTCGCGAAAACATTTTTTCGAGCTCATCAAGTTTTTGGCGCCGTTGTCGGAGAACGGCTGATTTATTAGTATAATTTTAGATTTAATTAGTACTTTAGTAGTTAGTCTTTTTCTTTCGAAAAAAAAAAAATCTTTACTGCTGTTTTTTTTATTCCCTGCATAGTCTGCATCAAACTCTGATATCAAAGAAATTAACCGTTTGATTGAACTCAAATTTGGTAGTCTGGTGCAGGACCTATGTTTCTTTCATCTGCACGGTCTGATTGACATTCTGAAATTTTTAAGACCATTAGATTAATACGAAATCTTGCTGCTTCCTGTTTTTAATTTTCTGCATTTATTTTTTAGAATCAGAATTTTTTTATTATCATATCTCATTAACCCTTGTTGCTAATTGAAAATTTAAGAAAAAAAACTTTAAGAAAAGATCAAGGGTGATTATTCAAAAATTTTAAAAAAAAATAAAGAGGAAAAACCTAAAATTTCAAATTCCAAATTTCAGAATTCAAATTTCAAACTTCAACTCATAAAATTTAAAAAAAAAATAATTTGCTTGATCACCTATTCAATGAAATTTAATGTCATATCATAAAACATTAAAAAAAAAATCTCTTGATTGTTGCATATAGTATAAGGCATCAGCATAAAATATTCTAAGGGCTAAACCCATTTAAAAAGATAAGGTCGGAATTTCATTACTCGTCCTTAGCCCAAAAATCATCCCATTGCATAAATATCCTAAGCTTAACTAAAATCAACTAGACGTTGGCCCCTAAGGACATTCGAGCTCAATAGGATGAAGGCCACCGAAAGTTGCACCAATTTCGCTCTGTGGCTTAGTTGATGTCTAGGCAAGCTTTGTCCCTATAAGGGAGACAGTTCATCTGTTCGAGGCAAGTGGGTTTTAAGTGGGACCTTTGCGAACGCATCGTGACCCCTCCACTTACCTGGGAGCTTACCTGGTCAACTCGGCTCATTAGACTGGACTGGAGGCTTAGGTGCCCTCTTCAAACCAGTTAGGAGCTGTCTAGAAATTTAAGAAAAACATTTGAAATTGAGGTGTAATGTTTAGTTGCATGTTTGATTGTGAATAGATTTTTGTTTTAGGGTGTAGTTTTAGGGTATCTTTAGTTGGTACTTACATTTATATTTATTTTTTTAAAAAAAATATAAAAAAAAATTTAAAAAAAAATTAATTAAATTTTGTATGCTAGGTTGGAATAGGGACGACACCGGTCGATTAAGTCGTACAACTTTAGATCATCCCTTAGGACACATCCTTGAAATTCCTTCGCAGTATCTCACACCTTGTGAGATGGCAAATTTTCCTGATGATGTAGGAAGTCACCATGGTGATGAAGGTAGACCCCCAGTTATGACACTTCGACAATACTTACATCCCACTAGGACTAGTCAACCTTCATGCATGATTATTTCTGAAAATGTAGGACACTTTGAAATCAAACCAGGAGTAATTCAATTGCTGCCCAAGTATCATGGGATGGAATCCGAGAACCCTTATCTTCACCTTAAGGATTTTGAGGAAATTAGCATCACATTTAGAGTGCCAAATGTATCGGAAGATGTCCTTAAATTGACCTTGTTTCCTTTTTCCTTAAAGGATAAAGCCAAAACATGGCTGAACTCCTTGAGACCTAGATCGCTAGGAACATGGCATGATATGCAAAGAGAATTCTTGAAAAAATTCTTTCCCGCACAAAGGACTAACTTTTTGAAAAGGCACATTAGTAATTTCCAACAAAAAGACCATGAAACATTTTATGAATGCTGGGAGAGATTTAAAGATTTGCTTCTCTCTTGTCCTCATCATGGGTTTGAAACATGAAGAACCATTAGTTTCTTTTACGAAGGGTTGTCTCCACAGTTAAAACAATTTATAGAGACTATGTGCAATGGTCTATTTTTGGAAAAGCAACCCGATGAGGCATGGGACTATTTAGATTCTCTCGCAGAGACTGCACAATTATGGGATACAGGGAATAGAGTGAATAAACCTTTACCTAAGCCTACTAGCGTTGGACATGGGGGCCTTTACAATCTTAGTACTCATGATGATATTCAGGCTAAAATGGCAGCCCTTACTTGGAAGGTTGAGGAAATTGAACTTAGAAGGATTGAACCTGTTAAGATCGTAGAACATAACAGCGAGTGTTGTAGGATTTGCGAGATGCCTGGCCATCTCACCACTGATTGCCCCACAATACCCGCATTCAAGGAAGTCTTGCACGATCAAGCCAATATTATGAATACCTATCAAAAATCTTTCAATAATCCTTTTTCGGGTACTTACAACCCTGGATGGAAGAACCATCCAAATTTCAGGTGGAGGAATGACCAACCTCAACAAGTATATAACCCAACTCCTCCACCTCCGCAACCTCATTATGCACATGCACCCCCTCAAAAATCCAGTCTCGAAGAAACTTTGCAATCTTTCATGCAAGGTCAAGCTAAAATCAACGATGAATTAAGAAATCAACTGACAACGCTGACCACTGCTTTAAGTGCTCAAGGGAAAGGTAAGCTACCAGCTCAACCACAACCTAATCCTCAAGTCTATGGCGGTAGCAATGCATCATCTTCAACTTTGCATAAAGAACAAGCGAAGAGTATAATAACTTTGCGAAGTGGAAAGGTTATTGACCGACCAGTCCCAGAACAGACACAAGTCATACCTGATTCCGACCCTTCCAAGACAAAAGAAAAGGATAACGAAGAAACTGAAGCACCAACATCTACTGAAAAAATCAAATGTCCTTTTCCTGCACCATTTCCACAAAGATTAAAGCCCTTGCAAAAGCTTGAACCAAACTCTAAAATTCTTGAGCTTTTTAAGCAAGTAAAAATCAATGTACCTCTTCTTGATGCAATCAAACAAGTGCCTTCATATGCAAAATTTTTAAAAGATTTGTGCACTGTCAAGCGTCGTTTAAATATCAAGAAGAAGGCATTTCTGGCTGAAAATGTGAGTGCAATTTTACAGCATAACATTCTTCCTAAATATAAGGATCCAGGTTGCCCAACTATCTCGTGCATCATTGGCAATTGTAGGATTGAGCGAGCATTGCTAGATTTAGGAGCGAGTGTGAATTTGTTGCCATATACGGTTTATGAGCAACTCGGTTTGGGTGAGTTGAAGCCAACAATTGTCACCTTACAATTAGCTAACAGGTCAGTGAAGGTTCCTAGAGGGATTATCGAAGATGTGTTGGTCCAAGTGGACAAGTTCTATTTTTCTGTTGACTTTATCGTACTGGACACACATCCGGCTTCCAATTCACCAACTCAGATTCCGATCATCTTAGGATGTCCATTTCTTGCAACTTCTAATGCATTGATCAATTGTAGGAATGGTGTCATGAAGCTTTCTTTTGGCAATATGACCTTGGAACTGAACATCTTTAGTATAGGTAAACAACCCAGTGATCATGAAGAAAGTAAAGAAGTTGAATGGGTTGAAACCATTGCGGAAGAATATTTGTTAAAAGAAATATTTACTAAATCGGCCGACAATGGTTTGATAGATTGGTGTTCTGAAGGTACTGCAGATGATATGGTCCCACCTATTTTAGATAACTCGGACGTCATGATGGTCAATGGGTGGAGACCGAGAATAGAGAAATTTGAACAGTTGCCATCTCGAGAAGCAAAGATAGTACCATCCCATGAACAAACACCTAAGCTCGAGTTGAAACCTTTATCGAAGGAACTCAAGTATGCCTTTCTTGGACCCGAGGACACATTTCCTATAATCATCTCATCTGATCTGGATCATGCCCAAGAAAGAAAATTACTTGGTGTTCTAAAGAATCATAAGGGAGCTTTAGGATGGTCTATTGCTGACTTGAAGGGGATTAGCCCTTTAATTTGCACGCACCGGATATATTTGGAGGACAATGCCAAAACTACAAGGTAAATGCAACGCAAGTTGAATCCTACGATGAGAGACGTGGTTAAAACAGAAGTCCTCAAGTTGCTTGACGTGGGTATTATTTACCCAATTTCCGACTGCAAGTGGGTGAGTCCTACTCAAGTCGTGCCCAAGAAAGCAGGTCTGACGGTAGTCAAAAATGAGCAGGGTGAACTAGTCCCAACTCGTGTTCCGACGAGTTGGTGCATGTGTGTTGACTACCGAAAATTGAATTTAGTCACTAGGAAGGATCACTTTCCCCTACCCTTCCTAGACCAAGTTTTGGAAAAAGTTGCAGGACACAAATTCTATTGTTTTCTCGATGGCTATTTCGGGTACTACCAAATCGAGATTTCACCAGAAGATCAAGAGAAGACTACCTTCACTTGTCCTTTTGGCACATTTGCTTTTCCTCGAATGCCATTCGGGTTGTGTAATGCACCTGCAACATTCCAAAGATGCATGCTCAGTATTTTTGAAGACATGAACGAGAAATTTTTAGAAGTGTTTTGAGGATGATAGTGGTATTTTGATGATTAACAAGCAATAATCAAGAGTATGTTACAAGTTAATTCGATACTTCATTTATAAGTCTGTTACTCTCAGTATATTCATATAATTATATAAAGATGCATTTTATTGTTTATATGGATGAATCTAACCTTGAGTTGCAGCAAAGTGTGGTTTGAGTCGACCCCAAGGTTGATTGGGTCGACCCCGACACATCAAGAAAGCATCTGGCACACTTCTGTAAAAATGGCACGGATGAACAGTAGTTGGGTCGACCCAAGGAAAGCATGAGTCAACCCAAACCTCAAGCTTCTCAAGCCTCAAGAAAACAGTTCTTTGGAAACACTGAGAGGGTCGACCCAAGAGGAAGTTGAGTCGACCCAAGCTTGAGTCGACCCAAACACTGAGAGGGTCGACCCAAAGGCAGTGACAGAATAGGTTCTTTGGAAATCCTGAGAGGGTCGACCCAAGTGGAAGTTGAGTCGACCCAACTGAACCTTGAGTCGACCCAAAGAAATGTTGAGTCGACCCAAGCACGGGCAGAAGCATAACGGCTAGTTCTGCAGAAGTACTTTTTGTCCTTTCAACAGTGAGTAACGGCTAGTTTTTAAATTCTAACCATTGGGGCTTGTCCAATGGATGAAGGAAACTATTTAAAGTGGCACTATTCATCAGAGAGAATATCCTTTTGCAAAATATCAAAGAGTACACAAGAAAGACAAAGTGCCCTAATCTTTTTCATCTAAGTGCTTCATTCAAGAGTCAAAAGAAAGTGGTTGAGCAGATTCCAAGAGTCATTAAGAGCTCCATCCACCCTTGAAGAGTGAAGCATCCTTGACAAAGAAGAGAGAAGTCACATCAAGCGATAACTATTCTCTAAACTCTTCTTTGTAGATTATATTGTTATATTTGCTCATCTAGGAGCTTAAATCTTCTTACTTCGTTTATTAAACTCCTTGTAAAGGTTAGTTGGTAAGCCCGCAAAACCAACGGTGTAGGTTGATTGGTGAACCCGTAAAACCAATTGTAAAGGTTCATTGGTGAGCCCGGAAAACCAACATAGGTTCGTTGGTGAGCCCGTAAAACCAACATAGGTTTTTGGTGAACCCGAAAAACCAAAGTGTAAAGGTTTGTGGATTGTGAGCCCGGAAAACAATCCAACTGTAATCCGCGGGATTATAGTGAATTCCCAAGGGGTCGCTTGGGGAGTGGACGTAGGTGCTTAGGAGAGCACCGAACCACTATACTTCTTGTTGTTTGTATTGTGCTTTGTTTAATTCCACTAACTCATCAATTGACATAAGTAAGATAGTTAAAATTAAGAGAAACCAATTCATCCCCCCCCCCCTCTTGGCTTGTCACCTTGGGCAACATGTTTATGAATGATTTCTCTGTTTTTGGCGATTCCTTTGATGATTGTTTATTACATTTACAAGCTGTCTTAGCTCGGTGTATAGAAAAGAATCTGATACTGAATTGGGAGAAATGCCACTTCATGGTGCCAAAGGGAATTGTCCTAGGACATATTGTTTCATCGAAAGGCATGAAAGTTGATAGAGCTAAGATTGACTTAATCGCCAAGCTACCTGCACCCAAGATGGTTAGAGATGTTAGATCATTTTTGGGTCATGCCGGATTTTATAGGAGGTTCATCAAGGACTTTAGTGTCATAGCTCGACCATTATCTAACCTCCTCTCCCTTGATACACCGTTCAATTGATCTGAAACCTGTCAAGAGGCATTCGAAAAGTTGAAGTCTATGCTTAGCACTGCACCCATCGTGCGACCACCTGATTGGTCGTTACCTTTTGAGATCATGTGCGATGCTAGTGACTATGCGATAGGAGCTGTCCTAGGACAACGCAAGGATAATAAGCCATATGTCATCTACTATGCAAGCAAAACCTTAAATGATCCTCAAATGAATTACACCACCACCGAGAAGGAATTGCTTGCAGTAGTATTTGCATTAGACAAATTTTGCTCTTATATCCTTGGTGCTTCTATTGTTATCTTTACGGACCATGCAGCGCTAAAATATTTATTGGATAAGAAAGAGGCCAAACCACGCTTAATACGCTGGATACTTCTACTTCAAGAATTTGACATCACAATCAAAGATAAAAAGGGAGTAAAAAATGTGGTTGCTGACCATCTATCACGGCTAGTTATTCATGATTTGGTGCCACAGTTGCCCATCAAGGACTCGTTCCCTGAAGAGCAGTTGTTTGCACTTTCTACTATGCCATGGTATGCTGATATTGTAAACTTTCTTGTCACGAACCGGATGCCGGAGCATTGGGGATCGAATGATAAGAATAATTTCTTCCGTGAAGTAAGGAGTTATTATTATGATGCCCCTTATTTGTTCAAGTATTGTAATGATCAAATCTTTAGAAGATGCATTCCGGATCATGAGATACAAAGTGTACTCTCTTTCTGTCATGCCAATGCTTGCGGAGGACACTTTGCATCTAAGAAAACGGCAGCTAAGGTGTTACAATGTGGTTTTTATTGGCCTACACTATTTAAAGATGCCCACGAGTTCTGTAGGACATGTGACCCATGTCAACGTGTTGGAAGTCTAATTCGTAGGCAAATGATGCCTCTTCAGCCCATTACTGTTATTGAAATTTTTGACATGTGGGGCATCGATTTCATGGGCCCATTCCCACCATCTTTTGGATATGAGTACATTTTAGTTGGTGTAGAGTATGTGTCAAAATGGGTAGAAGCTGTTGCCTGTAGAACTAATGATCACAAACATGTTTTGAAATTTCTGAAAGAAAACATATTTTCTAGGTTTGGGATGCCCAAGGTTATAATTAGTGATGGGGAAAAACATTTCTGTAATAAACCTTTTGAGATTCTATTACGAAAGTACGGTATCACCCATAGAATTGCAACCCCTTATCACCCGCAGACTAGTGGCCAAGTAGAGTTAGCCAATCGGGAGATTAAACGAATTTTAGAGAAAACGGTGAATCCATCATGCAAAGACTAGTCTTTAAAACTTTCTGACGCATTGTGGGCTTACCGTACTGCTTATAAAACTATTCTTGGTATGTCCCCGTATCGGCTAGTCTATAGAAAAGCATGTCATCTACCTGTTGAAATAGAGCATAAATCGTATTGGGCCATTAGAAAATTAAACTTTGAATTGTCAGATGCTGGTTTAGCTCGAAAATTACAATTAAATGAGTTGAATGAAATTCGACAGGATGCGTATGACAATGCTAGACTTTGTAAAGCACGAATAAAAATTAGGCATGATAAATCAATTCTAAGAAAATCTTTTAAACCTGCACAAAAAGTTCTTTGTTATGACTCTCGCTTACATCTGTTTCCTGGAAAGTTACGATCAAGATGGACAGGTCCTTTCATTGTAAAAACTGTTTTTTCCACACGGGGCAGTTGAAATTGAGAATCCACAGGATGGCACAATTCTTAAGGTAAATGGACACAGAATTTTGCAGATGAAGAGGACTCCTTTTTCTTAGGGGAGCCTTCTTACAACTGAGCATGACGACCAAGGTATGTGTATATTAGTTAAAATTTAATTTTTTCTTTTATTTCTAGTTTTCTTCTTATTTTGTAGGTCTTCTTTTCTAGAAATCAACAACTCAAGGTATTCTTCTTTTCTCTATTATTTTCTCTATTGTCTCTCATATATAGTTTTCTTGTATTATTTTTACATTGAGGACAATGCAATGTTTAAGTTGGGGGGAGGGAAATATTTTCAAAAAAAAAAAACTTGTTTTTGCATTTTATTTATTCTATTACTTTCTTTACATGCATATTATGACTGATCAGAGACCTATTATTAGATCCCACACGTGTACTTAATAACAATAGGAAGGCCTCAGGAGTTCATATTTGTTAACTGCATTTTTGTTAGCCTTATCCGTAAAAGAAGTATGAGTATCCTTGTTCGTACCATAAGGTACATAATTTGGTTTTCACATAAAGATAGAGGTTGAATATCCCAGTTAGATTACTTAGGTGCCTTATGATCCGACCTTGGTTGACCTATAGTCACGATGCAGTCACATATATAATAAAAATATTTATATGTTCAGTCTACCATCTCTTTTCTTGCATAATTATTATTCAAAAAAAATACTTATGATGACAAGTCTGGCCTCGTGGCGTAGTCTGGTTCGAGTAATTAAGTCCGAGGGGTGTTTCACCTAATGTCTTGAGCCAACTGGATCAGGGGTCATTGACTGAAAGCTCGCTACATGGACCTTACTAGAGCCTAATGGGGTTGGATAGCTATAGTTGTCATGTGTATTGACAAAAAAAAAATGAAATAAAAATAAGCATGAATGAGTTGGTTAGGCTGAACCTAGTGATATGTGGTAATGGCTGGTTTGACTCCATTGTATTGGACCTCCGTGTACCGAGTTGTTTAGTTGGGATTGATAGCTTTTTCTTTACATGCGAACCATTCTTGACAAATTTAGACAACATGTGATATTCTAAAAATTTGATGGATCAGGTTCTAATAAATTGTAGAAAATACTTGTGGACTTGAGTAGTGCACCTAAAACTCAGGCGGTGCCCTGTTGTGGTGGAGGTATTAGTACTCTGAGAAAGTCATGCGATTTGATGCACACTTCACTTTTATATTTTCTTGCCTTGACAATTGCCATGCTTGAAAATATATATCAATTAATTACATGTGTATTAGCTTAAGATTTATTTCATATCTTTATTAGAATCTTAGGTCATATCATTCATGATATTTGTGGGTAACATCTCTGAAAATCCTCACGAGACAACACTCGTCCACTAGGGTAACCTAGGGGTTTAACGGCTTGTTGCACATGCTAAGTGCAATCGTGATTCCTACGAAAGTGAGTACTTATCTTAATTTTTATGCAATTAGTTCTAATAAAACATCAAAGGATCAACCAACACTTTTTGTACTCTCATGTTATTGTTTACTCTGAATTGCTAGAGACTAGCAATAAGCTAGTTGGGGGGTGTGATGAGAGCACAAAAGTGCGATCTAAGTACCAATTAACTTAGCCTAATGCTAGCAAAATAATGATAAATAATAGGTGTTAACATTTACATGATTAAATATTTTATCCTTAACACTTATTATAATTTTTATCATTATATAAATTCATCTCTTCCTAGCTGCAGAACAGAGCCCAGATTCAGCCGTTCGCAAGCACCTCAGCATCCTTACCGCATCCGTGAGCCAGCTCTCCCACGCTCCAGATTTCATCCATCCGAGTTCCAGCCTCTTCAGATCCTACCCATGATGCTTGCGGAGCCCTCGATGCATGCCAAGCATCCACAATCTCCCGAGCATCTCCGCATTCCAGCTGTCCGCGAAGCACTCCTCCAAGTCCAGATCTCAAGCTTTGGATTCCCCAGCGATTTCAGCTCTCCCGTGATCCCAGCGTCCGCATCCCAGCTCCAATCCTCCTTCCGTTCGCGATCAGATCTCGTCCGCGTTCACAGCACATCCCGCGGGCCTCTTCCGCATCTCTTCCCAAGTAACAGCAGTTCAATTCTCCTGCGTCCGATTCTTCCGCACCCTCAGCTTCATCCAGCCGAACGCATGCCCCTTCCGCGTCTCAGTCCCCAGCAAAGATCCAGCTTCATCCACGCGTTTACAGCACGTATCAGCCGCGATCCAGCCGTCCGTGATCAACCTCCCAGCTCTCGAAATCCACGATCAAATCTCCTCCTGCGCCCCGACTTCATCCAGTGATCACATTCAAGATTCCAGCATCCCACGATCTTCAGCCTTCCCCAGATCCCGCAAGCATCCGCTCTCCATGCGTCCGATCCTTCCGGGATACTCGGCATCTCCACGTATTCCGGGGGATCAGGGACTCATCGCAGCTTATAGGAGGGCTCCCTCGGCTGAAAGAAGGGGAGCTCATCGAGGGAAAAACAGAGAGCCTCAGCCGTATTCAAAGAAAAGAAAAAAATAGAGAAAGGGAAACAGGGGATGCCCTGTTTCCGAAAGTAAAAAGAAAAAAAAAAGAAGGAAGAGGAACAGGGGAGTTTCTTTTATGTTGATGGCCGGCTAATCCCTTAGGTGAAGGGTGATGGAGGAACCTTTGATGTCTTATTTTCTTTCAAGTAAATTCTGAACATTGATCTCTTTGCTTTACATCTATTAAAATGTTTTTGATTCTTGCATGCTTATTTATGAGATAGATCTTTTATGGTTTATATTTCTTGATTCATGGATTGTTTCGATGTTTGATTTGTCGTAGACGTAATCGGCACGACAAATACTTAGATCTTGAATTCATGATTTCAAATTATATACTCCATGATTAGAACTATTCTATCTGATTGATCCTTAATCAAGAATCACGAAATTTAATTGTTGAAAATAATATCATCAAGGGCGGATTCCAGATCCCTACACCATCTTAATCTATCCAACTTCGATTCTCTGTTTACTGATTTATTTTCTATTTGCAAAACATTATCTTAAGCCGTAAATTCATTGAATTAATTATTCTACAATTATATTAAATAATCTCATATATATTTCGTTCCCTGAGGATTCGACCTCGAACTCCCGAGAATTTACTACTTGTGCGATTTTCCTATACTTGGGAGATTAGTTTCGCGAAAACATTTTTTCGCGCGCATCATTCCGCCTTTAATCTCCTCTTCTCTCCTTTTTTCCGACAATGCCTGCCGTTGACGTTCATTGCCGAAGCCATCAACCGCTTTCCTGCATTAGTCCTTAACCGAAGCCGAACCCCTAGTCATCGGTGAGCGGGTTGGGATCTGAATACACCGAGCCAAGAAATTCCCCTCTCGGCCCTATTTTTAGTTTGGGTTTTGGACATGGCTTTTGTTTATAGTCCACGGCATGGCTCAATTTGAGAGCAAAAGTAGCTAGGTGTGGCGTTACTAGCAACTTGCAACTGTCATTAGCAAAATAAGCCTTTCACTAATAGAACCACTTACATGTTTCTTACCCGGTTTCAAGACTAGCTTCAGACTGCTCTTACCCAACTACATGGGCAATGATGCTTGAGGACTATATCCGATTACGCAGCATACTTGCTTCCATGTTTCTTAATGAAAGTAATATGTCCTGCTCAGAATTTCCCAAGTGCTGGCATTCAATGAATATCCCGGTCCGATGACAGTATGCTACAAAGCAGTATTTGATTTATTACTGATTACGAGTATTTATGGGTACATAAATTTCGTCAACTTTGCTATCAAAAATGTAAGTAAACTCAAAGCGAAGGGACTAACTTATACCATTACTCTCAGGACCACAACAACAAAGCGAAGGAAAAATAAAAAAACATTCTATAAAAGGGATTATGAAGCTATTTGAAGACCAAAAGTACTTGTTCAGCACTTTAGTGATTTATACCATAGTTAGCAGAGACACCAACATCGCAAAACCAAAGGAGAGAAATGTGACAGAGAAGGGGAAGCTGCCTTTATCCTTTCGTATGAAAAGAGCTTCATATATGGGCAAATGGATGGCCACCACCAGCCCGCAGAGAAGAATTTGAATGAATAATGGCTCAAGACCCATAATTCCTCCATCTACGACCAGCCTTTGGAGTCCTCCCACCAAGCAGAAAAGATTCAGCATTGCGACTGCTCCTATGATAACAAACATTGAGGACGATGACCCGAATTCCAAAACATCCTGCTCGTATCTTTTAGAGGCATCGCCATCAGACACCTTTGCTGTGATTGCGAACCCCATCTCAGAAATCCGCAGCAACTTTAAGATGGTAGAAGTGATGCCATAGAGGAATGAGGTGGTCCTCCTCAATATCCACATCCTTTGAAAGTTCCACCACCCAGCCAATGTGTCACCACATTGCAGTGATTCGACGAGCCCATACACATGCTTCCCAATGGTGACATAGGCAAAAGACATGAACCATGGGCTCGTGATCTAATTTTGACATCAGTATATTTGTGTTAGGTTTCGTTCAAACATGCATGCTTGATGGAAGGGAAAAAGAGAGGCATATCCGTACCTTTGGAAATAAGGATATGCCTTTGAGGAGGCAAAGGGAAGGAATCACAAGGTAATAGAGTGTAGGGAGTGAGTTTGGAGCCCACAAGCCATAAACGCAATAAGCCATCTGAAGTCCTAGCTTGATTTTGCCACGACCTAGTATGAAGGGGCAGTACTTGGAAAGAAAGATTTGGAAATTCCCCTCGCTCCATCTTTTGAACTGCACCAGCGATTGTGCCAGTGTTGTGGGAGCAACACCTAAGAAGGCTTTTCTTGAAGGACTGATGTAGACGGACTTCCACCCCCTACATTGAATTGATAGGCCTGTGATGACATCCTCCACAGGGCAGTCATACTTCAGCCCAATCTGCATTAAATGATAGATAGATAGATAAATATATACACATATAGACAGAGAGATAGATAAATAGATAGACAAAAAGGATGACCTCCTGTCCCCATTGGGTGTTGTGCTCATAGGTGCAGGTAATAAGAGACTTTGCTCTCTCTTCCAGTATGCAAGCACTTTTAGCCGTTTTTCTGTCAATGCCTCTCTTCCAGTCTTCCTTGTAATCCTTGCTATACTTCTTCCCGCAAAGGATCTCTCTTCTGTGGAAGCATCCAGTGCCGATATACGGAGGCCCTCCCCAATTATCAAAGCCAGGGAACTCCACCTTACGAGACATTAAAAAAGATTTTGTTATTAGCTCCTTGTATGATTTGATAACAAAATCCATAAAATTACTTGATTGGTCATATACTCCATACTGGATATAGCTGTGATCATAGCTAGTACAAGACTGCAGAAACATAACTGAAACCGCGATAGTGATGAGCCTTTGCTAGTACTAACCTCAGTGAACACATTGAAGGAATAGCCATAAAGATCATTCTTGGTGACATTATCAAAGATCTGGGGATATTGTACAAAGCCAATGTCCTGACCCTTCTCTTCATCTAGGAAGAAGCACAATGCATGTCTGACGGACTCCGAGTTATTCGAGTACATGTCGCAGTCCAAATTGAGGGTGATCGGGCTGTCGCTTATCTCTGATGACGCCCTTATCTGTACATGATCAGGTTGCATTGTTTAAAGGCATTTTTTTTCATAAATTAAATTTTGAAATCATAATTAGGTTGCATTATTTAAAATATTTTTTCATAAATATAATTTCAAAATACTAACAATATTAACAGTACCAAATACTTACAGGCTGCTCCGAAAGCAAAATCTTAATATTTCAAGCATGATAAGTTAGGTCAGCCGGTCGAGTCTCAGACCATATGCAATATTCAAGACTTATTCACACTGGATTCTAGATTTATCATGTTATTTCTCCCAAAATATGATTAATTCTGTTGTTAAATCTACTATAGAAATCAGTTGTCTAGAAAGGATGCCAATTCCATATTGTGGACTACCTAGAGAGAGGATATTAAGCGAACATCTGATTCTGCTACCTACTTTCATTTGACCCTGCATCTGTAGACTAAGCCCAGGACTGCTTACAGGGCTCAGCTAACCACAACAGGTCTGAAAGCTCATGCAAATGAGGAAAAAAAAGAAAAGAAAGAAAAAAGAAAGCAAGCCTATCTCCTAGAAATTGTGAGAAAAATCTCACATAGTTATATTACCAATGCGTTCATAGACCCTGCTTTGAAGTTATGATGATGCTGAGGTCTCTTCTCTCGTGCCATGTACACCAAAGTTGGTAATGCATTTCCATCGTTGTCTATTGAACATTGGTCTCTCCCATCAATTAAGATCTGGAAAAAGCAACAAAGAAAAACAATATAATTAGCTCTAGTTGGACAGCTCTAATCGCCCCACATTTGAAGGATGGGCACAACCTCTAAACTATAGCTTAGTTCAGTTTGTCCATAACTTATGCTACATAGATCAACAACACATTATATGATTTCACCAATTACATTTCCTATAGACATGAACCTAAAGTCTCTTCCTACAGTCTAGCAAAGAGTTCAAACAACTAGTTTAATTTAAATATGAAAACTTTAGACCTTGAAGTCATGTCCCAATTATCCCACTCTAAAATAATCCAAAATTCTACGCAGTAACAATTTTCTCCCAGTAAGATTTTGTTTTGTTCTTCTAGTACCAAGTGTAGTAGTACCTGAACGATGGGTGGATGATTCCGTGAAGTCATCCCCGAGCTCCATTCAGAAAATCCTTTATTTGCTTTTAGTTCTTCAGGGATCTTGCCTAGCCTTACCACCGAATCAATGCGATCTGCCATCTCTTCATATAGATTCTGCGAAATTGGAAATTATGATGATAAATTAAATAGAGATAAGTTGTTGCCTTGTTTTATACTAATTTATTACAAGCGATTTTTTTACTGAACAAAGCTTTTTTAAACGGCGAATCAAAAATTAAAGTTAAGCATGGGCCGGCTAACAGGCTAATATTTATAAAAATTGACCCATGCCACTTGTTCATACTATTACCTTCATGGAAGACCATTTGGCGGGGATGGATGCATTGCGGGGGTTGCATAATTTGGAAAAATAGGTGGTTGGAGACCGTGGCTCCACATTATATCTCTTGCAAAATGGAAGCCAATGCTTTGCAAAGCGAGATGCTTCCCAAAGGGCATAGAAGGTCAAAATAGACCCAGCATCATCAGAAAGGTAGACATTTAGCTTCTCGGGAGGATAGTTGTAAGCCATGACTGATAGAACAGTGGAGATGACCAGGATGGGTGGCTCCGCAATAGGGTCCGCAGTGCACACGAATATGTCAACATTTGGCAACTCAGTTTCATCTCTATTTCAAATGATAAAAGTAAGGAAATTATGCATCAATACAACCTGTCATGCATATCGATGCACAATTTATGTCGGTCATGATTTCTTTTTGGAATGCATGGATGATGTAGTGTGGAGAAATGACATAAGGCAGAATATTTTTTTCTATAAAAATAAGAATGTGATAAAAACTGGCCAAAATCAAATAAGAACTATATCCAAATGTAGATCCCTAGTACCATTGCAATATAATTTTACTAGCTAAGTTAGCTAGCACCGTTATGATATGGCATGAAATTGCATTCCCCTTATAGGATTTTATTTTGTCCTTCTCTTTGAGATTTTTTTTTTTTGAATGGAAGGATAAAATATTTTTTGTCCTATTCAAGTAAGGTTTTGGGATGAAACAGTTTTGGCCAAGGACCATTCCTTTTTACACCATGCTATAGCGTATTTTTAAAATTTCTAGGCCAAAATATAGTGCTCCAACATATGTGAGGACCAGCGAAACAAATCCTTATACATCCCTTGGTGGCCGTCACATTATTGGAGATGGACAGCTGACCATTATACCACCCAATCCGATTATTTATTGTCTTGTTTAACAACCGTCGATAGAAGCAAAGCTATCAAGAAATTTACAACTCTCTAGAGTGACGCATGGCGTCGACCATGTCACCGCTTAACCCAGCCCCACCCACCCATCTCTCTCTCTCTCTCTCTTCCCCTGCATCAATCAAGAGTATGCATCTGCGCCGTCGATGGTTACCATCGGATGGCAATAACCGCTGCGCTCCTCAAGCCAGTCACTCGGCTTGAGGTAGCCTACAATCAACAAGGATGATGAGAAAAACCCGAGGCGAGCACGCTATCATTGGGGCACAGACCTTATCTACTTGGCTATTGCTTGCAGTGCGCAACGAATGCAACGTAAATTATATGTGGGTAAAAGACTAATTAACTGTGGACCGTGCATGATATGTGGGCATGTTCTTTCCTTTTACTTAAAAGAAAAAAAAGAGAAGCCAAGAAATATGTGGGCATGTCAATTATGAAGGAGAATTTTACCGCTGAGAGAGCTTCTCGGGGTGAGTGAAGCGATAGATGGGGTTCCAGCGCACCGACTGAGTGATTATCCAGTAGAAGCCGAACCAAAGCTCGGCTGCAAATATCCCCATCCATGCCCATCTCCCTTCTTCTCCCCATCCCGGGGCATGAGTCGCTCTATACAACCAAATCGAACAAATGCCCACCAACATCGAGCATGCAAACAACTTGTAAGCAAGCCTACCTTTGGCTTGCTTTGTTTCAAAGAGAGCTTCATAACTCTCCCCCATCTCTCTCTCTCTCTCTCTCTCTCTCTCTCACGCGTTTGTGGCCATGAGATAAGTTGGCTATATATAGAGCGTGGTATAAGAGACAAAATTTAATATGGCCACTGGTCAGATTAATAAATACTTATTTCAACATTGGATAATAAATAAATAATTTCCTTCACGAGCGTTCGGATAAAAAACCCGCCACGTATCCCTTCTTGTGGAAAGGTAAAAATAAATGAAAATCAAGAAAAAGACAAAATAAACCATATCTAAGCTGGCAGTGTTAGATTTAATTTGAAAAATGCTTGTTGTTTTGTCGGTATACATTTATATTCTATCAATACACGTCTCAGGCCGAAGCAATAAATAATTAAGATTGTTCCTTTGTTAACGCATAGTATAAGTTCAGATAATACACAGCCGTCTCTCCATAATACTTTATCCATGCTAAGTTTGACTTCAGGTACCTTCTCAAGACCGTCACTGATGAGCTCAATCAATTGCCTATGGCAATCATCCTTGACAGGAGGTACATGATAATGCCAACTGGCAGCGCCTATGGACGGCAAAGATTTCAAGTTTGACTATATTTTCGATCTTGATGACATTTGATAGGAAGAGGGAAGGTGACACCGAGTAATGACTAATCAGTAGAGTTATCGATATCCTGGGAACTAGGCTACTGCATCGGAGAAGAGAGAAAAGTTGAAACGGAAGGGGCACGAAGGGGAGAAAACTGATAGACTAGTCCCCTATGTTTACCCATCAAGTACATTTCTAAAGGAGGAAAAAAAATATATACAGGTGGGGTAGAGATTTTTGTCCAAATAGAATGCTATGGTGTTTCTTTAAGTGTCTCCGACTTGCTGCCCAAGGTTCATGCACCACTGGGTCCATAGGCTGCGTGGACTGGCTGGCAGCTTTTTTTTAGTTGCGTTGTCCCTTTTTCCTCCGTCTTATTTTTCTACAGATTATTTTGATCTAATAAATTGGAGAAAGTTTGAGGCCGGAGCACAGCTCAAACAACCCCGAGGACAGCTCAAGATGAGCATACAACAAACAGCAAAAGGAATTTTTTCAGCCAACGCTGACAGAGCAATGAATAATTTGGTTTGAGACAATTAGCTGAAGCTGTGCGAAACATGGAGAAAACAAGCAAATCAATCTTCTCTGTTGTTTTTTGCTTTTAAGCCTTGAAACCAATTATAATCTTTAGGCTCGTCTCCCCTTCATTAGACCTATTATCATATTATGTCATTACCATCTCTGTCAACCCTCTTATTGGATATAACCATCGTCCATTTTCCAACATCTTGTAGAATATCTAATTGATATAAATAAAGCAGTAGGTAATGCATGAGTTATGCCTGTCGTTGCATACTGCCATGGGCCACGTTCGGTGTTTGTAGCAGTTGGACTAGTCAATAAGCTAACTGGTTTGGAATAGTGGGTCAATATCACGTGGTTAAACTTATACAGAATTAAAAAATCTAAATAATATCTCTTTATTAGCTTTTTTGAACAAGGCACAAGATCGTTAGTTTGACAGAAAAAAAGGGAGAACACTTGTAGCAAGCAAACAAAATTTGTGTTACGACCTGCATTTAATTGTTATAGTTTATTATATTCACTATTCTCTATAATTTCCCTATGGATGTAAAAAAATCATCTTTTCTTATACATGATATAGGCATAATTTCTCAAACTATGTCCAATTTTATTTTTTCTTGTATGTGAAAATTATTTTCATTTCATTATTAAATCTCAATGTATGTGCGCTCCCAGGCTCCATGAAACATTTTATAGAGATCCCAAACATGCAAGAAAGAGATGGCTACAACAAAGATTTCAGCTGTAGATGAAGCTAATTGAACAATAATGGTTGATTTGACAAAATCTGAAACTAAATGGATGAAGTCGAATGTTGTCATTGGTAGAGATACCTAAATTAGATGTATTATGTACAGTTGTTACATACCGTTATTTATATACATATTATGGTGCTGGGCTGCGTCCTAATGCCTTCATCCTAGTTTGGTTCCACTTGTTGCATGGTATCAGAGCCATGGAAAGTCACAAATCATCAAATTAAAGCATGGGGAGGAGCATGTCGTGGAGCATGGCATGTGGCTTCCTAATCTTAGGAGAAGATATCGGCCATTTGAATTTAAATTAAAAGGCATGCAGATGAGCTATTTGAATTTAAAAACATGTGCATGGGCTTAGAGGTTGACTTGGTCCCTCGAAAGAATGAGGATCTTCAGGCTTTAAAGTTGCTGTTTTGAATTTGAAATTTCAGTTTGAATTGTCTTTCATTTGAAGAGATGGTTGAGATCCTTAGCGGGTCCTATATATAAGCCCCTTATGTAATTTGAAAGGATCTTTTGAATGAATAAAAAAATTATGGGGATTAGCTCTAAACCAACCCATGGAAATTGGTGCTAGGTTGAGCTAGTCCTATCTCCAAATCCAACCACCATCCTTTGATTTTTGGTGCTGCCCTGAGGTGGTCCATTAATCACATCCATCCATCATGCCATCAAGCCCCAACCAACCATCCTACCGTGGGCATTCATCAACACTTTGGTGAATTCTAGCCACCCAACACACCATCAACACATCACCCACCATCCATCGTTTGAGGGCTTCCATCATTGGTGCTTTCATTGAGATTGCATCCAACCTAAGAAAGAGGAAGCCATTGATGCCAAGAAGAAGAAGATCATGGCCGAAAGACAACCAACTCATAGGGAGCAGATTGAAGTCTTAGAAGCAACCTTAGAGGCTCAAAACGTTGCTGCCATTGAGAGACTAGGCCGCATCGAAGAGGTGCTCCGTCAACTCATGGTGTTCATGAACAAACAAGGAGGAAGAAGAGCCAAGGGGGACCAATGCCCTAGAGGATCCAAAGGATCTAGGGTCAAGAGGCGCCATGAAAGGTTAGAAAGTTCAAGTTCATCTAGTAAAGCATCTTCAAGCCAAGCGAAGGAGTCATCTGAAGGAAGTGAAGAAGATGAAGAGGACCGAAGGGAGAGAAGAGGAGGATATGAGAGAAGACCAAGGGGAGGGGCAACTATGCCTAAGATGGATTTTCTCAAGTTCAATGAGAATGATCCTAGCACATGGGTGAGCCGACCCGAGCAATACTTCGAGCATCATCCCATGGAAGGTCAAACAAAGGTGTCCTATGCCGCCTACTTTCTAGAAGGTGAAGCTAACTAATGGTGATAATGGATGAGGAAGACCTACAAAGCCCAAAGGAAGGAGCTGAGATGGAAGAGATTCATCAAGAAGCTCTTGAGAATGTTCGGATCCATTGATTATGTGGACTACCATGAAGCTCTCTCGAAGATCAAGCAATTGGGTTCCTTAAGGGACTACCAAAAGGAGTTCGAACACCTATCTACAAGGGTTCATGGCGGGACCGAAAAGGCCCTCATTGGGTCCTTTGTGGGCGGATTGAAGGGAGAGTTGGCTGCTGAGGTGAAGATCCGAAAGCCAAAGACACTAATGCAAGCTTTGCAGATTGCAAGGATGAATGATGATCAACTCCGGAACTTGAGGAAGAGCAACCGGTTTGAGGTGAAGAACCACCCCTATGGCTACACCATTTGGGGCCAATAAGGGATCCAACAAGGGCTTCACTTCGGGAGGTCTAAGTGGGGTTCCATTCGGTGGAGGCAAGCACCCTATCAAGGGGATCCAGAAGCTATCTTGAAAAGAAATGCGGCAAAGAAGGGAGAAGGGACTATGCTTCAATTGCGATGAAAAATTCACACCGGGACATAAATGCAAGGTGAAGCATATCTACCTCATTGAACCAATCCTTGAAGAGGAGGAAATCGAAGAGGAGGAGGGTTACTATGGAGCTTGCAAGGAGGAAGAGGAGCTCAATGAAACCGAGCATGGGGAGCCACACATTTCCATCCATGCCTTGGCCGGTGTTGTGGGTCCTAGAACCATGAGGACTCAAGCACACATTGGCAAGCTTAAGGTAACAATCCTTATTGATAACAATTCGTCCTTGAATTTCATAAACTCTAAAGTAGCTGAATGTTTGAAGTTACCATTGACTGAAATTGAATCATTCGAAGTTAAAGTAGCTAGTGGTGATAGGTTGGAATGTAGAGAGTTGTTTAAAGGAGTATGTGTGAAGATGCAAGGGATTGAGATTGTGCCATGGTTAGAGGAGCTAGGGAAGGTGGTGTCGGACTATAAAAAAATGAGTATGGAGTTCATGTGGGGAGAAAAATGGGTCACTTTGAGAATGAATGGGAGAGTTGGAGGTAGGGCCATTGGGTTGAATGAAATGAAAAAATTCTGAGGCACGGAGGGCAATGCTTTGCTATCACCATTGCCTCTCAACCGAGAGCCTTGAGTGAGGGTGAGGGAGATGAGAGTGGAGTTAAGGGTGTGGCCTTGGGGGCCAAAATGCCAGGTGACTTGAGGAAGATGTTGTTAGAAGTATGCCCTCGAAGCCAATGTGGCTGACGCATATTTGTAATCTGGGGTATACATTTGTAATTTGACTCTTATTGATTAATAAGATTGGGCATTTTATTATTCATTCATATTTGTATGTGTCCATGAATCGTCCAAGAAATTAATAAGATGATGATACATATTCTTAAGAAGTTGAGAATTTGAGGCATGTGTCATTAGAAATTAATTTCTAAATGCTCCTGATCGATGGATCTATCACGAGGGTGGTGATCGATCCGCTGAGATTAGTGCACATATCACTTGTCAGATGGATGAGTCTCAAGTCCACAGTGTAGTGACATTAGAGTGATTGTGCAAGTACTTGTTAGAGAACAAAGTACTGAGCGTGACCAAAAAAAGTAGTCACATGGATGTCTATCCACTTGTCAGTGACTACTTATGCTGCAGTTGTATGACTGGTCCTTTGACCTGCGATGCCTCAACTATTAACTGTGAGGTTACTGTAGTTTGACGAGCATGTAAACTTGGGCCCTAGCCATTTGGATCCTTGTGGTGCGGATTGACTGCAGTAGGTTCATTTTGGAATAGGGTTGCATCTAGATGGGATCATCGACCTTGATAAATTAGGAGTGATCCTATGTGATTTATGAAACTAAGTTCGATAAATTTCTAGCCAGGTATTTTGGAAAAGAAGTTTTCCATATCTTGAACTGGAAGTCGAATAAATTTTGACATATGACGGACGATGGGATTTTACGAGTTATCCATAACCTCCGTCCTGTCGGTATTCATGATAGAGGGACTGTATACTGCACCTAGAGGTTCAAACATTCCATTCTGTTGGGTTACCACCACATACTGCTAGGTGTCACTAGTGGATTGTGAGACTCGAAGGCATTTACTTGGTGATCAGTGAACCCTAAGAGTAGAACTAAAATTGTTTCAGTCCACTGAAAGGAATTTCAGTGATATTAAGATGGGGATCTCAATATGTCTCACTACCAGACAGAATAGAACCTATGAGATTACACACATAGAGAATTTGATTAGTCAGACTATCGTAATTGTGATTTAGAATCATAATTGATGTCAATTATCAATATAATTGGTGATTGAATTAACCCACTAAGTGTTAGTGAGTTAATGGAAGAAGAATTAAGTGGAATTGATTGCAATTGGATTTCAATTGGGCTGATTTGATGAGCCAAATCAAATTTGGTTTGACCCAAACTGAGTTGGGTTCATGATTGGATCAAATCTGATTAGATAAGGGTATATGCCTTAAGTCGTGTTCACACTATGCGGATTTTAAAATCCATATGGCATCGTAGAATGAAAATGCATTAAGTCGTGTTCATACCATGCGGACTCTAAAGTTCCCATGGCGTCGTAGGATGCATGGCGCACCATCTAATTCTCCTAATATGATTAGGAGTTAGCCTAAGTCCTAATGTGATTAGAAATTGGGCTCATAATCAAGGGATAAGTCCTAATGTGATTAGGACCCAACCTAGGTGTTCGTCCTTTCCTGTCTACCTAAAAATATGCTAGACAGATCGTTGTTAGAACCGACGAACAAAGTTTAAATTTAATTCTACTCTTACCTTTCCTACTCGAAGAATAGCGGTTGTAAGAGGTCGATCCACAGGGAGGCGATTGGAGTTGCATAAAAATTAGAACGTTCACTCGGATTTGAAATCGATTTTTGAATGATAAAAGGAAAACATTATTTTGAGGATGTTGAATGTTTTCTAATTGAAATTAACTAAAAGACAGGTACTTAGATTCGAAAAGCATGTATTTAATTAATCAAAAAAAGAGTTTTGGCATAAATTAAAATAGACGACACTAAGAAGATTGAAGCCTGAAACATAAATTTCATAAAAGAAAATTAAATATATTGCATCAAAGAAAAATTAAAAGATTGCATAAAAAAATAGAAATTAATTTGAATCTAGAACAGGGATTGCATGAAAGAAAATTGATGGATTTCATAAAAGGGAAAACTGATTACAAATAAAAATGAAGATTAGAGGCCTAATTCTCCTTCTATTTTGCAAATCAAATAAAGAAAGAAAAATAAATAAAAAAAAAAACAAATTACTTCTCTTTTCCCTCTCTCTCTCTCTCTCTCTCTCTCACGGTGGAACATAAAATACTAATTTCCCTTTTTTTTCTTTCTTCTTCCCAAAAGAACAGAGCATCCCCTGTTCTTTTCTTTCTCTCTTCTCTCCCAAGCCGATGGCCTCCCTCCTCCCTGGTTCTTAGCCTCCACCGAGCACACCCCCCTTCCTCTTCCTCCTTCTCTTCTTATAGCCGCGGACGGACGCCTGATGCGGAAGGGAGATGGCAGACGCGGTGAGGACACGGGGAGGAGTCGATCACGGATGAGATCCGGGCGGAAGCTTCGTGGACGGCTGCTGGGATTTCGATGCGGAGGAAGGGCTGAAGCCGGAAGAGCTGAGATGCTACGATTGCGGAGGAGAAGATCACGGACGCGTGAGGTCCGTGGATTTCCTTCACGGGATGCTGTGAGGAGTTGACCGTGGATGCAAGGAAGGAAGGCACGGATGGCTGGGAGCATGATCGTCGGGATTGCACGCGGAAGAGGAAGAAAAACGGAAGGGAGGAGACGCGTTGGATTGCTGATCTTCCCTTCTTTGGGTGCCGGATTGGAAGCGGGATCGGCGGGATCACGGAAGAGCTGGGATTCCGGTTCGGAGGATCTTCTTTGCTGGGATTTTTCTTGCTGGGAGGGAGATGAATGCGGAGGAGGAGGGGCTGATCCGAGGGTGCACAGAAGGAAGGCACGGATGGAGGGATCGGCTGAAGCTTGGACGCGGCCGCTCGCTGGCACGGTAGCTGGCACGACGCGGATGGAAGGTGGGGACGCGGATCCGGGCTGCACTTGAAACGGGCGGAAGGAATGGGACGGATGCCACGGCTGGGATCACGGAAGAGGAAGGGTGTTGGCTGCGTTCGATCGGGCGCTTGGATCTCGCCATGGGTCATGTGCCGGTTTCTGCAATGGAATTGAATTTTGGAAAAAGATCTGGGCCTTTCTTTGCCCTCCTGAGAGGGAGCTGGGAGACACCAAGTTCTGTCCAATTAGTCATATGGATAATAAAAAAAAGTATGATATGAAATTTGGCTTGTAGACGGATGGACTGAGTTCGTCACAGGTCATCTATTCTGATTGGAGGTCAATTTCAAGTCTTTCAAGTCATGGGTCACCTAGCACCTTATGGTTATGATATGGCCAAATTAGATTTTCCCAAAATTCTTTCCCAAAAGCACAGAAAAATTGGACCCGATTCGGACCCGACTCTGACTTCGACCCGACCCGATCTTCAACCGGGTCGGATCTGGGAAGGGATCCTTCTTTAGTCAAATTTGTACTTAATGTGCATTTTATCTCTAATTTATGAAAATCTGTGCCAGACCCAAATATAATATTAATTCAGTGAATTTATCATTATCGGTTAGCAATAATACTAATTTAGGTGACATGTAGGTCGCACTTTTGTGCTCTCATCACACCCCCCAACCAGCTTATTGCTAGTCTCTAGCAATTTAGTGCGACAATGATAAAATGAGAGTGCAAAAAATTTATTTATTATATATATATAAATATACATGAACTAAGATAAATACTCACTTTCGTAGAGCATTACGACTGCACTTAGCACGTGCAACAAGCCGTTAGACCCCTAGGTTACCCTAGTGGACGAGTGTTGTCTCGTGAGGGTTTGCAGTGAAGTTACCCACAAACTTCGATCCCAAAATAAAATTTGGTTTGTGAAATAAAAGTTTAATTTCAACTACATAACTGATAAGAATTTCAAAATCACACAAGATTTTAATTACTAAGTAGCCCAATTTCTAGGTTAGTATGCAATTTAAGTTGAAGTTATTAAGTTTTCCGTTAGGAAGTTGTAAGACTTATTTATACTTGAGTGCTCAGTGAAGTTTGGACCATGCACAAGCTAAGGTTTTGGATCTCCAAAATATCGCAAATATTAGTAGTTTCCAAGAATTGGTCGGACAAGACCTATTTGCTGATTCAAAATCATCTTTTCTGCAGGATTTCGAGAGTTGTGGATGTTTACTTTAATACCTCATGGGCTTTATCTATAATATTTCAGTTTACTCGAATTTTTACAACGACGGCTTTCACACTATTGTCTTTCTTAAGGTCAATATACATTTTTTTTTCATTTTTACACTAATTTTTTTTTTTGATTTTTTTTTTTGCATTAAAGAGAAATGATAATGTATATATTGTGCACTTTTACTCTTGTGATGATTCCTCCATGTAGCGAGCAATTAGTCGACAATTCTCACACCAGTTGGCATGAGGTGTCGGGCATCAAGACTCCCCTACGGACCTATACTCGGGTTCCTCATCACAAGCCCGCTGACCTTTGACAATAGGTAGCCCTTTTCGATGTACCTGACTAAATCCACCATTTTTTTTTTTTGGATCAGAAAAAGATGGTTCATCAGGATTCGAGGTTGCTACCATATTCTCAACACAATGTCGAACCTATACCTTAGAAAATGCAGGCCAGATGTGTTGTGAAATTCAAAGTACTAATTAGCTTACAACTCACTAAAAGAAACTTAATAAAAAGAACTCACTTTGCACTACTTCCAACTAGTCATTGGGCTCTTAGATTTTATATACCTTGTGTGTTGTATATATATTTTTTTTTTCAAAAATTTTAACTAAAAATATATTTTTTTTAATAAAATTTTAAATGCGTAAAAATACCCCCAAACCTAAATCTAACATTGTCCTCAATGTTAAAGAAAATTTAAAGCAGTAAGAGGACAGAGGAGAAGTACCTGATATGGGTGTGTTAATTGAAAGTTGGGGCAAAATCCCCCAAACCTGCATGTTAGTATTTTTTTTTATAGAAGATATTTATATGTTGGGTTGCCTCCCAAGAGCGCTAAGTTTTATGTCTTCAGCCAGACAATTCCGATTTACTCATAATAGACGGGGTCGGTCAGAAGTGTCTCCTCGACTTCTGGACTCAGATACTCAAGGTATGGTTTTAAACGATGTCCATTGACTTGAAAGGACCTACCATCCTTGGTATTGCATATTACTACTGCACCATGCGGGTGCACTTTCTCTACTGTGTATGGGCCAGTCCAGCGAGATTTAAGTTTCCCAGGGAATAGATGTAATCGAGAATCATATAGGAGAACTTTTTGTCCTTGGTAAAACTCTTTACGAGTAATCATTTTATCATGCATGACTTTCATGTGATCCTTGTACTTCTTAACACACTCGTAAGCATCGTTCCTAATTTCTTCAAGCTTGTCGAGCTGAAGCTTTCTATGTTCTCCCGCCTTGTCGAGATCGAAATTTAGGCGTTTGATTGCCCAATAGGCCTTATGTTCTAACTCGACAGGTAAATGGCAAGCCTTGCCATAGACAATCCTATATGGGGACATTCCAATTGGTGTTTTGTAGGCTGTACGATATGCCCACAATGCATCTGTTAACCTAAGGGACCAATCTTTTCGAGATGGATTGACAGTTTTTTCAAGGATGGTCTTGATTTCTCTGTTGGAAATCTCAACTTGTCCACTCGTTTGTGGATGATATGGTGTACCAACCTTGTGGGTGATGTTGTACTTCCTAGCAAGGGCTTTAAAAATTCTATTGCAAAAATGTTTCCCCCCATCACTAATGATAGCACGAGGGGTGCCAAAGCGAGCGAAGACTGACTCCTTAAGAAACTTGATCACTACTTTGTGATCATTGGTCCTACACGCAATAGCCTCAATCCACTTAGATACATAGTCAACAGCTAGGAGTATGTACTGGTGCCCAAATGACATAGGAAAAGGACCCATAAAATCAATACCCCAAACATCAAAGATTTCTACAATTAAGATCGGGTTCAGGGGCATCTCATTTTTTCTTGAAATTTTTTCTAGTCTTTGACATCGGTCACATGCTTTGCAATACTCGTGTGAGTCATGAAATAGTGTGGGCCAATAGAATCCGCACTGCAAAACCTTTGCAGCCGTCTTTTTACCACTGAAATGACCACCACAAGCGTGGTCATGACAAAAGGAAAGGACTTTCCTTTGTTCGTATTCAGGAATACACCGTCGGATGATCTGATCAGGGCAATATTTAAATAGGTATGGTTCATCCCAAAAATACCACTTCACACGAGCTAGGAAGCGAAATCGCTCCTATTTGGTCCAAGAGCTAGGCATTTGTTCAGTAACGAGGTAGTTGACTATGTCAGCATACCATGGAACATTAGTATGGGAAATCATCATTAGTTGTTCATCCGAAAAAGTTTTGGATACAGGTAATGATTCTGTAGATGACTCAACAATTAGTCTGGACAAGTGGTTAGCTACTACATTTTCAGATCCCTTTTTGTCTCGAATTTTGAGATCAAATTCCTGGAGCAATAGGATCCAACGAATGAGTCTTGCCTTAGCATCCTTCTTTGTGAGAAGGTACTTAAGGGCGGCATGATCAGAATAAATAAGAACCTTAGATCCTATCAGGTAGGGGCGGAATTTATCTAGAGCAAAAACAACTGCCAACAATTCTTTTTCAGTGGTGGAATAGTTGAGTTGGGCGTCATTTAGAGTTTTGCTCGCATAATGAATAACATGGGGAAGCTTCTCTACTCGCTGACCTAAGACAGTACCTATGGCATAATCGGATGCATCACACATGATTTCAAAAGGCGACTCCAATCAGGACTCCTTATGATGGGTGCTGAAGTCAGTTCAGACTTTAGTTTTTCGAAAGCAGTTATACAAATTGGCAAAAAATTAAAAGTAGCATCTTTTGCTAACAAATCGCATAAGAGTTTTGACAATTTACTGAAATCCTTGATAAAGCGACGGTAAAAACCCGCATGCCCTAAAAAGGATCTGACTTTCCTAACAGTTTTGGGAGGTGGCAATTTAGCAATTAATTCTACTTTGGCCTTATCCACCTCAATTCTCCTTTGTGACACAATGTGTCCTAAAACGATATCTGATTCTACCATGAAATGACACTTCTCCCAGTTAAGAACTAAGTTTTTCTGTTTACAGCGTTCTACAACAAGTGTCAAGTGGTGTAGACATTCCTCAAAATTGGATCCAAATACAGAAAAATCATCCATGAAAACTTCTAAAAATTTCTCCACCATGTCGGAGAAAATACTCATCATACACCGTTGGAATGTAGCTGGTGCATTGCATAGCCCAAAAGGCATGCGACGATAGGCAAAAGTGCCATAAGGACAGGTGAATGTGGTTTTCTCTTGATCCTCACGTGCGATAGGGACTTGGTTATATCCAGAATAACCATCGAGGAAACAGTAATGGGAGTGGCCAGCTAGCCGTTCTAGCATTTGATCGATGAAAGGTAGAGGAAAGTGGTCTTTCCTAGTCATGGCATTAAGCTTCCTATAGTCGATGCATACTCGACATCCTGTTTGGACTCGAGTAGGGACTAACTCATTGTGATCATTTTTCACCACAGTGATGCCAGACTTTTTAGGTACGACTTGAACTGGGCTTACCCACTGACTATCAGAAATAGGATATATAATCCCTGCATCTAAAAGCTTGATGACCTCGGCTCGAACTACGTCCTTCATGATTGGATTAAGTCGCCTTTGTGGTTCTCTAGAAATTTTTGCATCTTCTTCTAGATGGATTTTATGTTGGACCATAGAAGGACTAATCCCCTTAATATCAGCAATAGACCAACCGATAGCTTCCTGATTCTTCTGAAGGATACTTAACAGCTTCTCTTCCTGTTCTTTAGTTAGATTCGATGCAATTATAACAGGTAAGGTCTTGTTTTCTCCAAGAAATGCATACTTCAAGTTTTTGGGAAGGTCTTTAAGTTCTAGTTGTGGAGGTTTGACATTGGATGACACTAGCTGAGATTCCGAAATAGGCAATGATTCAAACTTGGTGGCCCATCTGCTAGTATCCATCACTGGAATGGAATCTAACAATGCATTAACCTCTTGACTTGACTCACAATCTTGACCAAAATTAGCCAAACATCTTTCTAATGGGTCAGAATAACTTGATTCTTCAAAAGAACTGCTAATTATATTCTCAATCATGTGAATTTCTTCCAAATCGTCCATCTCAGTTGACTGACTACTACTATGAAAAACATTGAGCTGGACAGTCATGTTCCCAAAGGCTAGAGTCATTATTCCATTTTGGCAACTAATCACAGCATTTGAAGTGGCCAAAAATGGTCTACCTAGGATCACCGGAATGTGACTTTCTGGATTTTTTACTGGTTCAGTTTCAAGGACTACAAAATCCACAGGATAGTAGAATTCATTAACTTTTACAATCACATCCTCTACAATTCCTTTGGGATACTTCACAGTCCTATCTGCTAATGATAAGGTAATGTTTGTGGGTTTTAATTCTCCCAAACCTAGTTTGGTGTAGACAGAATAGGCTAATAGGTTTACACTTGCTCCTAAGTCTAGTAGGGCTCTCCGAATGATGGTGTCTCCTATTTTAATTTCAACAGTGGGGCAACCAGGGTCTTTGTATTTTGGGGCAATCTGTTGTTGAATAAGAGATGAGGCTTGTGCCGCCATCACAGCTTGCCTAGGAATACTGGTTTTCTTTTTCACCGTGGTTAGGTCTTTTAAGAATTTTGTATAAGAGGGGATCTGTCTGATGGCATCTAGGAAGGATAAATTTATTTGAACATTTTTAAAGACTTCCATGATTTCATCGTACTGAGATTTTTTTCTTGAGTCTTGTAGTCTACTAGGAAAGGGAGCCTTAGGTGTGTAAGTTTCTATTGGTTTCTCCTCTATTCCTTGTGTTCCCTGTTCTTGTGTCTTTTTCTGGGTGGGGTTTGGCTCATGCTTTTCTTCTTTTTCTTGCACAGAAAGTTGGACTTTGTTGTCCACTTGCTTGCCAGACCGTAAAGTGGTAATTGCCTGGACTTCATGGTTAGGGTTTCCATTAGAATCAATATGAAACTGACCTCTCGGCCCTTGATTCTGTTGCCTACTAGGGTTAGGCACTGGCTGACTGGGCAATTCACCTTTCTTCCTATCCCCTAGAGAGTTGGCTATTTGGCTCAGACTAACCTCAAGTTTTGCAATCGCTTGCGCATGGAATTGGTTAGTCTGGGTTTGAGCCATGTTGGTCTGTTGTTGTTGTTGGATGAAGTCTTGTTGCTGCTTCATCATGTTAGCCATCATGGCTTCCAATGATGTAGTTTGCTGAGGGATAGGGGCACTATAAGTAGGGATAGGTGGAGCCAATGATTGGTTTATTTGTGATGGACCTATCCTGGAAAAATTCTTCTGAAAACCTGGTGGACCACCTTGATGCTGAATAGGTTCATTTTGCTTGTATGAGAAATTTGGATGGAACCTATTATCAGGGTGGTAGACTGGGCTGAATGAATTGGGAGTGGGCTTCTTGAAGGCACTATATGAGTTTAGAGCATTTGCCTGCTCAGCCTTAATGTTGGGTAAACTAGGACAGCACTCCACTAGATGCTCAGAACTATTACACAAGATACATAAACTATGTGACTCGTGATCCACTTTCATGATGGGATTTAACTCTTTGTATGAACTCGAGCTAGTGGAAACAGTGAAAGCATCAAACTTTTTGCTTAAGTTGTTCATTCCAGTCACCAGATTGGACATGACATTTTTGAGTTCTGGGTCTGCCTTCATTTCATAATTACCTGGTTTTCTAGATCCGAACTCATCTCTATTTACTTCCTCACCATAGCTACTCCAATTTTGGGCATTCTCGGCTAAGTCCACAAGAAATTCATAGGCTTGATCCGGGGTTTGGTTCATGAACCTACCTTTGTGCATGGACTCGATCATGTTTCTATGTGCCGGAGGTAGTCCTTTGTAAAAGAAATGTACTAGATCAGCCTTGTCAAGCCCATGGTGGGGGCACTTGACCAAAAGATCATGGAATCTTTCCCATAGTTGGAAAAATTCCTCCTCAGATTTTCCTCTAAAAGTTCTGATTGCATCCTTAATTTTTTCAGTTTTTACCATGGGATAGAACTTAGCCATGAACTTCCTAGATAGTTGTTTCCATGATGTGATGGAATTTGAAGCTAGGGAATACAGCCATGCAGCAGCACGATCCTCTAAAGTTATGGAAAATAACCTTAATTTAATACCCTCTTCATCTAAATTTTGATTTCTAAACGTTTGACAGATTGTCAAAAATTTGTTTAAATGAATGTAGGGTTGTTCACTCTCGAACCCATGAAACTTGGGTAACATGTTTATTGTTGCAGCCCGAATCTCGAATTGGGCTGCATTATTAATTGGTAATACTATGCAAGTAGGGGGACTAGCGGATGCGGGTGCGAATAACTCATTCAAAGTTCTAATGTGTTCACCCATTATAGAGATTGACAGTTGGTTTACAGTTCGCAAGTTGTGATGAAAAGTTCTGTCAATCTCAGGATCAAATGGGGTTAACTTATCCCTTAATGACCTTCTACCATGCATACATTATCAATACTTCATTAGATTTGACTCCCATAATGAACGAAATCCTAAAAGAAGAGAAGAGCTAGACACAGATGACCACAACCAACACCACACAACAATTTGACCCTATTAGTCTTAGAACTAAGTGAGGTTTAGTAGCTTCTTAAATCTAGTTGCACAGAGATGTATCAGGTTAAAAAGTTTCTGAAATTCTCTCCTAGATTAGACAGCTCCTAATCTCCCTTTCAGATTAAGCTTGAGCTTACCAGTTAAGCAATCCAGTAATCAGTGACCAGGAAAGTCCCGGGGTGTGTGGTGGTGCCAGAAGGGATACACCGATACCACAATACCTGTAACAGTTCTCACTGTTGTAAAACTTTCCTAGACATCACCAATTACTAAATTCTCACTGGAGTGGCTTTCAGCCGCTTCTTTCCAAGAGCCTAATTGAGCTTGAAAACCCTAAGGCCAACGTCTAATTTGATTTTAATTTAATTTGGCTTAAGATAAGTATGCAAGGTGGTATTTTTGGGCTAAGGACAGGTAATGACTTCCCGACCTTATCTTTTTAATGGGTTTTGCCCTTAATTACTTTATGCAAATGCTTAATACTAAATGCAGCAAATAATCAATATTTTTTAAAGTTTATGCAATGTCATTAGGTTGTATTGATTAAATGAGCAAACAATTTTTTTATTTTTCTTATTTTTTTTAAATTTTATGTTTTTTTTATATAGGAATAACTTGAATGTAAACTAAAACTAATCCTTATGCGTCAGTCAATCTCCGAATACCCGTTGAATAAGCTCTGGAGATTACTCCGTGAGGAGCCCCAATAGAGGTATGATCACCTCGGGGGATTGCACCCTATCAATTACTAGCAAAAATAATATTTTTTTTGAATTTAATTAATTTTTTTTACTTTTTTTAAATTTAAATTTCAAATTTCGAATCACAGATTCGAATTTTGAATTTAAATTTTTGAATTCTTGAAAAAAAATTTTAAAAATTTTTTTTAAAAATTTTTTTTACTTTCTTTTTTTAGAAAACTTTAATTACGAATTTTAAATTTTAGAATTTAATAACTACGAAATTACTAACTAAAATAATCAAAATAAGAAAAATTAATAAAAATAAAAACTTACTACCGGAGTGCGTTCACTCCGGGCATCCAAAATCCAATTTGATCTTCGTGATCGTTCTTGCTTCTCGATTTGCCTTCCCGGCAACGGCGCCAAAATTCTGTTCGTCCTTTCCTGTCTACCTAAAAATATGCTAGACAGATCGTTGTTAGAACCGACGAACAAAGTTTAAATTTAATTCTACTCTTACCTTTCCTACTCGAAGAATAGCGGTTGTAAGAGGTCGATCCACAGGGAGGCGATTGGAGTTGCATAAAAATTAGAACGTTCACTCGGATTTGAAATCGATTTTTGAATGATAAAAGGAAAACATTATTTTGAGGATGTTGAATATTTTCTAATTAAAATTAACTAAAAGACAGGTACTTAGATTCGAAAAGCATGTATTTAATTAATCAAAAAAAGAGTTTTGGCATAAATTAAAATAGACGACACTAAGAAGATTGAAGCATGAAACATAAATTTCATAAAAGAAAATTAAATATATTGCATCAAAGAAAAATTAAAAGATTGCATAAAAAATAGAAATTAATTTGAATCTAGAACAGGGATTGCATGAAAGAAAATTGATGGATTTCATAAAAGGGAAAACTGATTACAAATAAAAATGGAGATTAGAGGCCTAATTCTCCTTCTATTTTGCAAATCAAATAAAGAAAGAAAAATAAAAAAAACAAATTACTTCTCTTTTCCCTCTCTCTCTCTCTCTCTCTCACGGTGGAAAATAAAATACTAATTTTCCTTTTTTTTTCTTTCTTCTTTCCAAAAGAACAGAGCATCCCCTGTTCTTTTCTTTCTCTCTTCTCTCCCAAGCCGATGGCCTCCCTCCTCCCTGGTTCTTAGCCTCCACCGAGCACACCCCCCTTCCTCTTCCTCCTTCTCTTCTTATAGCCGCGGACGGACGCCTGATGCGGAAGGGAGATGGCAGACGCGGTGAGGACACGGGGAGGAGTCGATCACGGATGAGATCCGGGCGGAAGCTTCGTGGACGGCTGCTGGGATTTCGATGCGGAGGAAGGGCTGAAGCCGGAAGAGCTGAGATGCTACGATTGCGGAGGAGAAGATCACGGACGCGTGAGGTCCGTGGATTTCCTTCACGGGATGCTGTGAGGAGTTGACCGTGGATGCAAGGAAGGAAGGCACGGATGGCTGGGAGCATGATCGTCGGGATTGCACGCGGAAGAGGAAGAAAAACGGAGGGGGGAGATGCGTTGGATTGCTGATCTTCCCTTCTTTGGGTGCCGGATTGGAAGCGGGATCGGCGGGATCACGGAAGAGCTGGGATTCCGGTTCGGAGGATCTTCTTTGCTGGGATTTTCCTTGCTGGGAGGGAGATGAATGCGGAGGAGGAGGGGCTGATCCGAGGGTGCACAGAAGGAAGGCACGGATGGAGGGATCGGCTGAAGCTTGGACGCGGCTGCTCGCTGGCACGGTGGCTGGCACGACGCGGATGGAAGGTGGGGACGCGGATCCGGGCTGCACTTGAAACGGGCGGAAGGAATGGGACGGATGCCACGGCTGGGATCACGGAAGAGGAAGGGTGTTGGCTGCGTTTGATCGGGCGCTTGGATCTCGCCATGGGTCATGTGCCGGTTTCTGCAATGGAATTGAATTTTGGAAGAAGATCTGGGCCTTTCTTTGCCCTCCTGAGAGGGAGCTGGGAGACACCAAGTTCCGTCCAATTAGTCATATGGATAATAAAAAAAAGTATGATATGAAATTTGGCTTGTAGACGGATGGACTAAGTTCGTCACAGGTCATCTATTCTGATTGGAGGTCAATTTCAAGTCTTTCAAGTCATGGGTCACCTAGCACCTTATAGTTATGATATGGCCAAATTAGATTTTCCCAAAATTCTTTCCCAAAAGCACAGAAAAATTGGACCCGATTCGGACCCGACTCTGACTCGGACCCGACCCGATCTTCAACCGGGTCGGATCTGGGAAGGGATCCTTCTTTAGTCAAATTTGTACTTAATGTGCATTTTATCTCTAATTTATGAAAATCTGTGTCAGACCCAAATATAATATTAATCCAGTGAATTTATCATTATCGGTTAGCAATAATACTAATTTAGGTGATATGTAGGTCGCACTTTTGTGCTCTCATCACTAGGCGCCATAAAAGAGGTTCAAGCCCAATGTGATTAGGCTCTAAGCTCTTGATCCAAGGATACATGTCATGCATTCATTTGAGGCGCCACCTAAGAGGATTTTAATCCTCTTATCATGGCTCCATGGACACTTGGCAAAGATCCAAGGGTGGGCGGCAAAGGGAGAGTTTATCTCTAATCATGATAAACCTTGGAAAACCCTAAGCCACCATCTATAAATAAAAGGCATTGGAGGCATGTGAGAGCATTGGTCCTTCATTCTTCTTCACGCCTCCTCTCTCCCTCTCCTTCTCTTCTCCCACGGCAGCAAGGTGAAGACCTTCTTCCTCTTCTTCTAAGGCGTTGGAAAGTGAGAAGAAGAACCAAAGTGGAGAGAGCCATACGCCAAGGAAAGGAGAGTCCTTTCCTCCCACACCCCAAGCCCATCTTCTTCCTCCTTCTCCACGGCAGCAAGAGGGTCTTCTCCATCCTCTTCCTCCACGGCAGCAAGGTAAGGAAGATCAACGGTGAAAGTTTCCTACTTCCTCCTCCTCCATCGCGAGTAAGGTTGAAGAAGAAAGAGTTCTTCTTCAAGGAGGTATGTTGCTGATCTTCTTCTATTATCTTTGATAGTCATGAGAGGTCTCTGCAAGGAGCTAGCACTCCGGTGAGATCTGATCTCAGATAGTCAAGTTCTCGTGTGGATACCTGTAGAGGCCGGACACGTGTGCGGCTCAAACATGAACCTATAAAGATCATCAGGCTGCGGTGTCTTTCCACCCGCATAAAGTTTGAAGATGGGATCTTCAAATCTTTGTTTCCGATTTTTGTTTCAGTTTATATGATATTTAATCAACCTCCTTCAAATCCTAATCTCTCCTTCCTCATGAGTTCAAAGATCCTCTGGATTTGGATCCAGAAAATTTTTTGAAATTTACGATCCGTGGCGCGTTCATACGATGAAAGACATCCCGTGCGAGATTCCGCTGCGATCGTCGCATTGCACGGGGCTCAACTCAACAGATGTTGCTGAAATATTCTAAAGTTATGAAGGAGCCCAAGTCTTTGCCGCCTTCAAAGGAGTTTGTTCATCGGATTCCACTGAAAGAGGAAGCAAGATTGGTGATTGTCGACCCTTACCGGTATACCTACTTTCAGAAGATGGAGATAGAGAAGCAAGGGGATGAGATGTTGGCCAATGGACTCATCCGGCCAAGCACTAGTCCATTCTCAAGTCCGGTTCTATTGGTGAAGAAGAAGGATGGCACTTGGCACTTTTGCACAGATTATCGGGCTTTGAATGCAGCAATTGTCAAGGATAGGTTTCCAATTTCTACCATTGACGACATGTTGGATGAGCTTGGAAGGTCTATGTTCTTCTCCAAGCTAGATCTCCGAGCCAGGTATCATCAAATTAGGGTGCATAATGTGATATTCACAAGACCACTTTTCGAACTCACAATGGCCACTTTGAATACTTGGTTATGCCATTTGGGCTTTGCAACGCCCCCTTTACTTTTCAAGCATGTATGAATCAGATCCTCAAACCATTCTTGAGGAGGTATGTGCTGGTTTTTTTTGATGATATATTGGTATATTCGAAAAGTTGGACTGACTACTTGAAGCACTTGGAGCTGGTAATGCGGGTGCTACTTGACAACTCTTTCTTCATCAAGTTGTCCAAGTGTGCATTCGGTCAAAGAGAGCTAGAGTATCTTGGCCATTTGATCTCACACAAGGGAGTGAGGGTTGATCCGAAGAAGGTGGAAGCAATGGTGGTGCGGCCGAAGCCAAAGTCTCCAACCGAGATGAGAGGGTTTTTGAGACTTACCGGTTACTACCGAAAGTTTGTCAAGGACTATGGATCCATCGACAAGCCACTCACAAGCATGTTAAAGAAGAATAATTTCAGATGGAATGAAGAAGGAGACAGCCTATGAAGCTCTCAAGAAAGCCATGACAACAACACTGGTGTTTGCCATGCCAAACTTTGAAGAAGAATTCGAGGTGCACACGGATGCAAGCAATGTGGGAGTAGGTGTTATTTTGACTCAAAATGAGAGGCCTCTAGCCTACATTGGAAAGGCCTTGGGGGTGCAAAAGAAGGGTTGAAGTGTGTATGCTAGAGAAATGCTTTCTATATCGGAGGCCGTGAGGGTGTGGAGGCCATATCTCATAGGCAAAAAATTTCTGATTGTCACGGACCAGCAACCATTAAAGCACCTTTTGGAGCAGAAAATCACCACTCCGAATCAGCAAAGATGGGTGCAAAGTTGTTGGGGTTTGAGTTCCAAGGGATGTATAAGCCGGGCAAAGAAAATAGGGTAGCCGATGCACTTTCAAGGAGGGATGATGGCGAGTTGTTGGCTGCAATTTCAGGACCTTCATGGCAGATTTGGGGAGATATTAGAGGGGTGTTAGGGGCTAATCCAAGGTGCCAAGAGGTGATGGAGAAGTTAGAAGTAGGGGGAGAAGGAGTGAAAAGTTATGAAGTGCAAAATAGACTCTTAAAATACAAAGAAAGGGTGGTAGTGCCGAACGTAGGGGAGCTTAGAAAAAGAGTCATGAGCCACTTTCATGATTCCAAAGAGGGAGGACATTCAAGTGTGTTTAGAACTTGGGCAAGGGTAGCTAACTTGTTCTTTTGGGAAGGCATGAAAGGTGACATAAGGAGGAATGTGGGGGAGTGTGATACATGTCAAAGGATGAAGAGTGAGAGCTGCAAACCAAAAAGCTTGATGCAACCCTTACTGATACCCTCTAACACATGGAAAGATGTCACCATGGATTTTATCGAAGGGCTGCCCCTTTCCAATGGGTTTGATGGAGTACTTATGGTGGTAGATCGGCTATCCAAATATGCTCACTTTGTGGCCATAATGCATCCCTACACCGCCAAATCCATAGCCAAGCTCTATGTGGACAATGTTATGAAGCTACATGGTATGCCAGGGAGTATCGTGACGGATAGAGATCGGATCTTTATGAGTAATTTCTGGAGGGAGTTCTTCAAGATGCATGGCATGAAGTTGGCAAGAAGCTCCACTTACCACTCCCAAACCGATAGCCAAAGTGAGGTAACCAATTGGACTCTTGAGCAATATCCTAGATGTTATGTGCATCAATATCCCAAATGGTGAGAGGAGCATTTATCTTGGGCAGAATTTTGGTATAATACTTCATACCACCGTTTCATCAAGACAACACCATTTGAGGTTCTTTATGGGAGGCCGGCCCCTATACTTGAATCCTATGAAGCTGGAAGTTCACCTAATCATTTGGTGGATATGGAGCTTAGGAAAAGGGATGAAGTCTTGAAGGAGCTGAAGAAGAACTTGACAAGAGCTCAAGAACAAATGAAGAAGCACTTTGACAAAGGAAGGAGAATGGAGTCCTTTGAGCCGGATGAGTGGGTCTACCTCAAATACCTACCAAGGAAGCATAAGGTACTATCAAAGGCAACACTTAGCAAATTAAGAGCTAAATATTTTGGGCCTTATCAAATATTAGAAAAATGTGGGCAGCTTGTATACAAGTTAGATTTGCCAACTGGAGTCCTTATCCACCCGATTTTCCATGTCCTGTGGCTTAAAAGAAGAATTGGGGATCCAAGCAAGGTGGTCAATGATTGGCCAATGGTGGATGAAGAAGGAAGAGTGAATGTTCAGCCAAATAAGGTATTAGAATACCGACAAGTGAGGAAAGGAGGTCAAATCCGAACCGAAGCTTCGGTGCAATAGAAGGGACTTACAACTGAAGATGCCACATGGAAAAACATCCAAGTTCTCAAGGAGCAATTTTCAGAGTTGGACCTTAAGGTCGGTCTTGAAGGGGGAGGAATGATGAAGATATGAAGAAAGCCATGAGGAATGCAGCAAGAAAAGCAATGAGAGCCAAAGCAAAGAAAGCCAAGCACATGTATTGCTTGGATGGCAGCTTGCAAGGACCCAATGCAATTAGGTTTGAGCTCACTTTGAAAGGAGGCATACAAGGCACAAAAGACCAGCAAGGAAGCATGGCACATGGGGAGGAGCATGTCGTGGAGCATGGCATGTGGCTTCCAAAATCTTAGGGGAAGTAATCAACCATTTGAATTTAAATTAAAAGGTATGCGGATGAGCCATTTGAATTTAAGGACATATGCATGGGCTTGGAGGTTGACTTGGTCCGTTGAAAGAAGGAGGATCTTTAGGCTTTAGATTTGCTGTTTTGAATTTGAAAGTTGAGTTTGAATTGTCTTTCATTTGAAGAGATGGCTGAGATCACTAGGGGGTCCTATAAATAAGCCTCTCATGTAATTTGAAAGGATCTTTTGAATGAATAAAAAAAATCTGGGCATTAGCTCTAAACCGACCCATAGAAACAGGTGCTAGCTTGAGCTAGTCCTATCTTCAAATTCCACCGCCATCCTTTGATTTTTGGTGCTGCCCCGAGGTGGTCCATTAATCCCATCCATCCATCATGCCATCAAGCCCCTACCAACCATCCTACCGTGGGTATTCATCTAACACTTTGGTAAATCCTAGTCACTCAGCACACCATCAACACATCACCTACCATCCATCATTTGAGGGCTTTCATCATCCTGCCACTCTCCTTAAGCTCAGGTGCTCTCCACCATCAGCCTCTCAACCATCATAAACTAGTCTTCACCAAATAGCTCTTGGCTCCCACTGTTGACAAACCCTAAGAAACTTCTCTTTCAGTCCCATTGGTGAATCACGTCCTTTACAAATTGTTCTCAGCACCAACAAGCTGATGCCTATCAATTTTGAATCGTCTCAATCCTCAGCCATGATTGGACTCGCAGCTTCTCTCTTGACTGGATGCCTACAACTCTTCACCTTCCCTCACCAAGGCTAAGACTTCAACCTTATATCTCTTCTTTCCCTTACAATTATAGACTAGGTTGTCTTCCTCTAAAAAATTCCTTACTGTTTGGAAGTGGCCATAACCACTCTGCATCTTTATTTCAATGGTGAGAACATTTTTTCCTTGAGAGCCGCCAAGTGTTTGACATATTAACTCAAAGACATCTTCACTATCCAAGTGTCCAGTGCAGTGCTTGTTGCTCCCTTGTCTTAAGCCAACAACCACTACAAAAAAATAGGTTTTTCCGACTGTGACCTGCCGATGCTAGAAAAAAGTATCGATAATTTAGTTATCGCACCAAAATTTGCCGATACTTTTTACTAGCATCTATATAGTATAACGCTTAAAAGCATTGGAAGTAAAATAAAATTTTTATTTCCGATGGTTTTTGGTAAGCGTCGTCTAGAATAAAACTAAGACGACGCTTATAAGCGTCGTCGGGTTCCCTAAATCTCTAACCCCTCGCTTGACCCAGCATCGATCATCCCCATTTCAGCCTTCTTTTCTCTCCAGTGCCCAAATCGACCGACCGACCGCCCCTCCGAGCTCCGCCTCCACCCGTCCGCGCAGGTCTCCTTCTCCTCCTCCCCCTCTCCGACGCCTCCTTCTCCCTTACCAACTTTTTCCTCCTCCTCCTCCTTGCTGCCCGTACCCACCGCCAATCTGCAGTGTTCTTCGAAGATTTGGCCAACCATCCTCCTCCGGTCGACTTGCCTCCTCCGCTGTGGATCTCAACCAGCCTTCCTCCATGGTAGTGAGTTTTTATTTCTAGAATATTTTTCTTTTGAGTTGCCACTTGAATTTTGACCTAGAATTTTAAAAAACTTAGAGATTTCTTAAATTTCTACATGGTCTCCCGATCTTGCTTATCCTACTGGTTTTCTAAGATGGCTCTTTGAATGAGCTCTATGATGACCTGTGCAAGAGAAATTAAAACACTTACTATAGCTGGCACTCGGATGTCATCAACAGGCCAAAAAAAGTTGAAATAAATGATTCTCGGTCTCCCAGTAGCTTGGATATAAGCTGTTTGATATGGTTTAATATGTTGAGAAATGGAATTTCCTGGTCTGTCATCCAACTCTATATTGTACCAGATTTAACTAGAAACTTTAGCAATTAAGGATGAATAGAAAAACATGTTGGTTTATATATTTCTAGAGAATGAGGAAAGCAGCGTTAGCAGAAGCTCTAGCTAAAAGGTTGAGTATTTAGATGATTTGAGGGATCAGTATTGGGGTCTGCAATCAAACGTTTTCATCATATCTTCCCAACTCTGATGTAGACAGAAGCTATAAATGAAGTAAAATCAGTGAAATAAGAAAAAATAATAATAATAATAATAATTTTTATGTTCTTAACTTCTAACATTTTTATTTTTTTTAAAGTTTCTGATAACTCGTAGAGATGATGATGATGATAATGTCATCAACCTCTAATAGTTCTTAGACTATTTATTTAAGAGTTTCATATATATTTTTTATATTTTTTGAGGCACATTATAAATGTAAATTGACAATATAAATGCAATCATATTTGATAATATAAATATTTTGAATGATCAGTTTGATTGTGACATGTGTTATTATACGAATTTTGTTGTATATGTGTTTGGTAAATATAGCTAGAGTTTTTATTTTTTTTGAAAAAATAACTCTTATGTTGCTTTAAACCACCATTAAAAGATGTATTACCGACACTTATAACTAGCTGCAATTAGCGATGCTTTCAAAAAGTGTCGTCAAGTTGATTTTCGAAGCAATATAGCGGACGCTTTTGCGACACTTTAGAAAGTGTCATGAATAAAACTATTGATGCTTATAAGTGTCGGTATATACATTAAAAAGCATCAGCAATTCCTGATTTTCTTATAGTGCCCCTCAACTATCTCAAAATCATTAGCAACTGGTGTCATTTTAGTATTAAAATGTACCAACAGAAATATCAACTTCAGAGGTTACTGCAAGATCCTAGCCAAAAAAAAAAGTTACTGCCGGAAGCCAAAGCCTAATGTTGCCGCAAATTGCAATATATATTTTGAAGTTAGCATTGCATGATGGTAACACTCGAAAATCAATTGTTCCAGTATTTTCTTCCTGTTAGATATGATCATAGGATAATGATAACCCACAAACCACTTCCAAGCTACTTGAGAATTGGTTTTATTAGTTGGTTCCGTAGGACTTCTAATGGGCTCAAGATGAATGAAAGTTTGGCAGTCCGGTCCTGGCCTGATAGAAAATGGGCTTCAGGCTCACTTGAAGTCGCAAATTCTAGGCCTATATCGCCTCGGTCTGGTTACCCTAGATGGACTAAATCAAAGATAAGACAAACCTAACCCATTTCGAACTGTAAACCCCCTCATGACTCCTAGTTATTCTCAACAGCCACCTTGCTGCCTCCACCACGCTTCTCGTTGCTGCCAGCTTCGGATCATGGACGACCCATGCCATCTCTCTCTCCTCTCTCACACACGCGACTCTTTCTTCTTTTCCTTAAATATTCCCCAACCATAACCATAGCCTCCTCATCTGTTCCCCCACTTTCCATATTAAATAAATAAATAAAATCTCTCCATTTCCCAAAAAAAACACCTATTTTATTTTTTTATTATTGTTAGTGAAAATGGCTACTCATTTCATATAACTCTAAGGTGTGTAGAGTTTATCAGATTATGGAAGAGTAAAGAATATAAAGAAAGAGGGACGTTCGATACAGATATCCAAAAAAAATCTTCGGAGTGCCGGACGACAAAGGAGGCAATCCAGTCCGCTGCCCTGTTCGCCTTCCTGAACACATATGCTTTCTGAAAAAACGCTCATCATCTGAGTTAGCCTGCGAATCTTTCGGATAAGGGGATGACCATTACCATATCTATCCGTCTCACAGATCCAATCGATCACCATAGACGAGTCTTCCTTAGAGTACACTCGCTCGGTGCCATTGTGCCAAGTACCGGCCTCGGGTATGGTCACCTATTTCGTTTGATCATCAAATGCCTCTCCTCACCTTTCCGCTCTCTTTTCAAAGGAAATAAAATCTCCATTCTCCGTCCGCACCTAACGGTAACCGGAAACCCAGTGAGTTTCAAAAGAAGGAAAGGCAACGACGAAGACTAGCCAGCCCCCTTCCTTGTCCGACTCCAAAGGCGGTGCTGGTGGTAGCGGTGCTCCTCTCCTGTCCCTTTCCTCCCACGGCGGAGCAAACAGCTAAAACGAGTCCGATCCTACTTTCGCCCGATGGATAGAACCACGATCCGGTCGGTCCAATGCGAGAACCATTGGCCGCCGATGCTGGGAGGCACATGCAGACCATAAACGTCCTTCCAGATCTCTGTTTCCACACATTTTGTCCTTTTTATGGATGCGGTCCACACAAAAAATTAAAAAAAAAACAGAAACATGCCGACAATCTTCTACTTCGGTTGCTTCATTAACGACGGGTGGGTGATGAAGGGCAGCTGCAACGAAACGGTAGCCAGTCAACATCAGTCTCACCGTTGGCGTTAATGCTACATCTTTCCGACCAGCCACGCCTCCGCCGAAGATCGGAAGCCAGATGTCGCATCAATCGTATCCTTTTTTTTATATATAAAACATTCTAACATAACATCATGAATATTAACTAATAATATGTAAAAAAACAGAAACATGCCGACAAATCTACTTCGGTTGCTTCATTAACGACGGGTGGGTGATGAAGGGCAGCTGCAACGAAACGGTAGCCAGTCAACATCAGTCTCACCGTTGGCGTTAATGCTACATCTTTCCGACGAGCCACGCCTCCGCCGAAGATCGGAAACCAGATGTCGCATCAATTGTATATATCTTTTTTTTATAAAACATTCTAACATAACATCATGAATATTAACTAATAATATGTAAATTTTATTTCATTATCTAACACAGCTTACAATACCTCATAATTCTAACATTAATCTAAAATAAAATATTAATTTAAATAAATTTTAATTTAAGAGAACTTGTACTACGATGTTTCTAGTCGCTCTCCTATATTAAAAATTTCAGTAGATGGGTTCTCTAAATTTATAAAAAAAATATATATTTACGTGAATATCCTTCCAAAATTGATATTTATATGTATATCCTCATCAAACACTTATTTTGTGTGCATACTCTTTTTTTGGGGGGGTTTACATGAATACCCTTCTAAATATCGAATTTTGCATGAATACCCTTCTAAAAATTATATTTGCATGTATAGCCTCATAAAACACTTGTTTTTCCATTTTATCCTTTTTTAATTTTTGTTTTTGCATATGTACGCATGCTATCTAACGACGTTAAAAAATTAACGGTTTCAAATTAAAATGACTAAAATACTCTTAATGGGTAGACATGCAAATAGATCGTGATTCCAATAGCAGGAGAAAAAGATAGAGACAATAGCATAATTTTAAAATTTATTTTATTTTTAATTAATATAAATATGATTTTTCTTGTACACCGTTAGAACAACCATTTTATTACGAGTATTTGTACAATAACAGAGTTTTACAAGGGTATATATACAAAAATCAATTTTGGAAGGATATTAATGCAAAATCCAGTATTTAGAAGGGTATCCATGCAAAAAACTCTTTTTTTATGTATGTATCCATGCCATCTAACGTCGTTAAGAAGTTAGCGGTTTAAAATTAAAATGACGAAAATATCATTAATGGGTAAACATGTAAAAAGAAACGTATATAAGGATATATATACAAATAGCAATTTTGAAGGTATTCATGTAATTTTATATAGTTAGGAGGATATACATATATAAAAAATTCTTAAATTTTTGCATAAATATCCTTCTAAATATTGAAATTTGTATGAATGCCCTCCAAATTGATATTTAACTGCATACTCTCACAAAATATTATTTTTGTATTAATACCTTTGACATAGCGATTCAACTAACGTAATTAGCCAAAAATATATTTATTTAAATTAAAAATTAATTAAAATTATGAAAGTATCTTTTTATTTTTGAAGCGAATAACAGGTTAACAGGTTTCATTGGAAACTAATATCTCTATCTCCTTTGAGAAATTTTTCGATCTCTCTCGACCCTCTCTTTCACTTCTTTGTTTGGAATCAAAATCATTTTCTCGACTCCTTTCTCCACCATAGACAGCCCATCATTGGATTTTTTTTACATGAAGATGGTTAGGTCTTGCTTGTAGTTTTGTGAATTATTTAAAAAAAATATTGTGAAAGAATTGCAATATTTATCTTTTAGCGTATGAGATTTACAATGTTTATCTTTTAGAGTTGAAAAATTTTTCATGTGCAGGCCGGTGGCTGGCTTAAAATTATTGTGACAAGATAGGCCCCATACACTAGAAATTTTCTTCTTCTAGAAAATTAAAGCTTCAAAAAAAGTGGTTTAAGATACACAACATAAGAGGTGGCTTTCTACCATATGGCCGTAGAGATTGTTAATAAGTCTGAAGGGTTCGAAGTCCTTCAATAATTTTGTTTGAGGATAATTGATGTTATTCTTCCACCCATGAGCATAGCAATGCAAGGAAGCCTAATTATGACAATCTATCATGTGCTTTTAAGATATTCTAATTATTTTATATATTCTAATATATGTCCTCATATATGCATCTATAATAATAATTATTATAAGCTATGTTTCGATAAAATAAGATACAGTAGTTGTTATTGTTACGGGGGAACTCAGCCACCATGCCCCACGTGACCGGCACGCGCGCCCAAGAAGACTACAGCTGCCCCTTGATCCAGTAACCCGACCCCGAGTCGGATATCTTCGGCTTCGCAGCCCGACCCCGAGTCGGCTGCCCCTTGATCCAGTAACCCGACCCCGAGTCGGATATCTTCGGCTTCGCAGCCCGACCCCGAGTCGGCTGCCCCTTGATCCAGTAACCCGACCCCGAGTCGGATATCTTCGGCTTCGCAGCCCGACCCCGAGTCGGCTGCCCCTTGATCCAGCAATCCGACCCCGAGTCGGCAATCTCTCGACAACGACAGGCTGTTCCCCTGAAGCACGCCGCGACCCTCTGCTCCACTACTCCCTGCAACGGTCGTATCCGGCGCTGCTCCACGATCTCCTGTAACAGCCGTACAAAGCGGAGCTCCACTACGCCCTGTCATGGCCGTACCCAGCGCTGCCCCACGACGCCCTGTAACGGCCATGTCAGTGGCAACTCCATCGTGCCACACGATGACCAACCCCCCAGAAGGACCCCCCAGCCTGGTATATATGCGGCTGGGGGGAGAAGGGGGGAGGTAAGCAAGAACTTCCAGTACATTCTCTTACTTGCTACTATTATCTCTCCTTCTCCTCCAATCTCCTCTGACTTGATCGTCGGAGGGCCCCCACTACCCCAGTGGTGGTGCGAGGCTTGCTTGCAGGTTTCCCGGTGGAAAGTGGAGCGCAATCAACACCAACCAAGGCAACCCAAACGGAACCCCGTTCACACCGCTGTGCCAATCGTTCTCGGTTTGGACCACCAGCAACAGTTGGCGCTAGAGGAAGGGCCGAATCTCAGAGCGATCGTAATGGCACGGCGAGGTGGTCGTGGAGCTTCCAATGCCTCCGGTCGCGGGGCCTCTCGCGCCTCCGGCCGGGAGGCCGCTGCGTCTCCAACACATTCTCAGCAACACTCCACCGTTCCACCCCCCATTCAGATGGTCGAAGCCGCTCAGTTCGACCAGTTAGCCCAGCAGGTTCGCACCCTCGCGGAGGCAGTGCAGAACCTGCAGGGTGTGATGTCTCGGGCACCGCAGCGGGCCCAGGAGCCGCTGCTCCCTGAGCGCTCACCTGCCCTCCTCAACCCGCGCTCCTTCCTCTCCCATGGGGAGGGGCGCCGGCGCGAGGAAGATTCTCGAGCACGGTCCATTCTGCCGGGACCTTCCCATCGGAGCTGCGCGGGGTACGAGAGGCAGGCCCGGGCGCGTTCCCAGACCCCCCAGTCCTCAAGGAACCCGCGCTCCAGTCGGTCCCCCTCTCGGTGCTCCTTGTCTCCCACCCATCGGTCGCGCTCCCTGGACCGGCGGGTGGACGATCTCCACCGAAAACTCCAGGTCCTGAAGGGCCACTCCAAAGATCCCTTCGCCGACTTGGAGATCTCCTCCCAGCCGGCGCTTGCCTCGAGGATCCTGCGGACCCCGAATCCGCCGGGGTTTAAAATGCCGGCGATCGAGCCCTATGACGGGGCGGCGGACCCGCGGGATCACGTCGAGAGTTTCAGGACCCTTATGCTCCTCCACGGAGCATCAGATCCTCTCCTCTGCAAGGCCTTCCCGGCGACCCTCCGTGGCCCGGCAAGGGCGTGGTTCGCCGGCTTGGAGGCTAACTCAATCCAGTCCTTCGACCAGTTTACTCGCCTCTTCATCACCCATTTCGCCGTCAGTAGCCGGCGGCGACTGGTCTCCGACTCCCTCTTTGATGTCCGGCAAAACGAGGGAGAAAGCTTGCGGGATTATCTTACCCGCTTCAACAAGGCTACGCTGGAAGTCCGGAACCTGAGCCAGGAAGTGGCTCTTTCAGCCCTGAAGCGTGGCTTCCGAAAGGGCAGACTCACCTTCTCCCTGGACAAACGCCTGCCACGGAGCTTCCCGGAGCTGTTGTCCCGGGCGAACCAGTATGCGGACGCCGAGGAGGCGGCCGCCCACCGGAGCAAGGAGGCCGCCGAGATCCCTCCAAAGCTCGGGAAGAAAAGGCGAAAAGAGGCACGCCAGAGGAGGAGCCCGACGCCTCAACATCGGCGCAGAAGCCTGTCGCCAGCGAGGAACCACGGCGCCCTACGCCCTCGTTCTCCGCCCCGACGTTTCAACCGGTACACTCCTCTCCTGACTCCCCGGGCCCAGATCCTCATGGAAATCAAGGGGCGGGAGGACCTCCCGGTCCCGAGACAGATGAAGAAGATCCCTGGGAGGAGGCCCTCTCGGGCGTACTGTGAGTACCACCGGGACCACGGCCACGACACCGAAGACTGCTTCCAGCTTCGGGACGAGATCGAGGCTCTCATCCGCCGAGGGCGTCTCGGTCGATATGTGAACGACCGACGTCCCCCCGCAGACTCGCGTCCGGCCGACTCGGCCCCTCCGGAGCCTCGGGAGCAGAATCGACCCGTCGCGGGCGTGATCCATACTATCACTGGGGGCTGCCCCCGGCCCGAGAGGAACGCAGGGGGCTCGACTGAAGCATCAGGGACAGCCGTCGCAAAGAGGCAGAGGGTCGGTAATGTAATCATTTTTGTGATGAAGATGTAAAGGGGGTTCAGACCCCCCACGATGACGCCATGGTGATCTCCCTCACTATGGCAAACTATGATGTAAGGCGTGTTCTTGTGGATAGTGGAAGCTCAGCTGATATTTTGTTTTACGAGGCCTTCCAAAAGATGAGCTTGTCCAGACAATTGTTGCACAAAACATCCACCCCCCTCATAGGATTCACTGGTGACGCTGTCTCGGCTGAAGGTGTCGTTGAGCTGCCTGTGACTGCGGGCGTTGCACCCGCAGAAGCCACGGTGCGGCTCGGGTTCTTGGTCGTCCGTGTTCCCTCGGCCTACAACGCTATCCTCGGACGACCCGGACTGAACGCCCTTCGCGCGGTGGTCTCTACGTACCACTTGCTCATGCGTTTCCCCACGGCGGCCGGGATTGGAGAGGTCCGAGGTGACCAACCGACCGCAAGGCAATGTTTCCTAGCAACTCTCAAAGGAAAGAAGCCCGTAGAAGCCTTAAGCGTCGAGTCCCTCGACGCCAGAGACGAGGTGGCCTTGCGGCACGGGGAGCCGGCCGAAGGTGTGATCGAAGTTCCCCTCGAGGAAGGTCGCCCGGACCGGACGGTCCGGGTTGGCACCAATCTCGACCCGGGAGCTCGGGCTCGGTTGGTGGAATTCCTCCGAGCCAACGCCGATGTATTTGCCTGGTCGGCGGCCGATGTACCTGGGATCGACCCGGAGGTCATTTCTCACGCCCTCAACGTCGACCCAACCCACCGACCAGTAAAGCAGAAGAAGAGACACTGTGCCCCGGATCGGATCCGAGTGGTCGACCAGGAGGTAGACAAGCTCTTGGAGGCAGGATTCATAAGGGAGGTCAGCTACCTCGAATGGTTGGCAAATGTCGTACTTGTCCGGAAGGCGAGCGGAAAGTGGAGGATGTGCATCGACTACACCGACCTGAACAAGGCATGCCCCAAGGATAGCTTTCCGCTTCCGCGGATAGACCAACTGGTCGACGCGACTTCCGGATATCAGCTGCTGTCTTTCATGGACGCCTTCTCCGGCTACAACCAGATAATGATGGCTCCACAGGACGAGGAGAAAACTGCCTTTATAACAGACCAGGGGCTGTACTGTTACAAGGTAATGCCCTTCGGTCTGAAGAATGCTGGCGCCACTTACCAGCGCCTCGTCAACAAAATCTTCAAAGAGCAAATCGGCCGGAACATGGAGGTGTACGTGGACGATATGCTGGTGAAGAGCCGCCATGCAGACCAGCACATCGCGGATCTGGAGGAGACTTTCACCACCTTGCAGAAGTTTTGCATGAAGCTGAACCCAGCGAAGTACGCCTTTGGCGCTTCGGCCGGGAGGTTCCTCGGTTTCATTGTCAACCAGCGGGGGATCGAAGCCAACCCGGACAAAATCAAGGCCATCCAAGATATGTCCCCTCCGACCAAAGTGAAGGAGGTTCAGGAGCTCGCTGGGAGGGTCGCCGCGCTCGGACGATTTGTGGCAAAATCGGCCGAACGCTGCCAACCTTTCTTCAAGGTGTTGAAACGCCCGAAAGACTTCCTCTGGACGGCCGAATGTCAAGCAGCATTCGACCAGCTCAAGGAATACTTGGCGTCTCCTCCCCTGCTGTCCAAGCCGCAAGAAGGGGAGATGCTCTACCTCTATCTGGCGGTCTCCCCAACCGCAGTCAGTGCGGTACTGGTTCGGAAAGAGGCAAAGCTCCAGAAGCCTGTGTACTACATCAGCCGGGTCCTACGGGATGCCGAGACGCGGTATACGAAGGCTGAAAAGATCGCCTTCGCGCTGCTGACCGCGACCAGGAGGCTTCGCCCCTATTTCCAGGCCCATTCTGTCACCCTCTTGACCGATCAACCGCTGCGGCAGATCCTCAGCAATCCTGAGAATGCGGGACGGCTGGTGAAGTGGGCAGTAGAACTTGGTGAGTTCGACATCCGCTACCAGCCCCGACCCGCCATCAAGGCCCAGGCGCTCGCGGATTTCCTCGCTGAGTGCACGGTGCAGGAGGCGGAACCTAGATCGCCGGAAATACCCAGCCTCGACCTCCCGATTTGGACGCTTCACATCGATGGGTCGTCGAACCCCGAAGGTGGAGGGGCCGGGCTGGTCCTCACCAGCCCTGATGGAGTGATAGCCGAGTATGCCTTGAGGTTCGGATTTCCAGTGACCAACAACGAGGCGGAGTACGAGGCCCTAGTCACGGGACTCAAACTCACCAAGGAGCTCGGCATCCGGCGCCTAAAGGTCTTCACCGACTCCCAGCTGGTGGTCGGGCAGGTCCGTGGGGAGTTCGAAGCCCGGAACCCGACCATGCAGAATTACGTCCGAAAGGTGCAAGCACTCATTCCCGACCTCGGCAGTGTCGACATCCAGCAGGTCCCAAGAAGTGAAAATGCCAGGACCGACAGGTTGTCCCGCTTAGTGAGCGCAGACGCGCACAACTTGTCGAGGGCGATCTACCTGGAGACCCTGGATGCCCCGAGCATCGGCGAGGCTGGAGCGGTGATGGCGATTGATCCGGAGCCGTCTTGGATAGACCCGCTTGTCGCCTACCTCGCCGAAGGGATCCTCCCTGAAGACGAAGATCAAGCTCGGCGACTTGTCATGAAGTCCGCCCACTACGTACTCTATGAAGGGAGGCTGTATCGGACCTCGTTCACCGCCCCCCTCTTAAAGTGCCTCCGCCCCTCGGAAGCGGCCTACGTCCTCGGCGAAGTCCACGAAGGCGTTTGCGGATCACACTTGGGGGCTAGGTCCTTGGCGCACAAGATCATGAGGCAAGGCTATTATTGGCCTACCTTGTTGGAGGACTCAAAGGATCATGTACGGAAATGCGACGCCTGCCAGCGCCACGCCAACGTCCAGAGAGTCCCTTCTGTCCCCTTGGCACCAATCACTGCACCCTGGCCCTTCGCCCAGTGGGGAATGGATATCCTCGGACCATTCTCCGTCGCTTCAGCTCAGCGGAAATTTTTGATTGTTGCAATCGACTACTTCACCAAGTGGGTGGAGGCAGAGCCGCTGGCCACTATCACGGAGGCGCAAGTCCGGAAGTTCGTGAAGAAGAACATCATTGTCCGATTTGGGGTACCTCGGGTCCTCATCTCGGATAATGGCCGACAGTTCGACAACAAGCATTTCCGTGACTTCTGCGAGGAGTTCGGGATCGAGCATCGGTTCACATCTGTGTCGCATCCCCAAACCAACGGCGAGGCCAAGGTCACAAATCGGACAATCCTCCAAGGAATCAAAGCGCGAATCGGTCGGACGGGGCAAGCTTGGGTCGAAGAACTCGAGAATGTCCTTTGGGCGTATCGGACCACGCATCGGACCCCTACCGGGGAGACGCCTTTCAGCCTAACCTATGGCACGGAAGCCGTTGTCCCCGTGGAGCTCGGACTCCCCTCACCTCGGGTGGCCGCGCACCGACCCGAGGCCAATTCGGAGCAACTCCGAGGGAACCTGGATCTCTTGGAAGAAGCGAGGGAAATGGCGCAGGTTCGGATGGCGATGTATCAGCGGAGGGTGGCCCGATATTACAACTCCAAGGTCCGACCGAAGCTTTTCAGAGTTGGAGATCTGGTGCTAAGGCGAGCTAAAGCATCTCAACCTGCGGAAGGTGGGAAGCTAGCGCCAAATTGGGAAGGCCCGTATAGGGTTCGCTGGGTAAACCGACCTGGCTCCTACCAGTTGGAGGCCCTAGATGGTCGAGAAATTCCAAGGAGCTGGAATTCCGCTAACCTGCGGATGTATTACCAGTAGAACGACAATGCCAGAAAGACAGTTCAAAAATGTATAACACTTTTCATTTCAATAATTTCTGGTTACAATGGCGTGCTCGTGTGATTACAAGGAATTCCCAGAGGGGAATTAGGGTGTAAAGAAAGTAAAGAAGAGGCGGAGACTCCGAGGAGCTGAAGATCTGGGATCCCGAAACCTCCATCTGAAGCGGCTGCAATCCCGCCGGAAGTGGGTGCTTCCAACCGGAGGCGCCATCGGCGTCTCACGAAGAAGACGAAGAGCCGGCGCGGATGAAGAAGAAGTAGACGAAGGAGAAGTCCACACTGCTCCTACCCAGAGGCGCCATCCACGCCTCACGAAAAAGACGAGGAGCCGCCGCAGACGAAGCTCTTTCTGCCTCCAGGGGAACGCCACCTCCAAGGGATATTCCGGTCCTCCCCAGTGTTAGGGGAGAGAAGGAATACAAGGGGGAAGAGCATATGGAGGCGCGGTCCCAGATCAAGCACCTGGTGCGGAGCTCAATCGGGAGGCCGAACTTCAAGGAGGGGAGACGTGATCCCGGATGAAACGCCTAGAGCGGAGTTCCGCCGGGGAGAACCTCCTTGTTGATCCCAGATGAAACGGCTAGTTGGCAGAAGTCGCGAAGGGCGCGCCTCCCGTTCCTTCGGTAGGGGTCTCTCAACCATGCGCCGGAGAGGAGGCCCACGATCCATGGCAACCTGAACAGCTCCGGCTTGGCAGGCTCCATCGCACCTGCACCTGTATTTATAGCCAAACTGCGGCCCCCCGGTCGTTCCGATGCGGGTGGCTCCAATAAATGCGGGCGCATTGAATCCGGAGCCGATCCGGCTCTCGAGGCGTATCTTCCTGCGATTTCCTAAGCGTCATTTTCCTTAATCGCATTCTTTGTGCAGGACACTCCGGGTGGCCTGTACCCCTAGGTCCACGTATCTCCGCTCGCGCCCCAGGCCGCATCCGCCTCGAAGAACGCGCGTATCGCGGCCGCTTAACTGACACTCCTCGCAAGCAGCAACTGGCGATCCGATTTCCCAGGTAACCCCTTAATTAGCATTTAATGCCCATCTGGTGTTCCCCAGGCGACGCTTGGAGAGGAGGAGAAACACGATCGCAGCTGGCCATGGAGAAATCCCGTCGGGCGGCAAGCGACAGGCGCACGACCAGCGAGCGGAATTTCCCGAGGCTCGGCCCTCGGATGCCAGGCTAACCCGATGATCATCCCGGGAGCAGACTAGCCTGAAGCCCCGACCGGTCGCCTCGGCTTGCGCCAGTCTTGGCCGACCAACGAGCGGAATTTCCTGAGGCCTGACAACCCTCAGATGCCAGGCTAACCCGATGATCATCCCGGGAGCAGACTAGCCTGAAGCCCCGACCGGTCGCCTCGGCTTGCGACAGCCTTGGCCGACCAACGAGCGGAATTTCCTGAGGCCTGACAACCCTCAGATTTCCTGAGGCCTGACAACCCTCGGATGCCTGGCTTAGCGCCGGAAGAATTTTCTGAGGCCTAACCCTCGGATGCCTGGCTTAGCGCCGGAAGAATTTTCTGAGGCCTAACCCTCGGATGCCTGGCTTAGCGCCGGAAGAATTTCCTGAGGCCTACCCCTCGCCGGAAGAATTTCCTGAGGCCTAACCCTCGGATGCCTGGCTTAGCGCCGGAAGAATTTCCTGAGGCCTAACCCTCGGATGCCTGGCTTAGCGCCGGAAGAGTTTCCTGAGGCCTAACCCTCGGATGCCTGGCTTAGCGCCGGAAGAATTTCCTGAGGCCTAACCCTCGGATGCCTGGCTTAGTGCCGGAAGAATTTCCTGAGGCCTAACCCTCGGATGCCTGGCTTAGTGCTGGAAGAATTTCCTGAGGCCTAACCCTCGGATGCCTGGCTTAGTGCCGGAAGAGTTTCCTGAGGCCTAACCCTCGGATGCCTGGTTTAGCGCCGGAAGAATTTGCTGAGGCCAAACCCTCGGGCGCCTGGCTTAGTGCCGGAAGAATTTCCTGAGGCCAAACCCTCGGGCGCCTGGCTTAGTGCCGGAAGAATTTCCTGAGGCCTAACCCTCAGATACCTGGCCTAGCGCCAGAAGAATTTCAAGAGTCGGGAGTCAGCGAGACGCTACCAAGAGTTAAAAAGAAGAAGGACGAAAGTGAAATAAAGAAACTCTATTTGCATTAACTTTCATTGTTTCAGGGCCGAGACCCATACAACTTGGCAAAACGCCAACACACAAAGAAAAGAACAAAAATACAGAAGGTCAGCTTGGAGGAACCCCCGGGTCGGGAACGCCGGGCACGTCCGCAGGGGGTAGGGAGACGGTTGGAGAATCAGCAGGCGACGGCGTCGGAGGGGAGTCGAGAAGGGAGATCCCACTCAGGTCAATTTCGGGGTACTTAGCCGACACCCTTGCCAGGCCTTCCTCGAAGCCTAAGACAAAGGAGTCGGACCCCGCGTCCGACATGTCACGGACGAACTCGTCGGACTGACGATAGGCCTGTACCGCCTCCGACATATCACGGGTGAACTCGGCGGACTGACGATAAGCCTATACCGCCTGACGCCCGATCTCCGCACTCTTCTCGGCCAGCGCCGCCTCTGCCCGCTCCATAATCTGAGCCTTCGCCTCCAAGACCTTCGCCACAATCCGGTCATCCGCCTCGGAGGAGACCCTCAGCAGATCAGCCTGAGCCTCCTTGTGCTTCGCCTCGGCGGCAATGCGAGCAGCCTCAGCCTCCTCCAGGCGCGAATGAAGCTCCTGGTCGCTCGCGCGGAACTTCTCCAAGGCCGACTCCAATTCGCCCAGCTTGGCTTCAAGAGACCGGGTTCGGTTGCGGGCGTTGTCGGCTGACCGCTGGGCCTTCTCCCACCTCTCCCGGTAGTCGGCAGCCTTCCGGGACTGCTTCTCGGCCCGCTCCTCCGCCTTCTTGATCTCGCCCTCGAGACCCGAGGCAACCTTGAGTTGCTCCTGAGCCTCCAACAGTTGCTTCTCGAGGGTGGCGAAGCCGAGTGCCCGCTCTTCGGCCACCTGGAGCCTCGTCTCGAGGTCCCTGGTCGTCCTCCCCGCCGCAGCCTGACCTCCCTCCTCTACTGCCTTCAGTTGGCTCTCGGCCCTCGCCAGAAGCCTCGCCTGTTCCTCGTAGCACTCCTCCAGGCGAATCATGTACTGGGCGAGCTAAGAGATAGGAAAAACGAGGGCGTCAGGCGGGGATCAACAGAGCCTATAAATGATGAAAGTGACCAAAAGAGCACTCACCGACATGAGACAGACGCAGCTGGCAGCCCCGACGTCAGGGACCCTCATCTCCCGGACCCGCCTGCGGTCCTTCTCCAGCAGCACCGTCTCGATGAGGTTTCGGGCGCCGGCGAAAGTGAAAGCCGACCCCGACTTCTCCCCGGAGTCGGACGGTGGTTCTGCAGCCTTACCCTTACCCATCGCTTGGGGAAGAGTCATGCTGACCATGCTCGGGGCGGGGACCGCCCCTGGAATTGACAGGGTCCCGCTCGGCCGGGGCCTCGGCGCGTCCCTCCTCGTATCGCCCGGAGCCGACCGAGTCGAAGGCTGGGCTGGGGACCGATCACGTCCGACCCGTCCATCTCGGGCGCGCCCGGGTGATGCCTCCGGAGAAACGGTAGTCTCGGCATCGGAGGGCTGATACAGCGTCAACTCCCGGTCCGCGCCCGCGGCGTCCCCCTGATCAGTGGGTCCGGACCCGTCTGTCGGCGTCGGAGTCGCCTGCCGGCGGGACTTCTTCGCCGGTGGGGCCCCGCTCGGAGGAGCTCGTTTCTTCCTCCGGACTGCTTCCAGTAGGGACGTCCTACCAACAGCCGTTGCCTTGTCCGACCGCATGACGTCGTCGATCTCTGCAAAAAGGACGAGGTGGTCGGAGGTTGAGAAACTGAAGGAAAGAACGAGACGAAAGAGGAGAAAAGAGCTAAAAAAGAAATGGTGGCGGGCTCACGGTCAGCGGGGACCGAGCTCAGACCGACGTTCACCAAGGTATCCTCGGAAATAAGGCGAGCCACCGGGGGGAGCCGGCCCTCGGCAACCAACTCCTTCAAGACGGCGACGCCATCGGATTCCTCCCTCGACAACCTCGATAGGCCAATCGGGGACTTCATCGGCGTCTCCCAGGTTGCCCTGATTCCCCAAGAGGGATCCGCGTCAACGAAAAAGAAGCGCCCCTTCCAGCCGTGAATGGAGGTAGGAGCCTCCTTGACGAGGCCGCACCCTCGCCGCGCCGCAAAGCACCACCACCCTTTATCCTGGGGGTGGCCGCTCAGGCCGTAGCATTCCCAAAAGACATTCAGGGTGGCTGGAACCTCGTGCATGCGGCAGAGAACCTGAAAGGCCGTCAGGGCGCGCCATAAGTTCGGCACCAGTTGCGTCGGCGCCACTCTTAAACCCCGAAGCACCTGAACGACTAAGTCCGAGGGGGGAAAGCGGAACCCGTCCTGAAGAATGCCCTCATTGATGGCAACCTTCCCTGGAGGAGGATGGGACATCCTCTCCTCAGGCCCCGGGAGCGTAACATTGCAGGCCTCGGGAAGGTGGTATCGAGCCACGAACCTATCTAGGTCTTCGGCGACTAACTCCGACTTAATGCGGTCTGCTCTCACTTCGCCCATCCCTAATGGCCAGTGAATCTACGGTCAGGACAGGGTCAAGAAGGGGGAAAGGACCAGAACGACTGGAGTACACTAATACAAAAGGAGAGTATGGAAAGCCCTAAATTAAAGAATGGGGCAACTCACCAGAAGAGAAGGAAGAACGGCTCCGAGAGCGTCAAAGGAGGAGCAAGCGAACAGTCCGACGGCGATGACGGCAGCGCAAAGGAGAAACTCGAAGATGTCTGTAAAGAGAAAGGCGGACGGAGGAGGACCCCCGGTTAAATAGGCGGAAAGGTGGGTGACGCCAGAGAACGCCTGGCTGCCGAAGAGTCGCTCGCGCCCCAAAGTCGAATCGACGCCATTAAGGAAGGATGTCCGCCGAAATCCTCAGACTGCCAGGTCAGCAACAACCGCCATACGCCATAAAGAAGGCGGGGAGCTCGAAACGCGCGCGCCTCTCCGAGGGATGGCGGCAATCTCGAAGCACCACTTCCTTCACCCGTTCCCCTTCTGGTTCCAGGCTCGGAAGTGGGGGGCTACTGTTACGGGGGAACTCAGCCACCATGCCCCACGTGACCGGCACGCGCGCCCAAGAAGACTACAGCTGCCCCTTGATCCAGTAACCCGACCCCGAGTCGGATATCTTCGGCTTCGCAGCCCGACCCCGAGTTGGCTGCCCCTTGATCCAGTAACCCGACCCCGAGTCGGATATCTTCGGCTTCGCAGCCCGACCCCGAGTCGGCTGCCCCTTGATCCAGTAACCCGACCCCGAGTCGGATATCTTCGGCTTCGCAGCCCGACCCCGAGTCGGCTGCCCCTTGATCCAGTAACCCGACCCCGAGTCGGATATCTTCGACTTCGCAGCCCGACCCCGAGTCGGCTGCCCCTTGATCCAGCAATCCGACCCCGAGTCGGCAATCTCTCGACAACGACAGGCTGTTCCCCTGAAGCACGCCGCGACCCTCTGCTCCACTACTCCCTGCAACGGTCGTATCCGGCGCTGCTCCACGATCTCCTGTAACAGCCGTACAAAGCGGAGCTCCACTACGCCCTGTCATGGCCGTACCCAGCGCTGCCCCACGACGCCCTGTAACGGCCATGTCAGTGGCAACTCCATCGTGCCACACGATGACCAACCCCCCAGAAGGACCCCCCAGCCTGGTATATATGCGGCTGGGGGGAGAAGGGGGGAGGTAAGCAAGAACTTCCAGTACATTCTCTTACTTGCTACTATTATCTCTCCTTCTCCTCCAATCTCCTCTGACTTGATCGTCGGAGGGCCCCCACTACCCCAGTGGTGGTGCGAGGCTTGCTTGCAGGTTTCCCGGTGGAAAGTGGAGCGCAATCAACACCAACCAAGGCAACCCAAACGGAACCCCGTTCACACCGCTGTGCCAATCGTTCTCGGTTTGGACCACCAGCAACAGTTATAAAGTAGAATAATCTCATGATTATTTTTGTTATCTAATTGTCAAATATTGAGAAATAGGCACTAAATAAATCCGAGTTTTAAAATAGATTAAAATAGAAAAAAAGATAAAATTAGATTTTTTTTATATAAACTCTAAATATGTGAAATTATATGAATATTCTTGCAAAATGTTATTTGTGTATATACCGTTATCAAATGTTAATATTTTTGCATATCTACCTATTAAAGATATTTTAATTATTTTTTATTTTAAACTACTAATTTTTTAAGGGCATTAGATGGTATATGCATATATGCAAAACAAAAAAAATAAAAAATGCACACAAAAAACAAATATTTTATAAATATATATATATATATATTAAAAATATTTATATAAATTTTAATATTTAGGAGAATGCATAAATAATAATAATAATAAAACCCTTCTTTTTCAACTGCCCTTGTGGCCACGCCTTCCCCTACCCTGTGACAGGGACCCAATCGTCATTATCAGACTCTCCTGCACCTATAAATTATTAGTTAGACTTCTCCTTCTCCATCGTGCCACTATTGGAAATGTCATCCTCCAGCGACCCGGAAAAACCCCACCTTGCCTTTCTCCCGAGCGCGGGCATGGGCCATCTGAAGCCCTTCTGCAGCCTCGCGGCCGCTCTCTCCGAGCGCGGCTGCGACGTCTCCTTCATCACCGTCCAACCCACCGTGTCCGCCGCCGAATCCTGCCACATCGCCGACTTCTTTGCTGCTTTCCCTCGTATCCGTCGTCTCGACTTCGACCTCGTCGCATACGATCCCTCCGGCTTCGCCTCCACCGACCCTTTCTTTCTCCGTGTGCAGGCAATTCGCGGCTCGGCGCACCTCCTCCCCGCCCTCCTCGCCTCCTCATCTCCTCCATTCTCCGCCCTTGTTATCGACATCTTCTTGGCTTCCACTTGTATTCCCATCGCCGCTGCCATCGGCCTTCCTAGCTACATTTGGTTCATCTCCTCCGCCGCAATGCTTTCACTCTTGGCCTGCTTCCCTACGTGCAGTGCTGGCGTCAGCGACTTCGAGATCCCTGGGCTTTGGAGAGTACCCAAGGCATCGATCCCTCGGGCACTTCACAACCTTAGTCATCCCTTCACCACCCAGTTCGTGGAAAATGGTCGAATTCTTCCAAAAGCTAGTGGCATCTTGGTGAACACGTTCGAAGCACTGGAGCCAGTGGCGCTAGCAGCACTCAACCGGGGGAAGGTGGCGCCAGGGCTCCCCCCAGTGATCGCCATTGGACCACTGCAAGCTGCGAGTCTTGGTCATGAAGGCTCGCCTTTGTCCTGGCTCCACGGCCAACCGGCACGGTCGGTGGTCTATGTTTGCTTCGGGAACCGGACTGCCATGTCGAAGGAACAGATCAGGGAGTTGGGAGTCGGCTTAGAGAAGAGTGGGTGTAGGTTCTTGTGGGTGGCGAAGAGTAAGATAGTTGATAGAGAAGATGGAGAAGTGGAGTTGGAGGGGTTGTTGGGTGAAGGGTATTTAGAAAGAGTGAAGCATAGGGGGTTGGTGGTGAAGGGTTGGGTGGATCAAGAGGAGATTCTGAGGCACAGAGCCATTGGAGGCTTTCTTAGCCATTGTGGGTGGAACTCGTTGAGCGAGGCGGCGTTACATGGTGTTCGAGTCCTGGGGTGGCCGAGAGGAGGGGACCAGAGGGTGAATGCAGAGGTGGTGGCTAGGAGTGGGCTTGGGATTTGGGTGGAGTGGAGCTGGGATGGTGAAGAGGAAGTGGTGATGGGGGAAGAGATCGGTGAGCGAGTGAGGCAGCTGATGGAGGATGACGGCCTGCAGGCTTCAGCAGCGAGACTGGGGGAGGAGGCTGTGAAGGCCGTGGCTGCGGATGGGAGCTCTGGTAAGGGGTTGGCAGAGTTCATCGGTATGCTAAAGATGCGATGAAGCTGAGATTGTTTCCTTTTGTTGGTGAGTAAACCAAATTTAGTGGTGGTCTCATTTTGAAGCAACTTCGGTGGCATTCAAGGAGGCATCATCTTATGGGTATGGTCCAAGAGGTCAATAATGTAAGTGGGATCATGGTAAGTGAATTAGTCCCCAGAATTAAATCATTCATGTCTCTTACATAAGTGTCCCCTAGAATTTGTCTACTATTTTATGCAAGTGTTTAGAAGATAGGTCTTTTGGATTATAGTTATGCATTTATGCAAGGGATATATGGAGGGGCACTATGTTTCTGTATAATGTATTGTAACATATCGCTGTGCAAGGAAGAAGTGATTGAAGAATATATTAGCGTGCGTTCCCTAGTATTCTCTTCTATTCTCCACCTCCGTATCAAAATAGAATGACTTAGAAGTTTATTTGCTTCCGCTATCTCCACCGTACTGGTGTCAGGACTCAACTTGTGTGAGCCCTACTTTATTTCTAGAACTTTTTGTTAATGAATGTTGTAATAAGAAAAATTGTATGTAGAAATTTTTGGGTACATCAGCGGTTCACATATAACGGATGTGAATGCCGCCAACAAAATCAGAAGGCACATTGTACAGAAAGACTCTAGCACCGATCCGTGATCTGCTCAGGTGAAGTGGTGCACCGCAAAAGAGGCCATCCAGTCCATCGCATCATTCGTCTTTCGGTAGACGTGCGAGGCCTGATGGAAGGCACACTCCCCTAATAATCTATTAATGTCGTGGAGAAGCGGCCGGTTCTCGACTAAGCGGCCTCGACCCCGGATCCACTCGATCACCGTGGTCGAGTCTCTTTCGAGGAGGAGGCGGTCCGCGCCTAGTATCCACCTCGCATAGGAGACACTCTCCTAGGCAGCTCGCAGCTCGTCGGATACTACTGACGAGTCGAAGATCTACCGACCCCCTGCTGCTACTAGTCTAACATCATGGTCCTTGATGACGAGCCCCACACCGCCGCTTTGCCTATCCTCGATAACGCTGCCATCGAAGTTCACCTTCAGAAAGCTAGGGGGTGGAAGCACCCAGGTGACATGTATAGTCTTGAACGCTGTAAGAGCAAAATGAGGGGCCCAAATGTCTCTGGCCAACCTAGTAAGTGATACCTCAATGATGCCTGTTATTTCCGCTGCGTGCTGTAGCGCTCGGGCCGCCACCACCCCCAAATGAAGGCCGCCTCCCTTGAAGACTCGAGCGTTCCTATCTAGCCAGTAGTGATAGGCTAGGTAGGCGGCACGAGTCCCCCTGTCCTCACGACCAGACCCCCGAGCCTAGGCCTCTATACAAGTGACTATACATTCACCTTGTTTTGAGTTGTTTCTATTTGGAAAACAATATGGCGTAAGATAAGGATGGTTGTTAGCATGAGATAAGAGGAAGAGTCCTTCTGTCACAAGGACTCTTAAATAAAAGGATATCAAGTGAGGAAAAGAAGAGATATGACTAGGATGGCATGAGGAGAAGGGAGAAGTCCTTCTCTTACTAGGACTCTTAATTAAGAAGAGGATATAGCGTAAGAAATAGAAAAGGAATGCTGAAAATAAGGGAAGGAAAAATAAATATAAATTTGGATGAGAGAGATGGCAAAAAAGGAGTCTCGCTTTCACCAACTCCTACCAAGACTTGACGCCTCACCAAGAAAAAGAAAAAGAAAGCATCTCACTTCTTTCACGAGAGAGGCTCTCAAATTTTCTATAAAACTCTAATCTCTGAATTAATCTCTCCTTTATATAGAGTTAGAGGTTAGGATTAGTTGGACTCTTACAATCTGAAATTTAAAGAACTACTTTAACAGTGACTCCTTTAACTAAAACTCCTACTTAAACTAGGACTCCTACTTGACATGGACTCTTTTAAATTAAACAATTGTCTAAATTAACTAACAAGATAGGACTCCCACTCGACTTGAACTCTTCATGGCGCATGGAATGAGAGTCCAAGTCGGCTAGGACTCTTCCCAAATGTCACGAGGACTAAATGACTAGACTCCACACACACACAAGAACTTTTCAACGCCTTAGACTCAATGTGATTTAGGCATTGGACACTAACTCAAGAGAACTTAATATGCCCAAACAAAAAGACTCAATATAATATTAGACACACCCAATGTTGGACACAAACTTCTAAACTTAAGACTACTAATTAACTTGAACTCTCTAATTGATATATGACTAAGTATCTAAATTAGCTAAGACTCTTTTACGACACATGGACCCATTACAAAGATGCCAAATAAATTAGAACTCTTCAACGCTACTAGGTCTCAATGTAATAGGGCGTTGAAACATTAAAACCCAATATAACTAGATGCTAGAAATCTTGGACCCAATATGTTTTGGTGCTAGAACTCTTGGACTCAATGTGTGTGTTGGCGCTAAAACTCGTGGATCCAATGTGTTTTAGCACTAAAACTCTTCGACCCAATATAATTCGATGCATACTCAAGGAGAGGACTCGATCTCCATGCATGCTTGAGCCCATGCTCCTGCATCAATATGAAAGGTGAAAATTATTAAAAAGTCGCAAAGCTTGAGATTGTTTGCGCTTTTTCTTACGTTTTATTGTACCGTGCAGCCTCTTGTGCAGAAAGCAAACAGGAAAGGAAGGGAAATGTTGAGGCCGCCGCTAATAATAGAAGAGTTGACATCTCCAGGTAGTTATTTGGGGTTGAAATAACTGGTCCTTTCAAGACCTGCAAAATTGCCGGTGAAGTATCATAATAACAATATGCAGAAAGATAAATCAAGACAACGCTCACGCACATGGGAAAATGTTCCAAATGGTGTTGCAGATTTATTTATAACACCAGCTTGTTATCACCTGAGTAAAGAAGGAATTTGCTGTGAAAGATGAGCTACATGTCTTGGTCTAAAAGAATTATTTGAACATACATGAATTTAGACAACAGGAACAAAGGCTTCAGGAAGTTTTACCTGCTTCAGTTGCAATTGCAAGTGCTTCCAAGATAATCCGCATAGGTCTCAACACTCTAAATTACACCTTGGATATACTAGATATTCCATACCAAGCTTAAGAACCAACAGGAATATAATGACTACATGACCCAGAACACCTCAAAGAAATTGATGACAGGATGGAAAAAGAGATGTTTAAAGTTTCAAGCTTTCTAGGATCAATGAAGAGAAATAAAAATATTCAGCACTCAATAACGCATACAAATTTGGATCTTGGATTGTCACTTGGAAACAACCGAAACAGCGTGAGAGAAATCTAACAATCTATAATTCAAATCACCTGCCATCCAAGATATGAGAAAACTCTACACCTTCCCTTGGTACAGCCAATCTCTCCAGCTCAGGAAAAACTCAAAAGATATCAAATTCTAGATAGATATCAGACCCTTTCTGATTAGTGGTAGGCACGACCTTTTCACTTGTTGATGCTGGTGGCCGTGGGGGCCGTTCAAGCTCGACTGGTTTTGGGATCTCTGGAGGGCTAGCACACCGTATCAAGGCCCAGTTCACACCCTCAAAGAATGGGTGCTGTTTGATCTCGGTAGCCCCACGCTTGTATGCAAGCCTATGCTGCGGCTCTTTGACAAGCAAACCCCTTATCAAGTCTCTCACAGAGAAGCTCACAATCGGAGACTCTGGGAACCGCAATGGTTGCCCAACAACATTGAAGAGCGTGGCCCTATTACCAGACCCTTTAAATGGAGTTTTACCAAACAAAAGCTCATACAAGAAGATGCCAAATGTCCACCAGTCCACAGCACTCCCGTGCCCCTCACCTTTGATGATCTCTGGGGCCAAGTACTCGTGTGTACCAACAAATGACATGGACCGAGCATCGGTGGGCTCTGCTATGAGCTCAGGCAATGGGCTGACTTGGTTTCCAATCTCAGGTTTTGGTTTCCGATCCTTAGACTTCGAGAAAAGGCGGGGCCCAAAGCATGTCGTGGGGGCCATGCACGACGGCTGTATGCAGGATGGCTCAATGCAAGCAGGCTGGACACAGTAAACTGGGTTGTTTCTTCGGAAGGAGTCAGCATCTAGGTTGGAGGACTTGATCAGGGTGGGGCTCACTGTACATCGCAGGGAGAGGTCAAAGTCGGAGAGCATGATGTGGCCATCTTCCCGAACAAGGACATTCTCGGGCTTGAGATCACGGTATATGATTCCAAGCATGTGCAAATATTCCAGTGCAAGAAGGACCTCTGCTACATAAAATCTGCAATTTAAGCAGGAGTAATAATGAGTAATATGCATGCAACTACTTAATGTTCTCTCTAAAATTGAATATTATACAGTTGAAAAGAAAGAAAAAGAGTTTGATAATATAACAGGTGAAATAAAATTTTATTAGGTAAACTATCTCATCTCAAAATGATATCTGGAAGTTATTGATCATCTTAAATTTCAAACCATGCTATTTGAGTTTTGCTAATGAAGATAATTGCTTGTTAGATCCTGAATGGGGATAAAATGACTACAAAAAAAAAAAAAAAATAGCCCCTGGATTGACTAGATAACCTTAAATTTAGCGTGAGGTTGGAAGAGTCACTGTCTGCTGTATCAAGCACCACAAGTAGCTGGTTGGTGGATTAAGCTAAAAGGCAATTATTTGCCGCAACTAGACCTTTTCGGTGGCTTCTATGATTTTATTTTGAAACAACTCTAACAAAGTCCAGGAATGAGAATCAAACCCTTCAAAATGGCTTCCTCGAAAAGGTTTAGCAGCTTTTTCTCTTCTTATAATTTACTCAAAATATATAACCTGCTTGAGATATTAGTTCCTTATTGCCCTATCCTCGAATGTCTCTGACCTCTCAGTTCTTTAAGGTCCTTATCTGCCTCTTTTCATGAGAATTCCATTGATGAAAATCTTGGTTTTTCTAAAAGAATTTTTAAAATTAGGTGAAACTAAAATTGAACATCGATCATATATAGAATGTGCCTAATTAGACAAACTTCGCAAGTGTCACATCCAACCCAAAATGTTGCTCAATTTTTTGCATCCGCTTCCTTAATCTTCAAAGTAACCACAATTCAATCTCTAATCCTATCAATTATTATTTTGCCATTTTCTAATTGCTCATACTGTGACTTCTTTAATATACAAAAGGCAAATGAACAGATATTATTATTTTTAACACCTAGTATTATTTGATAAAGATGCTTCCAGGTGCCTTCACATCCTAAATTTTGAGATGGTAGCCTCCCACTCTGGAAACTATAGGAAGGCTTCAGATAAACAAAGTCTCTGCCACTTCTAATAAGATAAGAGCCTCCTTGACTTCAAGAATATGCCATTTTCTATCTTCAAGATCATACTATTTTATTTATAGCTATGATTAGCAATAAACACAGCAAACTGGCATCATCAGAAACACTTTCATGCTCATCAATTTCCCATGCTGCAGAATTTAAAAGTATCAAAAAGAATGGTTGATAGAACATACTAAGGAATTAATCTTCAAAATGGTTGATAGTCAACACCATTAGTCCTATCCAAAATAATATGGTAATCAAATATATTGATTGTGTTGGTCACCACAAACAACAAACAAGCTCCATGTATCAAGGCAAGCAAAATCCCTGAATAAGGTAGATATTTAATTCAAAATAATGGATTGTTAAAGGCTCAATATGAGGATTGCCATACACTTGCATAGCCGAAAAGTGCTCTGACCATTTCAAGTAAGATAAAAAAATCCTTAGTTGATTCTCTATTTTTCCCTCCTCAAGATTCTCCATTTCAGATTCAACACTGCAATTTCTGCCGCAACATCGTAGTGCTCAAATAAAATATTGTCAAGTCCCTTACTTCTAAGTTACTAAATTCTAAGAACAACTTTTCTATTATATCTCTCTCTTTTAGTTCCCACATTTTACATAATTCCTTCCTCACATATTTTCACTACCTTATGCTTGCATTTCATTGAGCAATAATCAAGATTTGTACTAATTCTTTATGCTCCCATCGTCCATCATCCTTTCTTTATGCCTATTATCATCATTCTCTGACGATGCTTCCTTACCATTTCAGACTAATCTTGCTTTAAGCACCAGTATCTACTCTAGCTTTCATAGAATTGGAGATGCCGGTGCAGCTTCAAACAATTGCATCATGTTTCTTCTATGAATCATTTCATGTTTGAAATGAAAATTCAAGAACTATAAAGAATTGAGCATAAATTATGCAGTAATCATGACCTCATCTACAAAAGGAATCGGATAAGAACCAAGAAATAATATTGTTAATTCTGAATCAAATTTCAAGCTTGCTGGATGGTTCAGTAACTCACTTCCCAGCAATGTCAATGGTGGTTTGGTAAACATGATGCGGCAATAACCCCCAGAAGAATGCCCAACGTAACCTAAATATGAGGTTCCATGTCATTGTTTAGCTATCTGCTTCCATCTAAATAGGAATATGGAAAAAGATGTCCAAAAGAATGTCTGAATGCATGTGCTTGTTATTAGAATACCCAGATAATACTCATGCACTACATAATAAGTTTCATACTGAAAAACCAACAAACCTCATGGCACCATAATTAAGTTTGAATCAAAGTTTTTAATTTGTATACTTGGTTTTGGTCTTGCTTAGACTAATGAGTTTCACTTTCAGTAGCTTTGTCAATTTTAGTGGTTTTGGTGCTACTTTTGACAATTTTAGCTGAAAATTATTAAAAATAAATCAGAAGTAATAAATAGTAGTACAGGGAAAAAGAATTAGACATCTTATGAAATTTATATTATTGTTTGGGGACTTCTGGATGGAGCATTTGGTTGATTTTCTCACTAAACAATCAAAATTAGAAAAAAATAATGTAAAATACTAAAAGATCATGTTCATACTACAGATTTTATGTATCACATTACTTTTTGGTGGCATTCTAACATAAGACAAATTGAATACCTATAGGAGTTTACTATCACAGACAAACTAATGTCAAAATGTCAATGTGATAATGTTTCAATACTTTCGAAACTTGTCAATACTTATAAAATCTAAGCTTTATAAGTGAATTGTGAGGCCCAGCCTCATTGGGCCGGCCTGTTAGCCCGGCCAGCACCCAATCGCAGCACAAAGGGTCATTTCAATCAAAAACAGGGCAGAGCCCTGGTTGATCGCGGCAGAGGAGGAAGAGTCCTCCTCCCCCACGAACTCCGTCGCTTATCCAAGCCTTCACTCCAATTTAGAGCCCCCCCCCCAAATGGACCTCCACCGGCGATCATCGAGCACCTTTCTCTCTTTTTTCCTTCGAAATCGGGGCCGCAACGCTAACTGGAGCCAGTAAGAACCTTGAATCCTTCTTCTCCAACCTCTCCCTTCTCTATTGATCCATTGCCGATCAAATTCCGCCAAGGAATCGATTGGAAATCACTATGAAACCCCTCCGTTGTTCGGCCTTTGTTCTACTCTCGTCTCCTTTTTTCTAGTAATGTCTGTCGTCAGCATTCATCGTCGAAGCCATCGGCCGCTTCCCTACATCAGTCCCTGGCCGAAGCCAGACCCCCAGCCGCCGGCGAGCAGGATGGGATCCGAGTACACCGAGCCAAAAAATTCGCCTTCTTGGCCCTATTTTTCAGCTTGATTTTTGAACGGCCGGCCACCGCCGTCGTCCTCCCTCTGCCTCATGTCTCTACCTCCGACCACCACCTCACCGGACCAACATGACCATAGCCACCACCCGCCTCCTTCCTCTGTTTTGCCAAAAAAGAAAGAAAGAAGAAAAGAAGAGGAGAGAGAGAAAGAGCCATCTCTTTCTTGGTTCACTCTTATTTTCTCTCTTCTCTCTCATCTCCCTATTTCTCTCTCTAGAAGACTCATGGATCCATGAAACGAGTCCCATCAACTTGATCTACAAACCTGAATTGATCTCTGAAAAGAGATCCTAAACTGCCCTAGTGCTCGGGCCGCCTACTAAACCGATCACGCCGGCCCTATTGAATGTCCTTGAAACCCCTATTAATAAACCTTATTGATTGATCTTTGTCTAATTAAGTCTAATAAATTGAGCGAATCGTCTAGACCTGACCTACCCGAAACTACCGCAAACTCGGTCAGATCTTCTCGTATTATTTTATTAAAGTCATCAACTAGAAATTAATTTCGTTGTTAATAATTTTAAATAGGTCTAGCAAAGTCGCCTAGCGAAGTCTGACAGTTTAAGGTAAAAGATGTAAGTATATCTTACACTCATTATTTTCAAATGATCATGTTTTCCGTGCAAAAAATTTGCTTGTGAAAATATCATATATTTCTTAAAATTATGGATTAGCGAATGTATTATGAAAATTATGCTTTATTATGAAAAATAGTTTCATGAATGTTTGATGAAAATAGCTTTGTTATGAAATCATGTCATTTAATATTTTTCATCTATTTATATAAATATATATATTTTAAGAAAAAAATATAAGTTTTCTAAAGGCTCTCAAATTGCTATGACCATCCCTAGAAATAGAGGCCAATCGACACCCTGAAGCTAGCATCCAACATAAACGGCCCTCTACCAATGGGTAAAAGTTGGTAACGAATACGAATTATGCTATATTGTCGATTACGAAGATGGCCCTGTCACGAGTTATAGTGAACATGGCACGAATATCTGTGAGCAATGTTTTGATCCATGATAGGATTAAATGATATGAAGAATGATTTACGAATATATTTGCAATATAAACTTAGAAATATGTTTATGAAAAATGGATGATTTGTTCATGCATGATTTGCATTATGACATGTTTTAATATATTGTACTATGAAATACTTATTTTGAAATATCTGTTATTTTTTTAAAATAATACTTGATCTAGTAAGATAGCAAAAGATTTACTTATTGAGTTGTGTCGCTCATATATCTCTTTTTTTTATTTTTCTCTCTCTAGATGAATAGAGTCCATAGGAACGAAGGATGATCCAGGCTTAGAGTTTGAGCTAGCAAGCTTAGCAGTTTTATAGAAGAATTTTAGTATTTTAAATTGACTATAAATTTGTAGTCAATGAATTTTTGAATATTGAGGATTATGGGTTTGGTATTTATGTTTGGATTTAGACGCTCTAAACCAATATTAGTTGCATTTAATGGCCAATAAAATTGAATTCCTATTTATTCTAATATATTTGAGATAGATTGAAAGCTAAACAGAATGTTGGCTTCTGGGCTGTACTGCTCGATAGCACTGCCATGCTATGCTCCGAATCTGAGGCATAACAAATATGGTATCAGAACAATAGGCTTCATCATGGGTTAAGCTTAAAAGTCTAGTGATGGGCAGAACGTAAGCTTAGGCTTATGATTTGTATATTTAGGCAAGTGACAGGTATAGAAGAGTTAATTTTCATCAGAGTCGCACAGCGAAAGCACGGTAGAGTATTAGATGAAGACTTAAACCCCCATTTTTTTGAAAATAAAGGTACATTAAGTTTCGAGGACGAAATTTTTTAAAGGATAGAATGTGAGGCCCAGCTTCATTGGGCCGGCCTGTTGGTCCGACTCAGCATCCAATCGTGGCCCGAAGGGCCGTTTCAGTCAAAAATAGGGCTGAGCCCTGGTTGATCGTGGCGGAGGCGGAAGAGTCCACCACGAATTCTGTCGGAGGCTAGGATAAGCCTAGCCTCCACACCTATTTAGAGCCCCTCCTCGATGGACCACCAATGATCATCAAGCTCCTTTCTCTCTCTTTTCTCCCTTCGAAATCATGGCATCCCGTCACCGTGCCCACCAGAAATCGGGGCCGTAGCACTCACCGAAGCCAGTAAGAACCTCGAATCCTTCTTCTCCGGCCTCTCCTTTATCTATTGATTCATTGTTGATCAAATCCCGTCAAGATCGAAAATCACTATGAAACCCCTCTCCTGTTCTGCCTTTGATCTTCTCCTCTCCTTTTTTCCGACAATGCATGTTGTCGGCATTCATCGCCAAAGCCATCGGCCGCTTCCTTGCATCAGTCCTTAGCCGAAGTCAAACCCCCAGTCGTCGATGAGCGGGTTGGGATTTGAATACACCAAGCTAAGAAATTCCCCTTTTGGCCCTATTTTTAATTTGATTTTTGGACAGTCGGCCGCCGCCGCCGGCCGCCCTCTGCCTCATGTCTCCACCTCCGATGCCACCTAACCGAACCACCATGACCACAGCCAACCACCTCCTTCCTCTGTTTTTCCAAAAAATACGAAAGAAAGAAGAGAAGAGAGAAAGAGCCATCTCTCTCTTCTCTCTTATTTTCTCTTCCTTCTCTCTCATCTTCCTATTTCTCTTTCTAAGACCCATAGATCCATGAACCGAGCTACATCGACTTAATCTATGAACCCAAGTTGATCCCCAAAAAGAGGCCCTAAATTGCCCTAGTGCCCGGGCCACCTACTAAACCGATTGCCTCGGCCCCATTGAATGTCCCTGAAATCCTAATAAATGAATCTTGTTAATAATCTTGGCTTGACCTACCCAAAACCACCGTACGCCTGATTAAGTCTTCTAGTATTATTTTATTAAAGTCATCAATCAAAAATTAATTTTGCCATTAATATTTTAAACAAGTCTAGCGGAGTCTCCTAGCAAAATCTGACAGTCTAAGACAAAAGAGATAAGTATATCTTACACTCATTATTTTTCAAATGATCATGTTTTTCATGCATAAAATTTGCTTGTGAAAATATCATGCCTTTTCTTAAAATTATAGATTAGCATATATATTATGAAAATTATATTTTATTATGAAAAATAGTTCCATGAATGTTTAATGAAAATAACGTTGTTATGAAATCATGCTATTTAGTGTTTTTCATCTATTTATGTGTATTTTTCAGAAAAGATATAAGTTTTTTAAAGGCTCTCAAATTGCTATAACCGCCCCTAGAAATGGGGGCCAATCGACACTCTGAAGCTAGCATCCAACATAAACGGCCCTCTGCCAACAGGTTAAAGTTGGTAACGAATACAAATTATGATATTTTCGCGATTACGAAGATGGCCCTGTAACGTGTTATAGTGACCATGGCACGAATATCTATAAGCAATGTTTTGATCCATGATAGGATTAAATGACGTGAAGAATGATTTACGAATTTATTTACAATATAAACTTGGAACTATGTTTATAAAAGATGGATGATTTGTTCATGCATGATTTGCTTTATGACTTGTTTTAATATACTGTATTATGAAATGCTTGTTTGGATATATCTGTTATTTTTCTTAAATGATGCATTGACATGAAAAAGCTTATACTTGATAATGGTATGTAGTGAAAGATTTACATACTAAGTTGTGTCGCTCATATACCTCTATTTTTATTTTTTTCCTCCAGATAAATAGGATCCATAGAAACGAAGGATGGTCCAGACTCAGAGTTCGCACTAATAAGCTTGGTGATTTTGTAGAAAAATTTTAGTATTTTAAATTAACTATGAAATTGTAGTCAAGGATTTTCTAAATATTGAGGATTACGGACTTAGTATATATGTTTGGATTTAGACGCTCTGAACCAGTATTGGTTGCATTTAATGAATAATAAAATTGGATTCCTATTTATTCTATTATATTTTGAGAAGGATTTGAAAGCTAAATGTAATGTTGGCTTCGTGATATCATGGGTTGTAACCCTCGGTAGCATGCCCATGTCATGCTTCGGATCTAAGGCATGATAAATATGGTATCAAGGCAATAGGTTTGATCATGGGTTAAACTTAAAAGTCTAATAATGGATAGAACTTAAGCTTAGGTTTGACTCGTATAGTTAGGCATGTGACATGTATAGAATAGTTTTGATCAGAGGTGCGTAACGCAAGCATGGTGGAGTATTAGATGAATTCGTGTCCCCATTTGCTTGAAAATGAAGGTATGTTAAGTTTCAAGAACGAAATTTTTTAAAGAATGGGAGAATGTGAGGCCCAACCTCATCAGGCTGGCCTATTGGCCTGACCCGAAGGGCCGTTTCAGTCAAAAACAAGGCAGAGCCCTGGTTGATCGCAGCGGAGGAGAAAAAGTCGTCCACCACGAACTCTATCAGAGACAAGGATAAGCCTATCCTCCACTCCTATTTAGAGCCCCCCGATGGACCTCTACCGGCAATCGAGTTTCTTTCTCTCTCTTTTCTCCCTTCGAAATCATGGCATCCCGTCAGCGTGCCCTCCGAAAATCGAGGTCGCAGCGCTCACCGAAGCCGGTAAGAACCTTGAATCCTTCTTCCCCGACCTCTCTTTTCTTTATTAATCCATTGTCGGTCGGATTCCGCCAACGATTTGATCAAAAATTACTATGAAACCTCACCCTTGTTCTGCCTTTAATCTCCTCCTCTCCTTTTCTTCGGCAATGTCTGTCGTAGGCATTCATCGCCGAAGTCATCGGCCGCTTCCCTACATCAGTACCTAGCCGAAGCCGAACCCCCAGCCACCGGCGAGCAGACTAGGATCTGCGTACACCGAGCCAAGAAATTTTTCTTCTCAACCCTGTTTTTAGTTTGATTTTTGGACAGCCGACCGCCCTCCGCCTCGTGTCTCCACCTCCGGCTGCTACCTTGCTAGACCACCATGACCACAGCCACCAGCCGCCTCCTTCTGTTTTTCCAAGAAGAAAGAAGAGAAGAGAGAGAAAGAGCCATCTCCCTCTTGTTTCTCTTTTTTTCTCTTCTCTCTCATCTCTCTATTTCTCTTTCTAAGAAGACCCATGGATTCACGAACCGAGTCTCATCGACTTGATCTATAATCCGAGTTGATCCCTGAAAAGAGGCCCTAAACTACCCTCATACTAGAGCCGCCTACGGGACCGATTATTCCAACCCTATTGAATATCCCTAAAATTCCCATTGATGAACCTTATTGATTAATCTTAGTCTGATTGAGTCTGATTTACTGAGCAAATCGTCTAGACCTGATCTATCTGAAACCACCGTACGCTCAGTCAAGTCTTCTCGTATTATTTTATTAAAGCCATCAATTAGAAATTAATTTTGTTGTTAATATTTTAAATAGGTCTAGCGGAGTCGCCTAGCAAAATCTAACAGCCTAAGACAAAAGAGGTAAGTATATCTTACACTCATTATTTTTCAAATGATCATGTTTTCTGTGCATAAAATTTGCTTATGAAAATATTATGCTTTTCTTAAAATTATGAATCAACATATGTATTATAAAAATTATTCTTTATTATAAAAAATAGTTTCATGAATGTTTAATAAAAATAGCTTTGTTATGAAATCATGCCATTTAGTGTTTTTCATCTATTTATGTGTATATGTTTAAGAAAAGATATAAGTTTTCTAAAGGCTCTCAGATTGCTATAACCGCTCCTAGAAATGGGGGTCAATCGACATCCTGAAGCTAGCATCCAACATAAATGGCCCTCTGCTAACGGATTAAAGTTGGTATCGAATACGAATTATGATATCTTGTCGATTACGAAGATAGCCCTGTCACAGATTATAGTGACCATGACACGAATATCTGTGAGCAATGTTTTGATCCATGATAGGATTAAATGACGTAAAGAATGATTTACGAATTTATTTGCAATACAAACTTGAAACTATGTTTATGAAAAATGAATGATTTGTTCATGCACGATTTGCTTTATGACTTATTTTAATATACTGTACCATGAATGCTTGTTTTGGAATATCTGTTATTTTTCTTAAATGATGCATTGACATGCAAAAACTTATGCCTAATTCGGTAAGACAGTGAAAAGTTTACTTACAGAGCTACGTCGCTCATATACTTCTATTTTTATTTTTCTCTCTCTAGATGAATAGAGTCGACAGAAACGAAGGATGGTCCAAGCTTGAAGTTAAGAATTTTAATATTTTAAATTGACTATGAATTTGTAGTCAATGATTTTCTAAATATTAAGGATTATGGGTTTGGTATTTATGTTTGGATTTAGACGCTCTAAACCAGTATTGGTTGCATTTAATAGATAATGAAATTGGATTCCTATTTATTCTATTATATTTGAGATAGATTTGAAACACTAATGTAATGTTGGCTTTGTGTTATCTTGGGTTGTACCCTCGGTAGCACGACCATGTCATGCTCCGGATATGGGGCGTGACAAGAATATTATTCAATATTTCAACAAACAAGGAGAAAAACAAAAGATAAAATGAATAGTTCATTTATATACACTTAATATGGTCCAAATATTTAGATTGTCTGATATGCCAAAATTTTCATATCAGTTGCAGCTGAAACCAGAACCTTTAATTTCGATTTTAAAGTTCCCACCGAAACCCAAACATTGTCCTGTAATTTCACAACAGCCGAAAGAACTATTTAAGATCTACCCGAGGAAAAACAAGCCAAGATGGTAACTTTTAGCACTATGAATACTTAAAAGAGATTTACATTTAACAATGCACATTTCTGTCTAATAAACAAAGTTGTTAATATATTTGAAGAAACATTTATCTCTCAGATCAATTATCATAAGGATAAAATACATAAACTTTGTTATAAGCAAAATTTTGAAAGATGGTGTAGACATGTAGCACATCTCAGCGTCTAGGTATGTTGTGTTAGGTGATGGAAGCGGACATCTAAGCATGCACCAACAAGAAAATAGAACCAATTCCAACATCCACATTCAACGGTAAAATATATGCATGGTGGAAAAATATTAACAGTTATACATGTCCATTTATGGAATAAAAGAACTTGAACTAATTAAAATAATGATGTAGCAGAAAATGAGCACTTTTGCATACTAGAAACATATCAGAGAGTTATAAGTGAATGGGAAAAAAGTTATTGCTAGATCTAATAGTCATATATAGATTGATATCAGCAAACAGCCAATTTTATGTTTAAGGTCATTTATAGTTCATCCCAAAGAAAGTTGAACCCCTTTACTGATGCACATATGAACATTTGATGAAGATGTAATGGTAAGGCTATGTCAGGAATTTAAGAGAACAAATTATTAGTATAAACTATAAAGTCATAAAAACTGCTGTAATCGAAGATAAAACAATGAAGAACCACTTAATATGGCATGTTTATATGCAACAAAGAGTGAAGGAAGCATTGATGAGCAGAGAATCTTGGGCTTGTATTAAAATTGTAAGAAAATGGGTGAAACTAGTAACACAAGGATGAAAGGAGTTAAAAACATTTAATGTTATTGGTTGAAGACTTAACCATTAATAGGTTGTGAAGAAGAATCTATGAAAGATGGTATACAGTTGTTCAGATAGAGGACACACAAAAGGATGTTCTTGCAAGTAAGAAGCTTAGCTTCTTCAAGGTGATGCCATACAGAAACATAAAATCAATTGTATAATAACTCTACAAGATGAAGTGTGAAGTTGACTGATCAAAATTTTGGTTTCATATAATTTTTCCCTAGTGTGATGACATGTGTGATACAATCCTTTTTTTTCAGTCTCTATTACTTTTTATGTAATCCATGACCTGTGCACAGCGACATAGTACTGCTGGGGACATTATAAGAAAGTGAAAATGTAAATGAAACATGCTAACTCAGCTCATCCAAGAGTTTCTTCTAAAAGTAGTAAAAATCATCAGCATAGTCATCCAGGACCTTTACCATTGAAATGGGGTCAACTATTAAGCATATAATTTGAGAATGATTGAGCAGACTTTACGACTGGTCCCCTTTCCTTTTTAAAGGACACTTTAAGCAAGAGATGGGCTTGCCATGATAATTGGCTGCCGGGCAATCTACCTTATTGGTTGCACTTTAAACCTATCAGAAGGCAACCCTCTAAAATTTCCTTAGGCATGCAAAGAAACTTGATAAAGGGGAAGATGACAATGTTCAATAAAGAGAACCCTGTTGATCTCTTAGGCAAAAAATTTAAGCCATTGAGTCAAACAGGAACCCAGACAATCTTCAGTACGTTGTTAAGGTAACTTTAACATTACTTCTACTTTATGGAAGACTGGTAGAGCTCATGTTTGATAACCCAATTTTAGCATGCATTCTCACCCCTGCATTCCTTCTGAACTATCCAAGAAAACAAAAAAAAGAATTAATTGTGGTCATAGTGGGTGACGATTACATATTTTACCATGGCTGCGATTTCTGACACTTGATATGTGCAAGATCAGTTGGCAATTACATGGCATAACATTACTTCGACATTGAATTAAATGAGACTTATCAACAGCTCTTTGACGTTCTGAAGTCCTACTGATGTGAACTCACTACAGATTGTGAGTAAAACATCTTGATTGTGAGTAAAGCATCTCTACCATCAAAATGTACCGGTCATAATCAAACATACCGAGCAGGTAGGAGATGCCATGTGCAATAGGAGGGTTGCATGATGATTACAAAATGCTTGTCAGCTCTGTCACACAGCTTATTCTTCAGTTTTAACACTCAGTGATTTTATCGAACTTCGTGATGCTTTCTCCAAACCTCCAGCAGTTTACCTACAAACTGAACCACTGGAGACGCATTTGCAGCCAAAAATTTGTAGCAGTTCAGAAATGATTCTGACAGTGCACATGGATATAAGTAAAAGAAACAAGGAAGATTTCATAGTTATACCAAGATGTCGAAAATAACTGATTCAAATTCTGTGCATAATTTTTCACGACACAAAAATTAATGAAGATTACTGCTATCCATTTTAGCACAAGCAAATATCAAGAAACATATCTATATACATGTGAGAGTGTGTGTCAACATAAACAATGAGCCAACTTATCAGTCCACTTAATAGTTTTCAAAGGGTAGAAATTTGATTTAGTTATAGAGTAGAAGTAGCAGGACATACTTCACAGCTTGTTCTGGAAAATATTTCCCAGGCTGCCTCTGTCGAAGTGTGTGCAAGTCTCCTCCTGGGCAGAACTCCATCACCAGACATAAGAATTTATCAGTCTCAAAATGGGTGTATAATGTTGGAAGAAATGGATGATCAAGGCATTGCAATATCTCCCTCTCAGTCTGAGCCCTAAGCAGCTTCTTACGACTTGCCAGAGATCCCTTGTCCATGACCTTCATTGCAAAATAAGTCTTTGTTCCACTTAACTCTGATAGATATACGCTACCAATATCACCACAGCCTAACCTCTTTAGTAGCCTGAAATGGTTCAAACACAGAACAATATCTCTAGCTCGCACCATTTGAATTGCTTCCCATGTTGAATCATTTGCCTTATGAGGCTTTGTGACACTACTACTCATGCTGCTACATGAGCTCTCATCACTGCTTGTACTGGCCCTGCACATACTACTCTTTCCACTCTCCACAAAGTCGGCTCGGTCACTGATCTTAGCACTTCCACTGGTCTTTGTGACACTGCTGGTACCATCACTGACTTTAGCAGAAACAAAGCTATCATTTGCAATGCTCCGCTCAGAAATTTTCTTATCTTGATCTTTACCTTCCAAGCTCATGGTCCCATTCAATTGTGGCAATTGCACTGGATCTTCTTGTTGTACTGGTTGTTTCAGACAACCAGAGGAAGTATGCATATCTTTAGATTCTGGAGAAAGTACAGTCTTCAGAGGAACCTTATCTGGTAAAGGATCAACAGATCCCTTTCGATGGTGATTTGGTTTTTGGTCTGGTACCTTTGTGGCAGTTTGCTTTAGTATGCTCTGATTTACAGATTTTGGCATTCTTTCGGGTGTGGTAGGCTCTGATTTGCTTGGCTTAGGAATCTGCAAAGGCGAAGGCTTACAAGAATTTGGCTCTATTATCCGGTTAGCAAGTGTTTTGAGCTGTTGTTCAGAGCAAGTTTGGGGAACAGTTTTGGAATCCATTGATCTAAAAGCTGAATTTGTACATTTAGCAGGTTAAACCAATCCATGAACTCTCAGTAATTTCAGGAAACGCATGCAGCATTCTGTTGGAGAATCAAATGCCTTGTTCTCCATCTTTGATAGATCTATGCATGGGGTGCTCCACCATCAGATAAAGTTCATAACACTATGAATTGTGCAAGAAAGAAAACAGACCTTGCAACCTTCCTATCCATGATAATTAACAACATATAAGTAGCAAAGAAAGGGAAACAAACATAAGAAAAATGTGGCTTAAAAAATATCCCAAGAGATCAGGAAAGCAGAAGCTATATGCTCAAAACATGCGCCCCCCCCCCCCCCCCATTCCAGTAACAAACCTAACACTTCGAGGGAAAAACCATGTTGATCCATCGATCAAGATTCAAAATGCAGAACAGACAGATTCACCCAATAACTTCACCATGATACACAAGAATGAAGTATTTATGTAACAAAAGGTGATACACAATTCCAACCCACTTAGTAGTATAAGATCTTGAGAACAAAAGAAATAAAGGTATCTCCAACAATGCACCAGTACACAGATCAAATATAGTTGAGAGGAAGGCCACAAGGCATCTACCTAAATCAACTAAATAAAAGGGCTTAAAGAAAGTAAAGATCATGAAAGCAACATCAAGATATCATCTTTCCACAACAGAGAGGAAGGTGGACCATGACGTACTTAAAATAAATAACTTCTTCTCCAACAAAGAGCTAGATGCAGCCTGGATTAGTACATCCACACCTTTATATAATGTTTTTTTTCCAGGAAACCCCAAAAACCCAGTAACCAAAAAGATCAGAAAAATGTGAAAACTGTGATTCAACGTCCAGGGGTCATGCCAGAGACATCAAAATGCGTTGTTTCTCCACTGAAAGGCAACAAAAAACCAGAATAACACCTAAGAAGGACCTTTCAGCAAGCCCGAATAGAAAGAGGGAATATCTGGAGAGTCATGCAGATCCTAATGGAATGTTATTCCCTTGAAATCTCCAACACCTCCCTCCAAAACATTATGACAGATCTAAAAGGCAAATCCGAACCCTAACACAGATCCAACTCCCTCACACGGAACCAAAAAAGACAGAAAATAGAAGTAGTAAAGGAAGATGGGGGTGAAAAAATCAAAACGGAAGTGAGATAAAGGGAGGACAAAAGCATACCTTCTCCCCAAAGATCACAACTTTAAAGCTTCAGTTTGACAGACGGGAAGGTAGGCTGTAGGCCTTCCTCCTACCAGTATCCACAAAGAAGAGAGGGAAAGGGGGAAAGGAGAAGAGCTGAAGAAAAAGGGAGGGGAAATAAAAAAAAATTAAGGGGGAAGTTTTAGAAAGGTGCTGGGGCAGCGTGTGGGCGTTGGCTGTGGGGTTATTTGTATGTGCGGTGCCCAAAGAGGGTGTAAAGAATAAAGGAGTCAAGGCTAAAACTAAATATTTTCTCATAAATTATTTCAATATTTTTTTCTTTTGTCCACAGGCCACAGCCCATGAGTGAGTTAACGGCAAATAGGGGAGCTCTCCCCTCCCTCCCAAAATCCCACCCTCACTTGCCTCAATGCCCTTCAAATTTACCCCCCAATCCCCAATATCTAGGTGCAGTTCCCCATAGCCCCTTTAACTCCCCCAAAGAAACTTTTCTAGATAACATACATTCCCTCCTTCACATCTCCCCCCTCTCATGTCTTTATTACCTTGCTAAAAGCCAATTTGTGATCTTTGGAAATGACAAAAACGTCCTTTGTTCGATCGATTCCTGTTCCCATTCCCATCAAACCAATGCATTTTGGAACTTGGATAAGAATCTATCAGTAAAGATGGACACTTTCTCAGTTCAGATCGCCCCATGCATTCTATAGTTTGTACTAGAAATCAAAGTGGCTGAGAGGCTAATAATAGTCATATGGCAAAAACCAGGAGGCTAAGTCGGGCCGCCTGATCATTGCGTGAAGCCTGTCGGAGGTGGCGCCCGAGGGCACCAGACAACTACTGAATTTGATTTACTAATGATGCAGCTCTGTAGAGCTTAATTGCTATGGTCACATTTCGCAGTGACGGTGGTGTGTGGGGATGACTTGTGATGTTTTTAATCAGGCATTGCGAGCACCGGATTTGTTTCAATTGCTTCTCAGGGCATGCAGGTTTGGAAATTATTGTCATGCTAAGAAGAAATAGTCATGCAAACAAAATGGTTGTGGGGCAACGACAAACCTGCACTTTGGTGCTGCACAATCTGCAGCCAAATCAGCTCAGCCAGCAGCATCTGTGGCTCTGGTGCACATTGACCAGAGCTTCTTAATTGCCATTAAAATGAGAGAGGAGGAGGGACTAGATAGATAGTAGAGAGGGAAGGAGAAGTTCAAACATGGACAGGGGCATGAGTGTGAGATTTGCTGTGCTATGCTTAGTTGGGGGGTCTATTTACCTGTAGAAGTCTCCCCCTTGGGAGCATGTGGGACTTTTTGTAGCTATCTAGCAGCAAGATTCATGGAGGGTCCCAAACTGACAAGACCCTGATTAATGATGGAGCCCATCCATCAATGCCGCAGTGGACTCACAGCCATTGAATTCCAACATTGGGATAATGTTTGGGGGATGTTGTGGAAATAGGAAAACAGAGAACAAAACCTAGATTAAGCATGCTTCCATATTCCTCTGAACTCAATATTGTGACTTCCTATAAATTATGCTGCTTATGACCTCATTAGAAATCCTGATTGCTTCTTTCACTAATGCCAACAGAAACGTCGACATTTGAGGTACATTTCCAATTAATCTCACATGTATTTGCTTCACTTTTTGCAATAATGAGTACCTTCTAAATGCCAATTATCACTATCAGCTGCGGCACAACATCTATTATTGTTCAGGTCTTAATATTCTGTCAGTCCTCCCAAGTGTTTTCATCCTGGCAAAGCAGTCGCATTCAACCCATGGCTTCCCATCTGCTATATTCTCCTCTCCTCTTCTTTCTTTTTTTTCTTTCTCCCCTCAATGTTCGATGCTTTGAAGTGGTCCTAAGTCGCAGCTCAAGGTCATGGGATTTCTGAAAGGTATCTTTTAGGGATTAGGTCAATGTTAGGCAATTAAGCATGCTTAAGTGCCTAACTCCATCCTTCAGAGTAGAATATAGGGATAATTAAAAGGGCTATATCAGCCAATGATGCCTCCAACAAGGTCATCCAGAGAGCCAATGCAGCATTGTCCAATGAGGGCGGGACCAGCATTAATCTAATCCTTTCTTTAAGAAAACACAACAAAACCCAATGAAGCCTATGCATAGGGCCATGAGCTAAAGCACATGGAGCTCTCCTTGGTAGGCATCTCTTAAACCTCTTCAGCAGCGTAAAGCTCCAAAGATTGCGCCATTAATTAGTCTCCTTTCCTTTGTTCTACCTTGAGGGTGCTTGTGCATCGCACATGATAGATAGGAAGCATTATGAGAATGGATGATTTTTAATTTAGGATCCAATATATATGATACATTAGGTACAGACCTTCTAAGAAAAGATTACGGGTGTAAGATGACGAGCTTGCAGCTCATTAAGAAGCAATGAATATAGTGGAGGATAATCAAAATTATAGCATCAGATTGAGACTGCGTGGCTAGCACTTACGAGCTCATCGAGTACTAATCATGCTGCATGGACTCACAATCGATGGTGGTCGCAATTAATGCTAATACAAGCCACTTTCAAGAATTGCATTGCACTGGTGATCACATCAGTAGTGTGTATCGAGCATGATAGGATATCAGACATTGATCAAATGGCGATGACTGAATGTTAGGATAGGGATGCACATGGATCAAAGCTTGGATACTGCTAAAGAATTGCAGGAAAATCTACAGTATTTGTTTTAATGGAAAGATGCCCAAATGACAATGCAGCTTTTGGCAGAAGACCTGCAGGGAAGACATGTAGTTGGATTCAGGCATACATGCTCTAGAATAAATTACAAACAGAGGCCAGAAACGTGCAAATTAAATAAGCTTAAACAAATATATTTGAAGATTAGTGCGGTTGACCACCTGCATCTTCCAAGGTGGTGCTTACATGATCTCAATAATGATAGTTAGATCAAGATCAGAAGCCTGCTGGGTTTGTGGACCAAATACCCTTGGAGTAATTAAAAACCGTTAAGAAGAGTGTAATTGGTATCCCATACACCAGTTTTGCTTATTAACATCGTTATCTTCTTACTGCTTGACTTCTGTATTTGATTTTCTACAGGGACTTCATGTTATTATTTACTTGTCCAGAACTAGTAATTTTCTATAGGGACTTCATGTTAGTATTTACTCATCCAGAATTATAATATAATTGCAATATTTTGTCCATGAGGACTGTAATAAGGTCTCTAGGGAACAGACTCGGCAAGACAGTTGCAGTAGCTTCTTATCATCGATGAATGAAAGCTCGCCATGGGAGTTTGGAGACCCCATGATCACATTCCAATTTCAAAACCTGAAACTCCCAAGGTAAACTTCCAGCCGATTGTATGAGTTAATGTTGAGATGCATGCATCTGAATGAAAAAGATATGTGCAGTGACAGAATGAAATGGAAGTGTAAACATCTCACAAGAAAAAATTAAATTTGCATTCTGGGTGCAAATGGAATTTAGAAACAGAAAGAATTTGGAAGCAGTCAGCAATCGTGGGCTCGGTTTTCAGATTTCTGTAGCAAGAAAGCAAAAGCCACCAGGATGTGCCAAATATGTCAATTTGTTGTCCTCAATTCCGTGGCAGCACCAAATTATAGAGTGGATGCAGGTTGTAGCAAGTCCCACATGCCCTAAGGTTATCTTTTAGCAAGCTCTGTTGCACGACATAAAAGACAGTTAAGTGTTAATCAATCAATATGAGAATGTGCATGACGGAATACTAGCAGACCGTGACTGGCAATGGCAACAAGATGAGTGCATGAATTACATTCGGTGGTTTGAATTTTTCATTTTTTAAATCGGACCATAAATCACCTTCAGGCTTTTTCTATCAGAGAAATAATTATTATATCAGCTTACCAAAGATCACCTGGATTGATGGAATTACTCTCAAAAAGATTGTATGTAACCCAAAATAAAATGAAAGGAAAGAAAAATAAAATGAATCACCTTCAGCAATGAGAGAAGCAACCCTAATTAGGTTGTAGAAGTTAGCCAAAATGGTTTTGGACAAGAACGAGATCTCATGGCGTTGTAAGCACAACCAGATAGAAGTCAAGAGATTTGGAGGCAAGATGTTGGCATACTGTATTTGTTGTTGTCTTTAGAATTTTGAGTTGTTGACCTAAAAGACTTCTGTAAATTCTTGATACAAGTTTTGAGAGTTCTGGAATATGCCCAGATCAACACAACCATCAGCCACCATAGTGCAACTTTTGCTGTTGATAGGGAGGGAAAAGAGGTGCAGTTTAACTGCAACTCTTTTCTGAATTTACATATACATCTTATGTTTGATGCAGACCTCTACTCTCTATGACTTCACTCTAATTAGTAACTACAGTTCACCACAAGACTATTGATATGCATTCCCCAAGTTACAGTGAAAAACCAAATGACTTAGAGCTTTACATAGCTTAATTTAACAAACAGAAGCATGAATGCCAAATTAAGAGAAAAAAAGATGATATGTATCAAGTTATATTGCATTAAAAAAAAACGTTTGAGCCTTTCATAGATTGTTTCAATTTAGATTTACTTCAATTAAATTTCTGCGAACAATTTGAGTATATTTGGTGCATTACATAATATGTTCAATAAAAAAAACTTCAGTTTGGCCACTGTTAGAGCTGATATGTACATTATTTTTGAACTGGATGATTTTAGCACTGTATCTGAGATTCTGATCGTTCACAAGTCGATCTCTTGTGCAGCTCATGTATGCGAAAAGCTCCAGACACCAGAACAAGCCTCCAGCTGAAAATTGGGAGGGGTAGAAGATATGTAAGTATGAACTTACAGCAAATAGTCACAACCAGCTTATTTATTTATCAAACATCTCGTTCAGCATGCTTTTTACATCATGTAGCCTATTATCCTTAGGCTATCGATCATCTTTGTATAAGTCCAAGCATCTGATTTGCACCCCTTTGACTCCATCAGTTTTACAAACCTACAAGCATCACCAAACTTTCCCTGCTGGCAATACCCATCGATCAATGCAGTGTAAGTAAAGATATTCGCAAACGAGCCATTCGTAAACATGGCTTCAGCATCCTCAAGGCCAATCTCTTTACAAAGCTTATGAATCATCATTGAGTATGTCCAAGCATCAGGCTTACACCCCTTCAATTCCATCAGCTTCATAATCCCCAAAGCAGCCTCCATGTTTCCACATTTAGAGAACCCATCGACTAAAGCATTGTAAGTCGTGGTGCTGGGAACCAAACCTCTACTACAAATCTCATTCAGCAATGCTTCAGCAATCATCATTGTGTAAGTACGCGCACTCAGGCAGCATCCGTCATCCCCCATCTTCAAGAACAGCACAAAATCTGTCAATCTGACAGGCCTCTCAGAGCCCATGGGCACGAATGGTGTATGAGACTTCATTCCTCTGGCAGCCCAACTGTGGCATCATCACAAAGACCCAACAAGCCCTATCCGAATTTTGCAGTGGCCTAGGATCAAACAATTGTACGTAAAAGGTGTCGGCTTCCCATCCTGCTTCCAATAAGTATCTTAAGTACTGCTTTGCCCCAGCAAGATCTCCTTCCTTTTGGTAGGCCTTAATCATCGTATCGCATGCAACGAGATCCGGAAAAATCCAATCTTTTATAATCTGCTGGTGTGAATCCTTCATCTCATCGGCAATTGAGCACCTCTCGAGAAAGACTTTCTTTCCCATGAGGCGGAAATCACTATATTTTTATTTTTTTTTCAAAAAAGCCCTTCAGCATTAAAGAAGCATTAAAGGCCTAATTTTTATTAAGGGGTAGAATAGAAATTATACATAACTTTCCCAGAAAAGTGGATGGTCAACTAAACATAAGCACTTTGAAAATTTATCATTTTTCCATAGTCAACCAAACATGCCAAAAGTACTTTCCTAGACATCCTCTTTATAGGAATCTGCTTCCCATGAATCATATTCATAGGAGGAAAAATACTTCCCACGAACCAAACGAGCCCGAAATGTGGGAATCATGTTTCCATGGGAATACAACTTTTTCATCTCTCTCCTTTGAAAACTCCAACCAAACAAGAGGCATCCTATTACTTTTCCGTTGACCACACTTTTCCCCCTTCTTTTTCCGCGAACCAAACGAGCCCTTACCTAAAAAAAACGGCTACATCACATATATCACATTGGACAATATCAAATCATAAATGCAAGCAAAGATGTATTTATTTAAAACAAAACAGATTGGACATAATTTATAGACTAAATTGTGATAAATACATTAGTGATAAAATCTTTCTGCTCCTAGCTGCTATATTTTCTTACTTCTTTCTAAGAAGGGGAGAAAGAGAGCATTCCAAGTCAAAAGAGATATATTTATGAGAACAACCCCTTTGAAAGTGACCATGAACCAAGGTTCAGCTAAGATGGACAATGAACATCCAATCAGAATTCCTTTATAACATTATTTTTTTTAATAAACACAAAAATCTAAATTTGAAGCAAGAGCAGGAAATATTTCATTTGTCAAAACTCAGCAAAATTTTCAACCAAATATTACTGAACAAATGAGTTGAAAACAGTGAGGAATTAGAAAACTGCTTCCTAGGTCTGGAAGCCTAAATATCAAAGTATCCGACCACAAAGACCTCCCCAGTCGCTCACTCTTGTAGGCATAAAACTACAGGCTTTACACCATTTTAACCCAGCACAATCAAACATTTAAGAACCTACCAGTAATCTCTACAAGAACAGGACCCACCCCTGAAACAATGGAACCGGTTTCGATCGCGGACAACGATCTCTCTATCAGCTATCTCAGATATCAACTTGAGAGCCGCATGGCAATCACTACAGACCCGGAGGTTCTTCATGATCCTAATGGGTGTCCCGGGTGGCGTGCTCATGAGTCCAAGGACAACCGCCAGCTTCTCACTATGCCGATACAAAACCTGCTCCTTCTCCCCCTCGTCCATATCAAGCAGCACTGCCGAGGTGTCAGGGACGTACCCTCGTTGCCTCAGTTTCTCCAGCAACTCCTCCCACCTCCTGTAAATCTCCTCCGCTCGAGGGTGATCGCTCTCCCCGGCCACGAATTCATGAACCGCACCATCCAAAGCGACCGTGCTCCACCCCGGAGTCTTCTTCACCCCTCGGTCCCTCATCAAGCGCCGCATCCGTGCCACGTCCTCCCAACGCCCCGCGTCGGCATAGATGTTCGATAGCACGACGTAGTATCCATCATTAAGGGGGTCCAAGAGAGAAAGGTGCCGAATTGCCTCTTCTCCCATCTCGATGCTCTTGTGCACTCTGGCTCCTCCAAGGAGAGCTCCCCACACAACGCTGTTGGGTTCCACCGGCATGTTGCTTATGAACTCATGAGCTTCCTCGAGGAGCCCCGCGCGGCTGAGGAGGTCGACCATGCAGCCGTAATGCTCGATCTCGGGGGTTATGCCATAGTCCCTGGTCATGCTGGCAAAGAACCGCCGGCCCTCCTCCAGCAAGCCCATGTGGCTACAAGCATGCAGGAGGCCGACGAAGGTGACGGCATTGGGCTGGATGCCGGCCTGAGTCATCCTTGAGAAGAGCTCTAATGCTTCCTCCCCCTGCCCATGCATCGCGTGCCCGCCGATCATGGCGGACCATGACACCACGCTCCGCACCTCCATCCCGTCGAATACTCTCCGAGCAATCTCCACACACCCACACTTGATGTACATGTCGATGAGCGTGTTGCAGACCCGGATGTTCTTCTGGAAACCGCACTGGTCCGAGTATTCGTGGACTCGCCTTCCCAAGTCGAGAGCCCCCAGGTCGGCGCATGCGGCGAGAACTGCAACCACGGTCACCTCATTGGACCTCATCCCGGCCGCCTCCATCTCGTGGAACAGGCGAATGGCCTCGCGAGGATTCCTGCACTGGACGTACCCAGCAATCAACGCAGTCCAGGACAGGATGCTGCTCTCGGGCATCGAATCAAAGAGCTCGCGAGCAATCTCCATCTCTCCGACCTTCGTGTACTGGGTGATCATGATATTCCAAGTGACAACATCTCTCATCGGCATTTTATCAAACAAGAGCCTCGCAACATCCATCTCACCGCAGGAAGCATACATATGGAGGACGGTGTTGAGGAGGAAGAGATCAGAATGGAAGCCGAGCTTCTCGACAAGGCCATGAACGGCGCGGCCGAGGGGCAGGGCGGACAATTTGGAGCAGGCCTTAAGGACGAAGGAGAGGGTGAAGGTGTCGAGTGCGATATCGGAGCAGCGAAGGCGCGCGAAGAGGGCGAGAGCGTCGACGGGGGAGGCCGAGGAGGCGAGGGAGTTGAGGTGGGTGTTCCACAGGACGGTCTCGGGCTGGTGGGCGGCGCGGTGGAAGATCTCGCGGGCGTAGGAGAAGGCGGAGGGGGAGGAGAGGGCGCAGACGGCAGCGACCTGGGAGAGGGGAAGGGTGGAGAGGGCGCGGCCGGATTTGATGAGGTGGGAGTGCAGCTGCTGGAGTTCGGAGGGGGAGGCGAAGTGGGTGGTGGGGAGGTTGGAGGGAGGACACGGGTTTGGGCCCTTTTGGTTGTTCTGAAGAGGGGGGAGCTGGCGGGAAGAAACGGTCAGCGACAGCATGGCTTCGGACGCTCTAAACCTTCCACGATAGAATTCGGCGGATCGGCAGATCCGAAATCCAATAAAGCCACTCTTGGATGCTGCTGGCGACACGGACTTGGATCAGACCACCTAGTTTTCAGGGAGATGCTTGGGGGAAAGTATCTCCTTCTCGAGGTCCAAGCGAAGATTTTTTAAGAAAAAACAAACTATTAAGCATTTGTATAGCAGACCCAGTTGAGTCATGCAGCCAGATTATTTCCTAGAGTTAGGTGTTTTGTTTGGAAATAAGGTTACAAAAGAAAAAGAAAAAAAAAATAGTACAAAGTTCATCATCTCGACATCAAAGCCCGTACCGGTACTATATTGATACACTCAATATAAGATAGGTTCGACGCACTGAAACTCAATATATCTTCCTTGACAAATTTCAGTGCAATACTAATACAGCATATCCATACAACAGGAGACAGTACGTGTTGCCGCAAATCTCGAACTGAGGTTGGAGCACAGCTGGGCTAACTCTAAGATTGGCAAGAACTAAGCTAAACGAGGCAGCCGAGGTGCGGAAAGTCGATCTCCTCCAAAGATAGCCTGCAAGAAATCTGCTTATCGGAGAGTTTTTGGTAGGGGACCACCGATGTCTAAGTTAGAATAGAGAAGCAACAGTGTGGAAGGAAGAATTTTTTGCAAAGTGAAGTTCTCTAAATGAACTGTACATACATGAGGACCCCCGGCAAGAACTAAGCTAAACGAGGCAGCCGAGGTGCGGAAAGTCGATCTCCTCCAAAGATAGCCTGCAAGAAATCTGCTTATCGGAGAGTTTTTGGTAGGGGACCACCGATGTCTAAGTTAGAATAGAGAAGCAACAGTGTGGAAGGAAGAATTTTTTGCAAAGTGAAGTTCTCTAAATGAACTGTACATACATGAGGACCCCCGGACTACCCTTCTATATAAGGTAGTTTATTTTGTCATTACCTGATTTGATGCAACGTGCATTAATGGCCAGTTGGACGTTTACAACATAGAAATCATTCCGCGTGGACGGCATACGGAGCTGATCGTGCGCCAATTGCAGTACTGCCATAATTACCGGTTGCCAAAACTGTCAGTTTCTATCGGCACGTGCCGATTGGCTCCTCGGTTGTTATCAAACTTATTCACCTCAGTTTATACCGAGGTCAAGGTGGTCAACCTAATCCGAGGTCGAGATATTGTTCACCTTAGTCGAGATGTCCAACATTTTTTTCTATCACTTGCCTCCCACTTTCGAGGCCAAGCTATATTTTAGTTCGGATGATGGAAGTCATATCGTCATCCCGATCGAGGATAAGGCTTTTGGAAGAGAGCATTAATGCATCGGTTGATCTTCTCGAAGCATCACCATATCTGAGCTATCCTGAAGGGCCATTAATGCAGCAATCCTGGAGAATTGCTCCCATCGTATACCCAGCTGACTCGTGGTTGAATCCGCTCGAATAGTCAAATCGTTGCTTCGAGCAGGGTCGTCCATGCCTCTATATAAGGGTAACCCCCTCCCTCAGTTTGCTTTCTCGATTCATTTGCAAATCTTCCCAAGTGCTCAAGCTCCCGAGTGGTGTTCAGGTGAAGTTCCTCCTCTCCAGCACCAACGTCCTCCGTGTTCCTCTACTTTCCAGTGGTACCCATTCTTGGCTACTCGGATTCCTTCCTTTGTTTTCTCCTTAATCTTTTCTCTTCCTTTTTTTGCCATGATGAGTGATGTCAAGGTCCACATCTCGGCAAGGAGTTGGTCGTCCAACCATTCTACTCAAGCTTGACAGTCTTTACCTCTAGATGAGGAAGGAACTTGAGGTCCACTCTAGACCAAACTATGAGGTGTCCGTCCTCACTCAAGAGAAAATGGATGTCATCCGAGCTCAACACTTCTAACCTCCCAAGTTCACCTTTCGGGTAACCAATCCTCCTCCATCTCGATTCGGCCTATACGAGGAAACTCTAAGGGCCAAGCTGAGATTACCTCTACATTCCTTCTTTGTTCAGTTGATGAGGGTTTATAGCCTTGTCCCGACCCAGCCAATTTCGAACTCTTGGCAGGTCTTCAATATTTTTTTTTTCTCTTTTTCATTTTTTGAACATTCGGACCTCGATTTTTCTCTTTTAAAGATACTCCACTCTAAAGAGGCTAGTGATACTTTTCTCCTCAAAAGGGCCACCAATTGATTCGAGGTACTCCCTCTTCCATTCATGGATGGAAAGGGAGATACTTTCTTATTTTCTCCCAGCATCCATAGCAGTTTGAAGCCCTATGGAGGATACTTCAGAGATCATTGAATCAGCACTCGAGATTGTCTAGAGACGATCAAAGGTCCTTGGGTGCTTTTCTTAAATCTCGATCCAAGATTCCTACATTGCAAGAATTGTTGTCCAAAGTGACGCTAATCAACGTCGATGTAAACCCAACCAACCCCCAGGGTAAACTTCTTCAGAAATTTTTCTATCTTTTCTCTTTAGGATTCTTGTCTAACTTTGTCTTTGGCCTTATAGCTATTGCAGCAATGAAGACCGACCTGGCATTGGTCCGCAAGAACACAAGATGTCGACCATGTCATCCGAGGGTGAAGCCCCACAAAGGAAGAAGTCGAGGGGGTAATCCTCTTAACCTCTACTGCCGAAGCTACCGAGGCCTCAGTTTCTGTGATCTCCCCCGAGGTGTCATACCTCAAGAAAAGAATGTGGAGCTCGACCCTAGGGTCAAAATTGTATCTCCGATCAGGTCAGCCCCTCCATAGGGGGTCGACCTCACCCAGCCGTCTGCCGCTACCACGTATTCACATCTATCATCCTCCAAGGCTCATAGCTCAGTTTGCTCCCGTCTGAGTTCATCTTCCCCAGCTGAGGACAACCCTTCAACCTTGGCCCGCGCCTCAAACACCTACGTCCCGAGGTGGTCGATCCAAGAGACCGATTTAACGTTGGCGACCCCCGGGGTGGCCGTGGAGGTGGTCCGAGCTATCCGGCTTCAGGCCAACTAGAAGCTCATGCACTCCTTCACCGTCAACAGCCTAATCGATGGGGCCTTCTCCTCGGTCATCCGGGTAAGTTTCTGTTTTGTGAATTTTCGCCAAGTCATTCACTTCGGTCACTAATTTTTCTTCTTTTCAATATGCTCACAAGGTCAACTACATGTATAAGTTGATCCTGGCATTCAAGAGGCATGGCTCAGAGCCCAAGATGAAGCGGGAGGCTGGCAAGCTGAGGAGAGGGCGAAGACATTCGAGGACAAAGTCGAGTTGGTGAAATCCCAAACCTCAGCCACGTGAACCAGGCAATGATCATGGGAAGCCATATGTCCGTTGTGAGAGGCCTTCTTGGCTACCAAGCAGAATGTCGTAGAGCTTTCTACAAAGCTTGCTCGGGCCGAGCAAGAGACTATCGAGGCCAAGGAGTTAGCCGCCATGGCCAAGGAGAAGGCCACGAAGCCTGTCATCCAAGCTGAGGAGAAGGCCACCAAAGCAGTCGAGGAATATCTCTCCTCGGATTAGTTCAAAGATGAGTCACCGTGAATGCGATCGATGCATTCACGAAGGCCTTTGAAGAGTGTCGAGCTCAGGCTCATCGACTCTTCTCGGAGATGGACTTCTCCATCCTTCAAGCCAACCTCGGCGATGAAGATGATGAAGGCAGCAACAGCGAATAATGAAGTCATTTGTTTCTTTTTCCTTTTGTTTCTTTTTGCTCGAATAGACTGAGCTCAATGTACTTTGCTTTTTGCTTAGTTTTTTCCAAGGTTATGTACAAACTTAAAAAGTAATGAAAGTAAAAATATTTCCAAGTACTTGTCTTTGGTTCGTTCTTTCATGATTTATTTTTTTCAACTAAGTTTGGTTCATCATACCAAACTTCTTTTTTATGCTTTTTCTTAGCTTAATTCCGACCAGAGAATTGGCAAGGAATTTTAGCAAATCTTGGGCTCCTCGAATAATTTCTTGATAATTCCGACCAGATGATCGAAGAGGATTTTCAGGCAATCTTACACTCCTCGGTTGATTTTTTGGCGTTCGTCTCCAAATTTACTTCGAATTCTGAGTAAGCTCGGCTTAAGAAGGTCTCGGACAGGTCCGAGGTGTCTCCATAGGAATGGTTGGTTTTGTTGCCGAACTATCGTTGACCTAGGAGGTCTTAAGTTAGGGCCTAGGCATTTTTGGGGTGTCTCTTATTTTGTCTGAGTCGAATATGCTTGTCATAATTGTCCAACCTAAAAGATAACATGACCAAGTCGGCCCAAGATTCTATTGTAGGCTGAGGGGACCTGATCCACGAGGAAGTCCAGTTTCAACATGCTGCTTCGAGGCTCATCCCATGGTGATCGGCAGATTGTTCACGCCTTCCATAGGGACAGAATCTCCTAAGAAGCCGGCCATGAGTGCATTTACTTTTCAGAGTTGTTTAGCATGCAGTTTCACTCGTTGGAATGCATCGTAGAACAATACGTCGGCCGAACTTTCATTATCAATAAGGATTCTCTTTACATCATATTTTGCAATTGTAAGAAAAATGACTACAGCATCATCGTGAGGAGTTTGTGCTTCTCTCAGGTAGGCATCAAAGAAGAAAATGATGTCTCCCATATGCTATCTCTTCGAGGCAGCTTTGGCCTCTTGAGAAGTTGGATCGTCTGAGGTGCTTGGAGCCTCAGCAAGTCCGCCAGCAATGGCATTGATAACCCCCGCTGTCGGACGATTATTGATCCATAATGGGGGAGGCAGATCAAAGGCTGAGGTAGGCCCTTCTCGGTCATGCCAGGCCTCGATCTCATCCTTGAGTTGAATGCGCTCCTCAGTGTCATGGTTGTGGTCTTGATAGAAACAGGAATACTTCTTCTTATCTCTCTTTCTCATCGGAGCCTTCGTTCAATGTGGGGGGCACATATAGCTTCGGCCTTCGATTTCTATAAGGATCTGACTCCTCGGGGCAATGAGGGGAGCGCAACTTTTAAACTTTCAAGGAGGGTTTTTGGGACGTCGCAAGCTCATTTCACGCTAAGGTGAAGTACTCCATGATGCCCCTCGCTCTTCGCGCCTTCTTTTGCCTCCTCGGGGAGGTTTCCATAAACAGACTCACGATGGGAGGCCCTAGCTTCCTCATATTGACATATTTTTCTGCTCATGACAACATTTCTGATCATAAACCATCCTTCAATGCCAACATCGCGACCTATTCATCTAAGTTGCAGACCTCCAATGTCGCCACATTGAAGTGGTTGACATGACCTCTAAGGAACTCTTTCTCCCTCTGCTTGATGTCGAGCAGTGCATCAGAACCATGACGCTACCTTTAGCTAGAGATGAAGTGTGCCATGAAGATACATCCGAGCTGCTCAAAGGACTGAATAGATTCAGGCCGAAGCCCTAAGAACCAAAACGAAACCACTTTGCGAAGAGTTGCGAGGAAGGCCTTACAAACAGCATCAATGGCTCCTTGCAGCATCACAAGAAACTCGGAGCAGAATCCTTGTCGGAATGGGGGCTTAGAATATGCCATTTTCCATCTCGACCAAGACACTTCGTCGGGTGTGCCGACTCTGGCGAGACATCTTCGAGCCTTGGTGTCGAGAGTGTTGACTGATCAGGCGCATGTGGCGTTTTGGTTGTTAAGAGTGGTAGCTAGGTTGTACAAATTTTGGTCAGTCTGGTCCTAGTCGTGCTGCTGTTTGTTACAAGCCCTGAACTATTGTGGTCAAAGCCTGCACCTGTTGTATGTACAGGTTGAACTGCTCATTATTCACAGACGCAAGGGGTTGTGCTGGCCAAAAGAGTTCTGGGCTCTGCAAAGATCCTCGTGAGGCCGGAGCACGACATTGTGATGCATGAGACTCACTGTGTGCCCCTCGCGACCTCATGTTGACAATTTCTCCATTCGCTTGATGTCAGTGTAACTGGCGCCCTTTCTCTAGTGCCAATATGTTACCACAAAATTGAAAGTGAATCCTAGGTTCTTCGGTGTTTAGCATGCTGAATTTTTTTTTTTTTTTGAAAACCATGGCTGAACCTGATCGGGTTGCCTACGTACTCCTTCACAAGGGGAATCAAGCCACACGTAGTTCTTTTAAAATTTCAAAAATACAGCAGAAAAATGAATCAAACAATTTAATTCATGCATGCTTACAAGATCAAATCTAGAAATCAGCACATTAAGAACACATAGGATTATGCCGGAATCGTTTAAACAATTATGCTAAAACTTTTATGCATGATTAACTATCAGATCTGAAACTTAAGAACTCTATTCCAATTAATCTCCGAATATCCATCGAATGGATTCTGGAGATATCTCCGTGAGGAGCCCCAAAAGAGGGTAAAACCTCGAGGAATCGGACCTAGACCTTGACACCATAATAAATGATTAATGCTAGATTAATACCTTTTATGATGGATGAAAGTTGTGAATCTGATTCTTGACTTCGTAGCCACGCACACGAATGGCCTCTACGAGAAGTACACGCAAAGTTCTGAAGGATCTTCTTCCGCAACAGTGTTAGCAGTTGCAGAACACTTGAAAGCTGAAATCTGCCCGTCGGAATTCAATCAACTCTTGATCAATCATCTTGAAGCAGATGGAGATGAGGTTTGTAAGAAAAGTAGAGGACTCAGATCTGATCTTGAATCTTCTAGATATTCACCCTGAAAACCTTATCTAAAATGGAGAAGAAGAGGAAGAGGAGGCGGGTGAGGAAGAAGGCTGCAATGGATGTGTTTTTGGTGCCCATGTTTGACCCCTTTTAATGGCCTCCGAATTTTCATTCAAAATTCGAAATTTATTTTCAGAAAACCTCTTTTAGTTGGCACATGCAAAGGAATAGGAACAACCCAAATCAGATCTCAACCAAATCTGATTTAAATTCAAATTTTAAACACATGTGCAAGAGGGAAGGAATTTGAAATCCATGCGGCAAGGTAAAACACTTCATAATTTCGAAATCACCTCTTGAAATTCGAATTTAATCCGTTCAAAAACTCATACGCCACCTTGGCTGATGGTTTGAGTGATTAAAATCATTTAACATATTGCTTAATGTTTGAATTTAAATTCAAATAACAAACAATGTCGCCATGTGTCAAGCAATGGGTCCATGTGCCATGCAATAATTTTGGTTTATTTAAAATTCATGAAATCCAATTCCATGTCACCAATAATTGCCACATCATCTGAGCCTAATCCCCTTAGGTTGCACCTAATCAAATTTGGTCAAACCCAAATTAAAACAAAGCAATTTGGTTGAACCCAATCTAATCAGGTCAGACTCTGATTGAGCTCAAATTGAATCCAATTCAATTTTGGCTCATGCAAACTCAATCAAATTGAATTAATTACTTTGTGTTAGACCTAATCCAATTAGGTCAATCCCCAATTAAGAACAAATTAATTTAAAATTAATTTGATCAACTTAAGTCCTTTTTGGTTCTAACCTAATCCAATCAGGTCAAAATCCTGATTGAGCCCAAACTTGAATCCAATTCAATTTGGCTCATCCTTAGCACAATTACTCAATCAAATTGAGTTTATTAGTAATTTAATTACTAATTAATCCTTCAATAATTACTTTAATTATTTTATAAGATAATTTGCCAATCAAATTGATCAAATTATCCCTGAATGATTCTTAATCATTCATCAGCTTTCTTGATCAATCAGGAATCTTTTATGCGTGTGACCTCATAGGTTCGAACCTAAGCCGGTAGTATAGGAACAATTTCCTACACTAATTGATGTGACCATCTAGCAATGGTACCCAACGTCCGGATAGGCCGAATATATGCGAAGCAAATATTCTGGAAACCTGAACTATGGTTACTGTATAATTCAATCCCTTTGACTCCTAATGCCAGGATGACTTAGAGCTCACTGTCAACCCTATAATTAGTACATCCATTATGTGATTAACTTTAGATATCCCGTGACTCCTCACTGGAATTACCCTGGCCAAGGGTTTGCTAAATTAATCACAAGACATTATCTCCTGTTTTCAGAAGGGGTCAATTCCATCTTGACTCACAACTGACTACGCAAGTACTTGACTGCACCCAGTGACCTTCCATCACTGAATTAGAAATTCAGGTAGTCCGGTACCAAAGTACAGTGAGTTGCTTGCTAGTCATAAGTTGCGGTCTCAGGTCAGAGGGCCAAACTTATACCCATATCCACTCGGAACATCTCTCGACAGTATAGCGTTCCGGAATTGGTCACGTTCAGTGAAATGTACTTCTACACTTCACCTGTATGGCATACCAATGTCTCCACACTCCTTGGTTAAGAGGACAACCAACGTATATGTCACACAACGACCTAATCTTGATAATGTTGTCGTCCTAGTAACAACATATTATTTGGTCGCGAACAAGTTTAAGGACTCAAAGATAAATCCTCCTTTATCATAACATAAGTCCTAAGGACTTCATTATATAGGAGTTCATTTGAAGATGAAATGATGAATAATGCCAAATAATACTTTATTAATTTGTCAATTTATTTACAAAATTCAATCATCAATATGCTGACGATTGACATTTAGGATACAATTCCCAACAACTCCCACTTAGCCTAAAGCCAATCGGCACAGTATCTAATACCCATCTTCGACTTGTGTTTGTTGAACTCTTTGATGCCGAGGACTTTGGTAAATGGGTCAGCCAGATTTTCTTTTGTGTCAATCTTCTAAAGATCAATATCACCTCGTTCTATAATCTCTCGAAGCAGGTGATAGCGTCGCAGAATATGCTTGGTCCGCTGATGTGCTTTAGGTTCCTTTGCCTGAGCTATGGCTCCAGTGTTATCACAAAATATAGGAACTGGACCATCAATAGAAGGTGCCACTCCCAGCTCGGTGATGAACTTGCGCAACCATACGGCTTCCTTGGCTGCATCAGATGCTGCGATGTATTCTGCTTCACATGTAGAATCTGCCACTGTATGCTGCTTGGAACTCTTCCAGCAGATGGCCCCACCCTTAAGAGTGACAATATATTCCGACACGCTCTTGCTATCATCTTGATCTGACTGAAAACTTGAATCGGTATATCCCTCAAGTTTTAAGTCAGAATCACCGTAGACAAGCTACTGATCTTTAGTATTTCTCAAATACTTAAGGATGGTTTTTACAACCTTCCAGTGGTTGCTACCTGGATCAGACTGGTATCTACTCACTACTCCTAGTGAGTATGCCACGTCTGGTCTAGTACATGTCATGGCATACATTATAGATCCCACTGCCGAAGCATATGGAATTCTATCCATACTCTCTCTTTCTTAAGAGGTTGTCGGACAATCCCTTTTAGAGAGGTTAATTCTATGGCCCAATGGAAGATAGCCTTTCTTGGAATTAATCATACTGAACCTTTTCAGTATAGTATCAATGTATGTGGATTGGGATAATCCAAGCAATCTTCTAGATCTATCTCTATAGATCTTCATCCCTAGGATGTAAGATGCTTCTCCCAAATCCTTCATGGCAAATTGAGATGATAGCCAAATCTTTATTCCTTGAAATGCAGGAATGTCATTCCCGATTAAAAGAATGTCATCCACATACAAAACAAGAAATATAATAACTGAACCATTTGCCCATTTATAAATGCAAGGTTCCTCTTCATTCTTAATGAAGCCATATGATTTGATCACCTTATCAAATCGTATGTTCCAACTCCGTGAAGCTTGCTTTAATCCATAAATGGATTTTTGAAGCTTGCACACCTTAGACTCATCTGCAGATATAAAACCTTCATGTTGCATCATATACACCTCCTCTTCTAAATCTCCATTTAGGAAAGCGGTTTTAACATCCATCTGCCAGATCTCATAATCTAAGTGTGCTGCTATCGCAAGCATAATCCGAATGGATTTGAGCATTGCCACAAGAGAAAACATCTCGTCATAGTCAATACCATAACGTTGACGATATTCCTTGGCAACCAGACGGGCTTTATAGGTCTCTACTTTTCCGTCTGCGCCTCGTTTTCTTTTCAAAATCCACTTACACCCTATGGGTTTAATCCCTTCGGGTGGGTCAACTAATGTCCATACATCATTGACCTTCATGGATTCCATTTCGGATTGCATGGCTCCAAGCCATGCATCAGAGTCATGCCTCTGCATAGCATCCATATAGGTGATCGGATCCTCATCGTTTTCATCAAATTCGACAGGATCCCCGTCCCGGACCAAGAAACCGTAGTATCTGTCTGGCTGACGTGGTACTCTACCTAATCGCCTTAATGGTGCATCTAAGATGGGTTCTGGATCTGATCTAATCAAATCCGACTCAACTGGTTCAGTAGATGGTGTCGGATCTTCTACATGTTGAACTTCTCTAAGCTCAACATTAGAGCTATTTGTTCCTTCACCAAGGAATTTCTTTTCTAAGAAAATTGCTCTATTGCTTACGAACAATTTTTGTTCTTCAGCAAAGTAGAAGTAATATCCTTTAGTTTCTTTAGGGTAACCAACAAAGAAACATTTGTCAGACTTGGGTTCAAGTTTGTCTGTCTTCAAACGTTTGACGTACGCCGGACACCCCCAAATCCTAAGGTGAGAGAGCATCGGCTTGCGTCCAGTCCACATCTCATGTGGTGTTTTATTTACAGACTTACTTGGAACCTTATTTAGAATATAGCAGGCTGACTCAAGAGCATATCCCCAAAAGGATATGGGCAGATTAGCAAACCCCATCATGGATCGAACCATGTCTAACAGAGTTCGATTTCTCCTTTCTAACACACCATTATATTGTGGTATACTAGGAGGAGTCCATTGAGAGAGAATCCCATTTTCTCCTAGATATGTCTAAAATTCACTGGAGAGGTATTCACCTCTTCGATCTGATCGAAGAGTTTTAATACTCTTTCCAGTTTGTTTTTCTACTTTATTATGATATAATTTGAACATTTCAAATGATTCAGATTTATGTCTCATTAAATAGACATAACCATACCTTGAAAGGTCGTCTGTAAACGTAATGAAATATGAATACCCACCTCTAGCATCTGTGCTCATTGGCCCACATACATCAGAATGTACAAGGGTCAATAAATCACTGGCTCGTTCACCTTTTCCGGTAAAAGGTGATTTGGTCATTTTACCAAGAAGACATGATTCACAGGTTGTCAATGATTCACAATCATTAACATTAAGGATTCCTTCTTTACTTAACATGTTCATCCTGTTCTTGTTAATATGACCTAGCCTATGATGCCAAAGGTAGACATCCGTGACATTGTCTATTCTAGGGCGCTTATTGGATTTATACATTACATGAACAGGCTGTGACAAAATGTAAATGCCATTACTCAGAATTCCATTCATTACAACAACACCATTCCAAATGACATTGCAATAATCCTTTTTTATTGATATTTCATAACCATTTTTGGCCAAAAGGCCTACAGAAATGATATTCAATAGAAAACTTGGACAATAGTGACAATCACTAAGGACATTTACATGAGAGCTGAATTTAAGTTTAAGAATTCCTAAAGCTAGAACTGGAACTGGTCTTCCATCTCCAACATTCAGGAACCTTTCTCCTTCTTCAAATCTCTTACAGACTTGTAGCCCCTGCAACAAATTGCAAATATTAAAAGGACTACCGGTATCCAATACCCAGGTCGAATTATCATAAATAGAAAAATTGCAAGGTGTTATCATATAAGTACCTTGATTGGCAACTGATTACCCACTTTTCTTAGGCCGGTTCGGATCTAGAGATGCAATGTAAAGAGGACAGTTCCTCTTTCAATGTCCTTGCTTCTTGCAGAAGAAGCACTCCGCCTTGCTCTGATCAGCCTTTTTATTCTTTTTCTGACTAGGCTGAGCATGGTGCACTTGTTTCTTTTGGATTTTATTTTTCTTTTTCCCTTTCTTAAAGGGGCGACCCTTGGATGAACCTCCCACAAAGTTCACCGTCTTCTTAAGAAGTTGGTGATCATTCTCAAACGTCTGTAGTAACCCCAACAATTGGTGATAATTCACTACAGGTTTCGTCATACGAAAATGAGTAAGAAAAGGACGGTATGATCCAGACAATGAGTTTAGTATGGCATCCTTCCCCAATTGATCATGAAGGAAAAAACCAAGAGAGCTTAGACGCTCGATCAACTCAATCATGTACAGTACATGTTCAGTTACCGAGGTCCCATCTTTCATTCGGGCGCTGAAGATGGCACAACTAGTTTTGTGCATCTCAACGTCGTCAGGAACACCGAATGATTCATTCAACACTTGAATAATATCTTCCGGCTGCGTATTCTCAAAACGCCTACTAAACTCATCACTCATTGCTGCCAACATGATGCATCGAATAGTAATCCGGTCACTAAGCCACTTCTGATAAGTGTCTCTGGCCGATCTTGATGCATTAGCAGCGGGCTGCTCAGGTGCTGGATCCGTTATCACATAAAGGATCCTTTCATGCTCTAGCACTATTTTCAGTTTTCTATGCCAATTATTAAAATTTGGACCAGTCAACTTGTCATTGTCCAACAATGAGCGAAGTGACAAATTAGTGGACATTTCTGCATAAAAAATTTGGCTATTAGTATATGAATTGACTAAACACATTAGACTTGGACTTTAGTCTAAAGGTACTCCCACTATTTTATACAAATTGGTAGCCTCTACCTTCAATTCGAAAAATTACTCTTAATTCTTTAGTGAGCACTAGAACCCAATAGATCGCATATAGGCCCGAGAGTGGCTCGGCTAACCTATATGCACCTATTGGTAGGTTCTTAACCAATTGCTTCACCAAGCAACTTCTAGTGATAATTTTGCCCTAGGTTCTTCGGCAGGCGTGTGGCGCCTCCACCGAATATCCTAGTCAGGTCCAACCATTAAATGATAGGGTTAAGTCTAATCAACTAATAGACGACCAAGCCCGAGTGTGGCTCGGCTCACTTGACCGTCTATTGAAGGTACACTTAACTCATCATATATTGAATGACAATTTCAATGCTTGATAAGTACCAGGCGTGTGGCGCCTCCAATAATTATCAAAACATTGGACCCATTATCACCCAACTTAATGGGAGGCTATGACCTAGTTATCCCCATAACCATTTCATTTTAAGGACCTAATAATTTGAGAGAATTTCATAATTAGGATAGATGAGAAGATCCGGTTAGTCTAATTTCTCCCACTGACTTCACCAAATCAGATTAGACTCAAACCGGTTAAGGAGACACCTAAATCAGTCATACTAATTTTTCTTAAGGCATAGGCTAACTCGAATCATTAAGTGATCCAATCAAAATATGATTGACCATGTCGGCCAGGTAAGTGAGATCGGTGGAAGGGATATGCCATTAACTCGACAAAGACGAATCAGTGCGAGTAGCTCCCAATTAAAAACCACCAGTCAAAACTGCCAAACTTACCTTAGACACCGACTGGTTAATCAATTTCGATTTGATTACTCAAATGACTCGGGCTACACCTCTGAGCCTAAATCAAGTTCCATCTTGGTCTAATCAAAGATATGGAATTGATCAATCTACAACTATTGTATTTAACCTAGAGTTTCTTTGACCTAATCTAGTTACTACTTAATTAGATTTGATCAATTAACTCTAATTAGACCATATTTGATTCTAACCTTAGGTCTAACCCAATCCTAAGAACTTGATTCAAGCTAACCCATATGCCCAAAGAATTATGCAATGTCAATTAATTGAGTTACAATTCTATTTCATAACACTTAATTCTCAATTAAGTTTAGACTTATGAAAGTTTTGATCATTGCATATTTTTTTTAATTACATATTAATTACAATCTTTCAGTTCTTAAAACATATTTTCAGATCTGAGTTTTTGTAATTACTCATATGTAATCAGATTTAATTCATGTTTAAGTCATTATGTTTTATGTTCATGCATCACATATACACAACAACATGAATCAATTCAAACAACATACATCTTATGTATTTATTTTTTTTTTACTTTTATTTTCAGATCTGATTTGTTCATTAAAATCAGAGATCATATAAATCATAAACTTTATTTAGATCTAATCTAAATAATATTATAATTTCAGATTTATTCATGTTACTAATCCTAACACAAACATGCATCATATGCATCCAAAATTTCAGATCTACTTAATCATGCATAATCAGCAATTAAATCAATCATAAAAAATACTTTAGATCTAATCTAAATATGTTAATGATTTCAGATTTAATTACAAGAATTAAAACATAAAAGTTTAAACATGAACCTGGCTCTGATACCACTGAAAGTGAATCCTAGGTTCTTCGGTGTTTAGCATGCTGAATTTTTTTTTTTTTTTTGAAAACCATGGCTGAACCTGATCGGGTTGCCTACGTACCCCTTCACAAGGGGAATCAAGCCACACGTAGTTCTTTTAAAATTTCAAAAATACAGCGGAAAAATGAATCAAACAATTTAATTCATGCATGCTTACAAGATCAAATCTAGAAATCAGCACATTAAGAACACATAGGATTATGCCGGAATCGTTTAAACAATTATGCTAAAACTTTTATGCATGATTAACTATCAGATCTGAAACTTAAGAACTCTATTCCAATTAATCTCCGAATATCCATCGAATGGATTCTGGAGATATCTCCGTGAGGAGCCCCAAAAGAGGGTAAAACCTCGGAGAATCGGACCTAGACCTTGACACCATAATAAATGATTAATGCTAGATTAATACCTTTTATGATGGATAAAAGTTGTGAATCTGATTCTTGACTTTGCAGCCACGCACACGAATGGCCTATACGAGAAGTACACGCGAAGTTCTGAAGGATCTTCTTCCGCAACAGTGCTAGCAGTTGCAGAACACTTGAAAGCTGAAATCTACCCGTCGGGATTCAATCAACTCTTGATCAATCGTCTTGAAGCAGATGGAGATGAGGTTTGTAAGGAAAGTAGAGGACTCAGATCTGATCTTGAATCTTCTAGATATTCACCCTGAAAACCCTATCTAAAATGGAGAAGAAGAGGAAGAGGAGGCGGGTGAGGAAGAAGGCTGCAATGGATGTATTTTTGGTGCCCATGTTTGACCCCTTTTAATGGCCTCCGAATTTTCATTCAAAATTCGAAATTTATTTTCAGAAAACCTCTTTTAGTTGGCACATGCAAAGGAATAGAAACAACCCAAATCAGATCTCAACCAAATCTGATTTAAATTCAAATTTTAAACACATGTGCAAGAGGGAAGGAATTTGAAATCCATGCGGCAAGGTAAAACACTTCATAATTTCGAAATCACCTCTTGAAATTCGAATTTAATCCATTCAAAAACTCATACGCCACCTTGGCTGATGGTTTGAGTGATTAAAATCATTTAACACATTGCTTAATGTTTGAATTTAAATGCAAATAACAAACAATGTCGCCATGTGTCAAGCAATGGGTCCATGTGCCATGCAATAATTTTGGTTTATTTAAAATTCATGAAATCCAATTCCATGTCACCAATAATTGCCACATCATCTGAGCCTAATCCCCTTGGGTTGCACCTAATCAAATTTGGTCAAACCCGAATTAAAACAAAGCAATTTGGTTGAACCCAATCTAATCAGGTCAGACTCTGATTGAGCTCAAATTGAATCCAATTCAATTTTGGCTCATGCAAACTCAATCAAATTGAATTAATTACTTTGTGTTGGACCTAATCCAATTAGGTCAATCCCCAATTAAGAACAAATTAATTTAAAATTAATTTGATCAGCTTAAGACCTTTTTGGTTCTAACCTAATCCAATCAGGTCAAAATCCTGATTGAGCCCAAACTTGAATCCAATTCAATTTAGCTCATCCTTAGCACAATTACTCAATCAAATTGAGTTTATTAGTAATTTAATTACTAATTAATCCTTCAATAATTACTTTAATTATTTTATAAGATAATTTGCCAATCAAATTGACCAAATTATCCCTGAATGATTCTTAATCATTCATCAGCTTTCTTGATCAATCAGGAATCTTCTATGCGTGTGACCTCATAGGTTCGAACCTAAGCCGGTAATATAGGAACAATTTCCTACACTAATTGATGTGACCATCTAGTAGCCTGTAAGAAAAGTTTCCGGCGAGAACCCTCCAACGCCTAATTTAGAATAGAGAAGCAATAGTGTAGAAAAGAGAAATTTTTACATAGTAGAGTTCTCTAAACGAACTTCACATACTTGAGGACTCCTAGACTACACCTTTAGGGTAATTTATTTTGTCGTTATCTAATTTGATGCAATGTGCATTAATAGCCAGTTATACGTTTACAGCGTGGGCGGCATACGACGCTGATCGTGCACCGACTGCAGTGCTGCCTTGATTGCCGATTGCCAAAATTATCAGTTTCTATCGACACATGCTGATTGGCTCCTCCACTATCGCCTAAGTTGTTCACCTCGATTTATACCGAGGTCAACATGGTCGGCCTAATCCGAGGTCGAGATATTGTTCACCTCGATTTATGCCAAGGTCAACGAGATCGGCCTAATCCAAAGTCGAGATGTTCAATATTTCTACCATCAATACATATCAATACAATGAACCACACTTTGATGCACTTTGATGTATCAATTTTCATTGGATCATAATATTCTGCATTTGTTATGAAAGAATCTCTCACTCTATTTTTTTGTGCGCACCAACTTTCACAATACAAATTGGTATAAGAAGGAATCCTACACCGTAGAGATGCCACAAGGTTTAAATATAGGAGTCCAGCCTTGATAAACCATGAAAAGAAACAGATACACGAGAGGGAGAATTTTTTTTTTTTTTTTGATACAATGACTGCTCACCTATTTTACTATAAGTACAGCCACCCCATTCTAGTATAGGTACAACCGGAGAGAATCGTTGTTGTGGTATATGAACTACATATAAATTGCGCAAACCATTCAAGCCTTAATGTTTCCCGTATATGTGCTCAAGGTTGGATTTTGTCAACCATGACTTGCCAGGATATCATAGCAAGGCAGTTAATTTTCAACTGAAAATTAGTCGAAGAACTCTAAAATAGACTCAGCTCATAAGCTCCCATTAACAGGTCATCTCAGTGCATCGGAGTCCAAAAACTGTGTCCCAAAATTTCAAAATTTCAAAAAAAAACCAAAAATTCAGCCCATACTGGTAGACCCAAGAACCACAGACCGCACATCCATTAATTGATCGGCAGAGCACCACCTCGCTAGACCATCTTACATGTTCCGTTACTGGAGCCATGATGTGGCAATAAAACAATCATGAAGAATCAGCAAAAACAATCATAATATTGTTGTACACATGTTCTAGAGAAATTATTGAAGCAGACCACTTCATGCTACAGGTAAATATCCGAGGGAGAAACAACAATAATTAGATATATATTAGAAATCGTAGAACAGTATATTTTGGCAGTCCCGACAGGCAACTTCCAATAAAAAATGGGAAATGATAGCATGAATGGCTCAGGATAAATTAAAAGCCTGCACGGAAGACCCAAAACTATATCAATTTTTCGCATCCAAAATTTGTTGTGGCCCGATCTGAATCCAGTTGATAGCTAGCAACAAGTCAACCGAGCAACTGAGGGTTCCCTCTTCTCCCTGCATCAATTCATCAGGTTGTTCTCCCTTGCTCTTCCATTGCTCCTCAGACCTTTCTCTTCTTCAAGGCTTTCCGTTTCTCCTCTCTGTTAGTGATTCATATGTAAGATTTTAAAAAGAAAATATCCATCCAGGACAGAGAGAGAATATGCTCTTGGATTCATAATTAAAAACTCTAATCTAAAAGGGAACTGTATGGAAACGATATTTAATAACCATGAATAACAGGGAAGATAGGATGATGCAGATCACAGAAGCCTTACCTAGCTTGGGAAATTTCCTCTCTAGAAGGAAATTTCCGTTTTTTCCTCAGCTTGGCTTTGGATGTAGGTGATACCTTTCCTTCATTTGGGGTTCCCCTTTTAGAACCACTCTTTTTCTTTCCTTTACCCTTTTTCAAAATTTTTAGCTTTTCAGGTTTTCCATTTGGGACATCAGTCTGTACATCCGTATTGTCATCAGTAACTGCTGCCTCTTCTGTTTTTTCTGATGTCTTAGGAGCTTCTGAAGCTGCTGGTTTGGAATTGCTTAGCTTCTTCAGCTGTAGGAAGTAATTATAACAAAATTGCGAAAGTTAGACCACACATCAATATATATACATGGTAGCAATATTACCAATTGTTCTACACAGAGAAAAAGAGAGATGCAAGCCTTGCAGATAAATTGAGTACAATTCGGTCAAATGTGCACTTCTGTCTACACATAACTATAGTTGATGAACAGGATATACTAGTCTGGGGAATAGAACAACGAAGTATGTTGTTTTGACATATGGAAAGGTATCTAAAATTTGGAGTCTGGTGCTTCGTGTTGATGCATTAAAAGACTTCATCATGTTTCTTCTCATTTTGATCGATATTTTGTAGTTGAAGTGCTATATTACTTTATAAAATACATCATGATGGAAGAAGTTGTCAAGTTCTAATGTAAAATACAGTTTAACTAGGAAGCTTAATATTGATGACCAACTAACTTTAATGGAAGATTAATTGACATAAGGCATCAGCACAGTCATGGAAAAAATGAGAAGATAAATGGAGATATTCCCAAAGGGATTGGGGGAAAGAAAAAAGGCATGACAATGTGTTGTGTGATAGATCACAGCTTGGAAGTTAAGAGAGTTGTACGATGGAAAGAGTATCAATATGCAAAGGGCAAATGCAGTAAGGAACAGGATACTCAGGTGGGAAAAATTCGGATTAAATAACAAGCAAGGAAATAAAGAAAGTCTAAATGTGTTCCCTTCTTTTGGGTTAAAGCAAGAATGCCTAAATGTTAAAGTAGAAAGAAAAAGAAATTCATATATATTCGGAATGACGCATCAGAATGAGGACTGAAATTTTTGGCTTGAATTTTTTTCTCCCTTTTGTGTGTGAATTACTGTTTTTTTTTACTTCTTTGTGCAGTGGCGGTGAAGCCATTATGGGTAAGATTACTTAATGGAGGTGGAAACTGCAAAGCATGCAGGAGAGATGCTCATATCATACCCTTTAGCCAAAGGAGCTGGCAATAGATACTCAAGCACTGAAGAGCTGTTTAGCCAAATGGAGACAGAAGCTTGAGCATCAAAGCATTGGCTAGCTAAGTAGCTGGAAAGCTTGAGAAAGGAAATGTGCCACCGCTAGAACTTCTAAGGCTCTTGTCACGTGTTCCTTCAGAATCTAATATGAATGCTCAATGCATGGCAAGAAGAGGCAGAATGTATAGGCAGCAAATATGGCGGAAAGGCAAGAGTGAACTCTTTCAGTTATTTGGCAAGAGTTTCCTAGGATAACCATTTTGTATAAGCCTTGTGGATTAAAAGATAAGAAAAGGGATAAACATATCAGGCTTACAATTGAAGAAACCCTAGAAGTAATCTAGATCATTTAATTTAAAATGCATGATTTCAACTACTACATCTAGTACAAACAACTTTTACTAACAGCCTGAGACTAGTATATATAGCTCCAACTAACTTAAAATTTAAACTGATTTAAATAAAGCCCATGATAGCAACAAAACCACTAAAATTTGCTAGGACCAGAAAGGGATGATTGCCTAGCTATCAGGCGTTTCTAGGCCATCAAGACAATTCAATGCAGTAAAACAAATTATAAATCATAAACCACCAAGAGTTTTTTTTCATATTAAATACAGTTTCATCACTCCTTCCACCAATCACACACCTTTTGTCAGCTCAAGCCTTTCCAACTTGTTCCCTGCAATTTCCGTCCAAGATGTCCTATGTCAACTCTTCCCATTCAGCTGTACTACACAAATTTAGGCATCTCTAACCAAGGCCTTTCGAGATATTAGTTCAAGACGTTTGAAAAACCCAACAGGTTTCCATCACCTCTCTAATGTAATTATTCAAACCATATCCTTGTAAACCGTAACACGTATCCTATGAAGTGATTTCATCTTCATATGTATTACCTTAAATATATGCATCATTCGTATCATGGAAAATTTTAACAACAATAATAATATCAACCTTGTTCTTGTTTTGGATCTTCCAAACTCCTACGGCTTGCTGATCTCATGTAAGACTTCAAAATTTCATCAGCACTGCTCTATCCTTGCAGTCTTTGGTGTAACTGATCCCAGATAATAAATAAAATTTTATGGCAGATTTTCAGACATCAATTATGCTTTGTGGTTTTCTATGTACTTCAGATTTCAGTTTCATTTGTTATTTATAACCTTCCTTGATCTTCCTTCCATCATATTAATTTTACCAATCACATGTTTATTTTCCCTACCGACAGCATTATTCACAAATAACATGAACCATGCAGCCCCTTCTCCATAATTCATTTATGACAGGTCTGAAGAGACAAGCGATTAAAATAGCTATGGTGCAACTTTAATCACATCCAATCTTGGTGTATATCTGTGCAATAACATAAGGAAAATTGCACCTCCTTTATATTGTGCTTTATATTTTAACTACTATACACTACCCATGTGTCTCAAAGTCGCCATATTTAACCAATGCTGATACAACATCAATGTATCTTCAAGGGATAGGTACACAGACAACTTATTCATTATAAAGGTATGCTATGCAATTTCTTAGGGCATACATTAAGAAAATAGTTTGACATTAACTCGTGTTAAGATGTTCTATGTCAATAATAAACAATATTATTGCAGATAAAGAAATGCAGGTAAAGCACAGCTCAGGTTCATAGCCAAAGAGTCAACTTTGTGTGTATCGCTACATGAAATAACACAAGTTACTATTTTTAGAATATAAATCACCAAAAAATTGAGTTGAACCCTTTTGTTTGATATATTTTAGAAAATCATTTACCTTGGCCACAAAAAAGCCTTCCATGTTGTTTACATGGGGATAAAACCGCCTTGTTTTTTCTAAAGAAGGATGAAACCGCTGCTCCCTAAAGCGAATGAATCTGGACAACAGAGAAACTTGCCATAAAGTTCAAGCTATTATAAGAGTATAAAAAATGTAAAAAATTAATTGTAACATACCCTGGGCGACCAAAGTCCAATCCACATGGCACAAGCTTTACATCTCTCTTTTTGAGTGCATAGTCTATAACTGCTTCATTCTGCAAGACATAAAGAAATGCCTTAAAACAATAGCATGCTAATCTTGAATTTTAATTAACTTAGGAGGCATTCACGTTTTATACAAACCTCAGGAATCATCACAGAACAAGTTGAGTAAACTATGTACCCCCCTGATTTTGAATTAGCATCCACTAAATCAATTGCTGCTAAAATCAGTTGCTGCAAGAACATTAATACACATTCAGGAAATCAATATATAATTGCCCATCTGAATCTGATTATTCAATGAACATAAATCAGAGAATGCACATACAAAAATAGACAATTGGATATCAAGCAAATGGATTTGATTGGCAAGGTGGTAATAGGTCCCAAATAAAACCCTCGTGTGCTAAATGAATCAAGAGATAGTGTTCTCAAATATACACAACTGATACCTTTCTCAGAGAATGGAGTAGCTGGAGAAAAATAATATCATTGTCACAACAAAAGGGGCTAATCTTAATCTAACAAGAGAGACCGTTTGTCAGCAGGGTGTGCATCTTATATTTTTTATTATCAGCAGGCACATTAGAGATGATAAAGAATATGTTATTTGGTTAGACAAATCAATTGTTCTTCTAACTAATTGAGATAACATTAAAATATCTAGAATAGGAAGAATTTCGGTCACTTATGCAAATGTTAGCATATATTATTGTATCTTTTACAACTCTTGTAACTCTCTCTCTCTCTCTCTCTCTCTCTCTCTCTGCGCGCGCGCGCGCGCGGGTGGGTGGATTTGGGGGTGGGGGGGTAGCAGTTTGCAAGAGAAAACAGAATACAATGTGCATGACACAAGCATGATTTTTAATATTGTGAACCTAAAGCACTAATAGGCTCGCTAGAATCTAGACTTCCTAAATGTAGAAGACATTTAAACAAATGAGACTTGAAGAGCACCCTAAACTCAACCGAAAAACCCATGACAGGCCTTTTTAAGGGACATCAACCGCTGAGAATAAATAAAAAAAGGTGTTAATCAAGCCTCATTCCCAAAAATGGAGAAGTCGTGATCTGATCATTTCAACAATGTCAAAGAAACATCACCCGCTAAAGAAAAAGCCAACTTACCTTTTGCAGGAAAGCACAATTTTGTACATCTTCAATGGACTTGGATGTTTTAATAGATTGTTGCTCTGGGCAGATAGTCTTCAAAGAACAAAAAGGTCAAGGCACTCATTAGTTGAACAGTTCGTACAAGAAATAAGAACTACATGCTGTAAGAGAAGGTGACAAGCTAAACTCACTCCAATGCCGGAGCAGGGGGCATCCAGTAATACTCTATCAACAGAATTTAACCCAAGAACCTTCGATAGCTGAACTCAAAAGATACCACATCATCAATAACTTCAATTTTCTAATTACCTACTGCTCTATCTCTTGCATTCAGCAAAAACAATCCTCAGTAATTATTTCAATATTTTATTCTACTGGACAAGCAAGTGTACACAAAAATCACCAGGCTGATGAAGTATGCTGACACAATAAATCAAATTCATTGATGAAGGAAAACAACACACGAGATATGTATAAAAATGAGGAGATGTTTCCTTAAAAAAACTACTAGACATCTGAAAACAAGAATATGGTCTGCACAACATGAGATATAACAAAAATCATCAATTGAGAACAAGGTCGCCGGTACCGTCCCGAACCACTTGAATCGAGGCATACCGAGACGTACCAGCGGCCAATCGGAACAATACCAGCATTTAGATCGAGAAACCAGCGAGGGAGGAGGAGAGAGAGAAGAAAAGAGAGAGAGGAAGGGAGGAAGGAAGAGGGAAGGACAGAGCCGTACCGGTGCCGGAACAGGGGCTTCAGCCCTTTTAGATGATTTTACTTAAAAAATTTCAAAAGAAATAAAAATAAAGGAGCCAACGCCCCTGTTTCATTTCAAAATCGGGGTTCCTCCCGCATCCCAACATCGTGGAGGAGAGAAGGCTTCGAAAGCCCTCAACCCCCACCCCCTCCGCCTCTCTCGCTCTCCGCCACTCTCTCCTCCTCCTCCCTTCCTCCCTCCCTCTCTCTTTTCCATTCTTTCCTTCTCCCTTTCCCTTCCTCCCTCCCTCCCTCTCTTCCTCTCTCTTCTTCTCCCTCTCCCTCTCCCATGTCAGTTCATGCCAGAACAGCTCGGCACAGTACCATACCATACCACTGCCCTACTGGCACGAGTGCCAGTTCCAATACTACAGACCTTGATTGAAAATATTTTTAAAAATATCAAAGACTAAAAATTTCAATTCATTTGACGTCAAGAGAACAAGCACAAAACATAAAAGCCACAAAACAAAGACGACCAATCAGCTATTCATGATAAGAAATAACAGCATACAGCTGATATTCAATACCATATAGAAGATAAATATACTAACCTCCTTCCCATCATAGTTGCACACTACAGTGTTTGTCACACCCATACGATGTATATTTGCTAGCAGTGACTTAAGCCTTGGTTCCTTGTACTCATTTGCATAAATTATTCCTGGGAGATTAAGGAGATTTTCAAAAAATAAAATAAAATAAAATAAAACTAGAGATAATACAGAATTGTAATATATGATGACAGGATATAGTCAAGATTAACAGCTTAGAAATGAAAAGGCCAAAATCAGCTTAGAAAAACATTGATTTGATAACATGCTTATCTAATCAATCATTTAGAATGTACAGCTTTAAGTTATTCAACTGATTGATTTATATGCAAAGAATAGAAAGGCAGATCATTACTAGTACTATATGCATCACAGATAGGAAAGATGAGAAAAGGTCCACATAACTAAGGAAGGCGTGTATGAGATCCTCGAAAGTTGTAATTGACAAATTACAAAGCCATTTTCAAATTATCAAGATTTGCAACTGATCCACTCATGCATTTCTTCAAATAGAGAATTTTGTTTGGGAAATGTTGGCCGCCACGCTATTTTTTGCCTTTCGTAAAAAGGTAACTCAGATTAGGAGATACATATACTTCTATACTGTTAATACTAAATTGTTTTAATACTAGTACAGAAACGTATATAGTGTGCATAGCTACAACTAGGGATGGCAATTTCTGACCGGGGCCCACCAGCCCATCTGAACCCATCCAAAATAATGTAAACAAGATAGGAGAATCTATTTGAAGAAACATATTAGCTAGGCATGCAAACACTTAGGTAGGATGCATTGCATTTACCAGAATTCTTCATAAGAGCTGCAATGTACGTCGTCTTACCTCCTGGAGCAGCCCTGGAGGAGCATATAATAAAATTAATAAGCAGATAAGTGTGGAATAAAAATAAATTTCAAACTAAAAATTTTCAAAAAAAGGTAATAAAGCAACCGGTCTGGATGAGAAACACTAAACGACTTGCATTATCAAACTCTAGGTTTATAAATACTTAAACATATCCAATTATCAAGTCATTCTCATTGTAAGAACTGCATGATCAAGACTACTTTAGGGCTCTTGAAGATGCCTACCAAGTGCCATCAGTAACCGAAGCTGTAACCAGATACTATTGCAGGCACAAACCATTCAGAATATCGCCAAATAGGGTGTGTCTCAAAGGTTCCTTTTCTTTTTTTAAATCAATGTTTCAGGAGTCATTTTCTTTGGTTTGTAGCAACTGACTAGTTTGGGGAGGCTACAGTGGATAACTCCACAGGTTTAGAAGCTTTCGGTTAGAAGTATTTTTTTGTTCCTTGCAAACGCCTTTTGTCATATAAATTTAAGATTATTCTTTGCCTATAAAGGTGCGTTAGAGCTTGAAGAGTGGAAGCAATAAGCTCACAAATAGATTTGCAGTTTAACTTCAAGACCTGGCAGAGATCTCAGCTTGTGTTGGGTCCAACTAGATTTAAATACACCACAACTATTCAAGCTTAGAACAAGATTGGGGTCCAGATAAGGAAATGATGTACCTCTGTTGCCTTGTCCATTCTAACATACTTTCTCTTATAGTCAGAAACACAAGAAAAATTGTTGTTTTTATAGCAGAGCAATTGGAACTTTGACAACACAGTGAAGCCTAATTCATCCAAATGCCTGACTGATTTTCTTAGTATATTTTTCAATTATGATAAAATCTACGGTGGCCATGCTTTAAGTTATTCTGTAATTAGAGTAGTAGTCTGTGATGAATAGCAGTTAACTGAATGAACTTATTGATATAAGAATGAACAACTTTCTTCAAGCATATGACCAGAATATCTTACGCCATATCAACAATTCGTTCCTTTTCTTGAGGAGCAAGTGCCATGACAGGTAAAAAAGAATTTGCAGCTTGTCTCTGCACAAAATAAACATTAATCATCTCTCTTAAGAAAATCCAGAAATGTCGATGGACAAATACAATAAGATCGTTGGAGTTGAAACATTAGATACCATGTAGTGCCCGGCCAGATATTCAGGAGTTGCACCAGTAGGCACTTGTGACTCATATACCACAAGCCCAACCTGTCATTTTATATCATGAATAGCTTTTTAAACTCCAAGTAACTGATTTATATGTCTGAATTAAACAACCGGACATCCATCGGTACCTTTGACCACTTCCCTATTGGATCTAGATTGACCCCTCTATTTATTAGAACACCGGCAAGATCCCGCCTACGAGTCTATACCAGAAAAAAATATGGAGTGATTAAGCATATACAGCTAAATAAGCAATTTACACAAAACTAAAAAACAGAGTTAAACTTTACTTTGAAATCACTAGGTGAAAGTTAGCTATTTTAAGAAAACATAAATGGGTATGATGGCATACCAATTATCATGTCACATTAAATGAAAGAAAAATAACAACAGGTACCTTTATAGTGTTTGTACGCAAGCATTCAGGTCGATTCTTTTCAAAAGCCTCCAACAGTTCAATGAGCTCAACAGCCGAGAACATCTAGACATAGAGAAAGAACAAAGCGTAAAACATGGAAAAGGGAGGAAATCCCGAATTATATAAACAAACAAAGACAAATGGAAGAGCTTCATACCTCAATAAAACCATCGGCAAGAAACTCGTTGTAGCCATAATAAGACATTATGTCCGCCTTGAGCTGGCCAATGTAATTCTTCCGAGAGGTCCCCTCCAGCCTCAGAGTCTTGAAGTTCGTGAGAACACGAACAACTGGACAGACAACAATCCCAGAAGATTTTAATCAACCAAAACCCAAAAAAAAATATTACATAATCACAAGAAGAATTTTTGTAAAAGGCACGGAGCATCGGAGATCAATCCTACGCACTCTCTTTTATCCTCCGCTGAAGATTCGGAAGATTCGGCGGTTGACGAGCTTCTTCTTCGAGCTCCTGTAATATAAAATTTTTAAGAAACGTGAGCTAATAAATCCAAACTAATGCTGAAAATGAGCAAAAGAAGCAGCATATTCACAAAACCTCTGTCTTCGGCAATCTGAACTCATCCGACTCTTCTTTAATATTGAGCCTCAATTCCTCTTCTGCCTCCGCCTCTGCCCTCGCCCTTGCCTCATCAATCGCTCTCGACTTCGCCTCTAAATCAGACTCGTCCGACTCCGACCTCGACTCTTCTCCTTCCTCTATAATAACCCAACAAAAAATAATCACAACAAATCCCACCTCCGAACCCAAAACCTCCAAAAGAAGGCATAAATCAGAGATAGAGATGAGACCATTGTCGCTGCCTCCTAGAAAGTCATCGGTGAAGGGGTCCCCATCGGAGGAGACGTCCGATCGAGATAGCTCGTCTTCGAGGTCGGACCCTTGGCTGCCATTTTCTTCCTCCTCGTCCTCGGGGCCGGAATCGCCGTCGAGGGATTCGACGTCATGGACAGGTTTGGAAGAGAGGAGGTCTCTCTCCTCCTCGTCCTTCTCCTGCGGCTTCTTGTTCTTCTTCGAATTTGGCTTCGGGGGTTTCGCAGCCACCTGCTGCTTCCGAGAAGCCATCGGCGTTCAGCGGGAATGAGGAGGGGGCGGCAAAGAGAGGAACAGTCGAAGAGTTTCGGGGAAGAAAAGAATAAACCCTAGGGTTTACGACCTATAGCGGAAAACCATAAAAAGGGAAGGAACGAGGGAGGGGTTAAAAAAAGGGGTCCACGAGAACATTGCACGTGCCGTGCACGTGATTTATTCGAGAGAGCGGGAGACTGCGGCCGCAGTCCGGCCGTCCGGGATAAAACGAACCGCAAAACCGGGATAAAACGATGGATCGAAATCTTTATTGAATAAAAAGAAAAAAAAACGACGAATCGATAAAGATCTCACCCGGGGCTCGCTCCGTCGTTCTCCCTGGCCTTCGCTTCGTCCTTGGAACCCATGGCGGCCACCGGATCTCTGGAGCAGAGGCTACGGTTTTCGAGAGGGGGAGGGAGGAAAGCGAGATTAGGGCTCGGGGTTTCGAGGGCTGGGATAGAGGCTTGGGTTCCGACGCCCAAATGGAGGAGTCACGACCGCCTATGGCAACCACCAGGTCACGTGTGATATTTTCCTTAGAATGCTTTCCTTCCAGAAGCTTCCATCCTGCTGAGATTGATCGTGTGTTTTTTTTTTTTTTTTTTTTTTTTTTTTGGTTAAAAACGGTTACTCATTTCATATTGCTCTAACGTGAGTACAACATGCTAAATCACGGGAAAGTAAAAGATGCAACAAAGGATGAACATCAGAAGCTGACGTCCAAGTAAAATCCCCGGAGTGCCGAGCAACAAAAGAGGCGACCCAGTCTGCAGCCCTGTTCGCCTCCCTGAACACATGTCCTATCTGAACATCGCCCAACAGCAGCACCACCCTACGGATCTCCCGAATGAGGGGGTGACCATCCCCAAACCGGTCCGCCCCTCAGATCCAATCGATAACCACAGATGAATCTCCCTCAAGGCAGACCCGCTCCGCACCAAGTACCTGCCGTACATAGGATATACCCTCCCAGGCTGCCTGCAGCTCCGCCCCAACCACTGTGAGTCCTGGCGTGCGCCTCCCTCCTGCTGCTATCAATCTGCCAAAGTGGTCCCTGATCACAAATCCAACCCCTCCAGCTACACCATCCACTGACCGACTGCCGTCGAAATTTACTTTGAGATAGTCAAGGGGTGGGGGTACCCAAGAAACACAGGCAAACCGGGGCGCTGAAGCAGCGTAGAGAGTACCCCAGGTGTCCCTGACTATCCCAGAAGAAAATTGAACGGTAGCCGCTATGACCTCCCTCGCATATAGCGCAGCTCTATCCACCACCCTCCTCGGGGTCACCCTGCTCCCCTCAAAAAGGCCGGCATTCCTGTCCAACCAAATGTGGTAGGACAGGTATGCCATCAGAATCCCTACCTCTGTAGATCGGGGACTCTGCATAGAAGCTCTCAGCATCTGAATCAGATCCTGCACAGAGACTATCGAGTCTGGTAGTAGGACCGGTGACCTCCTCCATATCTCTCTGGCCCTGGGACACTGCAGAAGAATATGCTCAATCGTCTCCTCAATCTCTGCACACTCCTCACAAAACTGAGAGACCATCATGCCACGCCGGAATAACAAACTCCTCGTAGGAAGGCAACCCCAGGCCACCTTCCAGATGAACAAAGCCACACGCGGATGAATCCGCAACCTCCATATCCAGCCACCCTCAATCCGGCGAGCGGGCTCCCTACCGATCAATGCACGAAGATCACTGGTACGCACCCTCGTCCGTCCCGTCGGGACCCATACTAGCCTATCGGCCCTCCCACCACCGGGAATCGGGAGAGACAGAACCGACTCCGCCAGCTGCTCCCCAAAGACCTCCCGGACCATCTCCTCCCTCCATCGATCCCCCTCGGCGGTCAGCAGCTCACTAACTCTGCATCCAGCTAACCTCGATGAGTCCACCATAGTTGGCATGCGACAAATCGGAGACTCAGTCACCCAGCTATCCTCCAACACATCAATAGACCGGCCGTCCCCTATGGTCCATCTGATCTCTGGAAGCACCACCCCTGCTCTCGAGCAGATCTCCCTCCACATCGGTGAATGGCGTCGACCAGCTCGCACCCCAGTAGCCAAAGCACCATACTTGGCCCTCATCAGTGAGGACCACATACTCTCGGGCTCAAGCACAAATCTAACTGCATGTCTAGCCACTAGGGCCTCCCACATCGCCACCAGGGACTGCACCCCCAAACCTCCATGAATAATCGGCTGACACACAACATCCCACGCCATCAGGTGGACTCCCCCCCTGCCACTGCACCTCCCCCAAATGAAGTTCCTAAATAGCTGCTCAAGGGACCTTAGGACAGTAACTGGGATAAGAGTATTGGAAAGTAGATAGATGGGAACCGATGTAAGAACTGATCGGACCAGAGTGATCCTACCCATCATAGAAAGTGTATGCATCTGCCACCCCTCTAGTCTGCGTCTGATACTGAGCTCCAGAGAAGTACAGTCCCTACGCCTCAACCGCTGACCGGAGAGCGGGACCCCCAGATATGTCATCATGCCCTCCTGCTCTCCCACCCCCAGAATCTCCACTATAGCCCGTCTCTCTGCCACTCTGGTCTTCGGACTGAAAGTAACAGCTGACTTGGTCCGATTGACCCGCTGTCCCGATGCTGCACAGTAATCCCGCATAATCTGACAAATAACTCGGGCCACCTGCCGTGACGCCCTAGCCAGGAGCAAACAATCATCAGCAAACAACAAGTGGGAGATCGAATGAGCCCTCACCGCCGGCCTATAAGCCTCCAGCTCCTGAGAGTCCACTGCCCGTCGTAGGGCTCTAGATAAGGCATCTGAGCACATAATGAATAATAGGGGAGAAAGGGGGCACCCCTGACGCAGCCCCCCTGACGACACAAAAAAACGAGACGGCGTCCCGTTTACCAAGATAGCAAAGGACGGGGCACATATACAACCCATCACCCATCTGATCCACAGCTCAGGAAAACCGAAACCCTGCAAGGACTGCTGTAAGAAATCCCACCTCACCCTGTCATAGGCCCTCTCCATATCAAGTTTGATCCCCATAAAACTCCTCCTCACCGGAGCCCTACCCAGATCAAACATAAACTCCTGGGCAATAAGCACATTGTCAGATATACTCCGCCCCTCCAAAAAAGCCCCCTGCTCCGGGCTAATAAGCCTGGGAAGAACATCCCTCAGTCTGACGGCAAGTATCTTCGCCGTAGCCTTGTACAGAGTCGTACAAAGGCTAATCGGACGAAAGTGAGTCGGCTCCGTGGCATCCTGCCGCTTCGGTATCAAAGTGATAAAAGTCCTCTGCCAATCTGCTGCCATCACCGCTGTGCGAAAGAACTGCTGTATAGCCGCCGTCACATCTCGACCTACTATCATCCAGTATCTCTGAAAGAATAAGGGTGGGAATCCATCCGGCCCTGGAGCCTTGTCCCCCGCGAGGGACCTCACTGCTTCTCTAACCTCCTCCTCCGACACCGGTCTGATCAATGCTGCTGTCTCCCCCTCTGACACCCCAACTGAAGGCGAAGGTATGTCCAATAGGCTCCCACCTATAGGGTGCTCTGTCCACCTGGCCCTGAAGAAGCTCTCCAAGATCCTCTGAATCACCTCCGGCTCCTCCAACAGCTGCCCCTCCTCATCCTTGATAACTCTAATTCTGTTCTGGTGCCTCCTGATAACTATCGCCTGGTGGAAGAAACTGGTATTTCTGTCCCCCTCCACGATCCACTGTACCCTTGATTTCTGTCTCCAAAAAATCTCCTGCTGTCTAAAGAGGCCGTCATGCAGTGTCAATAGTGATCTAAGCTCCCCCATCTCCTCATCCGCTAGGCCTCCCCTTTGGTCCTCCTGATTCTGTAGCCTAGCAATAGCCTCCTCAGACTCCTCAATCCTCCTGAAAATATCTCCCACCTCCTCACGGTTCCACCTCCTCAGCCGTCTCCTCGTCAACTCCAATCTCCGAGACACCCGATACATAGCGTCTCCTCTAACTGGTGCACTCCATGCCTCCCTCACCATCTCCCATGATCTCGGGTAATCAAGCCATATTTTCTCAAATCTAAAGGGAGACCGGACTGGAATATAAGTGTCTGTACTTACCAGTAACGGACTGTGGTCCGACGCGATCCGGGGCAAGTGACTCACTCGGTGATCCGGAAAGCACTGAACCCACCCGGCGGTCGCGCAAGCTCTGTCAAGTCGCTCCCATACTCTAGCCTGGCCCTGCTGATTGTTGCACCATGTAAACCTAGAGCCCGTGAACCCCAGATCTATCAGCCCATTCGTTGTCAGAAAATCTTGGAATTCCTTCACCTTCCTCTCATATGAAAAGGGTTTCCCCCCCATCTTCTCCTGAGGACCCGTAATACAGTTGAAGTCACCAGCCACCATCATAGGGAACCCCTGAATAATCAACTGAGACACCTCCTCCCACAATATCCTCCTCTCCCTGAAATCAGTACGGGCATACACTGCAGCAAGCACCCATGAAACTCTACTACCCTCCGAAATCACTATAACCACCTCCTGGGTACATACATGGAACACATCCAACCTGCAAGAATCCTGCGCCCAAGTGACAATGATTCCACCCGACAACCCCTGGGACTCCACTGCATAAAATCCCCATGACCTAGGAACCGCTCTCCTAGCCTTCTGTAAGCTCCTTCCAGATAGCCGGGTCTCAAACAACACACATATATCCGGCCTATGCTGCTGCACCATCCTGCGGAAAGCCGGAGCAAAAAAAGGCTTCCCCGCGCCACGGCAGTTCCATAAGATGATCTTCATTGGTCACCCAGGAGTCCATCACTGCCCCCTGTCCCGGGGCTACAATCGTGAAACACTAACTCTTCACTAGCTCTTCCACTCTCCGAGCCCGTAGAAACCACTCCCTTGGCTGCAGCCTTCAACTGAGCCACCATTCGATGGTGATCCCTTCCATCCCCGGGTTGTGCCAAATGGCACTCTAAGTCTCCATTGGTACCCATTCTTGCCCCAAGGCCCGCTGTCAGCTCCCCTCTTGTCACAGTGTTGACACCACCCACAGGCCTTGGGGAGCTTGATTCACCCGTGACCTTCTTCCCCACTCCCATCTCGGAAACCATCCCACTGTGCTCCCGTGCCATATGGCATGCCCTCTGCTTGGAAATTTCCCCCACATCAGCTCCCTCCTTCGCCGCACCACCTAATCCGCCACCCCTTGCCGTTGCGTCGCTGCACTCCACCCGATCAGCGCCGGTGCCGGACAACCCCGCCGCCTCCTTCTCCGCTGCCACGGAAGGGACAAGAGCCGCACGCCTCCCGGCCTTCTCCGCTCTCCCGAACAAGAGTGGGCCAAAACTGCCGGCCCTGTGCACCGCTTCCCGCCGGGGAGGCCGTCCTCGATCCTTCACCAGGGGCGGGGGAGAACTCTTGGACCGCCGGCGGAAGCCAACCACCGACCGCTCAAACTCCTCCACGGAAGGCACAGTCCCTCCACCGGTGTTGGACGGACCTCCCATCGCACGGCCTTTTAACTTGGGTGGGCTCCTCGCTCGTTTCGACGGGCTCGGGCCCGGCCCACCCACACCCTGCCCACTTCCGGAGCTGGGCCCCCCCGCAGCCTGGCCCAAGTCAACATTGGCCCGGTCTACAGGACACTCGCCCAACTCGGCTCCCAACCCGGACTCTGGCGCGGGTTGACTCGGACCGACTGTGGACTCACCCAAGGACACGTCCTTCTCCGGCGTCCGCCGACGAGCCACCTTAGTAGGCTTCTGCCACCCCTCAAGATCCACCAGAGAGGACGATGAGGACGGCGAGGACGGCCCATCCCCCTTCCCGCTAGGACCGAGATGTGGAGATGTGGGCACTGAGTTCCCTGCCCTGGACTCGCTTACTTCCTTCCTCCGGTTCTTCGCCACCGGCGCTCGCCGGAATCCGATCCGATGGTCTTCTGCCACCCCTCAAGATCCACCAGAGAGGACGATGAGGACGGCGAGGACGGCCCATCCCCCTTCCCGCTAGGACCGAGATGTGGAGATGTGGGCACTGAGTTCCCTGCCCTGGACTCGCTTACTTCCTTCCTCCGGTTCTTCGCCACCGGCGCTCGCCGGAATCCGATCCGATTGGTTACCATCCACGGGCCGTAGACCGGCTCCTCCTCCCCGGATCCATCTCCCTTCCTGGCCTCCTGCCCAGAGGTCTCCGTTGCCTTCTTCTCAGCTGCCGACTTCCCCAAACCACTGGTCTCCTCCACCGCCTCCGTCCCCATCGCCGGGCGCATGAACAGACACTCTGCCTGCGAGTGGCCGATCCTCCCACATCTGGAGCATGGGGCCGGCAAGTTTTCATATATGAAGCTTTGCCGAAACTTCATCTCTACCCCTGCCGAGCTACCCATTACAAAAGTTCCCGGTGTGAGCGGAACAGAGCTATCCAACTCGACCTTTACCCGGGCGAAGCCATACCTGCTGCCCTTCTCCGTGAAGCCATCCAAAGCCAACGGGTTGCCGGCCCTCGCCGCAATCCGAAAGATGGTCTCCTTCCTCCAGTAATCCAATGGTAATCCAGGCAACCGGAGCCAAGCAACCACTCGCCCAACTCCTCCAGCTCCCGGGATGAAGTTTGGCCGCCACCGGTCCACAGCCAGCATCTGACCTCCGACCACCCACGGGCCATTCCGCAGAGCCGCCTCCCTATCCGCCTCATTGGCAAACCTAACGGCGATGCAGCCCTCCGTCAGCGGGAAACACCCAACTTTGTACTTCAGACCCCCTACCCTCTGCATTTCCCTCGCCACCCAGTCACCGGGAACACTCCTCCCCAGACTCCTCACCAAGACAGTGGTGCTCCTCCACTCCAAGCGTGCCGCCTCCAGCTCTTCCTCCGGCACCACCACCACCTCAGAGAACCTGCTTTGCATAGCTTCCAGTTCACGAGGGGAGATCCGATGGCTTGTCCATTCCGGTTGCCTCGGCGCTCCCCTCGCCACCTCCGCCCACGAAGGGCCCTTTGCCGCAGCCTTAGGAACAGTGGGATTCGCCCCTCCAGCCGTCCCCCGCACCGGCGTCTCCGGCTGCCCAGCTCCAGGCTCAGCCATGGCACACACCCCACACCTATTCGACCAATTTCCCCACTGATCCCCCCCCCTCCGTGCACGAATCTCAAAGCTCCTACACCTGCTCATACCCCCCCCAAGAGCTCCCTGCTGTCTCTTAGCTACGTTATTTTAGCAAGTCGTGTTTATCGAATGGTCGACATAGGCCCTATTTGGAGAAGCTGTTAGCAGTAGACCTGTTGGAAGTAGAGCTGTCTGAAGTAGAGCTATCTGAAGTAGAGCTGTTATAAAAAGCTGTTTGCTGTTTAGTAACTACATTCGTAAAGTGCTGTGGTACTTTGTTTTGTGTTTGGTAAACAAACTGAGAAAGTACTTTTGCATAACAAAATTACTATAAAAGACATTGCATAATATTATACAACAGAACATAATAAAACATAACATATATTAATACATAAATATACGATATAGTATAATATTATTGTAATATAAAATAATATTATTATAATATAGCATAATAGTAATATAATTGTTAGAGTAAATTAATATTTGGTAATATAATATAATATTAAATTATTTAATATAACATATTAATGTATTATTTCGGAATGTAATATATATTATATTTATAGTATAATATAATAATAAAAGTATAAAATATTACAATTATTAGTATAAATTAATTTCTCATAATATAACATAATATTAAATTATTTAAAATAACATATTAATGCATTATAATGTAATGTAATATAATAAAATATTTATAGTATAATACAATAATAAAGGTATAAAATATTATAATTATTAGTATAAATTAATTTTTCATAATATAACATAGTATTTTTTGAAATAACATATTAATGTATTATAATATAATGTAATATAATATAATATTTATAGTATAATACAATATAAAGGTATAAAATATTATGATTATTAGTATAAATTAATTTTTCATAATATAACATAATATTAAATTATTTAATATAACATATTAATGTATTATGATATAATATAATATGATATTATATTTATAGTATAATACAAAAATAAAGGTATAAAATATTATAATTATTAGTATAAAATAATTCCCATAATATTATATTATATTATATTATTTAAAATAACGTATTAATATATTATGATATAACATATTATAATATTATATTTATAGTATAATACAATAATAAAGGTATAAAATATTTTAATTATTAGGTTTAGATTTATAAAGGGACAAACTGTGTAATTATTATATTTTAATATGGGCATTTTTGTCAAACATATAGCTTTCCGAAAAAGCTGAAAACAGCTTTTGAGAGGAAGCTCCCTCAAAAGCTTCCTCTCAAAAGCTGTTTTCAGCTTCCCGCAAAAGCTAAAACAGCTTTTCCAAAAATTTACCAAACACAGTTTTTTATCTAAAAGTACTTTTGGAGGGCCAGAAAGTGCTTTTTGGCCCTCCAAAAGCTCCCCCAAACAGGGCCATAGACGGCTTAGCGGTCGTCCGGTCGTCAGCCTTTCTTATGGCTGCGGCTGCCCCATTAATCCACCAGAAATAAATAAATTTGGGTCGTGTCTTTCATAATCGGATCAGTTACAATGGATCCGAAATTAACCCGATTATAAATAGGCCAACGGGCCATTAGATTTTAGGATATAAAATTATATTTTCGCTAATTTATGCTTGTATCCTAAATTTCTAGGTTTATCGTGATTATGATAATATATTTCTAATTAAATTTGATTTCTCACTTATGATCATTGAATGCTATGTTTTGCTTTATTTTTAGTTATATATAAGTAATAAAAAAATTAAATGAGTTTCTATGAAATACATAGGTTCGGGATTTATATTTTTCAGCCTGATTATAAATGGGTTAAGTATGGATCCAAAGTTTTTTGAACATGAACCTGCTTCAATCTGACCCAAATCCAAACCGACCCAACCCATTGATACCTCTAATTATGGTTGAGGCTATGGGGATAAAAAATATGAAAGCTAAACCCTGGGGACACTATAAGAAAATCTAACACTTGAGAAAATCTAAATGGTTTTATTTATACTATTGTTGCTGGAAATTGGACTCGGGGGCGGCCGTCGGCTGAGGAGGAGGAGCTCCGGTGCTTGAATGGCAGGTGGCGGTCCGTCGGCGGACGGCGTCCTCCGGAGGACCTGCAAAATGCCGGTGGCCGGGGTTTCCGGCGCCGGCCCTCCGATGCTTAAGTCAGAGGGGGCTAATATGTAAGAGAAGATGGGAGATGTTTTTCTGGGTTTCAGCGTCCAACCCCCTCCAAGGTGGAGGGATTTCCCTTTTATAGAGGGGTATTGTATTACCTGTGAAGTGACGGGGCAGATTGTCCTTTTTGCCATAATTGAACACGATCATGCGCATTAATAGTGTCATGGGAGATCATATCGGAGTCAGTGAGTCGTCGTGGCTGATCAGACGTGGTGGAGTGGTTCAACTGCCTGCCATGGAGGGCCTGAGGTTCGTGGATAATGATAGTCAACTTTAAAGACCACGCAATAGCACGTATCTGGTAGGATAGTGATTACGGGTATTGATCCACAGGGATTGGGGTACAGTTGCTTTTCTTTTAAAAAAATAAAAATATTTAAAAGGAAGAGTTTGTGAAGAAAATTAAACTAAGGAATTAAATAAGAAAAATGTAATTAAAATGATATCAGTTTGAGGAAACCTAGGACAAGGAATTCACCGCTAACATCGGAATAAGGTTTATTTGTATTTTAATTTATTCTTGGATAAACATACAAATTGGCTACAAGCCTAATAAGCATTTAAATAGAAATTCACAAAAGTAATTTGGAAATAATCCATCTTCAGTTGGCACGAAATGTCTACCCTAAACTAATGTGGCAGGACACTGCATCTTCCCTAAGCATGGACTATCTTATATTTACTTAGTGATCATGAAGAACAATTATACGAACATCATACTTAAAATCACATAAATTAAATATGATTCAAAAGAAGATATCCATTGAAAACAATAAGTTTATACAACCCCAAGAATATAAAATAAAATATAAAACCCGTGTCCCTTTGTTAGGGCTGCATCCGGCCCTAGAGAGGAGATCAGGCTTCCATGCAGTGGTGGACGGCAGCAGCAGCACAGCACCAGGCTCCCATTCCTTCCTTCTCTTCCTCCGGCAACTCCCCTACGAACGTGGACTTCATTATTTCTTCATATGGGAAGTTATTCTCGAAATGCCCAAAATTTTCTCCCTCTTATTTTTGTGGGAATTTGGCCTGAGAAGAGTTGGGATCAGCCCCCCCCCCCCCCCGATGGGGAAGGAGGAATGGGAGCAGTCCCCGGTGGGCAAGAGGGAATGCCCTTCTCGGTTCACGCTGGGCCTTTTATAGGCTGCAACTCCCCCTCGCTCCTCTTCCCTATTTCACATGGGGATAAGGTTGGATCGAAGCTGACATTTGTTGGCCGCGGGAGATCCGGACGCGGGATAAAGTTGGAGCTGATCCGGGAGTTGTGTTGCTTGATCTTCGGCTGTAGGGGATTTGATGCGCTGGGAGATTTCTTGCAGATACAAGGGATACGAGAGCTGGGAGTTTGGTTGAACGAGATGAAATCTAGGAAGAAGATGCGGACGGAAGGAGGATGCAGAGGATTCAGGTTTCATCCCGCCTGGCTATAGGATAAGGATGAAGCTTGAGCTGATCCGATTGTTGGAACAGGGAGCTGATCGCATTGAAGGAGTCAGTGTTATTCCTTGGATGCAGCGGGAGAGAAGAAGATGCTGGGATAAACTTGGATGAAGATGGATCACAATGGGATGAAGATACGATGGGAGTTTGGGACTTCGTTAACGGGATCTGGGACGGCTGAACGCAGAGGAGACATGGCAGTTTGAGAGGATTTCGGATGGTTGAATGCGAACGGGAAGCAGGGGATAAGCTTGGGATGTTGGGATCAATCCGGAAGAAACTAGGATTTGAGTCTATCCCGTGAATCATGCGGAAGGGGGAAGGAAAAAGTCTTGGCTCTGTTCCAAAACAGAGCCCTGTTTATTGGATGCAGAAGATAGATGGAGTTGGCTTGGTTTCGGATTTGGTTCGGAAAGGATGAAGTCGGATCACGGAGAAGATGTGATCCAAAGCAGAGATGAGAGTGGGTTGCTTTGATTGTGGAAGGAATGAAGCGGAGAGGATCTCGGCTGTTCTGGGAGGAACTCACGAACGGGATGTACGTGAAACAGGGGAGAATCACAGCATATGCGAACGGGAGATGAGAATGAATACGGTTGCTGGGTTCATGGGATTTTGTTTGGATACGGGAGAAGAGGATGAGGCTTGGTTTTAGATGAATGTCTTGAATGCATGGGAGCTGGGAAGGGAGTGATCCGTGGGTGAAGAGGAGTTGAGATCTGTTCAGAAGCAGGGGATACGAATGACTTTGAGTTTGATTTTCGGTTGGCTGGGAGCGCATGGGAATAGGGGTTGAAGGAAGATGGATACCGGAATGGGAAGATAAGCGTGGGACCAAGATAGAAGGAGATCCATGTTTGGGAGTTTGATTGAGACGCAATCTGTGGAGATGAAGAGATGATTATGAACGGGATAAGGATGAAGCTTGCGGAGTATCCGGACGTGGGAGGAGATGGGACCTAGATCCAAGCGGACGGTGGAATGTTTGAGAGGATTGGGTCACGGAAAGAAGGAAATGGCTGGGAGATGTAGATGGGCTCTGTTTGGTAGAGAGACGTGGGAAGGATGCAGAGCATTTCGGAAGGGATAAAGCTGGATCTTTTCTGTGGATGAAGGAGTCGGGGTTCACGGGAGGATGAAGCCGAGGAAGAGATATGCATCACGGGATGGCTTGCGGATGAGGTTGATCCAGAACAGGAGAGCTTGGTGTGTGGACGCGCATGGAGCTATCGATGCTGTTTGTAAGGCCTTCCTCGCAACTCTTCACAAAGTGGTTTCGTTTTGGTTCTTAGGGCTTCGGCCTGAATCTATTCAGTCCTTTGAGCAGCTCGAATGTATCTTCATGGCACACTTCATCTCTAGCTAAAGGTAGCGTCATGGTTCTGATGCACTGCTCGACATCAAGCAGAGGGAGAAAGAGTTCCTTAGAGGTCATGTCAACCACTTCAATGTGGCGACATTGGAGGTCTACAACTTGGATGAATCGGTCGCGATGTCGGCATTGAAGAACGGTTTATGATTGTCACGCATCTTCTTCTTCTTAAAGAAGCGCTACCCTGCCAACTTCATTGAAATGTTGTCATGAGCAGAAAAATATGTCAATATGAGGAAGCTAGGGCCTCCCATCGTGAGTCTGTTTATGAAAACCTCCCCGAGGAGGCAAAAGAAGGCACGAAGAGCGAGGGGCATCACAGAGTACTTCATCTTAGCATGAAATGAGCTTGCGACGTCCCAAAAGCCCTCCTTGAAAGTTTAAAAGGTATGCTCCCCTCACTGCCCCGAGGAGTCAGATCCTTATAGAAATCGAAGGCCGAAGCTATATGTGCCCCCCACATTGAACGAAGGCTTCGATGAGAAAGAGAGATAAGAAGAAGTATTGCCGTTTCTATCAAGACCACAACCATGACACTGAGGAGCGCATTCAACTCAAGGATGAGATCGAGGCCTGGCGTGACCGAGAAGGGCCTACCTCAGCCTTTGATCTGCCTCCCCCATTATGGATCAATAATCGTCCGACAGAGGGGGTTATCAAGGCCATTGCTGGCGGACTTGCTGAGGCTCCAAGCACCTCAGACGATCCAGCTTCTCGGGAGCCAAAGCTGCCTCGAAGAGACAGCATATGGGAGACATCATTTTCTTCTTTGATGCCTACCAGAGAAAAGCACAAACTCCTCACGATGATGCTGTAGTCATTTCTCTTACAATTGCAAAATATGATGTAAAGAGAATCCTTATTGATAATGAAAGTTCGGCCGACGTATTGTTCTACGATGCATTCCAACGAGTGAAACTGTATGCTAAACAACTCTGAAAATTAAATGCACTCATGGCCGGCTTCTTAGGAGATTCTGTCCCTATAGAAGGCGTGAACAATCTGCCGATCACCATGGGACGAGCCTCGAAGCAGCATGTTGAAACTGGACTTCCTCGTGGTTCAGGTCCCCTCAGCCTACAATACAATCTTGGGCCGACTTGGTCATGTTATCTTTTAGATTGGACAATTATGACAAGCATATTCGACTCAGACAAAATAAGAGACAACCCAAAAATGCCTAGGCCCTAACTTAAGACCTCCTAGGTCAACGATAGTTCGGCAACAAAACCAACCATTTCTATGGAGACACCTCGGACCTGTCCGAGACCTTTTTAAGCCGAGCTCACTCAGAATTCGAAGTAAATTTGGAGACGAACGCCAAAAAATCAACCGAGGAGTGTAAGATTGCCTGAAAATCCTCTTCGATCATCTGGTCGGAATTATCAAGAAATTATTCGAGGAGCCCAAAATTGGCTAAAAATCCTTGCCAATTCTCTAGTCGGAATTAAGCTAAGAAAAGGCATAAAAAAGAAGTTTGGTATGATGAACCAAACTTAATTGAAAAAAATAAATCATGAAAGAAGGAACCAAAGACAAGTACTTGGAAACATTGAGCTCAGTCTATTCGAGCAAAAAGAAACAAAAGGAAAAAAGAAACAAATGACTTCATTATTCGTCGTTGCTGCCTTCATCATCTTCATCGCCGAGGTTGGCTTTAAGGATGGAGAAGTCCATCTCCGAAAAGAGTCGATGAGCCTGAGCTCGAATGTATTTAAACCAAACTAACTAAAATGTACTGATTTATTACATAATTTCAAATGTCCATAAGCAAAAAATAAATTAACTTCTATCTATCTAGCAGTCAGACTCCATGCTGATCTCATTTCTCGTCCCATCCGATGGACTCTACAAATCCAGTGCCTCTGAAAAAGAAAGTAAGAGTATAGTATGAGCTTTTCCAGCCCAGTAAGAATCCCAACAGCCACACACAATAATAATGATAAAATCATCAAAGTAACAAATAAATGTCATTTCATCATTTCAAAAGCTCAACAAACAACAAGTTTATATAACCATTTCATATACATAAATCCATTTTCACATTATGTGATCCATTCACGTATTACTCTGATTCCCAAGTTTTATAATTTATCACTTCTGGCTTTGGACTAACCAAGTTCATGTCCCAGACCAAGACTGCACAAACCCCACGCATAAGCTTGTGGCAGCTATCCCACACGTAAGCCCGTGGAGGCTATCCTACGCATAAGCTCGTAGAGGCTATCCCACGCGTAAGCCCGTGGAGGCTATCCCACACATCAGCTCGTGGCAGCTATCCTACGCATAAGCTCGTAGAGGCTATCTCATGACAAGGTTAGTCCAAACCATTCTACATGTCTAGTTTTACATGTTTAATCAAATTCCAATCACATCACATATTTTCCTAAATTCTCAAAAATATGTTATTTCTTCCCAAATGAATTTATTTCAATATTTTCATAATAAACAAAATGCACGCCTCATAAGTATCGCATCAGCTCATAAAACAATCACAGCATAATTATGAAATAAGTCCAACGATAAATCAGACCGGCCATCATCGCCGGCGTGGCAGCAGCCACGGCTGGCGACGACGTAGGCCGGTGGTACAAGGTGGGAGTCAGCCCACCCCGATTGCCCTATATTTGGAGGGATTGAGATGTTTGGGAACCTGGTGATGGACCTCATAGTAGATGTGAATTATGTTTTAGAATATTTAAATATTGAATAATTTAGTCTATAAAATATAATTGATATTGCAGGGGAAGAGTCAGCGGTGCCAGGAGATTTTGATCAGGGGACTCAGTACCCCAGCACGTAGGTTGTGATTCGGATCCGTGTTTGAGTCAGTCTACAATCTCTGTAAGAATCCCTACATCTCTGTCACGCTCCAAACCCATCACCCGGGTCCAGTACGCGACCGGCCGCATGAACCCATCTCTACCTTTGACCACTTCCCTATTGGATCTAGATTGACCCCTCTATTTATTAGAACACCAGCAAGATCCCGCCTACGAGTCTATACCAGAAAAAAAATATGGAGTGATTAAGCATATACAGCTAAATAAGCAATTTACACAAAACTAAAAAACAGCGTTAAACTTTACTTTGAAATCACTAGGTGAAAGTTAGCTATTTTAAGAAAACATAAATGGGTATGATGGCATACCAATTATCATGTCACATTAAATGAAAGAAAAATAACAACAGGTACCTTTATAGTTTTTGTACGCAAGCATTCAGGTCGATTCTTTTCAAAAGCCTCCAACAGTTCAATGAGCTCAGCAGCCGAGAACATCTAGACATAGAGAAAGAACAAAGCGTAAAACATGGAAAAGGGAGGAAATCCCGAATTATATAAACAAACAAAGACAAATGGAAGAGCTTCATACCTCAATAAAACCATCGGCAAGAAACTCATTGTAGCCATAATAAGACATTATGTCCGCCTTGAGCTGGCCAATGTAATTCTTCCGAGAGGTCCCCTCCTGCCTCAGAGTCTTGAAGTTCGTGAGAACACGAACAACTGGACAGACAACAATCCCAGAAGATTTTAATCAACCAAAACCCCAAAAAAAAATATTACATAATCACAAGAAGAATTTTTTTAAAAGGCACGGAGCATCGGAGATCAATCCTACGCACTCTCTTTTATCCTCCGCTGAAGATTCGGAAGATTCGGCGGTTGACGAGCTTCTTCTTCGAGCTCCTGTAATATAAAATTTTTAAGAAACGTGAGCTAATAAATCCAAACTAATGCTGAAAATGAGCAAAAGAAGCAGCATATTCACAAAACCTCTGTCGTTCGGCAATCTGAACACATCCGACTCTTCTTTAATATTGAGCCTCAATTCCTCTTCTGCCTCCGCCTCTGCCCTCGCCCTTGCCTCATCAATCGCTCTGGACTTCGCCTCTAAATCAGACTCGTCCGACTCCGACCTCGACTCCTCTCCTTCCTCTATAATAACCCAACAAAAAATAATCACAACAAATCCCACCTCCAAACCCAAAACCTCCAAAAGAAGGCATAAATCAGAGATAGAGATGAGACCATTGTCGCTGCCTCCTAGGAAGTTATTGGTGAAGGGGTCCCCATCGGAGGAGACGTCCGATCGAGATAGCTCGTCTTCGAGGTCGGACCCTTGGCTGCCATTTTCTTCCTCCTCGTCCTCGGGGCCGGAAGCGCCGTCGAGGGATTCGACGTCATGGACAGGTTTGGAAGAGAGGAGGTCTCTCTCCTCCTCATCCTTCTCCTGCTGCTTCCGAGAAGCCATCGGCGTTCAGCGGGAATGAGGAGAGGGCGGCAAAGAGAGGAACAGTCGAAGAGTTTCGGGGAAGAAAAGAATAGGGGAAATTAATCACCCACCCTCTTTTAGACCACGCTATAACAAAAAGTCCCCGTTGACCGGTCTTAAAAAGGGGTTTACGACCTATAGCGGAAAACCATAAAAAGGGATGGGACGAGGGAGGGGTTAAAAAGGGGGGTCCACGAGTACATTGCACGTGCCGTGCACGTGATTTATTCAAGAGAGCGGGAGACTGCGGCCGCAGTCCGGCCGTCAGCCGCGACGTTACATGTAATAAATATAGCTGCCTTGCGACATATTATCGTTATAATACGAGTGGGAGATGGGATGATTTAATTATGTGCTTCGTATTCCTAAAATTGGTCATTTTTTGGTTTTTTGCGCTTAAAGCCCTTCTAATTTCCACCGTGCTTAAATTAAAAGAAAACAATAACAAACGCAGAGTAGGGAGAGATGTGGATGGTATTTACGTTTAAAACACTTCTAATTTCCACCGTGTTTTAATTAAGAGAGAACAATAACAAACACAGGGTAGGGAGAGATGTGGATCAGTCCGGCCTCCACTCTAAACCAATCTACCTACATACATACATACATAAATGGAAGCATGAACATGAGTAATTGTGCTTATCCTCTTTTAACAATGAAAATCTAAGTATACACAGAATGGTGGGAAAAAAACGGGAACAAAAAAAAGAAACTGATGAAATCACGCCGGGGAATTTTAGGTCAAAATGGATTAATTATGCAGTTCAAACGAGAAGGTAATTTCGCTGATTCACTTGCAATTCGTGGTAGCCATAGATTGCTGATATTGAGAAATGCACTCCAGTTATATGCCACCAGATAACTTAGCCCATAACTTTCTCTTTGTGCCGTTTACGTGTTATCACGATCTTCCAAGACTGCAAGGATGCAAAAAAGTTATAAGTTCAGACATACTCGTTGCTCTCATAAGTTCAGACAATGCACATGCCAATTAAGTAGCGATTCAAAGATGGTTATCATCTTTTCCTATTTTGATCTTTAGTCCTATTCACTTCCTCGATCCTACAATGATAATCAAGAATTGGCACAACATATGAGACGACGATAAACGTTGCTTGAAATGCAGCTATTTTTCAAGAGAAATTCAGCCATTTAATATCCATCCACCACCATATCAACAGCACGGCAAGGAGCAGAAAGTTTTTTTTACTTTCTTTATAAAAAATAAATTAAAAAAAGAAGAAGAAGAAGAAGAAGATAAGTTTCTTAAAGGCTTGGAAACGTTGAAAGATTGCACGTTATCAAAGACCACTTTGCGGCCTCTTTTCTGAGAAGAGGTATCGACAGATCTTTATACGGCTTAAATTAACCTCATGGAAAACTCACTGTGGTTTAATTTAGAGGATGTCACACAACGCCCAATATTTTCACTTTGGAAAGATTAAGTGGCTGAGATTTTTTTCACGAAAAGAGAATATAAGGGACTTTACGGGACAATGAAACCCCCATTCTCTAAGGAATGAACCATCAACTCACATAGCGGGCGTTTGTTGGCAATAAATGTAAAATATGCGCTCGGAAATAGACAAAAGGAGAAGCACCGTACAATTTATACCTTATGAAGAGAGATTGTTTGCCCTCACAGCATCCTTCACAAGTAGCTTGGACTCCGAATTTATCAAAAACTAATGTTGTTTAGATCAAATCATATTTACTCGGCACCATCAAACGACAACTCATTTTCCTATTAAACGTGCAGAAAGAGCGGCCCCGCACCAAGTGTTAATAAATTTTTTTAATATACAAAATAGAATACACTGAACAAGCGTACCTCGAACGATGAACAATGAGATTAGACTTTATCCGTCCATCCAGAAAAATAATCCACATAAAGGACAAAGCTAGCAAGAGGCAATCACGCAATGGACCCCGTGAATTACATATGCTACAAGAGCAACATGCAAGCCAAAACATCGCAACTTGCAACCATCCGAAAACATGGCAAGTTTCGCCGAACAATGTCCAATTTAGATATATAAAGATCAGCTATCCTGGCTAGCTAACAAGCCCATACGAAGTCGGATAACGCCTATCTTCCACATTTTGCCAGCCACCGATCAATATTTTAACAAAAATTTCAAGTACAATTTGAGCCGTGGAAATCGTCATTACACCAGCACGAGCCGCAAGCATTCATGGGTTGTCTACAGCCACTCGTTCATACATGCAGGGATCATTGAGTGCCATCCTGACGGCGGTAAAGAGGGTCCAAAAATTCCACACTACAACTATCAAGCACAAACATGTGCGAGGATCAGCGGCCAGGATCTCCCTACTTCTAAGAGCATCTCCAGTCTTGATTAATGGATCTCCATAAAATTAGAACCAAGAAAAAAATTACAAAGGGAACAAACCCTTTTTTATTCTGAAGGAGAACAAACGGGACAAGTTGATATCATCAAAATTTATGCTTAAAATACCATGAAGATAATATCATTTTCAAAAAAGTAAAAAGTTATTTAAGACAATTTTTCAAAAGGAAAAGAAGAAATGAGAGAACAGACTGAGGTCACCTTATAACTGCAGGCTTTTGTCTAACAGAGGCCTCCGAGAGTTAGGCATGAACTAAGCTAAGCTTAGGTTTAAGCTTGATGTAACGTATTAGCTAGCCAGGCACATCATGAGCTCAGATAGCCCAGCAAACTAAAGAGAGGAATAACAAATTGTATATGGAAAAAACTTTATTGGATTTTCATTACCAAATAACCCAATCAAGCAACAAAAAGGGGGAAAACCAAAAATAAAGGTAAAGATTATTTCTATATCATTGTTCAGGAGAACTTCGATAGAATGATGTATATTTACCAGCAGTCCAGCAGCTCAGACTTTGCTAAAATAAAACCATTGGCCAGATATTCAGAACAGATCTTTTCTTTTTTTAGAAAACGAAAAGATTAGGATGAACAACTTCAAGAAAAGTAGCAGATTAAAAATATTCAAAATAAACTGACAGAAGTCCAACTGATGTAACATGGAAATAACTAGCACATATTTACTGAAAAGGCTACAATCCAAGTATTACATGCAGTGAAACTGAGTTCCAACTGGAGGGGCATGCCATTATTGGTGGATGCTAAGAGTTGTTCAACACAGATGATCACTTCTGTATCACCTCAACACAGCCTTGGTCAAATCATCTGAAAGTGAATCCTAGGTTCTTCGGTGTTAAGCATGCTGATTTTTTTTTTTTTTTTTAAAAAAAAACCATGGCTGAACCTGATCGGGTTGCCTACGTACCCCTTCATAAGGGGGATCAAGCCATACGTAGTTCTTTTTAAGTTTTAAAACGCAGCGGAAAAATCGAATCAAACAATTTAATTCATGCATGCTTACAAGATCAAATCTAGAAATCAGCACCTTAAGAACACATAGGATTATGCCGGAATCGTTTAAACAATTATGCTAAAACTTTTATGCATGATTAACTATCAGATCTGAAATTTAAGAACTCTATTCCGATTAATCTCCGAATATCCATTGAATGGATTCTGGAGATATCTCCGTGAGGAGCCCCAAAAGAGGGTAAAACCTCGGGGAATCAGACCTAGATCTTGACACCATAATAAAAGATTAATGTAGGATTAATACCTTTTATGATGGAAGAAACTTGTGGATCTGATCCTCGACTTCGCAGCCACGCACACGAATGGCCTCTACGAGAAGTCCACGCGAAGTTCCTGAAGAGATCCAATCCTGCGGAAGTGCTAGCTTGCGCAGAATTTCTTGAAAGCTGAAATCTGCCCGTCGGGATTCAATCAACTCTTGATCAATCGTCTTGAAGCAGATGGAGATGAGGTTTGTAAGAGAAGTAGAGGACTCAGATCTGATCTTGAATCTTCTAGATATTCACCCTGAAAACCCTATCTAAAATGGAGAAGAAGAGGAAGAGGAGGCGGGTGAGGAAGAAGGCTGCAATGGATCTGTTTTTGGTGCCCATGTTTGACCCCTTTTAATGGCCTCCGAATTTTCATTCAAATTTCGAAATTTATTTTCAGAAAACCTCTTTTAGTTGGCACATGCAAAGGAATAGGAACAACCCAAATCAGATCTCAACCAAATCTGATTTAAATTCAAATTTTAAACACATGTGCAAGAGGGAAGGAATTTGAAATCCATGCGGCAAGGTAAAACACTTCATAATTTCGAAATCACCTCTTGAAATTCAAATTTAATCCATTCAAAAACTCATACGCCACCTTGGCTGATGGTTTGAATGATTAAAATCATTTAACACATTGCTTAATGTTTGAATTTAAATTCAAATAACAAACAATGTCGCCATGTGTCAAGCAATGGGTCCATGTGCCATGCAATAATTTTGGTTTATTTAAAATTCATGAAATCCAATTCCATGTCACCAATAATTGCCACATCATCTGAGCCTAATCCTCTTGGGTTGCACCTAATCAAATTTGGTCAAACCCAAATTAAAACAAAGCAATTTGGTTGAACCCAATCTAATCAAGTCAGACCCTGATTGAGCTCAAATTGAATCCAATTCAATTTTGGCTCATGCAAACTCAATCAAATTGAATTAATTACTTTGTGTTGGACCTAATCCAATTAGGTCAATCCCCAATTAAGAACAAATTAATTTAAAATTAATTTGATCAGCTTAAGTCCTTTTTGGTTCTAACCTAATCCAATCAGGTCAAAATCCTGATTGAGCCCAAACTTGAATCCAATTCAATTTGGCTCATCCTTAGCACAATTACTCAATCAAATTGAGTTTATTAGTAATTTAATTACTAATTAATCCTTCAATAATTACTTTAATTATCTTATAAGATAATTTGCCAATCAAATTGACCAAATTATCCCTGAATGATTCTTAATCATTCATCAGCTTTCTTGATCAATCAGGAATCTTCTATGCGTGTGACCTCATAGGTTCGAACCTAAGCCGGTAGTATAGGAACAATTTCCTACACTAATTGATGTGACCATCTAGCAATGGTACCCAACGTCCGGATAGGCCGAATATATGCGAAGCAAATATTCTGGAACCCTGAACTATGGTTACTGTATAATTCAATCCCTTTGACTCCTAATGCCAGGATGACTTAGAGCTCACTGTCAACCCTATAATTAGTACATCCATTATGTGATTAACTTTAGATATCCCGTGACTCCTCACTGGGATTACCCTGGCCAAGGTTTTGCTAAATTAATCACAAGACATTATCTCCTGTTTTCAGGAGGGGTCAATTCCATCTTGACTCACAACTGACTACGCAAGTACTTGACTGCACCCAGTGACCTTCCGTCACTGAATTAGAAATTCAGATAGTCCGGTACCAAAGTACAGTGAGTTGCTTCTAGTCACAGGTTGCGGTCTCAGGTCAGAGGGCCAAACTTATACCCATATCCACTCGGAACATCTCTCGACAGTAGAGCATTCCGGAATTGGTCACGTTCAGTGAAATGTACTCCTACACTTCACCTGTGTGGCATACCAGTGTCTCCACACTCCTTGGTTAAGAGGACAACCAACGTATATGTCACATAACGACCTAATCTCGATAATGCTGTCGTCCTAGTAACAACATATCATTTGGTCGCGAACAAGTTTAAGAACTCAAAGATAAATCCTCCTTTATCATAACATAAGTCCTAAGGACTTCATCATATAAGAGTTCATTTGAAGATGAAATGATGAATAATGCCGAATAACACTTTATTAATTTGTCAATTCATTTACAAAATTCAATCATCAATATGCTGACGATTGACATTTAGGATACAAATCCCAACAACTCCCACTTAGCCTAATGCCAATCGGCACAGTATCTAATACCCATCTTCGACTTGTGTTCGTCGAACTCTTTGATGCCGAGGACTTTGGTAAATGAGTCAGCCAGATTTTCTTTTGTGTCGATCTTCTGAAGATCAATATCACCTCGTTCGACGATCTCTCGAACCAAGTGGTAGCGACGTAGAATATGTTTGGTCCGCTGATGTGCTTTGGGTTCTCTTGCTTGAGCTATGGCTCCAGTATTGTCACAAAATACAGGCACTGGACCATCAATTGAGGGTGTCACTCCAAGCTCGGTGATGAACTTTCGCAACCATACAGCTTCCTTGGCGGCATCAGATGCTGCGATATATTCTGCTTCACATGTAGAATCTGCCACTGTATGCTGCTTGGAACTCTTCCAGCAGATGGCCCCACCCTTAAGAGTGAAGATATATCCCGACACGCTCTTGCTATCATCTTGATCTGACTGAAAACTTGAATCGGTATATCCTTCAAGTTTTAAGTCAGAATCACTGTAGACAAGCCACTGATCTTTAGTATTTCTCAAATACTTAAGGATGGTTTTGACAACCTTCCAGTGGTTGCTACCTGGATCAGACTGGTATCGACTCACTACTCCTAGTGAGTATGCCACGTCTGGTCTAGTACATGTCATGGCATACATTATAGATCCCACTGCCGAAGCATATGGAGTTCTATCCATACTCTCTCTTTCTTGCGAGGTTGTCGGACAATCCCTTTTAGAGAGGTTAATTCCATGGCCCATTGGAAGATAGCCTTTCTTGGAATTAATCATACTGAACCTTTTCAGTATAGTATCAATGTATGTGGATTGGGATAATCCAAGCAATCTTCTAGATCTATCTCTATAGATCTTCATCCCTAGGATGTAAGATGCTTCTCCCAAATCCTTCATGGCAAATTGAGATGACAGCCAAACCTTTATTCCTTGTAATGCAGGAATGTCATTCCCGATTAAAAGAATGTCATCCACATACAAAACAAGAAATATAATAATTGAACCATTTGCCCATTTATAAATGCAAGGTTCCTCTTCATTCTTAATGAAGCCATATGATTTGATCACCTTATCAAATCGTATGTTCCAACTCCGTGAAGCTTGCTTTAATCCATAAATGGATTTTTGAAGCTTGCACACCTTAGACTCATCTGCAGATATAAAACCTTCAGGTTGCATCATATACACCTCTTCTTCTAAATCTCCATTTAGAAAAGCAGTTTTAACATCCATCTGCCAGATCTCATAATCTAAGTGTGCTGCTATCGCAAGCATAATCCGAATGGATTTGAGCATTGCCACAGGAGAAAACGTCTCGTCATAGTCAATACCATAACGTTGACGATATCCCTTGGCAACCAGACGGGCTTTATAGGTCTCTACTTTTCCGTCTGCGCCCCGTTTCCTTTTGAATATCCACTTACACCCTATGGGTTTAATTCCTTCGGGTGGGTCAACTAATGTCCAAACATCATTGACCTTCATGGATTTCATTTCGGATTGCATGGCTCCAAGCCATTTATCAGAGTCATACCTCTGCATTGCATCCATATATGTGATCGGATCCTCATCGTTTTCATCAAGTTCGATAGGATCCCCATCCCGGACCAAGAAACCGTAGTATCTGTCCGGCTGACGTGGTACTCTACCCGATCGCCTTAATGGTACATCTAATATGGGTTCTGGATCTGATCTAATCAAATCCGACTCAACTGGTTCAGTAGATGGTGTCGGATCTTCTACATGTTGAACTTCTCTAAGCTCAACATTAGAGCTATTTGTTCCTTCACCAAGGAATTCCTTTTCTAAGAAAATTGCTCTATTGCTTACGAACAACTTTTGTTCTTCAGCAAAGTAGAAGTAATATCCTTTAGTTTCTTTAGGGTAACCAACAAAGAAACATTTGTCAGACTTGGGTTCAAGTTTGTCTGTCTTCAAACGTTTGACGTACGCCGGACACCCCCAAATCCTAAGGTGAGAGAGCATCGGCTTACGTCCAGTCCACATCTCATGTGGTGTTTTATTTACAGACTTACTTGGAACCTTATTTAGAATATAGCAGGCTGACTCAAGAGCATATCCCCAAAAGGATATGGGCAGATTAGCAAACCCCATCATGGATCGAACCATGTCTAACAGAGTTCGATTTCTCCTTTCTGACACACCATTATATTGTGGTGTACCAGGAGGAGTCCATTGAGAGAGAATCCCATTTTCTCCTAGATATGTCAAAAATTCACTGGAGAGGTATTCACCTCCTCGATCTGATCGAAGAGTTTTAATACACTTTCCAGTTTGTTTTTCTACTTCATTACGATATAATTTGAACATTTCAAATGATTCAGATTTATGTCTCATTAAATAGACATAACCATACCTAGAAAGGTCGTCTGTAAACGTAATGAAATATGAATACCCACCTCTAGCATCTGTGCTCATTGGCCCACATACATCAGAATGTACAAGGGTCAATAAATCACTGGCTCGTTCACCTTTTCCGGTAAAAGGTGATTTGGTCATTTTACCAAGAAGACATGATTCACAGGTTGTCAATGATTCACAATCATTAAAATCAAGGATTCCCTCTTTACTTAACCTGTTCATCCTGTTCTTGTTAATATGACCTAGCCTATGATGCCAAAGGTAGACATCCGTGACATTATCTATTCTAGGGCGCTTATTGGATTTATACATTACATGAACAGGCTGTGACAAAATGTAAATGCCATTACTCAGAATTCCATTCATTACAACAACACCATTCCAAATGACATTGCAATAATCCTTTTTTATTGATATTTCATAACCATTTTTGGCCAAAAGGCCTACAGAAATGATATTCAATAGAAAACTTGGACAATAGTGACAATCACTAAGGACATTTACATGAGAGCTGAATTTAAGTTTAAGAATTCCTAAAGCTAGAACTGGAACTGGTCTTCCATCTCCAACATTCAGGAACCTTTCTCCTTCTTCAAATCTCTTACTGACTTGTAGCCCCTGCAACAAATTGCAAATATTAAAAGGACTACCGGTATCCAATACCCAGGTCGAATTATCACAAATAGAAAAATTGCAAGGTGTTATCATATAAGTACCTTGATTGGCAACTGATTGCCCATTTTTCTTAGGCCGGTTCGGATCGAGGGATGCAATGTAAAGAGGACAGTTCCTCTTCCAATGTCCTTGCTTCTTGCAGAAGAAGCACTCCGCCTTTCTCTGATCAGCCTTTTTATTCTTTTTCTGACTAGGCTGAGCATGGTGCACCTGTTTCTTTTGGATTTTATTTTTCTTTTTTCCTTTCTTAAAGGAGCGACCCTTGGATGAACCTCCCACTAAGTTCACCGTCTTCTTAAGAAGTTGGTGATCATTCTCAAACGTTTGTAGTAACCCCAACAATTGGTGATAATTCACTACAGGTTTCGTCATACGAAAATGAGTGAGAAAAGGACGGTATGATCCAGGCAATGAGTTTAGTATGGCATCCTTCCCCAATTGATCATGAAGGGGAAAGCCAAGAGAGCTTAGACGCTCGATCAACTCAATCATGTACAGTACATGATCAGTTATCGAGGTCCCATCTTTCATTCGGGCGCTGAAGATGGCACAACTAGTTTTGTGCCTCTCAACGTCGTCAGGAACGCCGAATGATTCATTCAACACTTGAATGATATCTTCCGGCTGCGTATTCTCAAAACGCCTACTAAACTCATCACTCATTGCTGCCAACATGATGCATCGAACAGTGATCCGGTCACTGAGCCACTTCTGATAAGTGTCTCTGGCCGATCTTGATGCATTAGCAGCGGGTTGCTCAGGTGCTTGATCCGTTATCACATAAAGGATCCTCTCATGCTCTAGCACTATTTTCAGTTTCCTATGCCAATTATTGAAATTTGGACCAGTCAACTTGTCATTGTCCAACAATGAGCGAAGTGACAAATGAGTGGCCATTTCTGCATAAAAAGAAAATTTGGCTATTAGTATATGAATTGACTAAACTCAATAGACTTGGACTTTAGTCTAAAGGTATTCCCACTATTTTATACAAATTGGTAGCCTCTACCTCTAATTCGAAAAATTACTCCTAATTCTTTAGTGGGCACTAGAACCCAATAGATCACATATAGGCCCGAGTGTGGCTCGGCCAACCCATATGCACCTATTGGTAGGTTCTTAACCAATTGCTTCACCAAGCAACTTCTAGTGATGATTTTGCCCTAGGTTTTCCGGCAGGCGTGTGGCGCCTCCACCGAATACCCTAGTCAGGTCCAACCATTAAATGATAGGGTTAAGTCTAATCAACTAATAGACGACCAAGCCCGAGTGTGGCTCGGCTCACCTGATCGCCTATTGAAGGTACACTTAACTCATCATATATTGAATGACAATTCCAATGCTTGATAAGTACCAGGCGTGTCGCGCCTCCAATAATTATCAAAACATTGGACCCATTATCACCCAACTTAATGGGAGGCTATGACCTAGTTATCTCCATAACCATTTCATTTTAAGGACCTAATAATTTTAGAGGATTTCATAATTAGGATAGATGAGAAGATCCGGTTAGTCTAATTTCTCCCACTGACTTCACCAAATCAGATTAGACTCAAACCGGTTAAGGAGACACCTAAATCAGTCAAACTGATTTTCCTTATAGGCATGGGCTAACTCGAATCATTAAGTGATCCAATCAAAATGTGATTGACCATGTCGGCCAGGTAAGTGAGATCGGTGGAAGGGATATGCCATTAACTCGGCAAAGACGAATCAGTGCGAGTAGCTCCCAATTAAAAACCACCGGTCAAAACTGCCAAACTTACCTTAGACACCGACTGGTTAATCAATTTCGATTTGATTACTCAAATGACTCGGGCTACACCTCTGAGCCTAAATCAAGTTCCATCTTGGTCTAATCAAAGACATGGACTTGATCCATCTACAACTATTGTAAATTGATCTAGAATTTTCTTGACCTAATCTAGTTACTACTTAATTAGATTTGATCAATTAATTCTATTTCTCCATGTATGATTCTAACCTTAGGTCTAACCCAATCCTAAGAATTTGATTCAAGCTAACCCATATGCCCAAAGAATTATGCAATGTCAATTAATTGAGTTACAATTCTATTTCATAACACTTAATTCTCAATTAAGTTTAGACTTATGAAAGTTTTGATCATTGCATATTTCTTTTTAATTACATATTAATTACAATCTTTCAGTTCTTAAAACATATTTTCAGATCTGAGTTTTTGTAATTAATCACATGTAATCAGATTTAATTCATGTTTAAGTCATTATGTTTTATGTTCATGCATCACATATACATAACAACATGAATTAATACAAACAACATACATCTTATGTATTTTTTTTTTTCACTTTTATTTTCAGATCTGATTTGTTCATTAAAATCAGAGATCATATGAATCATAAACTTTATTTAGATCTAATCTAAACAATATTATGATTTTAGATTTATTCATGTTACTAATCCTAACACAAACATGCATCATATGCATCCAAAATTTCAGATCTACTTAATCATGCATAATCAGCAATTAAATCAATCATAAAAAGCACTTTAGATCTAATCTAAACATGTTAATGATTTCAGATTTAATTGCAAGAATTAAAACATAAAAGTTTAAACATAAACCTGGCTCTGATACCACTGAAAGTGAATCCTAGGTTCTTCGGTGTTAAGCATGCTGATTTTTTTTTTTTTTTTTAAAAAAAAACCATGGCTGAACCTGATCGGGTTGCCTACGTACCCCTTCATAAGGGGGATCAAGCCATACGTAGTTCTTTTTAAGTTTTAAAACGCAGCGGAAAAATCGAATCAAACAATTTAATTCATGCATGCTTACAAGATCAAATCTAGAAATCAGCACCTTAAGAACACATAGGATTATGCCGGAATCGTTTAAACAATTATGCTAAAACTTTTATGCATGATTAACTATCAGATCTGAAATTTAAGAACTCTATTCCGATTAATCTCCGAATATCCATTGAATGGATTCTGGAGATATCTCCGTGAGGAGCCCCAAAAGAGGGTAAAACCTCGGGGAATCAGACCTAGATCTTGACACCATAATAAAAGATTAATGTAGGATTAATACCTTTTATGATGGAAGAAACTTGTGGATCTGATCCTCGACTTCGCAGCCACGCACACGAATGGCCTCTACGAGAAGTCCACGCGAAGTTCCTGAAGAGATCCAATCCTGCGGAAGTGCTAGCTTGCGCAGAATTTCTTGAAAGCTGAAATCTGCCCGTCGGGATTCAATCAACTCTTGATCAATCGTCTTGAAGCAGATGGAGATGAGGTTTGTAAGAGAAGTAGAGGACTCAGATCTGATCTTGAATCTTCTAGATATTCACCCTGAAAACCCTATCTAAAATGGAGAAGAAGAGGAAGAGGAGGCGGGTGAGGAAGAAGGCTGCAATGGATCTGTTTTTGGTGCCCATGTTTGACCCCTTTTAATGGCCTCCGAATTTTCATTCAAATTTCGAAATTTATTTTCAGAAAACCTCTTTTAGTTGGCACATGCAAAGGAATAGGAACAACCCAAATCAGATCTCAACCAAATCTGATTTAAATTCAAATTTTAAACACATGTGCAAGAGGGAAGGAATTTGAAATCCATGCGGCAAGGTAAAACACTTCATAATTTCGAAATCACCTCTTGAAATTCAAATTTAATCCATTCAAAAACTCATACGCCACCTTGGCTGATGGTTTGAATGATTAAAATCATTTAACACATTGCTTAATGTTTGAATTTAAATTCAAATAACAAACAATGTCGCCATGTGTCAAGCAATGGGTCCATGTGCCATGCAATAATTTTGGTTTATTTAAAATTCATGAAATCCAATTCCATGTCACCAATAATTGCCACATCATCTGAGCCTAATCCTCTTGGGTTGCACCTAATCAAATTTGGTCAAACCCAAATTAAAACAAAGCAATTTGGTTGAACCCAATCTAATCAAGTCAGACCCTGATTGAGCTCAAATTGAATCCAATTCAATTTTGGCTCATGCAAACTCAATCAAATTGAATTAATTACTTTGTGTTGGACCTAATCCAATTAGGTCAATCCCCAATTAAGAACAAATTAATTTAAAATTAATTTGATCAGCTTAAGTCCTTTTTGGTTCTAACCTAATCCAATCAGGTCAAAATCCTGATTGAGCCCAAACTTGAATCCAATTCAATTTGGCTCATCCTTAGCACAATTACTCAATCAAATTGAGTTTATTAGTAATTTAATTACTAATTAATCCTTCAATAATTACTTTAATTATCTTATAAGATAATTTGCCAATCAAATTGACCAAATTATCCCTGAATGATTCTTAATCATTCATCAGCTTTCTTGATCAATCAGGAATCTTCTATGCGTGTGACCTCATAGGTTCGAACCTAAGCCGGTAGTATAGGAACAATTTCCTACACTAATTGATGTGACCATCTAGCAATGGTACCCAACGTCCGGATAGGCCGAATATATGCGAAGCAAATATTCTGGAACCCTGAACTATGGTTACTGTATAATTCAATCCCTTTGACTCCTAATGCCAGGATGACTTAGAGCTCACTGTCAACCCTATAATTAGTACATCCATTATGTGATTAACTTTAGATATCCCGTGACTCCTCACTGGGATTACCCTGGCCAAGGTTTTGCTAAATTAATCACAAGACATTATCTCCTGTTTTCAGGAGGGGTCAATTCCATCTTGACTCACAACTGACTACGCAAGTACTTGACTGCACCCAGTGACCTTCCGTCACTGAATTAGAAATTCAGATAGTCCGGTACCAAAGTACAGTGAGTTGCTTCTAGTCACAGGTTGCGGTCTCAGGTCAGAGGGCCAAACTTATACCCATATCCACTCGGAACATCTCTCGACAGTAGAGCATTCCGGAATTGGTCACGTTCAGTGAAATGTACTCCTACACTTCACCTGTGTGGCATACCAGTGTCTCCACACTCCTTGGTTAAGAGGACAACCAACGTATATGTCACATAACGACCTAATCTCGATAATGCTGTCGTCCTAGTAACAACATATCATTTGGTCGCGAACAAGTTTAAGAACTCAAAGATAAATCCTCCTTTATCATAACATAAGTCCTAAGGACTTCATCATATAAGAGTTCATTTGAAGATGAAATGATGAATAATGCCGAATAACACTTTATTAATTTGTCAATTCATTTACAAAATTCAATCATCAATATGCTGACGATTGACATTTAGGATACAAATCCCAACATCATCTGCCAAGAATGAGTCTCTAGGTCCACTATGAGTGGCATCCCGCTCCAATGGAAACTCTTCTTTCCACCATGCAGTGAGCCTAAATCACTCCCTTACTGAAACTGTTATCTAGTAAACCATTTTGCCGGCTCACTATAACATGAAAACGTGCGCTAAATAGTAAAAACTTGAAATTCTTAAGGGTTAAAAAAAACCCTCTGCTGCAGAACCAGCACGAAACAATGGAAGCCACAGTCAACATAATACTAATGTTGAGTAGCTTTTGTTCAACGTTTCAGGTTGCTACCAGCTAAAACAGAAATTAGTATTGTCCCAACCTGTCAAAATTTCAGACTAGAAAATCTAGCCGTGCCGCCATACAAAACTTAAGAACCAAAGGGCACACATAAAGGCCTAAAATATTGATGCTACAGCATTCTACAGAGTACATCCCAAGCTACATGAAATTCTAAAGTCTACAAATAACCAAACAAAAAAACACAATCCATAGATCATCTAGTTCGGGTTTCTAAACATTACATGACTCTGATAGCACTCTAAATAAGCAAACTAGCAAGCCGGAGCTCAACAGTCTGAGAGACCCTTCTATAGCATCTACGGAACCTGGCACAACCTTGCATCCCAGTAACTAGTGAAACCTGTAATGAAAAATGTCTATAACAAAGTTTAGCTGGAAGAAACTGGCCTCTTTCCTACCTTGCATATGGGTGATATCGACCAGCACCACCACCATAGCCTGCCCTACTACCATACAGTCCACCAGAGCCATAACCAGCACTTGGGCCAGAATCATATCCACCACCATAGCTAGAACTTCCATACCCACCAAATCCCTCGTCGCCACGCCCATAGCCACCTAAGCCCCCTCCACCATATCCCCCACCAAACCCTCCATATGATCCAAGGCGACTGGAGTAACCAAGAGAAGATTCTCCTCGGTAACCCCCTAATCCTCCACCAAAACCACCATATCCACCACCAAATTCACCACCACCAGCACCATAGCCACCATAACCACCAAACCTACCACCAAGACCTCCAGAGGTCCTATAGGAAGCCGGGCCAAATTCGCCGCCACCAAAACTGCTATAAGAGTTGCCAAAATCACCAAAGCCATCACCAAAAGAACGAGACCTAGGTTCACTACCATATGCATGAGGTGGTGGGTTTGAGGCTTTCTTTGGTTCAGCCTTCTTGATCTCCACCTACAACAAAGCAACAGCATTAACCTAATTCCTGTTACACAGTCTAGTAAGCCTCGTCTCAGGAATATAATTGAACCTACAGTAACCTTAAACCTAAGAACATAATAAATTTGACAAAAATCAGTGATATACGCAAAATCATATGAAGTATAATAGCTCTATAAACCACAATGAAACAAAAACAATGCATGACAGGGAGCACACCAAAATCAGGTTCAGTTCCATATCCTTCATATAAGGTTGCAGAAAACTCACCTGAGAACCAGCCAGATCAATCATATTGCCCTTCGTTAATAAATCATCTACAACTTGTTCAGAATCAAAAATAATAAAGCCAAAGCCTCGAGGGCGGTTGGTTGCATGATCACGTATAATCTGGTGATCAACCACTTTCCCATATTTTGAAAAGAAATCCTTGAATTCATCTAATCAATAGATAAAGCACCAAAAAGAATGAGCAGCAAGCAATAGAAACATTCAGGAAGTGTATAATATTTGCTCAAAAAAAACATAATATATAAACTAAATTACCTTCTGTAACCATTGATGGGATCCCACCAACAAAGATCTTTTTTGTTTTAAAATCCTTCGATTGCACAGAGCCTTTTGGGATGGTTCTTTTGATTTCAACCTGTAGGTCACAACTCATCAGCTACCAAGTGTTTAAATATTTGGAACCACAACAATATTACTTTACCTCCCACATTATCATCCAGCACTAGCTACTGAAATACATGCATAAGAAACAGTATAACATATAAAAGACTTGAAAATGATCAAGCTAAAGCAAACTCAAAAGAAAATGAGGAAAAGAATTAACAAGCAAAATTAAAAAGAAAAGAATGCAGTACGGCATCCAATCAGCAAGATGTATGGCATATATTCTATTGGTACGCAGATGTGCAAGAAGCATGCAGTCATAGTTTACAAGGCTGCAACTAATGTTATTGCTAGAAGAGGAGGAGGAAGAAGAAAGGACTGACATAGAGGCGTTCTAGTCAGTTGCAACTAATCTCCCATCACTGAAGATGTTGTTACCTAGCCCGAAACTTCACCTACAATCTCTTTCTAATAACTCAATTGTACTTTTGCTTAAAGGAAAATTGAAGAAGAGGATCTGGTGCCACTTAAGTATACAGCTCCTAACATGGAAGGCCAGACAAAGCCTACAAATAGTTGCATAATACAAAACCATATTTCTAAGACTTAACCAACAAATCACAATCCAAACATTTAGCAAAATTAACAATGGGTCAAAGACAGCTTAAAGTAATCAGTGCAAAAAATGATTTCACAAACATTGGGGATATGTTGCACATGACCAAAAATCAATAAGCACAAGCCCATAAAACAACGGGATGAACAATACATGCTGGATTACTTGGTGAATAAATAAAAAGACTATACATGAAGGCAACTGCACTTCATCAAAGAAATTGCTAGAGAGCAAATTGCTCGAGCAGGTTAGCTAGAAGCAAACTAAACCACATATGGTCATTATTTCTGTTGGGGGAAAAAACCCCAAAGTCATACCACCACGGAGGCGCTCGGCCAAAAAGCGCCGACCAGAAAGGAGCTCGGCCAAAGAGTGCCGACCAGAGAGCACCAACCAGAGGGGTGCTCGGCTAGAGAGCGCCAATCTGAAAAGATGCTCGGCCCAAGAATGCCGACCGGAGCGCCAAGAGGCGCTCGGACCAACCAAAGTCCCAAGTAGGGATGCTCGGCTAGAAAGAGCCGACCAGGAAGACGCTCGACTAAAGAGCGCCGACCAGAGAGAGCGCCAAGAGGCGCCCAATCAAAATAGCCAAGTAGAGATGCTCGGATAGGAACAGCCGACCAGCGGACGCCGACCAGAGAAGCGCTCAACTAGAAAGCGCTGACTAGAGAGCGCCAAATAGAGGCGCTCGGCTAGGAGGTACTCGCCCAAAGGGCGCCGAGCAGTACTATGAAGCAACCCCGCCACAGGGCGCCCCATTGGGCGACCAGCTCGGCTCGGCACCCCTGCCGAGCCGATTGCCTTGGACCAAATGTTCAACTTCTGCCTAACCCTCTAAGCCTGAGGGACCTGACAACTCCACTACAACCTGCCGCTATCTCCAAGCCATCAAGGCATAAGATCTCCGCAGGTATTCGGCACGACCTGCCATTAATGCATGAAACCCCCTCGAGTCTCCGATGCACTCAGTCATTTAATGAACACGGCTCAAGGCGATCTCCGGATCACCGAACCATCAAAGCGTATGGCTCTCCCTGACCGCCGGTTCACTCGGTAATAAATGCACTTACCATCCACGGACCCCAGGCCTACCACGGCCGGCGGTTCTACCACCCCAACAGGTCCGATCGACCGTGACAACTCTCTGGTTCCGGTCTGATTCGGCCTTATTTTCCACCACGCCATTAATGGGCCAAATCGTGCCCAATTATTACAAAACAGGACAAACCTCCTGTCACCTCCCAGGTAACAAAAATCCTCCTATAAAAGGAAACCTGGGGGGAAAAGGGAAAAGGGAGGAAAAACCGGGGGCCCCGGGACAGAACCCTCCTGGACCGGGTGAAAAGAAGCAAACAGCACAGACACAATAGAGGATATCACCCTCTTCATCTTCTTCATCTTATTCAAATATTCCGGCTGTCCTCTCCATATACTCTCTTCCTTGCTCTCTCCACATATCTGCCCCCTCTGACTTAAGCATCGGAGGGCCGGCGCCGGGAAGCCCGGCCACCGGCTTTTTTGCAGGACTTACACCCCTCCAGGAGGACGTCACCGGCCGGCGCACCGCCGTCCGCCCTTCCGGCAGCGGAGCTCCTCCTTCCCCTGGCTTCGCGGCAGCCCCCGGGTCCAATTTCCAGCAACAGTTGGCGCTAGAGGAAGGGCACCGAGTTCGCTGCCATGAAGCTAAGAAGCAAAGGGGCTTCCAACGCCTCTCGACGTCCTCCACCCAGCCCTGGGCATTCCGTCCGGAACTCACCACTTCCGGCCGAGTCAACCCCTCTTGGCTACCGCTGTCCAAAGCTTGCAACCCAGGGGCATCCCAACGGCACCGCCTCCTCCGGCTCCAGCTCAACCGGAGCCTCCTACAAGCGGACTTCCCCTTCGAGGTCAGGACTCCCAAGTCCAGGCCTCCCTCTGGAGAGAGCACCCAGCCAGAGGCTATGGAGGCTGGCCACAGCCTTCAGAAGCTGAGTCGGTTCCAGGGCAACCTGCGCTCGAATGAACCGCTGCAGCGATCCTCCAGAATGATGAACTCGACAAGAAGGTCGAGAAGCTGGAGCGCCAAATCCAGGCACTCCACGGGAGAAAATCAGGACATGATAACGACTTCGAGTTCACTACGAAGTCTCCCTTCTCCCCGGAGATCGAAGATGAACCGGTCCCACTACGGTTCAAGATGCCCCAGGTGGAGCCCTACAACGGCAAGGCTGATCCCCTGGACCACCTGGAGAGTTACCGAGTCTTAATGGCCCTACAAGGAGCCTCGGAGGCCATGATGTGCAAAGCTTTTCCGGCGACACTCCGAGGGCCAGCCCGGCTTTGGTTCACCGGGCTGAAGCCGAGTACTGTCTCTTCCTTTGAGCAGCTCGGCAGACAATTTGCTGGCAACTTTGCCGCCAGCCAGCCCCAGCGGCGAACATCCGACTCCCTCCTTGACATCAAACAAAAGGAGGGAGAATCCTTCAAGGAGTACTTGGACCGGTTCACCGCCGCAACATGGGAGGTCCGGGAGCTTGACCAGTCAATCGCCATGTCAGCATTGAAGACTGGAGCCCGGTCCTACAGATTCCTCTTCTCGATCGAGAAGAATTTCCCCATAGACCTCACCGAAATGTTCGCTCGGGCGCGGAAGTATGCCAAGGCAGAAGAGGCCGTGGCAGTTAGGCGGGGTGGGACCGAGCAGAACCCCAAGAAAAGATGCCGCGAGGAGCGCGGCCGGCCCAGAAGCCCGTCTCCGTGACGAGCTAAGAATCCGCCCCGCCCGAAGAGTCCACCCCGGTTGAGAGGACCGCCACAGCAGAGGTCACCACTCCGCCCGAGGTTCCCACTGCAGGCCCGTGCACCCCAAGGGAGGTATGAAAAGTATACTCCCCTCAATGCTCCTCGGGCTGAAATCCTCATGGAAATTGAGAGCCGGGATTGCATCCGGCTCCCCCCTCCAAAGCCAGACACCAGAATCCGGCGTGATCTCCGGAAGTATTGCCGTTTTCACCAGGATCACGGCCATGATACCGAGGATTGTTATCAGCTCCGAAATGAGATCGAAGTACTCATTCGCCGAGGGGTGCTCGATCGGTTTGTGCAAGGCCGGCGTGAAGGGAAGAAGCCAGCCGAAGGAGCAGCACAGCCTGAAGGTTCAAATGCCAACAGGCCCATCGCCGGCGTCATCAACACTATCCGAGGCGGAACCTCGGCTGGGGAAGCCTCAGGGGAAGAAGCCTCCTCGAAGCGCCCGCGCACCTCTGAAGCCATCTCCTTCTCAGATGACGATCTAGAGGGAGTCGAAACTCCCCATGATGACGCCATGGTCATCTCCATGATCATAAATAAATTTGATGTAAAACGCATCCTGGTTGATAATGGAAGCTCGGCGAATGTTTTGTATTTTGGTGCTTATTGTAAAATGGGGATGACAAAAGAACAGCTACGGAGAATGAATGCTCCGCTAGTTGGATTCACTGGGGATTCAGTCCCAGTAGAGGGCGAGATCGACCTTCTGGTCACAGCCGGGCTCGCCCCTCGTGAAAGTACCGTGGGTATGAGCTTCCTTGTGATACGCCTGCCCTCGGTTTACAACGCCATCCTCGGAAGGCCAGGACTCAACGCCCTCCGAGCAGCGGTCTCAACTCACCACCTGCTGATGCGATTCCCCACCAGCCAGGGAGTCGGTGAAGCCCGAGGGGACCAAATGGTGGCAAGGCGATGCTACCTAGCGACCCACGAGGCAAGACGACCAGCCGAGGTGCCTGCCCCAACGACTGACCAGTCCTCAACTGAAGTTATGGAGGCACGGGTCAACCCCCAGAAAGAGCGGATAGAGCCTGGTGAGTTGTTAATTCAAGTTCCCTTACGAGAGAACTTTTCCGAGCTAACCGTGCAGGTCGGCTCTGGCCTTGGCGAACACGAGAGGAGTCGCCTCGTCAACTTCCTACGAGACAACATGGATGTCTTCGCATGGTCGCCTGCAGACATACCAGGGATAGATCCAGAGATCATGGTCCACCGGCTCCAAGTAAAGCCGACCTGCAAGCCCGTGCGACAAAAGAAGCGAGGCGCCGCTCCTGAACGACAACGAGCAGCAGCCGAGGAGGTCGGCAAGCTCCTTGAAGCCGGCTTCATCCGGGAGATATCCTACCCGGAATGGCTCGCCAATGTGGTCCTCGTCAAAAAAGCTAGCGGAAAGTGGCGTATGTGCGTGGACTACACCGACCTGAATAAAGCCTGCCCGAAAGACAGCTTTCCACTTCCCAGCATCGACCAGCTCGTGGACTCCACCTCGGGTCACGAGCTGCTGGCATTCATGGACGCCTTTTCCGGATATAACCAGATCCGCATGGCGCCAGAAGATGAGGAAAAGACAGCCTTCATCACCGACGGGGGAACCTACTGCTACAAAGTGATGCCGTTCAGCCTAAAAAATGCCGGGGCAACTTATCAAAGGCTGGTCAGCCGGATCTTCAAAGACCAAATAGGCCGAAACATGGAGGTCTACGTGGATGACATGCTGGTAAAAAGCAAGGCGGCGCAAGACCACATAGCCGACCTCAATGAAGCATTCTCCACACTCTGAAAATACCAGATGAAGCTCAACCAAGCTAAATGTGCATTCGGGGTCACCTCCGGCAAATTCCTCGGCTTCATCATTACACAACGAGGAATTGAGGCCAATCCAGAGAAGATCCGAGCCCTCCAAGGGATGACGCCTCCCAGGACGGTCAAGGAGGTACAGCGGCTCACAGGCCGAGTGGCAGCCCTCGGGAGATTTATCTCCCGCTCGGCCGAGCGCTGCTTTCCATTCTTTGCAGCCCTCAAGAAGCCGAAGAGCTTCTTGTGGTCGGACGAGTGCCAGCAATCTTTTGAAGAGCTCAAGCACCTGCTGGCTTCCCCTCCCCTGCTCACGAAGCCTCAACAGGGTGAGCTCCTCTACTTGTATCTAGCTGTCTCCCCTGTAGCAGTAAGCTCGGTCCTGGTCCGAGAAGAGGGGAAACTTCAGAAACCAGTGTATTACACCAGCCGGGTCTTAAGGGACGCTGAGACCCGATACTCCAAGCTTGAGAAGACCGCTTATGCTTTGGTCATCTCGGCTCGGAGGCTCCGACCCTACTTCCAAGCTCATACAGTGGCTGTGCTGACTGACCAGCCGGTCAAGCAGATCTTGCAGAGATCAGATCGTGCGGGTCGGATCACTAAATGGGCCATTGAGCTCGGAGAATTCGACATCGAGTACCGGCCCAGACCGACGATCAAAGCACAAGCACTCGCAGATTTTATTGTCGAGTGCACCATACCGGATGAGGTCGAGCCTGAACCTGAGCCACCGCTGGAGCAGAACCCGAGTTTGACATGGACTCTACATGTCGATGGCTCTTCAAACTCGGGGGGTAGCGGAGCAGGATTTATTCTCACCAGCCCGGAGGGGGTGGTCGCCGAGCAGGCCCTGCGCCTCGAGTTTCCTGCTTCCAATAACATGGCGGAGTATGAAGCGCTCGTCGCCGGGCTTAAGCTAGCCAAAGAGCTAGAACTGAAGGACTTGAAGGCCTTCAGTGATTCTCAGCTCGTCGTCAACCAAATTGTGGGCGACTTCGAAGCCAGAGACCCGACCATGCAGAAGTATCTCCAGAAGGTACGGGATCTCGCCTCGACCTTGAACTTTTTCCACATTCAACATATTGCCAGGTCGAAGAATCTCAAGGCCGACCAGCTATCAAAGCTGGCGTCCTCTCGCATGAGCGAGCTTCCCAAAGAAGCAGTACTGGAATATCTCCAAAAGCCCAGCACAGACGAGCCCGAGCAGACCTTCTGCACCGAGCTCGAGCCAAGCTGGATGGATGAACTCATCAGCTATCTGCAAAACGAAACCCTCCCTGCTGATGTACGAGAGGCTCGCCGAATCAAGCGCCTCGCCACCCGATACATACTATACGAGGGAAAGCTCTACCGGAAATCCTCCACCTCTCCCCTCCTCAGATGCCTTCGCCCAACGGAAGCTAATTATGCCCTGCGCGAAGTCCACGAAGGAATTTGTGGAAACTATCTGGGAGGGCGAGCATTGGCCCATAAAATTCTGCGCCAAGGATATTATTGGCCGACACTCCAGAAGGATGCTATGGATTTCGTCCAAAGATGCGACCGGTGCCAAAGGAACGCCAATGTTCAGCGCCGGCCCTCGGCTCCTTTGACTTCTATCAGCTCCCCTTGGCCTTTTGCCCAGTGGGGAATTGACATCCTTGGGCCATTTCCACTGGCCACCAGGCAAAGGAAGTTCCTGATCGTCTCCATCGACTATTTCACTAAGTGGGTGGAAGCTGAGCCCCTCGCCTGGATCACTGAGCAGAAGATGCGGGATTTCGTCTGGAAGTCCATCATTTGCAGATTCGGGCTTCCCCGCATCCTTATCTCTGACAACGGTCGCCAGTTCGACAACATCCATTTCAGAGAGTTCTGCTCCGAGCTTGGCATTGACCACCGCTTCATCTCGGTCGCGCATCCTCAGACAAACGGAGAAACCGAGGTAACAAATCGTACTATTTTGCAGGGTCTCAAAACCAGGCTCGACAAATCCAAAGGACAATGGGTCGAAGACCTATACAATGTCCTGTGGGCTTACCGGACTACGTTCCGCGTCCCCACCGGCGAGACTCCCTTCAACCTAACATATGGGACGGAGGCCGTCATTCCACTAGAGATTGGGCTCCCCTCTCCAAGAGTCAAGCACCACGATGCCAGCTCCAACTCTTCGCAGCTCAGAGGCAACCTCGACCTGATCGAGGAAACAAGGGAGGTCGCCCGAGTACGTATGGCGAGGTACCAGCAAAAGACAGCTCAGTACTACAACGCCAGGGTCAAAGTCAAATCTTTCAGACCAGGGGACCTTGTCCTAAGAAGAGCTGAAACCTCCCGACCAACTGAGCGAGGGAAGCTGGCCCCGAATTGGGAAGGACCATACCGAGTCACGCGCATTCGCCGACCCGGAACTTATCAATTGGAGTCTCTAGATGGGACTCCCATTCCGTGGAGCTGGAGCTCTGAAAATCTCCGCGTGTACCACCAGTAGAACCCTGAGGGGTTCCCCATTATTCAACCATTGAATTTCATTCTATGAATTTCATTTCACAATAAACTGATGGTTTGCGAACTTATTCCGAGCTCACCAATTTTCCTGATTATCTCATGGCATAAGGTTCATTCTTCTTCCCTGACCACGGTTGGGATGCCTCGATGCTTCGGGATGATGGAGTACCTGCGTGGACCTCCTAAAGATGTCCGTGAGTTCGTGGTGCGCTCTCCATCAACCAACGAGCTCGGCTCGTTCTCCTACCCTGGCCACGGTCAGGATGCCCCGAGACGTCGGGATGCCCCGGTTACCGGGAAGCTCGAGACGTCGAGACATGAGTAACGGTCCTCTCTGACCGGACGAGCTCGGCTCGTGCTCCATCGATTATTGAATAGCGGTCCTCTCTGACCGGACGAGCTCGGCTCGTGCTCCATCTATTGAGTAGCGGTCCTCTCTGACCGGACGAGCTCGGCTCGTGCTCCATCGATTATTGAGTAGCGGTCCTCTCTGACCGGACGAGCTCGGCTCGTGCTCCATCTATTGAGTAGCGGTCCTCTCTGACCGGACGAGCTCGGCTCGTGCTCCATCGACTATTGAGTAGCGGTCCTCTCTGACCGGACGAGCTCGGCTCGTGCTCCTACCCCGACCTCGGCCGGGATGCCTCGAGACGTCGAGATGCCCCGGTTCATCGGGATGCCCCGATACGTTGGGATGTTGTCTTTATTGGCCAAACGAGCTCGGCTCGTTCTCCATCGCCGGATTTCTCTGCCGACATCCCCAAAGAACGGAGTCCGAGCAGAGAAGCGTCTTCAGTCGCCTAGGCGCAAAGACGTACACGGTACAAGGTACCCATTTATTTAATGTTTTTACATTATCTATTCTGCTCTTGGATTTCTCTGCCGACGTCCCCAAAGAACGGAGTCCGAGCAGAGAAGCGTCTTTAGTCGCCTCGGCGCCAGGACGCACACGGTACAAGGTACCCATTTATTTAATGTTTTTACATTATCTATTCTGTTCTTGGATTTCTCTGCCGACGTCCCCAAAGAATGGAGTCCGAGCAGAGAAGCGTCTTCAGTCGCCTTGGCGCAAAGACGCACACGGTACAAGGTACCCATTTATTTAATGTTTTTACATTATCTATTCTGCTCTTGGATTTCTCTGCCGACGTCCCCAAAGAACGGAGTCCGAGCAGAGAAGCGTCTTTAGTCGCCTCGGCGCCAGGACGCACACGGTACAAGGTACCCATTTATTTAATGTTTTTACATTATCTATTCTGCTCTTGGATTTCTCTGCCGACGTCCCCAAAGAACGGAGTCCGAGCAGAGAAGCGTCTTTAGTCGCCTCGGCGCCAGGACGCACACGGTACAAGGTACCCATTTGCTTAATGTTTCTACATTAATGTCTACATTATCTATTCTATTCTCGGATTTCTCTGCCGACGTCCCCAAAGAATGGAGTCCGAGCAGAGAAGCGTCTTCAGTCGCCTTGGCGCAAAGACGCACACGGTACAAGGTACCCATTTATTTAATGTTTCTACATCATCTATTCTGTTCTTGGATTTTTCTCTGCCGATGTCCTCAAAGAACGGACGCCGAGCAGAGGAGCGTCTTCAATCGCCTCGGCGAAGGAGTGCTCATGACACCAGCACATTATTATACTAAGTCCGGTGAATTTCCGTCACGAGTTGACGAGCATTCGACCCATTCGTTGGAAACGAATCTGGTCCGCCCCGGCAACGCGAGGATCGAAGTTCACTAACTTCGCAAAAATTTTAAGTCCTAGAGACCGCCTTAGGGCTCGGTCGAATTCTGGACTGAGCTCGGGAAGACTCTCCGAGCCCAAATCCTTTGGTATAAGCACAAGCGTTGCTATACCACTGGTTGAAGGACCGAGCAATGGAGCTCGGCAAGCCAAACTTAAACTCAAACCCTGTGGCGGAAAAAGCTGAGGCCCTAGAGCCCATATCCTCGGAACCTAAAACGGATCCGAGCAGAAAAACTTGGACTATGACAGACGAGTTTCCAAAAAAGAAATGCATATTCATTTCAAAAAGGCCCGTAGGCTAAGTACAAAATTCGGGTTTGACCCTTACAAGTATGGGAGGCCATCCCGACTTTACAAGAAATAACAAAAATTACATCAAAGGCTCGAGCTCGACCACCTCGGCCTCGGCAGTACCGGGAGTGGTTGACTCAGCAGCCGGAACCTCTTCGGTGGCCTCGACAGCGATGGGAGTAGCCTCGGGGGCGGCTTCGGTCGCCTCGGCCTCCGGAGCATCCGCCTCCGCATCCGGCCTTTCGACCCCTGCTCCCGGTTGGAGCAAGTTCACGTCAAAATCCGAGAGCCGCCGCAATTGATTGCGGAAATCCCGGAAGCCCTGGATCAGCCCATTCACGCCCTCCTCTTCCAGGAGGTCGCGGAACTCCTCCGACTCGCGAAAGAGCGCCACCGCGCTCTGAGCTTGCTCCCAAGCCTCGTGGTAGGTGGCCTTCTTCTCGAGGGTTTTTATTTCCCGCTCGAGCTCCGAATGTCGGAGGCGGGCATTCCCCACCTCCTGCTCGCGGGAGGCCAGCGCCTGCTCCGCTTTGGCCAATCGAGCCTCTGCGGCGCGCAGCTCGGACCTCGCCAATGCATGCGCGCCCTTCTCTTCACCGAGCTCAGCGGTCAGAGCTCGAATCTTTTCATCAGATGCTCCGACCTTTCCTTGGAACACCTGTCGTTCGGCCTCAGAGGCCTGGTATTTCTCCTCGGAGGCCTGGTACTTCGCCTCGGCGGCCATGTACCTCTTCTGGGCCTCCTCGTAACTGCGCTGGCACCTCCGGGCTTTCTCCCGGTATTCTTGGACTAGGTGCATCAGCATCTCTGTCTCGTGCAAATGCTGTAAAAGAGACGAAAAGAAAAACATAAGGCGCCACTAGTAGAAAATCTATACGGATTACACAAGTGGAAGATTTTACTTACCCGGACGGCGTTGCAGCGGGTATAGTCCATGAAAGCATTATAGCTCATGGACTGCATCATTGCCCGGTCGGCTGGGAGCAGCGCGACCCAGAATACCTCCAGCGCTACTCGAGGGTTTTCGAGGGCTGAATCACCCTCGAACACCGACCAGGTGGGTGCAAGGGGCACCCGTCCCCCCGAGCCCGATGGGCCCGGAAGGCCAGCATCGGCTGGCCTAGGTAGAGCCGACCCCGAAGCTCCCTGACTGCCCCCCGGTTCGAAGCTAGGGGGCTGGGGTCGGACGAGCGGCCGATCTGACCGCCGCACAACTATAGCGGGGCGTGCAAGCACGGGACCCGCTGAACTCCTCCCCTGGTCGGCAACTGGAGCATCCTGCCGACCAGGGATCTGCGCCAAGGGCGCCGGGCATGGGGGCGCCATCGGGGCTCCTCTGGAGCCCGAGCCCCCGGAACCCGCGCCCTCTCCCCGATCAGCCTCAGGGCGCGCGGGCTGAGAAGGACCCGCCTCAGAGTCAGCGGGGCGAGAAGGCCCCGCCTCGGGATGCGCAGGGCGGGAAGGACCTGCCTCGGCCACCGCTGCCGCCGAGGGAGTCGAAGTTGCCGAGACCTTTTGCTTCTTTCTCGGCTCGGTGGGCTCTCCCGAGAGCTCGGCCGCTCTCTTCTGGAAGCGGGCGTAAAGAACTTCGCTTTTCGTCACCATCTTTGCGATATCTGCAAAGGCGAACAGGATTAGAACATTAGAACAATGAGGAAATAAAAAGAGACACTGTAACTACCCTTACCGTGGGGACGTGCCGAGCTCAAGCCCACGTTCACCAAAGCGTCCTCACATATGAGGCCGTTTAGTAAAATGCCGTCCCCGAGGCTGCGGATGGCGTCGAGGATCCCCTGCTCACGTGGAGAAAGTCTGGGGGGTTTGTTGATGGACTTGAGCTGAGCCGGTCCCCACCGGGGGTCAAACCCCCAGGACTGTGCAGAACCAAGGAAGAAGAATTTCTCCTTCCAGCCATGAATGGACGAGGGGGCACCATGAAAGAGTGGCCGACCCGCCCGAAGGGCGATGTAAAGCCACTCCCCGTCTCCCGGATTCGACTTAAAAATAAAAAGTCGCCGAAAGACGTTGACAGAAGTCGGAATCCCCTGCAGTAAACACAGGGATAGAAACCGACCACCGTCCTCCAGGCGTTCGGAGTGAGTTGCGCCGGAACCAACTGGCACACCGTTAGCAACTCATTCACGAAGCCGTGAAGAGGAAATCGGAGGCCGGCCCAGAGCGATTCCAGATGCACTCCGATCCGGCCTACCGGAGGATCGGTTATCCGGTCCCTCCGCCTGGCGGGCTCCAAACGGAACCCGTGAAGAGGGAAGAACCACTCTTCGGTCATCTCGACCTCCAGGACGCTCATGGTGGACTCGACTTCGCTAGGGAGAGAACCCATTGCGAGAAAAAGAAATCAAAAAGAAGAGGGACCTGAGGGAAACGCCGGAGAGAAGGAACTTCGGTCTGAGGAAGACTGGAAGGAAAGCTGGAAACAGAAGGCAATAGAAAGAGGACAAGGGGCCAGGGGAGAGTTTAAATAGACCTCCCCAACGGCCCGGATCAGCGAGAAAAACGCTGTATCCTGTTTAGATGGCGACGCGTGTCGGTCCAAAAGACAGAACGACGCATTTAATTAGGGCTAGCGCTTCGGACGCTGAAGCGCCCCATCGGATCGTGTGGAAAGGCGTCCGCAATCGAAGATCGTGTGGCCCCATCATGAGCCCACGACGCGAGGACGCTTCGCGAAAGGTGCCCCAATAATGAGGCTTTTCGGGAAAGAAGAGACGCCGCCTATTAAAGGCACCTCGAAACCTCCGATAATTCAAAATGCGCAGTAAATTAAAAAATTTTCGGAATCCGTAACGGCCCAACTAAAGCTACTTCCCGCGCTCCAGCTGGTAGCCAACTGGAACTCGGAAGTCGGGGGGTAGTGTTGGGGGAAAAAACCCCAAAGTCATACCACCACGGAGGCGCTCGGCCAAAAAGCGCCGACCAGAAAGGAGCTCGGCCAAAGAGTGCCGACCAGAGAGCACCAACCAGAGGGGTGCTCGGCTAGAGAGCGCCAATCTGAAAAGATGCTCGGCCCAAGAATGCCGACCGGAGCGCCAAGAGGCGCTCGGACCAACCAACGTCCCAAGTAGGGATGCTCGGCTAGAAAGAGCCGACCAGGAAGACGCTCGACTAAAGAGCGCCGACCAGAGAGAGCGCCAAGAGGCGCCCAATCAAAATAGCCAAGTAGAGATGCTCGGATAGGAACAGCCGACCAGCGGACGCCGACCAGAGAAGCGCTCAACTAGAAAGCGCTGACTAGAGAGCGCCAAATAGAGGCGCTCGGCTAGGAGGTACTCGCCCAAAGGGCGCCGAGCAGAAGTACTATGAAGCAACCCCGCCACAGGGCGCCCCATTGGGCGACCAGCTCAGCTCGGCACCCCTGCCGAGCCGATTGCCTTGGACCAAATGTTCAACTTCTGCCTAACCCTCTAAGCCTGAGGGACCTGACAACTCCACTACAACCTGCCGCTATCTCCAAGCCATCAAGGCATAAGATCTCCGCAGGTATTCGGCACGACCTGCCATTAATGCATGAGACCCCCTCGAGTCTCCAATGCACTCAGTCATTTAATGAACACGGCTCAAGGCGATCTCCGGATCACCGAACCATCAAAGCGTATGGCTCTCCCTGACCGCCGGTTCACTCGGTAATAAATACACTTACCATCCACGGACCCCAGGCCTACCACGGCCGGCGGTTCTACCACCCCAACAGGTCCGATCGACCGTGACAACTCCCTGGTTCCGGTCCGATTCGGCCTTATTTTCCACCACGCCATTAATGGGCCAAATCGTGCCCAATTATTACAAAACAGGACAAACCTCCTGTCACCTCCCAGGTAACAAAAATCCTCCTATAAAAGGAAACCTGGGGGAAAAAGGGAAAAGGGAGAAAAAACTGGGGGCCCCGGGACAGAACCCTCCTGGACCGGGTGAAAAGAAGCAAACAGCACAGACACAATAGAGGATATCACCCTCTTCATCTTCTTCATCTTATTCAAATATTCCGGCTGTCCTCTCCATATACTCTCTTCCTTGCTCTCTCCACATATCTGCCCCCTCTGACTTAAGCATCGGAGGGCCGGCGCCGGAAAGTCCGGCCACCGGCTTTTTTGCAGGACTTACACCCCTCCAGGAGGACGTCACCGGCCGGCGCACCGCCGTCCGCCCTTCCGGCAGCGGAGCTCCTCCTTCCCCTGGCTTCGCGGCAGCCCCCGGGTCTAATTTCCAGCAACAATTTCAATCAAAAAAAATGTTCAGGTTTGCAGAGTTTATGCTTCCAACATTGATCAAGACAAGCTGTCATCTTGTATGCAAAAACTCCAATGCAATAAAAACGTGAAAACCTTTTATGATCAGAGTTCTCTTCTCTTTCCTACAATCAGACCCATTTGAAAAATGGCTTTAAAGTTTCTAAGCTTCAGAGTCCAAGAATAAGTAAACTTCACAGGATTTCTCACTTTGCTGGAAAGTGCAATTTTAGAGACACATGTAATGAGAAAATATATCCCAATAATGTTATCTATTTTCATGCGTGTGGAACAAATTGGGGATTTCAGAAGCACTAACTGACTAACAAATGAAAAAGAGATGGCAAGCCATGAAATGCCAATATCAGAAATTCATAGATATACCTGTCATTAATGCACGATGGGGCTACTATTAAATTCAAAGTACAATTCGTAATGCCAAAGAAAATGTGAAGGTTATGTTGGACAATGAGATGTGACGTGTGAAAGATACTTTTCTCCTCCACAATCATGATGGGCTAACCATGGATCTCATGCTCCAACGTTAGCATAATCAACTGATAGGTAAGGCTACCATTTCCTAATTTTGAAAAATTAAACTATCAATAACTCCTAAATGCTTTATTTCTTATCTTTTGGATTATTTGAATGTGTTTTAAGCTTGAGAATTTCAATGTGCAGATTGCTTTGTCAGCTTACCTCTTCTTATGTTGTGGAAGGAATTGGAGTATGTAACACATTATAAAGAATCTTAAGAGGAAGAAGTTGAAATCTCAATGAGCAATTGCTCATGTTGATATCCATGGCAATCTCAGACTTGTTTCAAGGACAAAGAATACTCACAAGGCCCATACCAATTTTGGGATATTATTGGTGATGAACTGATGATGTTTGTTTGGAAAAGGCCACAGAATTAGAAATAGCTAATAGTTCACTGGGTGAACCTATCACTACACCAAAAGGCTTTTTTATGTTAATTGGTATAAGGATCTCACCCAACAAGAGGTGGGAAGGAATAATTAACTTCAAAGAATGAAACATTTTGCCATTTTTGGGCAACATAATATTATGTAAGTATGTATATTTCTTTTTATAGCTTTATCATAACAAGTGCTTGTATTTCAATATTTATATTTGAAGTTATTCTTTTTGCGTTTTCATGTTCAATATAATAAGTCAAAAGAATGAGTATATTGTCTCTTTTGTGATGTCACACATTCTAACTTATTTGCTTGTCTTATACAGTGAAGGGAATGAAGGTGCAATGTTGCCATTATATTTTGTCTTATTCTGATCCTTTTTGAAATCTACACGAACAAGAGATGAATGGATTTTTGTTCTCAAAATGTGAAGAACAAGTTCCCCCAAATTGGTAGCTTATTTTTTTTTATCAAACATGGGAATAAAAACTGAAGCACTAGTACACAAGAATGTGAAAATCTATATCATTGCTAAAGGTTTTACATGTTAACTTTTCAACTTTTTGTTTTTATATTCGCACTTTATTGATGAAAATCTTGGTTTTCAGTTGATGAAAATCTTGGACATTTGCTTAATTTTGGAGATATATAGGTCATATATTATGACAAAGATACTAGTAGTAAGGCAAAAAATACAACATCAGCATTTTAGTTTAAGATAATATCTGACTAGTTTGTTGCAGTTGTCCTAGATGTTATACTCTTCTGGTTGTAATCAACTATAAATGAACAAAATTATCTTGTGCAGCTTTCTAAGGTCACTTAGCTAGCATTCTGCATCTCAACATACAAACCAAACAACATGGTAATTGTGTGATTAATAACAATGGATGAATGTCGAAACTAAGAGTCCAATACTACAAAGTACTGCATCATGCCTGTATAATTCATACTAATAAGTTCCAACTTGTCAACAAAAGAAGCATCACACAAAACAAAAGTAAAAGATACAACATATTAATTTTTCTATTCAAAAAATTTATATGATTTATTTATTAATAATAATTTTTCTACATATATCCGTATCCAATTTTTTTCCACTTGCTGAATCGAATACTCAGAAACTTCACCTATCTGATTCTCATGTCCATGACACTGATGATAAATAGTAGAAAACTATTAGCAATAGATGAAGGAAATAATTGATAAAGACTCAGTAAAGCGTCTGAGCATCCAAATTATGCAAGTAACTTCGAATATAAAATGAAAACGCATCCACATGAGATTTTAAAGGAGGGGAAAAATGTGTTTCATCATACAACTAATTTCTCAACTGGAAAGCACCGGAAAGAATAAGCTAATAATTGAATCAAGCTAAATATAACATTCTCAGCTTGCAAATGACATTTACCTGTTTTCCATTGATTATATGGGTATCCTCAATTACTTTATCAACAACGGAAGGATCAGCATAGGTGATGAAACCAAAACCCCTTGGTTGCGATGTGTATTTATCTTTCATTATCACATGGTCTATAATCTCGCCATACTTCCCAAAATGCTTTGTAAATGTAGCTGTTATGGGGAATAGAGATAATGCAGTTTCAGGAGAAACATTTAACATGGCATGTGGATATTATACAAATATCAAAAAGTACTCCAGGAAATAGATAATCAACAATAACCACGCAAAACATAATAGAAAATACAACATAATCACAAGAAAATTACGATATCCAAAAAATAAAAGCATATAATATTGATAGAATCAGCCCAAAATTTTAAATGGTCTTGATAAGGAAAAAAGCATAAAGAAATTATGCCCTAGCATATTAGTGGCCAACAAGGATATATAGTACAACAAAAAAAAGAGGAGGAAAACAGGACAATTCAAACAAACACTACAATATCGAGTAAGCAACAACATTGTTGTGGGGTGTTTGTATTTGCCAGGTGCGGATAAGAGGATCATTTCTCTATGAAACACATACACGGTCATACAGAAAATGGAAATCTTGAATTAAAAAAAAAAAAAGTGGGATAGGATATGGTAGGGATATGAGACCATAAGCATGTTCTTTTACATATTAAAATTTAATGCATGTCATAAACATTATATATGTGTGGTTTATTAGACATTCTACAGTTTAAGGCTTTCAATGCTCTCCTTCCATAAATTCTCTTTCCCAGTAAGGCACACATGAGAGAAGAAACTGTGCATTACATGGATGTTAAGACACATGATGTAAAAGATAAAGTGACAAAATAAATTGTGATTGTACAGCAATAAGTGAAAAATGCCTTGGGCTAAAATAGAAACCAGGTTTTTCTATAAATTAAAAAAAAAGAGATAAAAAAAAGATCAGGCGTAGGGCTATCAACAAACTAGAAGCACCATATAAGTAAAGCCACTGGAAATAACAATTTGAAAGGAGTGTATTTGACACCAAGGCTTCAGCGTCCTGATGGAAAGAACAACAACAAAAGCAGTGCCCAGAAATATGGTTTAAGCCTTTAAGGCTATCATCTCCTTGATTATAAGTATATTACAGCAAAAATGGCCTGAAGGCGGATGGGATCCTTAAAACTGCAACAAACAAACCAATAGACACAATAGCCTAGCATAGCTTGCTAAACCCAAAAAAAACTTAAATGGTGTTATATCCAACCACATAGACCAACAAAAATTGCACTGGAGATACAAAGAAGAAAAAGAAAAAGAAAAACCTGTATTTGGTTCATCAAAACTTAATAAATGACTAACATTGAAACAAGGTTACACAGGCAGTAAAAGCATTGATAGGGAGAATAATTACCAAAGTCAAAAAAAGGGACAATTTCACCTTCTGGAAAATGGTCAACATCATTAGAGTAACAGAAGAAGAAATCAAGCATTGAACAAGGGCCAGATCTGTGAATAATTATAAAGTCAGGATATCAAAGTGTAATCAAGGGAGAAAGACAACCAAATCAGGAACGACACATGCTGAGGGCAATCAACATCATCTGAGTTTAGATCTCGACAACACGGATCCATCGCACCGAAATCAGGCATTAAAATCCGATTTATTAAGCAAAAAAAACCGATGAATCATATCACAATTAAAACAGCTCGACGTGCTTACAACCCTTCCAATATTTCATTTTTTCTTGAAAAAAGGAATTAACACACGAAAACCGCATGATAATAATAGCAATGAATCCACACTTTAGTTGACTGGAATTAAAAATATCCAAAATTTATATGGAAGAAACCCTAGAGGAATGAGGAATAGCACAGGAGACTCACCAATGCTCGTGTCCTTGGGAAGTCCTCCAACAAAGATCTTTCTGCGGCCAAAAGAGAAGATTTAAGAGGAGGAACGCGTTAGAGACCCTCTAAACGAACCGCAAAACCGGGATAAAACGATGGATCGAAATCTTTATTGAATAAAAAGAAAAAAAACGACGAATCGATAAAGATCTCACCCGGGGCTCGCTCCGTCGTGCTCCCTGGCCTTCGCTTCGTCCTTGGAACCCATGGCGGCCACCGGATCTCTGGAGCAGAGGCTACGGTTTTCGAGAGGGGGAGGGAGGAGAGCGAGATTAGGGCTCGGGGTTTCGAGGGCTGGGATAGAGGCTTGGGGTCCGACGCCCAAATGGAGGAGTCACGACCGCCTATGGCAACCACCAGGTCACGTGTGATATTTTCCTTGGAATGCTTTCCTTCCGGAAGCTTCCATCTTGCTGAGATTGATCGTGTTTATCGAATGGTCGGCATAGACGGCTTAGCGGTCGTCCGGTCGTCAGCCTTTCTTATGGCTCTGCCCCATTAATCCATCAGAAATAAATAAATTTGGGTCGTGTCTTTCGTAATCGGATCAATTACAAGGGATCCGAAATTAACCCGATTATAAATAGGCCAACGGGCCATTAGATTTTAGGATATAAAATTATATTTTAGCTAATTTATGCTTGTATCCTAAATTTCTAGGTTTACCGTGATTATGATAATATATTTCTAATTAAATTTGATTTCTCACTTATGATCATTGAATGCTATGTTTTGCTTTATTTTTAGTTATATATAAGTAATAAATAAAAAAATTAAATGAGTTTCTATGAAATAAATAGGTTCGGTATTGATATTTTTCAGTCCCATTATAAATGGGTTAAGTATGGATCCAAAGTTTTTTGAACATGAACCTGCTTCAATCTGACCCAAATCCAAACCGACCCAACCCATTGATACCTCTAATTATGGTTGAGGCTATGGGGATAAAAAATATGAAAGCTAAACCCTGGGGACACTATAAGAAAATCTAACACTTGAGAAAATCTGAATGGTTTTATTTATACTATATAAGAAAAAAAATAACACTTGAGAAAATCTGGTCGAACTTAGGTGAAGTGGGATCAAACTTGTTGATGCCCTCCTTGGGGCAAAAAAAAAAAAGGCACATGTACATAAATGATCATGAAATAAGCCTTGATGCATTGTGTATGCGGTTGTTTGGACTATTTCCAAATGATATTTTTCACTATCCAAATAATATAAAATAACAATTTTTGAAAACAAAAATATTAGCATTTTTAAAGTCATTTCCAAACAATCAAGAAACCCTCAAAATGTATTGTGTAGCATGGACTGATCTGTAAGGGGGCTCAAGGAATATCAGTCCACGTGGTGGTTTGCAATGCGAAAAGTGTGGATTTTAAGATTTGCAATTTTGCATAGTTAAACTAGTACGAGGCACTTATAAATTATAACAATATAAAATAGACTATATAATAAATTTTAAATATAGTAATTTAATTTTATTTACATATATAAATAATAATTTGTAAAAAAATTATTTCATGTATAATTTATAAAACAAAATGAATTAAAAATGATAATGAATGGGAATTTCTTGATTTAATTCAAAAAATATTTTAATGCATTATGTGATGCATAGTAAAAAAGTATTGACCATAATAAAGTAATGATAGAATTAATTATATCTTTATTTATAGAAATTAGAATTAATATTGAATTTAAAAATATTTCATGCAAGCTAGCAATCTAAACCTCAAGGCTTATCTACAATGAATCTTAAAATCAAAGGATATTGAGATTAGTAAAATAATTTATGAGCATATGTTCTTATGATATATTTATCATGACATGTTGCTAAAAATTGTAGTATCGTTGTGGTCATCATCAAATGTTGAATGTGCATATTTTTTCACTACAAGCCTTCTCAAAATTATTAAGAGCGGCAATACGTCGAGTCAAGAACTAGTTGAGCTAGTTTCTGGGTTTTTTTATAAAAAAACAAAAAACTCTAAACTTACATATGAGTCATTCATAATTAAGTAAAAAAATATAAATTATATCTAATCGATTTATTTTACACGATCCCGTAGCAACCACCAGTATATTCAAGTTTTTACTCATCAATCATGTGCATGGCTAGAAAAGGATAAAGCTAAATGGTTGGATTTAGATCAGGAATTTTAATTAGGGTTGGGTCTGGGTTGAAGCTTTGATCTGATATGGATATATAGTCATATTTAATGAAAATAATTTAAATTGGATCGAGTTATGATCTTGGATAAGAATTGCTGTGTTTTTTTTTTTTTCTTGATACTAGTTCTAATTATTTAAATATTTTTGGGAAGTTAATTGATAAGAATAGGAAAGAATGGACTTAGACAAGTTAGGTTGTGGTTGTTAAGGATCGAGTCTTGCAGAATAGCTTAGGTTATGGTCAAATTAGGTGACCCAAAATGACTCATGAGTGGGTATGGGCTTTTAGATCTCGACATGCTTTCTGATTAAGTCAAGTACATCAAGGTTATGTATATTGTCCTTATCTGACATGACCTGACCAATTAGTATCCATAGGTATGATCATAACTAAAGATCAATTTAAATTTTGGCGTATAGCAACCATAGTTTAATTAAGAATAAAACTAGTTAAAATGCGATCCCATGTCTCAAAACCACATAACTTGTATGTCATATCCAATGCTTCCTTTAACCTTTTTTTTTTTTTTTGAGAAATAGGTGAACCAAACCACATGAAAAAAATAATGAAAACTATGTTAGGTATGGGGGCTGGTTGGTTCCTAGCTGGTTCATCCACGATGACCTCTTAGGTCACTTAAATCCAAATTCGCTTATTTATAATTAGGTTGATCTTGTGTTGACCCGAAACCAAAAGATTGTGCTTGAACTAATTTATTCTAGGTGGGTTTCGACGTTTGGTAGTGCAAGTTAATTTTTACTATCCCTAATTAACACGTTACTATCCAACAAGGCTATACCAAACTGAAAGATCATCATAGTTCCTTTGTTTTTGTAAACATGCCTTTCATTCAAAAGTTTTGGATCAAACAAAAGCTTGTTCCTCCACAAAAAGGAACAAAACCAAGATTTTTAGGTAATACAAATTCGAAGTATATCAAGAAAAAGCTACGTAAAACTGCAAAAAGCCACGAGTGCTGCTATGGAACACCACTTAGCTATTCGGGGTTATGGTTTCTTACAATTTTAAATGATAATATTGAATTTTGTACTAAACTCACAAACTCGTATCTGTTTAGCCAAAAAAATCCTCTACTTCATAATTATATGAATTCACAGCACATGCAAATCAAGTATAAAAATTAATAAATAATTTCAGATGTAAATCAAGAATAAGATAATTTAAAGACAAATAATAAACCGCTGATGATATTTGATAATAATTTTCTCTTTTTTATGCGCACGAGGTATTTTAGAATTAATAGAAAAGATGTTTTCATCCAAAAAATTGGACAAGCAAAACTATTGGAGAATATTTTAAGATTTGAAATCATATCTTTTAAAATTATCAACATTTGTAGGAAGTCCAATGTATGAGTTTTGTTGTGAAGCTATAAACTATTCCTTTGAGGGGGGAGGTTGCAAACATATCACGATCATTGAGCAAATGATCAAGAGCAAATTGCACAAAGTTGTTTCCTCCATTTGGAGTCATTTGTTTACGTGGGCTTTGCTTGGGTGTGTCGTGTCCACCTTATACTCTCGATCTAAAGACCGCTGTATCTGCGTAAAACACCAAAAAAAGCTATCAGATAATACGGAAGTCATTCCGTTCAGAGGTGTATAACAAATTTACATGGAAACTGATAATGAATTATAAGCATCCAAAATTGCCAAAATCAGGTTATTGCAGTGCATAAGTTAAATTTCAAAAAAAAAATCAAAATTGCAAAAAGAAAGAACAGAGGGACAAAAAGTTAACATGAGGAGTGAAACAGTCAGTTGGCACGTGCGGCACAAGCCGAGGGTTTGTTCTCTCAAACAAGATTCACAGCTATCTTCACATTAGTTGTGTCACGCCCCGAATTTGGTTCATGACACGGCCGTGCTATTGCGAACCCTTGCCCACAATAACACGCAGCCACTTTAAAACTTTAAATCAATTATGAACAATTTCTTTCTTGAATGTTATCAAATGTTTCATCAATAAAAGATTGATTACAAAGCATCTAAAAATAGCAACATTTAATGTGTCATTTTCTTTTCCCCATAACCCTGAAGCATGTCACGCTCCTCGTTCCTAGCATCTCCTATTCATCTGTAAGAACATAAATAAATAGGTATGAGCTATAAAGCTCAGTAAGTAACCATGCATAATCTTATCTGATCAATCATAATATTTTCTCATACTAGTGCATTAATTTAAGAAACTAACGGTTGTAACAAAGTAAGCATTTCATATAACAAACCAGTCATATAAACTATGCATGTCCATTTATGCAACTTCATAAACATGGCTATGCATCATAAAACTTTTGTCATTATCCCATGAGTTGAAATCCGTGCTCATCATTATTTATGCTTTGAAATCCGTGCTCATCATTATTCATGCTTTGAAATCCGTGCTCATCATTATTCATGCTTTGAAATCCGTACTCATCATTATTCATGCTTTGAAATCCGTACTTATCATTATTCATACTTTGAAATTCGTGCTCTCAGATGATAGTGCAGCTATGGTCACTATTATTACCCGTGACAGGGCCATAATCTTTACCAACTATTCCCCGTTGGCAGGGTCTAAGTCAAGCTACTATAACCCGCTGGCGAGGACCGTATGCCGAGCTACTGTAACCCGCTGGCGAGGGCCATAATCTTTGCCAACTATTGTTCCCCGTTGACAGGGTCTAAACCAAGCTACTATAACCCGCTGGCGAGGGCCGTATGCCGAGCTACTGTAACCCGCTGGCGAGGGCCGTATGCCGAGCTACTGTAACCCGCTGGCGAGGGCCATAATCTTTGCCAACTATTGTTCCCCGTTGGCAGGGTCTAAACCAAGCTACTATAACCCGCTGGCGAGGGCCGTACATAGCGATCTGAGAGTTCTTAAAAACATATCATGCTTTTCATAAATCTTTTCTCATCGGTACATTGGAAAGTGAGTAATGGCATCATGCTGAATAAAATTCATGATCATGCTGAAAACTTTATTTTTCTTTCCATGCATCTTTCTACCTCATCATAATAATGTGTAAATAATATAATAATCATTATGGATGCTATTTATCCAAAATCATGCAATCATTTGCTAACACATGTTGGATCCTAATTTTGTGAAAATATAAATAATCATATACAATTTCATAATCAAATAGTCACAAGTATTTGATAAAACATAAGATTATATCCGGGTTACTTATATTTTCCACAATTTATATACACAATTCCAATTCTATAAATAATACTTTTTCACCATATAAAACGTGATACATGATCCATAATAAGATTAAGACATGTTACTTACTTTAATTTGCCCATCAAATGCCAATTCTTCAATACCTAGCAAGATCATTAAATTACATATCACTGACATATTTAATTTCTATTTATTTATAATCTTAAAGTCATTTACAACCCATCCCTAGGACTCAATTTCATTTTCGGGTCCATAGCCCAATTTAATTTCTGGTTCAGGCCCATGGCCCAATTCAATTTCTGGTTATGGTCTAATCTACTTCCTGGTTCGGATTTGATTAAATTCCTGATTCAGGTCTGGTTTACCTTCTGGTTCGGGTTTGACCCAATTGCTCTCTGGTTCAGGTCAGGGCCCATTTGCATTCAGGCCCAAAGTTTAATTGGTTTCTGGATCAGGCCCGTGGCCTGATTCAATTACTGGGCCCATTTGTATTCAGGCCCAGAAACACAATTAGTTAATTTATAATTAACCCTTATCAGTTCTAATTAATTTAAAAGGGAGCCTAGTCTCAAACTATATTCAATTTAGTTCCTATATTAAAATTTGAGCTCTTCAAGCCCAGTTAGTTTTAGTTTTAAGAACACTAGGCTTGAATCAGGGCCCAGCCCGGCTTCAGGCTTCTAAAGCCAAGTTTATTTGAAGCGCACTCCGGAATCAGGCCCATTTCGGAATCAGGCCCATTTCGGCCCACAGCCATTTTTTATTATTTTTTTTATTTCTCTAATTTTCTTTTTGTTCTAATCATTTATCCGGACAGGTCGGAATATGAGATGGAAAGGATAGAGTGATCAGAAGATTCACCTAGCTCCGGGAAGGGGCTGTGAGCGATGATGTCGAGCTGGGGTGCCTCCTCCTCCGGCGCCGCCGCTCTCAATCCAATTCCTTGTAGCAGGAGAAAGAGGGTAAGAGGCAGTGAAGGATGGTCGATGGAATCTCACAGAGGAGCCATGGCATTTATAGCCTCATCAGAAGGTAGGGGGAGGGAAAACGGCCACTGTTGAGTGGTTATAACCGCCTCAACAGCTTCCTTCCCGAAGCTCCCACTGTTGGACCTCCAGATGGGCCACCGACTACGATCCAGGTTGGCCCGTCTGGCCCAATAATTACAAGTTGTCTTGTCATTTAATTTAGTTTGACCTATTCAATGAATGAGTTATATGGGTCTGATCTAGCTACCTATTGAATAAACAAGTCGGATTTAGATTTAAAATTTTAACCCATTTAATAAACAGATCGGATTTAGATTGATGAATGTTTAATCCAACTCGCATCCAATTCGACCCATATCTGGCCCAACCTAACCCGATTGCCACTCTTAATGTAGTGTTATAACAAAATGCAGACGGCACCAAAAAAACAAAACGAGGAATGTGCAAGTCATTTCACCCGAAGTTTAATTAGCCAATCAAACGAACTGATATAGCTCATCAAAAAAGATGTCTTTAAATTTCAGTTTATTTTACTCGATTTTATGGTTACTTTTCTTTTCTCTATTACTCAACAAGCCGAATGCTTTCAAACTTCTAACTCTATCTCTTACTCTAACAATCCTTCTATAATTCATTACCATTTTAAAAAATAATGGTAGATAATTACAAGAACTACGAAAGTTGTTAAAAAAATAATGACAAAAAAAAAAAACATTTTAGAATAACACCCAGATGATAAGATACAAGTACAGTTATTTGTCCACTAAATCAGAAAACCAACGAGCATCATCATATGATTCACCCGAAAGTTTCGGAACAGACATCCTTAGGAAACTCCAATTTAGTGGACAAATAACCAAAAACAATAGAGATAATAGTATATGAAAGAATCCGAACACACCTTCCGGAAAAGAAACTTTTTTTTTTCTTTCTGAAAAGCATGAACTCAGCTAAAACGATGGTTGGAGTCCCAGCTATCTTAGCCATCTGATAGAACCCCACACTGCAAACAGGAAAACAACACTCAGAAAAATTGAAGAATAAATTAATGAGCATTAAAAACAATTTACAGTGGCAGTTCAGCATCAAAAATCACTGATGGTTTCTGCAGTTGTTTCAGCAATTACAGGCATAATTATACCTCTTACGTTTTCAGCTGATGTTAGACAGACCAGTGGAAAGAAATATGACAGCACCCAAGATGAACAGAGAAGAGTAAGGTGTGGATTTAGAGGGAGGGGAGGCAGGTAATAGTGAAAGAGCATTGAAGATGGCCATCAGAAACCAAGCAGTCCCATAGTGGATTAGTGACAGCGTCACTGGGAAATTGAATCCAACCTTGCCCATCACCTATCATAGAATGTACTGCATAAGCAAGCATTTTAATTTTTGCAGAAGAAGATAATTAACAGGAAGTACAGTTAGTGTAAAGATCCTAGCAACTGACTGAAGTGATAAGGAACAGAGCAACCAAGATATGTAGTACCAACCACTTTGTTTGCCATGATAATTCCAACAGCTGCTGTGAGATTAAATGTCATTGCTATTGCTACAACTGGACCACAGAATCTTAGCTGCTGGCATTCTACTCCTTGGGAAGTATGAAGGTCACTATGCAAAGAACTCCGCAGTTGTTCCAGTGCTCGAACGTGGCAGCAGCAGCCATGAAAGTGAGACACGAGTACCACACAAAACCATTTTAGTCTTCCCATGGAAAAATTTGTTGGGAAAAATTTAAATGCGCACGCGGCCCGAAATTTGGCCGCGTGCGCGTTTGAGAGAAGAAAAAAAAATAAAAGGGTAACGCCCAGCGGGCGTTACGCTTTGGAAACGGCCGCGGCCGCGGCCGCGTGCTCATTTAAAAACGAAAACGCCAACGGGCGTTTTCGTTCGCATTTAATGGACGCGTGCGCCCGTTGGCGCACGTTGCGCGGACGCGTCCGTGGAAGGCGCGGACGCGTCCGCCGAAAAGACCATATTACCCCCGATTAAATCCCTATATAAACTCCTCCATTTCATCTCTTTAGGAACACGAAAAATTTCAGAAAAATAGTGGAAAAATTCTGGAAAAATTCTTCTCCCTCTTAGCCACTTCCAAATTTTATTTTACATTTTTTTATTCAGTTTATTTAGTTCTTTTCATTCCGTTCTTTGCTGGATCTGCAAGTCCGATCGGGTTCACTTTGACTTCTTCCGAGACGTGCCGAAGAAGAGGTTGTAGGGTCGTCGTATCTCCGAGAAGGATTGCCGGGTGACCCGTACGTGGGGGCAAATACTTCTTTGGGACAGCGTCTACGCGCTTCGACCTGCTTTCAATCAGGCTACTTTCTTCTACCTTTATTTTTAATTTAATATTAGTAGATTGGTAGGATTTGAAATTCTATGATATAAACTTATTAAATGCATAGATTTACTTTGTGCTAGAATAGATTTATTTTGTATTAAAATAGAATTATTTGGATGTCGAATGATATGCATGTATATTATTTCCTTTAAGTTTTTTTTTATTAATTGAATTTATAGATTTATTTATTTAGTTAGGAGATATATTGCTATCAATCCAAAGAAGTATTTATTTTTGTTAGTAATATATAATTAATTAAATTCTTTATTGCAATTGTGGCATATTAGATTTTAATTGCAATAATTGTTTTTGCTAGCACATCATCAATAATAAATTATTCTAAAGAGTTAATAATTTGGTTAACCTCCAAGAGATTTATTATACCTCCATTTGGACTTCTCAAGGAGTAATTTCCAGATCCCATTCAAACGGGAAATTCGGAAATTGGTTGATACATAATAGTTAATCTATTGAATTGACTTATTAGATCTCAATAAATTATTCTAATAAAGGAATAAATATTTTAATTCGCTGAATTGACATTTTAGATCTTAATTACAATAATTGATTTGCCATAAAATTAGTAATCAATTATTTCAATAAGGCAATAATTCAAATCTAACATATAATTCATTAAATTGATATTTTAGATCTCAATTAAAATAATTGATTTGCTACTACTAAATTAGTAATCAATTATTGCTAATTCGGAAAATTCAAACGAAAAATTTTGAAATTAGTTAATCCACAATATCTAATTTAAATTTGCATTTAGGTTATTTTAAATATTGAATTTGTGTGATTTCTAGTGATTATATCCACTAACTAATAGTGTCTAAGAAAAGCTTGTCAAAAAGGCATACGTGCCTAAGAAAGGCTGGTACTTAAGTGAGCCTAGTGCTCCACCACCGATCTGGAGCTGATCTGGCTATTAGTTTTTTGGATATATCAATTAGACATCCAAAGTTCAATATAAATATTACTGCAATCTTTTGACATAGATTTTTTGATTTCAATCATGTTTCTGTCACTATTCTGTAACCCTGATCCTATGGCCTCAAACACTAGTGACCATCTTAGTGCCAAACCTGAAAAATTTGATGGCCATAACTTTAGGAGGTGGCAGAACCAAATGCGGTTCTGGCTCACCACATTAGGGTTAATCTCAGCCATAGGTGAAAGTACGATCGAAGTTGATAACGGGTCCAACCCAACTACCTCTTCCAACACCGAACATTCTGCCTCCACTAGCACACCCTCTAGGACACCTGATGAGATAGATTATCATTGTATCCATAGAATTCTAGGTGCTCTTTCTGAGAGGCTGTATGATGTCTATTACACAGCCAAGAGTGCCAAAGAACTCTGGGACACCCTAGATAGCAAATATGGTCTTGATGATGCTGGGGTAAAGAGGTTCAAAGCCTCCGATTTCAATAAGTTTAGGATGGTGGACTCAAAGCCTATGAATGACCAAATTCATGAATTTGAAACCCTGATCCACCAGCTTAGGGCTAATGGAACCAATTTGGATGAATCATTCCAGGTAGCCTGTTTGATAGATAAACTACCTACTTCCTGGTCTGATTTTGCTAAGACCCTGAGCCATACCCAAGGAATTCTCACCCTAACCCAAGTCTTAAACTCCATTAGGATTGAAGAGCAGCATAGGCTCAGAAATAATACCTCTACTGGATCTAAAAATAATGCATATAATGTAGAAGCTCCTCCTAAGAAAAATCAGAACCGACCCTTCCGTAAGAATTTCAAGAAGAAACCCTACAACCCTAGAAACCCTAACCACCACTACAATGGGAAGCCTATTCAATCCCAGGAGCAGAAGAAGAAGAAAGAGGAAGGTGGTGCTCGTTTCTGTTATGTGTGTGGTCGGACCAACCATTTGTCTCCACAGTGCTTCTATAAGAAGACTGCACCTCTTCAATCTAAGAAGAAGGGTCCACATACATCCAGTGCTCAAGTCAACATGGTGACTTCCGGCGCTGGCTCCTCTGAGACAGCTTTCAGGTCTGTTTCCTTCACTCCTGAAGTTAACATGACTTTACAAGCACTAGATTGGTGGATTGATACCGGAGCTGGTATTCATATTTGTTCGGATCGTTCCTGGTTTTCTTCTTACCAGATCTCAAGTGGAGGAGCTGTGATCATGGCAAACAGCTCGGAGGCACGTGTGTTAGGAGTAGGACGTGTGGACTTAAAGCTTACCTCTGGAAAAGTTCTGTCACTGCACGGCGTCCAACATGTTCCAGTTGTTAGGAGAAACCTCATTAGTGGTTCTTTGCTTGTCCAGCAAGGCTTTCGTCTTGTCTTTGAGTCCAATAAGGTTGTAATTTCTCATGGTGTTATGTTTATTGGAAAAGGATTCCTTAGTGAAGGATTGTTCAAATTGAATGTAATAGCTCCTTCAATAAATGAAAATCCTTTGATTATGAATATAGAGCCTCCTTCTATTTGGCATGGTAGATTAGGTCATGTAAATTATAATTCAATTAAGCAACTTATGAACCTAAATCTAATACCAAAAAGTGATCTCAAGAACCATGAGAAATGTCAAACTTGTGTAGAAGCCAAACTCCCTAGGAAGCCTTTTAAATCTGTTAATAGGGATTCTGATCTATTAGAGTTGATTCATAGTGATGTTTGTGACTCTGGTAGAACTTCTAGGGGAGGTAACAGATACTTTGTAACATTTATAGATGATCTATCGAAGTTCTGTTATATCTACCTAATTAAAACCAAGGATGAGGTGCTCAGCAAATTTAAAATTTTTAAGATTGAAGCTGAGAACCAACAGGAAAAGAAAATTAAAATTCTTAGATAAGATCGGGGAGGTGAATATACATCAAATGACATAACTCAATTCTGTGAAGATCATGGAATCATTCATGAAGTGACTGCACCCTATTCTCCCCAATCAAATGGAGTAGCAGAAAGGAAGAATAGGACTTTAATGGATATGGTGAACTCCATGCTTATAAGCTCAGGAGTACCAGAAAATTTGTGGGGGGAAGCTCTTGTTTCAGCCTGTTATATCCTTAATAGAATTCCCTCTAAAAATAATGATCTAACCCCATATGAAGTTTGGAAACATAGAAAACCTAATCTTAGCTATTTAAAAGTGTGGGGGTGCTTGGCAAAAGTAAAAATACCTGATTTTAAGAGAAAGAAAATAGGCCCTAAAACAGTGGATGCCATATTCATAGGTTATGCAGCCAATAGTAATGCCAATAGATTTCTAGTAATAAGTTCAGAAATAAATGATATTAGTAACAACACTATCATAGAAGCCAGAGATGCAACATATTTTGAAGACACCTTTCCACTTAAGACTAGAGTAGATAGCGGTATAGCTAGTAGCTCTAGTAGAATAAGGACAAGAACAATAGAAGTAGAAGCAGAACCTAGGAGGAGTAAAAGATCCAGGATAGAGAAAACATTTGGAGATGATTTTTATACCTTCCTAATAGAAGACTCTCCAACTACCTTTGAGGACGCAATGAAATCTTTGGATTCACCTTTTTGGAGAGAAGCTGTGGACAATGAGATGCAATCAATTATCCAAAACCATACTTGGGAATTGACTGATCTTCCTCCTGGTTGTAAAACAATAGGATGCAAATGGATCTTTAAGAAGAAACTTAGGCCTGATGGCTCTGTAGATAAATTTAAGGCTAGATTAGTTGCCAAGGGCTTTACTCAGAAACCTGGGATAGATTTCTTTGATGTTTATGCACCTGTAGCTAGGATAACTACTATTAGGGTCCTTATAGCATTAGCCTCCATTCATAGATTAGTGATTCATCAGATGGATGTTAAGACAGCTTTTCTAAATGGAGACTTAAATGAAGAAATTTATATGGACCAACCAGAGGGATTTAAAACCCCAGGCCAAGAAAATAAAGTTTGCAGACTAGTCAGATCTCTTTATGGTCTTAAACAAGCACCTAAGCAATGGCATTTGAAATTTGATGAAACCATAATGACATTTGGATTTGAAATCAATAGCACAGACGAATGTGTATATCATAAGAGAGTTGGACACAAATTTGTGATCTTGTGCCTTTATGTAGATGATATACTGATCTTTGGGACAGATCTTCAGATAATTGATGAAGTAAAACAATTTTTAAGTCATAAGTTTGATATGAAAGACTTGGGACAAGCTGACTTAATTTTAAATACCAAAATAATTAGAAGTGTAAATGGAATTGAGTTATCCCAAAGTCATTATGTTGACAAGATACTCAATAAATTTAATTATTCGGATTGTCAGCCTGTCTCTACTCCCTTTGATCCCTCTACACATCTTAAGAAGAACTTAGGAACTCCTATCCTTCAAAGCCTATATGCTCAAATCATAGGCTCACTAGGATTCCTAACTAACTACACTAGGCCAGACATAGCATATGCTGTAAATAGACTTAGTAGATATACTGTTAATCCAAATAGAGATCATTGGACAGCATTAGAGAGAATTCTTAGGTATCTTAAGGGTACCAAGTCCTATAGTTTGCACTTTAGTGGGTTTCCTGCTGTTCTAGAAGGCTATAGTGATGCCAACTGGATCAGCGATACCTTAGATGTTAAATCCACCACAGGATACGTCTTTCTCCTAGGAGGTGCTGCTGTGTCTTGGAAATCCACCAAACAAACCTTAATATCTAGGAGTACCATGGAATCTGAACTGATAGCTTTAGACACTACTAGCACTGAGGCTGAGTGGCTCAGAGATCTACTTATAGACCTTCCTGTAGATGAGTCACCTTTACCACCTGTCTCCTTACATTGTGACTGTAAATCTGCAATAGATAAGTGCAACCAAGAAAATGCCAATGTAAAAATGAACAGGCACTTAAAAGTACGTCATAAATCATTGAGATATAAATTGAAAAATAATGTTATTGCCTTGAATTTTGTAAAATCAGAAAATAATTTGGCTGATCAGCTTACAAAAGGTTTATCTAGAACAGTGGTTCTAGAGTCGTCGAGGGGGATGGGGCTTAGCCCATAAAGATAGATCACCACGGTGGGAACCCAACCTTAAAAGGTTCAATGGGTAGAAACAAACCGAAGTGTGACTAAGAGGAGCACTATTTTATGTTGTCCTCATCCCTATGGCGCTAGTGCTCATAAAAGCAAGCGGTAGGATGAGTTCGTTTGTATAACTCTTAATGAGTCCGAGACCCAAGAGGCAGGAGCTTCCTTGCTAGCTTCCTTATTAGGACTCACCTATATGTGCAGTCGTGAGGCCGCGATTATGGGAAATGGGCGATTCCCTAAAAAGCACATGATAGATATCTGCGCATGGCCATAACAGCGCAACCCGCTTAGAACCCAGATCGGGCTATATTATGTGTGTTGTTGATTTAATCTGAGCCATGGACCGAGGTTCAAGGTTAAGACCACCTTGGCTCCACAGATGTAATCAATTGTCACTAAGTGAAGGTTCAAACCGAAAGGTACCTACACCTATTACATAATATAAGATATCCAGCATTTTATTTTAATTTTAAAATTATTTAAATTTTTTGTGGGGGATTGTTGGGAAAAATTTAAATGCGCACGCGGCCCGAAATTTGGCCGCGTGCGCGTTTGAGAGAAGAAAAAAAAATAAAAGGGTAACGCCCAGCGGGCGTTACGCTTTGGAAACGGCCGCGGCCGCGGCCGCGTGCTCATTTGAAAACGAAAACGCCAACGGGCGTTTTCGTTCGCATTAAATGGACGCGTGCGCCCGTTGGCGCACGTTGCGCGGACGCGTCCGTGGAAGGCGCGGACGCGTCCGCCGAAAAGACCATATTGCCCCCGATTAAATCCCTATATAAACCCCTCCATTTCATCTCTTTAGGAACACGAAAAATTTCAGAAAAATAGTGGAAAAATTCTTCTCCCTCTTAGCCACTTCCAAATTTTATTTTACATTTTTTTATTCAGTTTATTTAGTTCTTTTCATTCCGTTCTTTGCTGGATCTGCAAGTCCGATCGGGTTCGCTTTGACTTCTTCCGAGACGTGCCGAAGAAGAGGTTGTAGGGTCGTCGTATCTCCGAGAAGGATTGCCGGGTGACCCGTACGTGGGGGCAAATACTTCTTTGGGACAGCGTCTACGCGCTTCGACCTGCTTTCAATCAGGCTACTTTCTTCTACCTTTATTTTTAATTTAATATTAGTAGATTGGTAGGATTTGAAATTCTATGATATAAACTTATTAAATGCATAGATTTACTTTGTGCTAGAATAGATTTATTTTGTATTAAAATAGAATTATTTGGATGCCGAATGATATGCATGTATATTATTTCCTTTAAATTTTTTTTTATTAATTAAATTTATAGATTTATTTATTTAGTTAGGAGATATATTGCTATCAAAATTTACTTCATTTGCTGCCATCATATGATTGCTGAGTCTTGAATTTGGTAACAGGAAGCTTCCTATCTATCTACATTGGAGTTTTCAAAACGCAAACTCGACGAAAATACAGGAATATCGGAGAAATGGTGGGAAGAGTGCAAGCTGTAGAATGCTATGCAAAGACGTACGGTTCGCTTCTGCTAGTTTCAAAGAGCAAGGAATGAAGGAAACAGGAAACCCTTGCGTAATTATCTGTTTCTTTTTCAAAAGCTTGAATTTTGTATGTGGAAGAGCAGCAAAAAATTTTGAATTTTGTATGTGGAAGAGCAGAAAGCAACAAGCAGTAGAGCACGAAAAGAGAATGGTAGTGGAGAGGATAGGGCTTCTAAAAGATTCAAACTTCCATACTTTTAAACAAAATAATCTCAGCTCTGCGAGCAAACTCTAAGCCGCATGTGATGTAACAACCCGAGACATCACCTAAAATAATTAGATAGAAGATATTTTTTGAGTTCCTCAGTTCTACATAAATAACTAAGATCTTGTCAACAAATAAATGATGCAGGACCAAAATTACTAAATATACATTCACACCGATTCTTACGTAGTTTTTCTTTTTAAGTCTTAATATTCCAAATATAAAGATCAAGATAACCAAAGCCCATACCTTATTACAGAAAACTATAACTTCAGATTTATGTTGAGAAAAAGAAAATAAAAACCCATATACCAAGGGTACATTTGGTATGGCTTTTATTTTTAGTTTTGAAATTATAAAAATTAAAAAAATAATACAATTTTTTCACTTATTATTTTTAAATATTATTTTTATTATTGAAAAAAATATTTTTTAAAAAAAATATTATTTTCAAAAATAAAATATTCATAAGCCCTACCATCTCTGCCACCTTTGTTATATTGTTCTTATTATTATAGCCCTAGTTACACCATTATTACTATTGTCACCACCATCATCGTCCATGTCACCACCATCATCGTCCAGATAGTGTCCCCACCATCCTTATTGCCATCTTCATGTTACTAGCACCCTCACTGCCACCATTGTCGTTATCCCTTTACCACCATTATAATTGTATAGGATACTATATTTATAATTTTTAAAATAATTATCTATATCAATTATATTTATATTTTTAAAAATTTAAAAATAAAATAGAAATTTTTTATTTTCCTTTTTTATTTTCCTATTTTTAAAAATAATAAAAAGACCTTGGTAGGAAATGGCATCTAGAACAAATTCCCACGGAACCGATTTTCAGAGGCCTACAAGCCCCATTGCTTCGATTGAAAACGAAAGACATAACATAAAGATCTAAAAAATTCTATAAACTAAGAAACTCCATGCCCTAGAGAGAGAGAGCCCAACCATGTTCCCCTGCATCGCTGACCTTGCGCTTGATAAACTTCCGAGCATCCCGACCGATGATGAAATCCAGCACTCCCCTACCGATTTGGTGGAAGAGCGCATCAGCTCAGCCCCCAAACCAACCACCGATCCTCTCCCTTTCCATCCCCAACATAATCAGAGATCGATTTCCCCAAATCCCTGTGCTTTCTCCGCTCCAATGGCGATCCTAGGATCCAAAAAAGAACAGCTTGGCGAGAAAAATGGCGTCTTTCTTTCCGTAAAGCTAGCATCTTGGACAAAGAAGGAGAGGAAGGAATCAGAAGAGAGTTGACAGAAGTCCGTCGACCTCGAGCTCCGTAATGGAATCGATGGATCGAGAGAGAGAGAGAGACAGTGTGTGCGTGTTGAGGAGGGCCTGCCGGTAACAACATTTGAAACTGTACGAATTATTTAGTTTAGAGTGGTCTTGGTTGCATAAAAGGATTTTTTGTGTGCATCCCATACATGGAGGCTCTTGAAGGTGCTTGACTTCTGTTGGTCGATCTCATATGTCTGATCTACCGTGTTTAATCCATTGAAACTTCAGTCGCTACATTTTAATTGAACATTCTGTTTGCATTACTTTTTTTAAAAAAAAATGAAAATAGAAAAATAAATTGGCTAAAGAAGTGATGATAGCAATGCAGGCAATGAAGATGCCGGTAGTGTTGGTTGTAGTATAATGAAAGCGGTGACAATGGCTATAGAAGTAGTAGCGGTGATAGGAGTACTTACGATATAGTAGAGACAACAATGATGGTGACGGTAATGTTGTGAAGATGAGAGTGATGATGGTGGTAGCAATGGTACCGAGTTTGTGGTAGAGGCCATTATAACGGTGATGATGGTATTTCAATATCAATAATTTTGTAATATGGATATTGACAAGATTTCAAAATAAAATTTTCTCATTTTCATTTTTTATAAAAAAATATAAAATAAAAATAATAGTATCATACATTTCTATTTAATTTTAATTTTTTAAAATAAAAAATAAGAAATAAAATAACACCAAACAATAAATTATATACATATATATATATTATTATTTGCTTACCGCCTTGTATTTAAGATGATATTGTTTATCAAAGAGTAATAATAGCAAAGTGATATATTAGATTTGTGATTTTCAAGTACTCTTGTGCATTCAAATTCTTATGGTTTTAACAAAAAATCTATAACCTTCGGTAAGCACCGAATACATGACGTCTACTTATCGCAAGCAGTCGCTACATTCTTGTGCATTTATAGTGCAAGCAATTTATATATTGCACCCATTTTTTATTTAGACTAATTTGAGCATATTGCTTTAAGATTTTCTTGATAGGGCATTTGGCAGCATCAATATATACGGTAGTGTTCGTAAGAAAGTCAAAAACGTCAACTGCATGTGCATAATACACATTTACATTCAATTTCTTAACAAATGCATGAAAATTTATATGAGTGCATGACACATAGGATAGATTATTATTCCATCCATTGGTTTATCATATCACACCCAATGAAAATTCTCTCTCAAATGTCGTCCATCAACGATGGTCTGAAATATGCAAAACTCAAATTAGCCTTTGCATAGAGCTTCTATTTATTCGCTTAAAATTTTGTCTTATTAACACAATATTGGAGGTTACTCCATTTGATCCAACTTGGCTTTCTTCTACCAAGTAGTTGTCTAATTAGCTACAACTCAACTCACTTATAGGGTGAGTTACAATGCAACCTAACACCATTGTTTGGAAGCTTGTGAGTTATAGGTTGAGCTGCAGCCTATCTGTACATTAGCTTGCAACTTAATCTATGTCTAAAATAGTAGTAGGTCGAACTACAACAACTCAAGGGATAAAAAATGGCATTTGATGTGGTTCATCTCATTTCTTCTAACCCTCTCTTGTTCACAAGTGAAATTTTGAGGACCCTCGTTCGAGAGAAGGCCACATTAGAGATGTTCTTGGCAAACCTCATCTGTATGCTGGAGACAATCTCGACATCCCTCATCTCTATGATAGAGCCGATCTAAATAGCTCTTGTAGCCCTCTGGCCATGGTTTGTCAAATTGGTACCAAGGGGTGTACCAGTTGATGACGTTTTGGTATAGTACAGACCTATATCATGTCGATTCGATATGTACTGAACTAGGAGAGGGAGAGAGAGTTAGAGAGAGACAGAAAGAGAGGCCCATAGGGATGGGGAGAGGGAGGACTAGGAGGGAGAGAGAAGGGCGATTGAAGGGGTCAACAGTTGCTAGAGAGGGGAGGAGTGGGAGAAGAAAAGGGAGGGAGAGATGAGAGAGAGAGAAAGAGAGAGAGAGAGAGAGTGAAGGGCAGTCCACAATTACCCCAAAGAGCGAAGAGGAAGAAGAAGATGGAAGAAGGAATGGAGGGAGAGAGGATAGAATGACAATTGAAGGGGGTTGATAGTTGCCGAAGAGTGGGGAAGGGGGGGAGCATGAGGGGACCTAATATTGAGAGAGAGTCAGAGCTAGGGTTCCGAAAGATCTTTGAGCTAAGGTGGATCACGAAAAGTCCATCGAATCTTGGAGAGAAGCGCCAAAGAATAGTTTAAGAACTAAACTGACTCGTATGACCATACCTGATGTTAGTTCAGTTCAGTACAGGCCGAACCATTCAATTTAGGTCTGTTTGGTATTTCTTGCCTTCAGCCTTTACAATGAACAAGAAAAGAAGCTCGAGGGCAAGCAAAAGGTTGCTGTCACCGTCCCTTGGTTTGACTCCTAAGAAGAGAGTAATAAAGTTGACGATGTCCACAATCCTAAAATTGGCCATGATGCCGTCCCCTCCAGATCGTTGTAATACCGCTATTGCTACCCTCTTCTCGTCCCTTGCTTCCTGCCCTAGACCTTGTCCTATAGTTGGTGCCTCCTACATCATTGCTGACCCCTTTTCCTCCCTCCCCTCAGGCATTGCCCCTCCTCCTCATCGATGGTGCCACTCTCTCCTGCCCTGACCCTACCCTTCCTTCACTTCTACCCTGAACCCCAATGCGGCGCCAACCATTTTAAAACCCCTGCAGGTGGAGACTCTAGCGGCATTGCAGTGCAACTCCGCCAATGGGGGTCAAACCACCCCTAATCGCAGGGTTTGTCCGCTCCAAATTATATTATTATAGCCTTCTCATTCTCATTATTTAAAATATCAAGCAGGGCATGTTATGGCCATCACACCAATCCTCTAATGCCATGTTGGCATGAAAGGCAGATTGTTTTCCCAAGTTAGTAACCCAAATTTGTCAGTTTAATAAATAATTATAATTTATAAAAAGGGTCGACATTAATTTAATTAAAGTTCAAGACCGCGCGAGGACGGAGACCTTCCTTCCCCTCTCCTAGCCTCTTCCCCCACCCCAACCAACCCTATCTCCCGAGTCGTAAATTTCGTACCACCCGGTTTTAGTAAAAGAGGTTTTTTTATAGCTAAAATCTGGAAAAAAAATTCGACATTTTTTTGTCCTCCTCCCCTCGCTTCCCGTGACATTCTCACGAAATCCCCTCTCCAGTGATGATTTCCGGCGCCGATTTCTTTGCTTTCTGATCAAATTCGTGGAGGGGTGGTTCGATTTCCTGCGGTCGTTAAGTTGGATATCGGTTTTTCTCTGTTTCGCCTTTTGTCTTGTCGCTCTCGTCCGAGTCGCTCTTCCTGTAGCTCTCCGCTGGATTTGAGTCCATTTGGGGTTTTCGATGGGTCGTGTCGGATTGGATGGGCATAAGGAATTAGGGTTTTTAGCAGCCGAAAGGGAGTTTTTCTAATTGTTTTTGGTAATTGACTCTGTGGCGAATGTGATCTGTTCTCATCTGTTTTTCTCTCTCCCAAAAAAAACTCATTTTGCAACTGATCTTCCTCATTTATGATTTTCCCATCATTCTTTAGCTCCTATCGTTTGATAATTCTTCACAATGAAGCTCCTGGTGCATGTTATTGAAGCCCGTAACCTCCAGGCGTTGGGTCTCAATGGCCTGAGTGATGCCTATGTAAAATTACAGATCGGAAAACAACGGGCAAAAACTAAGGTGGTCAAGAAGAACTTGAACCCTGTATGGAATGAGGAGTTCAGCTTCCTAGTCGGGGACCCCAGCGAGGAGCTCACGGTCTATGTTTTGGATGAAGACAAGATCTTCAGTGATGATTTCCTGGGACAGGTCAAGGTGCCATTGTTGAAGGTCTTGGATACAGATGATCTTTCACTTGGGACGCAATGGTATCAGCTGCAGCCCAAGAACAAGAAGTCTAAGAGCAAGGACTATGGTAATATATCTCTCTTAATATCTTTTCTATATTGGTGGATTTTTATATGTGTTTTGCTTGACTTTTGTGATCTTTATTTTTTTTTATTTTAATATTCGAAATAAGTTTCCACCAATTGAGCTTCATAATAGTTTCCCTTGATTACAGTTTTAGTGAATATTGAGCAATCTATCTATGTGGCATTTTGCTATCTATGTGCTGCATTTGAATATGTTTGTCTCCTAGTTGAAATTTAGGATTCTGTTTCATGATTCACGGTTTCCAAGTGATCCAGGATACAAAGGGTAGGCTAGCAGCCATTTTGATCCAACTATTTGTTCATTGTGTTAAATTTATCTAATGATCTGATACGCTAGTCACGATTAAAATAGTAAATAGATGTAACATTGTCATGTGCTGTAAATGTCTAAGTATGAAGAAGAAATTAATGGAGACTTCAGATGGAAAGAATGCTGTGACTGTGTGGTTAAAGGGTCAAGTTTCTTCTCTTCTTCTCTCGTAATTGTATTCTTTTGGTTTTGTCCTGCAGGAGATATTCGTCTCACTGTAACTTTGTCTCAGAAAAACACTGATGAAATACCCATAGTCACTCATTCATTTTTTGTTGATCATTCATCAAACTCTGATAAATCATTCGAATTAACAAGAGGACCAACCCCACTATGTTCTAATAGAATCTTGGAAAGATATGCTGTACCAGTGATTGACAAAACGGAACCTGTCAAGGGAGACAAGTTGAATGCACCGACATTTGTTGATCGTCTGTTTCATATTTTTGCCGGGAAAAATGCAGAGGCTGCATTGCCTTCTAGCAGGAATCTTGACTGCCCAGAAGACCTACAAGAAGCATTTGCAAGCCCTGAGACTTCTGAAAGACAAACTAATGATACATGCTCTAATATCACATTTGATGAACTACTGAAAACAATTGAATCGAAGGATCAAGGAAGCGAAATGCCTGGAAATCTACGAGGAGGAGTACTTCTTGACCAATCTTATGTTGTTGCACCTCGTGATCTGAACTCTCTTCTCTTGTCACCAAGTTCAAATTTCTTGCAATCACTTGCTGAGCTTCAAGGAACTACAAGTCTGCAAACTGAACCTTGGAGACTTGAAAATGGTGGAGAGAGCTTGAAAAGAGTGATTACCTACACAAAAGCTGCGACCAAATTAGTAAAAGCTGTGAAAGCCACAGAGGAGCAGACTTATCTGAAGGCTGATGGAAAAAATTATGCTGTTTTAACAAATGTGAGTACTCCTGATGTTCCTTTCGGTAATTGTTTCCGGACAGAGGTTCTTTTCTGCATAATGCCTGGGCCTGATTTGCCATCTGAAGACCAATCTTCACGTCTGCTAATTTCCTGGCGCATGAATTTCCTCCAGAGTACTATAATGAAAGGTATGATCGAAAATGGAGCAAAGCAAGGCTTAAAGGATAGCTTTGCACAGTTTGCTGATTTGCTTTCGCAGAATATAAAACCACTTGATCAAGAAGACACTGGGCACAACAAAGACCAGATCTTAGCTTCTTTGCAAAATGAGCAGGAGTCAGACTGGAAGCTGGCATTTAGATTCTTTGGAAATTTTACTGTTATATCATCAGTTTTTGTGGCCTTCTATGTTCTTGTACACATCTTGCTTGCAAGCCCTAGTATAGTTCAGGGGCTCGAGTTTCGTGGCCTAGATCTGCCTGACTCAATTGGGGAAGTTGTGGTTTGTGGTGTTTTGGTTCTTCAAGGACAGCGTGTTCTTGATATGATAGGACGCTTCTTGCAGGCCCGGAAGCAGAGAGGTAAGACTTGATTTCCCTGGACCATATCTTATATTTCAATCAACTTTTTCTTTTAAAATTCTATCAGTATGAAGAGTTTTTTTTTCCCATTACTAAGAGATATTGTAGTTTCTCATAATATTAGTGCAGTTCTAATATTGAATTTTATGTGATTCAGAAGGTGTTCGTAACCTTTAGTTATTTGATATGTAAGGTTAGTACTAATATAGTATTATATTTATAGCAAAGCGTAAGACATCCTCCTTCTTTGTTGTTTTCAAGCCATTTGTATATTGTTCAGAGGTAATGATGCTATATTCAAGGGGTAGTATCACTTGCTGGAACTTTTTGCTATCCTTGAAAATTCATGCCTCTATCATTTTGCTTGACTTGCTGAACTTAAAACATCCGAAACAGGTTGACGAGTTAAGTCTTCTATCGTCCTTACAAGGAAAACCATAATATGATACATAATATGCATATATCCTTAGTTCTAAAGCTTAGATACTTCCCTAGAGGAGACATGCTGGTGTCTAATATGTATCAGATGCAAATAGTTCTCAGTATACAGTACAGCACTTGTTAAATATTTTCGTACAGACTCAATTATTTAATAAAAATATTGTGGTATCTAATTACTTTACCTGATTTCTTCTTGCATTGTTAGATGTTTGTTATATAATTAACTATGTAAATGATTTTTTTTTAATTTCCATGCAATGACCATTTTCTTGACAATTTTTTCTGGATTTGCCGATACCAACATGTCCATTATGTGTTATACATGTAATTTGTATCCATATACATGCTTCATAAATTGTAAGACTTCATTTATATTGGTACCTTTATCAATTTCAACTTCGACTTATGGTGAATAAAGAATTAAGTTTTCCTGCTTATAGCAACTGCACTCTGTCTTAGGCTGGAAACCATCAGTCTTAGTTCCCTTGTTTTAGCTTGCCAGTAACATATCTTATTCTTTTTTCAGTTAGTTGGAGACTATCCACATGCTGTAGAAAGTAACTTATTTTCCTTAATGCAGGCAGTGATCATGGAGTCAAAGCACAAGGGGATGGATGGTTGCTAACTATTGCCTTAATTGAGGGCAGTAATTTAGCAGCAGTGGATTCAACTGGTTATTCTGATCCCTATGTGGTTTTCACATGCAATGGTAAAACTAGAACCAGTTCAATAAAATTCCAAACTCTGGAGCCTCAATGGAATGGTAATTAAAGATATCTCTAATTCTTGAAATTCTTTAATATTCTGCATAGATTACTACTTTATATTACTAAATTGAACCACCACCATATTTGCATTTTTCAGTTTCCAGCCTAGAATTTTCTTAAATAACGGACTGTTGAGACTTGCTAACTTTATGTTTGATGGACCAGTAACCAGTGAGGATGCCAGCTAGTGTAGTTGGCTGGTAAAGTCATTGGGGGTTGGTATGCATGACATGGGTTCAAGTCCTGGAATCACCTGATTTTCGGTGAGGTTTCCTTCTACAAAATTTTAGATGGTCATCAGTTAGGGAGAACAAAAGACATATGCAGACTTAAAAAGTATTGATAATACAGGTGAGAGTGTTCAAATTATTAAAGCAATTTATTATATTAACAGTATAATAAAGATTTGGACTACCCAATTTACATTAACTCCTTGAAAAGAGGATTTTAATGGTTCAAAATCAATGGACTATCAAAATTCAAGATCCAAACTTAGAAACCAAAGTTGATGTGTTTTGATGGTCTCTAACTTAATTATCAAGTAGGTGTCAAAATGAAAGATTTTAATAATATGATACTATATTTTACTATATTTTGATGATCGAAACATAATGAATTTAAATCCATCCACCCATGTTTTAAGATGTATGGATCATGATCCATAAATTGGATTTTCAATTTATGTACCTCATTATGTATTTTATCACACGCTATAATTGATATTCTTCATTTTTGTACCAACTTGGTACAAGATTAGAATTTAGAAATCATAAAAGTATTTGAATCCTGGTTTTGAGCATCTTTTTTATCAATGTTTGGATCTTCGTTTTGGATGGTCATTAACTCATTTAGCAAGAAGTTAACTTAGAGTGTGTGGTCCAACTCTAATATAAATTACTTATATATTAAAATGATATATGGCATTGTAATAAATTTTTATGTTTTCACATATAATAATTATCTTATAATTTGTACACTACAATATTAGGTGCATCCTAATAATATGACTTTATTGTAGGAATAATATACTGCATAAACTGTTGGTCAGCTGTGTCAGAATAACTAAACAGTTTACTGAACCAAAAGAGTGTAGCAAGGTCATTTCCAAGGTAATCACAGCTCTTTCTATCCTAAACAACCAAATATAGAAATTAAGCTAGTCAGTTGTAGGTGATGAAGACAATAGTTCCTGCAACTGTAACTGCTAGCAAATTAAACAGAAAGTTGTTAATTGAATTGTTGCATTATTAGTTGCACCTGCAACTTAAATTGGAAGCAAGTGGAACTATAGGCAATTAAACAGTCCTATAATAGTTCAAGAACATTTTTGACTCTCTTCCAGTCTGATGCGTTGTTCATTTATAAATTGGTGTCAAACTATATAACTTACTGACCTGCACTATAATATATGATCAATATACAGAGATAACACATTGACTGAAACCTTGTGTGAATGAAATAACAATATATGAGAGGTAGGATACTATTATCTCTAATCTATAAGTTTTCCATTCACTAATTCATTTTCTGTTGATTTTTACAGAAATCTTTGAATTTGATGCCATGCATGATCCTCCATCAATGATGGATGTGGATGTGTATGATTTTGATGGGCCTTTTGACGAAGCTACATCTCTTGGTCATGCTGAAGTCAACTTTGTGAAATCTAATTTGTCAGAACTAGCAGATTTTTGGATTCCTCTTCAAGGGAAGTTAGCTCAGGCATGCCAGTCTAAGTTGCACTTGAGGATTTTTCTGAACAACACACGGGGCACTGATATTGTGACAGAGTATCTAACAAAAATGGAGAAAGAAGTTGGAAAGAAGGTGGGTACTTATCTCTTATTTGGCATCTCTCATAACTCAGTGTGAAACTGTAGCTTATACATTCCTATTTTAACTAAGTTCGGGACAAATCTATGTGTAGATAAATTTGAGGTCTCCTCAGACAAATTTTGCATTTCAGAAGCTTTTCGGTCTGCCACCAGAAGAATTTCTCATCAATGATTTTACCTGTCACTTGAAGCGCAAGATGCCCATGCAGGTACTTATTTACTTCCATTATGTTGTACTCTATTGGAATCCTCAGTTTGCCCCCATACTTCACAATGCTGTCTGAAAAATTTGTTCTCCTCAATCATTTCACATAGGATGGCAATAATATATTTGGTCTGCTTGTTAGCTACTCAGTCGTCATCACTGTTACAGTCATATAGTGGGCCAGTCAGCTTACTTCAGCAATCGGCAGCTCACCATGCCAACTTGCAGTTTTTAAATTTTTGACGACTCGGGCAATTTAGACAATAGTTTCTTGGCATATTTATGGTCTGAATGTCGAGGTAGTGATTAAAGAAAATGGTAGCCTTCAAATGTTTGACATTGTCCAATCAGGTTCAATAATGATATGATCCAATTACATCTATTGGTTGATTAATGGAATAATGTGAATGCAATTTTGATGGCCTTTTATAAACTGAGTCATGTTATAAATTTTGTATAGTTCGTCAGACTATATGACCCATGCCTTATTGAAAGTATATAATGTTCATATGATATAAGGATCAGCATACATGCCAACTGAAAAAAATTACTGGTTTTTTTTACTTTTTCCTTGCAGGGCCGCCTCTTTCTATCTCCAAGAATAATTGGGTTTTATGCAAACTTGTTTGGACACAAAACAAAGTTTTTCTTTCTTTGGGAAGATATTGAGGACATCCAGGTGATTCCTCCAACTCTGGCATCAATGGCTAGCCCATCTCTTTTGATTATTCTCCGCAGGGGAAAAGGTATGGATGCAAAGCATGGCGCAAAGACTGTTGATCAGGATGGGAGACTTAGGTTTCATTTCCAGTCATTTGTATCATTCAATGTAGCCAACAGGTAATACTCTTCACTTATTTCCTTGTACAATATTTTGAATCTTATGTAAGGCATACATTCAAGTTAAAGAAAATTTGTTTCCTTTTTTACTCTTATCAGTTTGTTTTCTGCATGGGTTGATGATACATTAGTTCCTTATTCTATTTAATTTTTGTACTGCCCTTGCTATTAGTGGTTTATAAACCTACACAACATGCTCATACATTGTTTTTCTAGTCCTTTGGATTAAGAAAGTGCTGTTTTTTGGTTTAATGCCTACCAGGGTTTTCATGTATTCAGATCTGGATTTTAGGTTTTTTAAGTTGCATGTCTGATTCTCCAATACTTCACCTCTTGATAAAGAGAATATATGTAATTTTAATGCCTAACAGGACAATCATGGCATTATGGAAGGCTAGGTCCTTGAGCCCTGAACAAATAGTGCAGATAGTTGAAGAAGAATCTGAAGCAACCCTCCATAGTGAGGAGAGTGGATCTTTCTTAGGGATAGAGGATGCCAACATGTCAGAAGTTTTCTCATCTACCATTTCAATTGATGTGAGTTTTCCTCCTTTTTTTTGCCCTTTCTCCACGTATATATATGATATGTGTGTATTCTCAAATTGAGCTTGCCTGGGGATCACCAAAATGACAAGGGAACTGCGACCATTGATGTGTCATCAGATGAACTCATTGATGGAGGTATTTGAAGGAACTTCATTGGAGCGAAGGGTAATGGAGAAAGTTGGTTGTGTCAACTACTCTATATCAGCGTGGGAACCAGTTAAGCCTGACATTTACCAAAGGCAAGTTCATTACAAATTTGACAAGAGTTTATCTCGTTATGGAGGTGAAGTAACTAGCACGCAGCAAAAATGTCCCTTGGCTGATAAAAATGGATGGATTATTGAAGAAGTGATGACACTCCAAGGGGTTCTGCTTGGTGACTACTTTAATGTAAGAACGTCTTTTTCAAACTAATGTTTTCGCTGTGGCTTTAAGTGTATGGAAGTACTGTATATAGATTGTACAGATTCTCAATAGTGGCTTTTCTGAGATTTTTGTCCAATCATGTGCTCTTTTTTCTCGTGCAGCTTCACTTGAGGTACCAAATGGAGGATCTTGCCCCTAAACTGAAGGCCTGCAATGTTCAGGTATCCTTGGGGATTGCTTGGTTGAAGAGCACTAAGCATCAGAAGAGAATAACAAAGAACGTAATGTCCAATTCATCAGCTCGACTCAAGGAGATGTTCAGTCAAGTTGAAAAGGAATTCATAGGGGGAAAGTAGAATGATTCTTTTCACTGCTACATGCAGCTATTTGTGAATAGCAGCACCACATAAAAAAGATAGTGTGAATATCAGCTTGGATTCTGAGCATCAAAAAACAGATGATCCGTATTCAGAAGTTTGATTATTTTGGTTGGAACGAAACAACTTCAAAGGTTCGGCTGCGAGCCTGAGAATTGGTTCTGAGCTCTAGATTTTGATTCTTGCTCATTCAGGCATCAAATAAAAGAGTACCAAGAGTTTTCATTATGGATTCTTCTGGATATCGTATGATGGATCATCGGCGGCTTTCTCCATTCTCCTGTCAATTAGGGAGCTTTGGTAAGAGAGGGGCGTGCCGCGCTGGTGAAGCATGATGAAATTCTTGGGGGCATCAGGGTCTGAAGTGGTAATGACTTGGAAACTAGCTGGCCAGTGATATTTCTTGCTAACATGAGTAGCAAAATTATTGAAAGGAATATTGGTTTCATCCTGCCTGTACACCTATAGTCCAATCACAAGGTAAAAACATGATAAATGATTCTTTTCTGCAAGTAAAAAGGTTTTGATGATCTTTTTTCTTTCCTGGTCCACATACCAAGTATGTAGAGGGAGGTAAAAAAATTTGTATTCAGAATTTATCTTAGATGAACATGTTTTTCCTAATTTTTAACAGTGGGCACTGTTGTTAAGCCCCTAATTTTCTTCCTGAAGGTAGGCTGAACAAAAGGAGGGTCTTCTTAGCCTCTTAAATGCAGAGCAATTCTTAATGCATCCACATTTTGACAACTGAAGCCTTTTCAGGGGTCTCATATTTGGCCTATTAGAGGATTTATCCAAGTAATCATCACAAGTCGTTCCATCTTTTCTTTAAAAAGCTAACTTCGATCTATAGGAGGGCCAGGATGCCATAGCCTCCAATTTGTCATCCAGGATACTAGGATACTAAAGCCCATATCCTTGATTTGACCGTCAATTCACTTCCCGAGAGATTAAACGGAAAATAAGCATTTTCCGACATTCTGGTTTCTCCGTGGTCATCCGCAAATAGAATGCCAGTAAAAGAGATGCTCTTTCTCGGTAATAATCTTAAAGTCCTTGCATTTAACTAGCCGAACACCCTCTAGCTTTCTTCTCGGCGATAGGCACTCCACCTCCAGGTCCGAGGCGGCTTTCACCACCACCTTCCGGCGGTCCGCATCCCCGACCCTCAACCCCACCGGCGCCCTCACCGTAATGTCCAGCCGCACGCTCCGTGTCCTGGTCCCGCTGCAGCATCGCCGCTACCCCAGCTTCCAGCTTCTCCCGCCCCTTCAGCGACACTGTCATCATCGCCAAGCTATGCGCCTCCTGGTAGAACACCGGCGGCTGCCCCGAGCATAACTTCACCCTGTGGTACGCCACCACGGCCCACCCTCCCTCCTTGTACTCTACACCGACTTCTTGTTGGGGTTCTCGGCCCGCACTATGGCGACCGCCAGCTCCGCTGCGACGCTCCTGTTGAAATCACCACTTGTCCTAAAAGCTTAAGGTCATAGGACGAGGTAGATTTATTTATATACTCATATTTTCTTACACTCCCCCTCACATATGGGCAAGACTTTTTTTTTAATGGGCGAGCCCAACATTTGATTTTTTTTTAATAATGAGGTTAAAGAGTGCGGAGACAGGATTCGAACTCAGGACCTCTGCTCTGATATCATCATGTTAAAATCATCATTTGTCCTAAAAGCTTAAACTAATAGGATGAGGTAGTTTTATTTATATATTTATATTGTCTTACAGCTCCGTCCTTGGGATCGATGTCGAGGGCGGCTACGTACGCCAAAGCGCTCGACCTCGTAGGTGGGTTGATGATGTGGTAGATGCAGAGGAAGGAGGCGACGGAGATGAGGAGGAAGAGGTTGCAGAAGCAATAGAGGCGGCGGCGGTGGCCACAGCCCATGGAGCGGTGGCTGCAGGGATGGTAGTAGCTAGGGGGTGTAGGACAGCGGGCGAGGGACGCCCATGCTGGGTGGAGGGGAGACCTTGGAGAAGGAGGAGGTTGTGAAGGTGGTGGCCTCTCCCTGTTTGGTTCGCGGAAAGTATTTTCCCTCCTAAGAATATGATTCCTGGGAATCAGATTCCTAGGAAAAGGATACATAGGAAAGTACCCATTTCATTACTTTCCCGTTGACCACACTTTCCCCCCTCTTTTTCCTGCGTACACCATTAGAGAAAGGTGTACGTGTTCGGTTTGACGTCGGGTGGCTGGCTGGAAGGGATCAAGGGATGCAGTGGTTTTGGGCAGCCTTGAACAAGAGAAAATGGCCTTGCTCTTGCCTCTTGGCAAGCAGGCCAAGCATTGAGCTAGTTGTGGGCATTTGCAAATACAAAGTTGTAATTGGGCACAGCAGTGTAAACTTCGTAGGGGTACCATACCAGCTCTCAAAAGTCTTCACCAGCTACACTAGTTAACATTAACAGACAGCAAGTTTCTGTGCTAACTGAACTTCTTGGCATCTCTTTTCATTTGACAAAAATATAGGATTAAGCTTAGGTATGGCATCCCGGCCGCAACTGCAATGTCCCTGCAGTAGAAGCAGGGATGGCAATCTATAGTCCGGACCTGATCGATTAGTTGTCTAGGCTCATCTGAAATGAATAGACGAGTTAAAGATTTTTTATAACTTAGTCAAGTATGGAATATTTGACTGGGACTTGCTTGATTATAACTTCCTGAGTTAAACAAATCTTAAAATTTACTACAAGATCCAGCATGTCAGCGCATGCTGTCATATACCATCTCCGAATTGATACATAATACAGAGGGCATACTGAATGTTAGTATGCTGAACCAACTCTTGTACCAGATATTACCGATATTGTACGGAAATATGAAACCGAAATAGGTGAATCTTGATTTATTCCTACATCTCTAATAACGATAGCAGAGTAAAGGTTTGTTTCGCATTATTCTAAAAGTTATTATTATGTATAAATCTCTTACTATGGACAAATTGCAAACTCCAAATCTTCTCCCGTAAAAATTTCTATGCATACATACCAGAAATATACCATCACCATATAGGGCTGAAAGCGAGTCGGATTGTATCCAACAGTATCCATTTCCTTATCCGATTTTTGTCAGATTCAGATACTATTTTTTTTTTATCCGATCGGATCCAGACAGTCAGTTCAAAAATCTCCCGGATATGGATGCTGATACATCTGATTTTTCCAAATTCAGATCCAGATCCAAATATCCGTATAACAAGAATAAGTAAAAAGAAGATGTTTAAGTTAAGTTAAAACAGAAAACTAATTAAGTAATTATCCAAACCTAAACTAAAAGAAACCTAGATATCAAATGACTGTCACTTAAGATAGTAACTCAAATACGAAATACTTGATTTAAATAAAATCCTTCGAATCACTCTGCACGTCTTAAAGGCTCAAACCTCTCATTCGTTTGTTTCATCCTTCTTTCTTCTTTGTCATTTTCAAACAACTAGAATTTCTAAAGTCCTATCCACTTCTTAGTTTTCACCCGACAATTATAACCAGTGATAGCTGTGAGACTTTTGGAGGTGCTATAGATCTCATCTACTTTAATGATGAACACTCTTAGGCTGGGTAGGAGCTATGCCCGATAAATATTGCGGGCCAAAGCAGTGATGACGTAAAAGGCTGGGTCTATGCCCAATCACTGCTGTGGCCCGCAATATTCATCGGGCATAGCTCCTACCCAGCCCATGCCGCTGCCAGTTCAATTTCCGACGCCAAGGTTGTCTTTGATCACAATCCTACAAAGGGAAGTAGGGAGGGTAGACACATTCAATATTTGAAATTATCAAATGTGGTATTCACTTACACATCAAGAAAATCAGCTTAAATCTTTCATTACTCAAAACCAGCTTATGATCAGTATTGCAGCGACCAGAAATGTTTCGCATATGATGCAGCCTATATATCAACCAAATAAAAAAAAAATCAATCAGCACTTTTGAGTTCAAAATCGACGTATCATCCGAATTTCAAAGGTCTGACAAGTGACAACTCAATTGAACCTTAGAGACATCATCCAACCCAGACCAAAATACAAAGCAATTTCACATGCAAGCCTCCCACTCAAACCAGAGCTCGAACCAGATTCCTCGTAGGTCTGGTACATGTCTATTAAGTGGCTAGAGTAGGCCCAAATCCAAATCCTAAACACGATACGAGATTCAGATAAACATGCACCCAAATCCAAGAATTAATCTTGATTAACAAAATCCCAACAAGATGACAAGAACCAAATAAATATTCAAATTTAGAGAAAAAAGGGCATTTTTAGTTCCTCACAGAAAGTTTAACCGTACACACAAAAGTCGTCATATATTTACAAGGAATAAAACTACAATAGGAAAAAAAAATCTAAAAAAAGATACCGCGTATCATCACCAAAAGTGTACACACAACAGTCGTCATATATTTACAAGAATTACGACCACAAAAAAAAAAAGAAATCTGAAAAAAAGATACCGGGTATCATCACCGAATCAAACACTACTGAGAACCCTCTGCGCAGTGGCAAGCGCCGTAATTACTACTAATACCAGAGCGAAGAAGAGGCGGCGGCGGCGGGGGGGACGGTGGCTCGTCGGTCGGAAGGAAGTGGGACCGGCAGAGGGGACACGTGGCGTGATGGTAGTCGAGCCAGCGCTCGAGGCAGGCCTTGTGGAAGAGGTGGCCGCAGGAGAGGCGGTTCACCACCGACTCCGGCTCGAACCGGGTTAGGCAAACCCGGCAGTCGACCACCTGCTGGCGCCGCCGCTCGAAGGCCGACCCGAACCGGATGGGCTTGAACCGGCTCCGGAAGCGGTCGGTGAGGGTGGGCTCCGGAGGCCTATCGGAAGCGGAGACCAAACCGGTCGGGTCCGGAGCCCGGGGGAAGGGGCGGAAGCCGAGGACGTGCAGGACGAAGCGGACGATCTCCTTGAGGACGGAGACGATGAGGGCGGTGTTCACCAGGAGGAGGGTCAGCATGCCCTCCGAGGGCGTCGGCAGGCTCGAGAGACCCATCGCCGTCGGATCAACGAGATCGAACGGCTCCGATTCTATCCAATGCCTCCTTGGACCTCGTCCAGATCCGGCCCAAGCAAGCTCAGGGATCACGAAACGATGCTTTCCCACTTCTCGATCTAAGCAGCTGCGATCTGTGAGTAAACAACAAATACCAAAAGAATTAGATCAAATAGTTCCCCTTCTTTCTATTGAAGATGGAGGTAAAAATTGGATCTTTGATTGCCAAATACATCGAGAAACTTATCAGAGCTCTCGAAATTTGAAAAAATTTGGGAATTATTGAGAAAACCAGAGAAAGAGACAGAGGATTACTCTGCTTGAAAATTTTGAGCTGAGATTTTGCTTCTTGGGTTGGCTTTGGCTTCAAGTACAGGGAAGAGAGAGAGAGAGAGAGAGAGAGAGAGAGAGAGAGAGAGAGAGAAGAAGGTGAGAGAAGAGAAGCGAGAGGGCGGAGTCACGGAATCCAATTCCCGTATGGGGATGGGAGCCTTGGTCTCACCGCCCCCTACTTAAAAAGCCGCCCTTCTTTCTTGGACCGGACTCTAACTACGGATTTAACCATAGTTAGTTCCACCACTCCCACCTGGGGTTAATTTTACTCCCACTCTCTGGCTGGCTCTATTAATGATACCTAAAACTCAATTATGTAAGATTCCTCCATCCATTAGTGCTATTGATGATATGGTTTTGCCGTTTAGGTTAGAAGATATAAAGTTACTTAGTACATCAACCTCCATTAGTGCTAATAAAATGATTTGGAATAGTCGATGACTAAATATAGAGTTACTTATTACACCCACCTCCAAATCACCCAACACTAGACCTTATGGCTGAATAATGGGTCCCATTAGAGGGTACCATTAAGGATGTGGGTGTGGGTGCGTCCAATAGATGTATTAAATGTCCTTATTGAGACTGCAAGCAGCTGCATTGATTAATAATTGAACTGGTGTTCAATATGGCTATCCATAGAAATATCATAGATTTGGCCATTGAAGTGATGGTGGTGAAGTCGAGAACCCACTTTCATTGTCAATGGAGCCTTCTCGTTCAGCCGGAACAAAGACATTCAGGGGAAGAGTTTGGTGATATATAAGTTGTTGTCTTGATGACATGCTTGTTTTGTTACATTGTAGGATAAATAGTTCATATGTTGTTGTCGTGCATCATGTATTTTTTTTTTCTTCCATATCTTGCACCCTTTGTTTTTATCATTGTTAAAATTATAATAATTTAAATCAAACAATGTAGGTAACCCATTATGAACTGGAAAACTAGATGAAAAAAATCTCTCCAGCTCATAAGTGAGAGCCAAAAAAACTTGCAAATCTTATAAATTAATAATGAAAAATTCTCAAAAAAACTGATAATATCAGGTAAGCAAAAATTCTCATTATATCATTGAATTGATCAAATCAAAATCATAGAATAAGGAAAAATTTTAAATATATTATGGAATCGATCAAATCAAAATCAGAGATGGTATGATATTTGAAATGTTAAGACTAGCTCCCTGTAGGAGAGGATAGGCAAGACTCATAATGGTTTTTCTCTAACCAACAATCTCATAAGATTGAAGAATTAAAAAAATACGAGCTACCTTTCAGGTATGCGATATCTGTCTAATGCTGATAGAATGTAGTGCCTTTCAAATAGTGCATGTGTATCAGAAGACGAACAGGGCTGCAGACTAGGTCGCTTCCTATACTACGCAGCATTCTGAAGAGGTTCTTTGGCTATATTAGGAGCACCTCCTCACATTTGTATTAGATTATAATTCTTGATTCTGCTGGCTGTACTTATATTAGAGCTAAGTGAGCAGCCGTTGTACCAAAAAAAAAAAGAGCTACTTTTTCATGTGCCATATATTATTTTATGTACTGATTATTTTAAAAAATATATATAGAAATCCCTATGCTAAGTGTGCTATGGAATCTTTAATTTATGAAATATCATAAATTTCCTTGCCTCGTTGATGGTGCATTGCACTTGCTAGAAGACATGAAGGCATATGCGTAGGGTTCATTTCCTGCATTCTAAATTTTTCAATTCATGCATTTATTCCAACGCCCATCAAAGATGGTCCCTGGGGATGGCACGGTGACATTTGTCCCAATCCTCATTTCCACCGTTCAGCAACGCGCCACCTTTGCAAAGCCCGCCAAGCTGATGTTGTCTTATAGCAACGCTAGAGTGCTAGGTTTGTGGCATTCGTTGCACCCAGCCCCTTCGGTAGTGTCCAACGTGGCAGGCTCTTAGAAAATGTCAGGCCATCATAAGCCTCTTTGGCGACACATGTACACGTTGTCAACATCAAAGTTACGAATGGGAGCTCATGCATTTATCGATTCCTTTACTTCTTTGGATTCCTGCCCGTGTTCCACCAGCCAAAGAAGAAGACGATAACATATTCCCTATGTCACTTCCTTTTATGTTGGAATTCCTCATTGGTGGCGAATTTGAATCTTTTGAAGGTAGGAAAAAGAAAGGCATGTATATATGTGTGCCGATAAGGCTATGAGTTGCTATCACAAAAATACCATCCAAAAACTCTCTTCCCCTTCAGTAGGCCCTGTGATGAGATTGCACAAAAATGTCAAACCTAGCATTCTCTAGCTATATTACTGCTACTACCATTGACTGAAAGCGATTCCCCGAACAATATATATATGCACTAGATTATTTGATTGCTCCCCTATAAAGCTATTAGGGTTCTAAATGAACTGAATAGCTCGTGAATTACTAATTGAGCTCGAATAGCAAAATACTCAGTTTGAAAGCTTGCAAGTTTAGTAAAATATTTTTTATTTTTAATAATATTATATTTTATTTATAATATATTATTAGTTTAATAATTTAGAATATAATATTATGTTATATTTTGGTTTAATCATATTTTTAATTATGATCAAGGATTGAAGTTGAGCTCAAGCTCGAGTATTGCTTGGTTAATATCCACATCAAGTTGAGTCGATTTTGAGTACTATTTATTTTGGATTGATTTGAGTATGAGCTTAGATATCAAAGCTCGATTGGTCTCAAATGAAGATTCGAGCCCAAATATTTTGGACTAAGTTGAGCTCGAGCCTTTAACTACTTAGCCCGGCTCATCCCGATCGATTGCACACCTGCGATGCTGTCTATGCAGGAATAGTTTCGGCATTCATTAATGTTATTAATTCTTCGAGCATGGTTAGGTAAACGTCGCTGCATGATCTCTGGGTTATCTTTTGGTTGGCTGCGGGATATATATATGTACGAGTCCAAATGGGTCCACCCATCAAAAAGAGCGAGTTTGAGTGTAAGAATGTTCTCGATCCGGAGGCCAACCTAACCCATGCACACAAAGGGCCCTACTTCTTTGCGAAAGATGAGGAGAATGATCGGCGGTGGGTTGTCTTCTCGTGGTAGCGATGACTCCTTGCCTCGTCAGTTGCACGATGCCAATGCAATGGTCGTTCTGTTCGAAAAAGCAGTTAAAAGTGAGTCGAGGTGTGATTGCTGTAGCTCCTGAGCTGGGCTCTAAACGTCCCATTGGTCATGTTGCTGCAGAGAGAAGTGCACTACCATCGCGGTGGTAGCACGGTGGAAACGAAACTTTAATTCCACAAGAATGGTTCAAGTTCGAAACGCATGGGCATCGATTAAACGTAGGAATCAGATACCCCCTGCCAGGGCCGGCCCGAGCCTTAGGCGACCGAGGCGGTCGCCTAAGGCCCCGGGCCAATGGAAGGCCCCCGGAAGGTGGAGAGAGAGAGAGAGAGGGTCGGTCTAACCGTGACCAAAAGGAAGCAAAGGCCCCATATCGAGTCTTCCCCCTTGATGGAAGGGAGGTCGAGAGTTTCTTGACCTGCAGAGGGGAAATTTAGGAAGTTGGGGACGGTAGTTTTGTTTTGGATGGAGAGAGAGAGAGAGAGGAGGGATTTGGTTGGCTTGATACACGCCTGAAGCCACTCTTATCTTTCATCCCTTCTCTTGTTTGGTTTTGGTCTTGGTTTTCCTTCCCTCACATTACTCCTGATCCAGCTGGGCCATCAGGAAGAAAGGGGGATTGGAAATGGACTTCTTGGAGGGTGGAGATTCTTTTAATTTTCTCCTCTCGGTTTCTTCTCCCCTCTTGGGTGGTAGAGAGAGAAGGAGGGAGGGGGTTGAATGGCTGCTGTGCTGTGATGTTGCGGTTGCTGCTTGGGTACTCACTTGAAGGGGAGATGGGGGGATGGGACTTTTATTAATTAGATGGAGTCAATTTCCCATAATGCCCCTACTTTCTTTTATAGAGAAGCTCCTTTCTGGACAAATACTTTTCTTTACCTTGACCAAGAAGTGCGATGAGATGACCTTTTCCTATTCCGCTCTTGCTTGGCATGATAAACAATATTGCCAAGCATTATCTCAGTTATTTAATCAATTTTATGGCCCTTTTTTTAGGATAATTACTTTTCTGCACTTCCATTCAAAAATAATATTAAATTAAAAAGATTTCTTGCCTATCTTTGTTAGATTCATGTATCTTTGTTGAAATAGTGTACTTGATAGCTATCCATTTTCATATCATTTTTTTAAACATTTTATATTTATTAAAAAAAATTATTATTAAAAAAAGGCCTCATTCATTGGACTCGCCTTAGGCCCCCAAATGTATTGGGCCGCCCCTGCCCCCTGCCATGGTTTATCTAATGGAATCGCTATCTAGTCCGCTGTTACTTAGGTGGTGCTGGTATGACGTACTCACACGTGAGGCAATCTATGAGTAGGGGAAGGTATGAGTAGAACGAAGTCTATCCGCATCGAACATTCTTCAGTGCGGGGGGAGAAACAGTGGGAGTTGCTACGCGGGTGAGGTTCTCCTCACCCTGCTCTTCCCTTTTGTTTACCGAAAAAAATAAAAAAGAGAAGTGCACCCGGTCGCCAACTTGTTATTCATGCCGATAAGGAACCTGCAAGCGTTCACGGCCGATGGCCACAAGCTTGTTATGAGCGTCAGAAAACCTATAGGCCTGCATTTGCTTCCCGACCTTCAGCAAGCCGCCGAGGTTGATTTCCACCACCTTGACATTGCTATCGCCAGGGAATGGTTTCGGTGGATCGTTTGTTTTGTTGCAACTGATGTCAAAGCCATCGTGGTAGCCGTTGTCAATGATGCCGAGGGGGGTAAGGGATACTGAGGGCTTGTTTGGTTTGCGGAAAAAGAAAGAGGAAAGTGTGGTCAACGGAAAAGTAATTAGATGCCTCTTGTTTGGTTTGAGTTTTCAAAGAAGAGAGATGTAAAAGTTGTATTCCCATGAAAATATGATTCTCACATTCATGAAAAAGTCTTTCTTATGAGAAACATGGGAAAGTTACTTTCCCATGAGGCGGGAATCACTCCATTTTTATTTTTTCCCAAAAAAGCCCTTCAGCATTAAAGAAGTATTAAAGAGGTATTAAAGACCTAATTTTTATTAAGGGCATAATAGAAATTATACATAACTCTTCTAGGAAAGTGGATGGCCAACCAAATATAAGCACTTTGGAAATTTGTCACTTTTCCATGGCCAACCAAACATGCCAAAAGTACTTTCCTAGGCATTCTCTTTTTAGGAATATGATTCCTACGAACCAAACGAGCCCTGAGGGTGCGGCAAATGCTGCGGTTGAAGCAGTATCACTCGGCAGACTATTTCCTTCGTCGGCGATGCTGCTATACTTCTCATTCTTCCTCTACTTCTCCCGTTGCTGCTGCTTCTAAATTTTTTGTTGTTTTTAACTTTTTTTTATTCCTGTGCTTCTAAATATATACTTCCGCTTAAATACTGCATATGCAGAATCCGGGGAGCAGTTGACCGGATTCTTTTTGTTGTTCTTGCGCTTCGTGTTGACTTTTTTCTGAAAATTTCATGTGGTTGACCTGGGTTTAGAATTACATGAGCAATGATTGCTGTGATGTTGGACATTTTGAACAAAAAAATAATGGGGTTTGTGTTCAATGGAAAACTTGCCAACCAACGGCAAACAGCGGGAAAAAGAAAAATCAAAGTAGTTGAAGGATTATAATACTAAAGATTGCTAATATGCTGAAAAGTTGACCACGCTTCGTTGTTGCTGGTCTTCTTTTCTTCTTCTTTTTTTTTTCCGAAGGCGGGTGAATCATAACTAATGAGTATGGATGCATCCAATAAAGTCAAAAAACAGAATGCCTCGGAGTGCCAAGGGCAACTCCCCATCATTAGCCCATAGGGTGCTATAGGAATGGCTGGCTACATAAGCAGTTACCTAATCTGCAGCTTCATTAGCTTCATGGAACATATGCTGAGATACCAAAAATGCTGAGATAAGGAAAAATCTAGAATGAAGAGGTTCTGGTTATATCTTTCACGCGGAAGAATGACCAATCACCTTTCACAATATCAACCGTTGGATGGAGCCTCATGTAGATCTCAAAGCACGGCAAACAACATTATTCACTGCCTGCACAAATCTCAAAGCAGTTATTGCGCAATCCAACAGCAGTCGCTTGAAGGAAGGTGATTCCTTCTTTCACACAAAAGATACAACCCAAACCTGTTATGTAAGATACCTATGATTGCTAATTTGTTGAAGAGCTTCTTTGTGGCTAGTCTTCGGTAATTGAAAATGCTGTCTAGAGGTAAGAAAAGATATGCCCTATCGGACTAACCAAACAAACTAGCGGCAAAGAATAGGGGCGAATCGGCCGCCAAGCAAACTTGCTGCGTTAAGTTAAGACAAAGACTTCTTTTTTATTGAAATTCCTTCGAGCGTTAAACCCTTAATATATGCTGATACGCATGGTATTTTGCTCTTAAGAACTTAATTTATGGGAGTTTAAGGTTGAGGTTGTATATTTGCATAAAAGAGTGATTCATCTTCTTGCACAATGAAAACCATTGGATCTCATCTTACACAGATCTCAAAGCACTCCAAATTTTTTTATTTATTTCTACGTAGAACTTAAAGCACTCATTACACCATTCAATGGTGGATTTGTGAGAATGAAGGTGAATCCTTCTTTCACACGAAAGATAAAACTCGAACCTGATTTATAATGCCAAAAATTAATTACTAATATTCTTAAGAGTTGACAAAGCCAATAAGGAAACTAGGAAAGGTCTATTATGTCTAGATGTAAGACTATGCTGCCAAATAAATTATTAAATTTAATAATTATTTATAAAATAAAATATAAATAATTTTAATATTAATTTTAGATTATTTAATAGATATTTATATATCAATATTTTAAAAATGATTCTTGGTGCGATGATAAAGTTGTTTCAATATGGCTTGATGAGCAGGAATCCAAAATATAAAAGTAGTAGCCTTTCTGTAAATAGGATAAGGTTGCATATCTAACCAAGTTTACTGTTTCTGAATATTTTAGCATCCAACCAACCCAACTTTCCGAATCCAACGAGCTTGCATAAACCAAGTTTACCGACTGTTTTAACATCCAATTAAACCTTCCGGATTCAAGAAGCTCCCACCTCCACCGTCCTTCATCTTGAACAAATTTTGCTTAAATTCTTGTTGGGTCTATAGTCTGTCCAGGTGCATAGAGCACGATCATTTATTGGGTACCCACTCTGTTTGGACTCCGCACATATTAGATGGAGATGCAGGTCCTAAGCAGATAACATTATTTAATAAGCTTAGATTGAATTTGGTATTAGTATTACTTTTCTTTTTAAAAAAATAATATTAGAAACAGAAATTTAGTTACTATTTTTTCAGATTTATAGCAATAGAAACATGTTTGGTAGTCACTATATTTTTTTTTCACTAATAGAACTACAAGGACATATTTAGTAAGTAGGGTCAGAAGTGGAGATGGCCCAGGAAGTGGCGCATAATAATGCGTTCAGCCTTGGCAAAGCTGAAAACTATTGCGTAGGGGCGATCAGAGAAGGCGCAAACCATAGCAGAAGAGGAGGGAGTGGCGGACGCGAACAATAGAAGCCTCAATAGAGGTCGGCAATGGTGGAGGGAGGAAAGTGGGAGGTGAGAAGGTCGGCGATGACAATGAGTGGGGCGACAGAGGACAGTGCAATGATAGGATGCTGAGGTTGTTGAATAATGCTTTTTTTTCTTTGTATTCAATAAGTATTGCATGACCGAATAATTCGAGGGGCGCACAGCGGGGAGGGTCCTTTTTAGTAGATGGCTCATCGGGCGCGACTTCTTTGGTAAAAAGAACTTGAATTGCTAATCCATGTTAGGTCAACATCGAGACGGAGCATCTAAATTGGCTCTGTCAAGGAAGTGAAACAGGCATTCCTAGGTTGAGGTTACCATAGGATCGACCCTCAGTCAGGCCTCCAATTCCAGAGAGTTGATTCAGCAAGTTCCCTTTGCTACTTCGCGGGAAGTCTAATCGGAGCAATCGGTGGTTCCGTATTGAGTAGTCGAATACACATTTATATTGGAAGGAGTTGGGAAAGAAGCTGGAGTAGACGAAAAGTCAAAGAGAGTCGGGGTAGAGGGAGAGTTGGAACACATAGAGGAAAAGAAGCCTCAAAAAATATTTTTTTAAAAAATAGAAGTAAAATTTTTTTACGTCCATATTGTTAGAAATACTAAAATATTTTTTAAAATAAAAAATAAAAACAAGACAACTAAATAATTATTTTTATCGAAATTTGTATTTCTATTTAATAAAATGAAAAAAAAAAGGCCCGATTTCCTTTCCATCTTCAAGCTATTTTACTAGTGGCACCGTATTAAACTAAAACTAATAAATTGCATCAGAAATGCGAAAGGCACAAGATAAAAGCACAAATTATATATCGACTAGATAAGCTTTCAAGTTTTTCCTAAAAATTAAATGGGTTATAATAGGGCGATGAGATATCCAAAAGCATCGGAAGATTGTGAACAGAAAGAATCGGACTATTTCAGCAGACCAAGTGATGTATCGTGGATTAGTTCTTGGAGTTATGATGATTGTAAGCAATCTATTCTTTTATTGTAATGCATATGTTTTGTTTCCGATAGCATGTACTGCAGTTCTCGTTCCAGGCATGCATGCATTATGATGTTGGATTGCTCGCATGCGATGTAGAAGTGTGGTATCTGCTAATTAATCAGTTATTGGCTTGATCATTCTCAAGTAAATACTAAATGGGATGACAGTATTAAATCCTTTGATCTTGTCAGATGCCAAAGTAGAGTCATTGGACAACAAAGTTTAGCAAATATTTAGATAAAATCCAAATAAAAGGTTTTGCATTGGAAGCGTTTGCTCAAGTTGCCTGCCTGGATTCATGGTTCTAACATCATTGTTGCTTCCAACACTATCTCTGCCTTCGTTTACTCCCATCCCTCGAGGGAAGGAAATCAAGCAGCAGATTTTCGCACCAATTTCGCTTCTTCCTCGGCTACAACCCATATCTGGATTGCTTCGCTTCCGAATGATCTTGCTTATTTAGTTTGGGCTGATGTTTAGCTTTTTCAATTTTAGAGTCAAGGTTAAAGAGTCAAGATGCAGAGCAACCACCATCCAAAGGTGCCTTTAAAGGTAAGACCGATATCTATTAAGACAATAGAGTCCAAAATTACCATATGACCACAAATTAATTATGAACCTTTTAAATATTTATTCAAGTAACAACTAAGCCCGTATTATATAATAAATCAAAGTAAAATCAGTCCATAATCAAAGAAAGCCTAGCTTACAAAAAAAATTACAGCCCAGCTCTACATCTTTATTGCCGCCCAACACTATATAGAAACAAAAGAAACAAAAAAATTTCAAAAAATAGAGAGTTTTATGAAAGGAAGCCACAAAACCCTTTGTGGCTGATCACAGTAGTTTATGACCTCTTTTCTACAGGGTTCTCTCCGAGATATTATAGCTACCGATGCAAATTGTTGTATTTATTCAAGAAATACATAAAATAGACAGATCAACAACAACAATAACAAAAAATGTCAGCATTATAACAACAAAATTTCTCTTCTTGGACACTCCTCTTCATAATGATGTACCGCTAGTAGATTGGGAAACAAAGATTCTGTCATGAAAGATGGTGCAGATGTTTCTAAAATCTTTGCTTGGTCAAGATCTATGACACTCCTCTTCATAATGATGTACCGCTAGTAGATTGATCAGGAAACTGGAAGCAAATTATACAAAGAAATAAACTAGATTGCTTCCATCCATAAAGGCAAATGATGGCCACTAGATAGGACCCGAAACCTCTAATTAATAGTTGAACCATTAAGGCAAAAGGAAAATAACAAGTACTTAAAACTACGCAAGTGAAATAGGCTGGCTTGGGAATTAAAATCATCCTGATTCACAAGATCAGAACATGAAGTTCCATTCCATTCACTCCACCAAAGTTACAGGACTGTTAAGCTATTCAGACTAAACATTGCTATGACAAATATGCCTTTTTATATGTTAGGATGAACTTCCCATTCAAAAACAAACAAAAAAAAAGTTAGGATGACTGGCCTCGAAAATGGAACAAAGGAAACATAGAAAAAAATGAATAACAAAGCTAGCATGAGCAGCAGCAGCAGCAGTAGCAGATAGCTAGCACTAAAGAGTCATGACTGAAGGGAAGCTAGAACTTAAGGGAGCATGGTAAATAAGACCATACAAATAAGATTTTTTAAGGATTTTTGTAAATATAAGAAATCAATCGGCTTAGCTATAGACTTAAACAGAGATCTACAGAAATTCAATTACAGTATTTTCTACAGTTAAAGGCAAAAAAGACCAACTTTACAGCTTTTCCAAACCTTCAGTTACATAAGTAGTTCTCTTTCACATGTGAATAAATACAAAGTGAACTCTCTCAGTTACAACAGACTGTATACTCTACAGATTACACAAGAAAAAAATTAGTACGTACAGACATCTTAAGTAAAGCCAAAGTTGGTAGGAGTGCTCTGCACAGGGCAAGGCATGGAAACTGGATCCAAAATTGGAGTCAGGCAATAATGAGCAAAGATGAAGAGGCATGAGATAGGATGGAGGATAGGATCGATGAACCAGAATGGATACCTGTTCATATGTACTGGAAGAGCGGCTTAAATGCCTCCTTGTCCAAAATTATAGAAAATGCATGATCCATCAGATAGAGCAGAGAAAAGGAAGAACAAACTACTTGAATGCTGGGCTTCTGGGGGCTGAGTTGACCCTAATGCAGCTACATGACTCAGCAAATTTATCCGGAATGACTACTTCAAGAATTCTGAGCCAACCATTGCAACCTTCGTCTTTTTTATCCTCTTGCTTTCTTTCTTCTTCTTTTTTCATTTTTTTCGCCTTTTTTTGTTTTTGATTAACCGATGGGCATATTAATTCAAGGGAAGGGTACATATCAGTCTGGAGTATCCCAAAATATTTATCAGCTGAAAGTAACTCTTACACTAAGTAAGGATGTTGGGCTGCTATCAACAGCTTCATGCCTGGCAGAGTGGATCATAATCATAAGCTTCACCTGCCTTAACAAATCGTCCCTTCACCCGCCGCCTGACATCTGCCCTTGCTTTCCTAGATGCATACCTAATTTTTTTCTCAAACCTGTTTGAAAGCAAGAACAAAATTGTTGGTTTTGCAATTCAAATTCACCTACAAGTTTTACTAGCAATCATTTTGTCAAAACAAACTAGAACATCGAGAGTTACTCTAGCTACCTGTAACATTGTATCAGCATAGCTGATATACAACCAACTATTTCCATGCAGATAATTCTACAACTACAATGCTTTTTGTCATATGCCAAAAATGGTGCATGAAGATAAACAATAGTATTTTAATTGAATGATAACATATTTCTAGGGTTTAGAAAATAACAGCAATAGCTAGCTGATGACAACAGGAATGATGATATGGATGTTGTTTTGAGGTTTTATGATATTTTTATGAAGTTGACATACTCAAGGATATAATTCAGCAAACCTGTAAGCAGTAGACAGGCTCAGGGAGCTGTGGAATCTAGCTTGGACACAAAGTTTGACACAAGGAGGTGAATATGAATTTGGACAGTGGGTGTGTTGCATAAGATGCAGACTTCATGTTCATTAGTTTCACGTGAGGCATGTGGTCCATCTGAAAACTAGTCAACAATCCAAGTCCCTGAAGTGCCTATCTTTTAAATAGTTTAATCCTAATTATTCTTTTTGGAGGATCCTAAACTATCAATTGCATTAACGGAATGCTGTTCAATAAATATGCTAACGATGGTATAGGATAGCAAACAATAAAAATATAAGAATGAATAATGATATATATTCTAATGCTCATCAGAATGTCATGGCATTAACAACAAATCAGTGAAACATAATACACTGACAGAACCTGGACTTCATAATATCTGATTCATAACTTCCCAAAAGTGGTTGATGCGAATTGACTAGCACGTGTAAATTGTGCTGATACATGGTCACAGACAATTATATATTACACAAGAACAACTTCCATATATATAAGGTTTAGAGCCATGAAGTCGACAAAGATACTGGCATTTAGATAATGATATGAGAAAAGCTGGGCTCTTGGACAGAATAAAGGGAGTTTATTCTGACTGGGTGATTGTAATTATCCAATCTAAGCATCTTTTAATGGAAAAAGATAAACAGTACAGCCAATAAATAAGCTTTCATTAAGCTAAGCAGTCAGTTGACAATCAAATTTGGGCATAGCCCACTTGGGAGGCTTTGTCAAAAGCATAATTCATGTTATTTGTCAGGTAACAGGCTACCAAATGGTTTGTTTACACACACCGCATATCCAGAGAATTTGATATCATTTTCTTGTTCATATGTGAACTAAGGATCCGTAATAGATACTCCCAATGCTTTTAAATTTCTGATAGGTTTTGATGGCCTTGGTACTCTCAAATAAAGAAGATCCATGTGCAACTGAATTGGATGTTCTAAAATCCCATATTTAAGACCAACACCTATGACAATAAAAATATAAATATAAAAGGCATAAAAGGCTGGTGTGTGCGCAAACCTGCTTGCATCTAAGAATGTAATGACAGATGTATGTTGTTAAAAACTTACTGGCGTATTTTCTTCTTTTCCTTGTAACGCATCACAGCACTGTCCCTGCCAGCCGGAGTGTATGAGGAACTCTCTGGACCAGTAGGGCACCAAGGAGGCTCGCCCATAAAAAGCATCGATGACATCCCACAATCTTGATAATCTCCAGCACTGCTCTCACCAGTCAAACCAGAAAAGGAAAGAGATAGGCTGGACCGAGCTTGCCTTCCTGGGAAACACAGGTTAGGATCTGCTTTACTTCCAAGATTTGGCATCACAGAATCAGCAGATACTGCATTGCTAAATGTAGCTCGCATAGGTTCGGCCTGTCCACCAGATGATGCCTGAGAAGTAAAAAAGAGAATAAGGATCTAGCTATCTATCATATATACGTAGTGTGTATGCGTGCATATGTATATGTATATGGATATAGATATATACGAATACACACAAGCGCTCAGATATGCCTATGTAAAGTGTGCACGTGCACAGAAACCTATTCGAAACTCCAGAAATCTAGTTTACAGTAAATAAGACCATGAAAAGATTTTTGACGGTTGAATTGAGGGCATAAGATCAACTTTTGCAAGCAAATTCTCATGAACATACAAGGAAGAAGATGACATATTAACAAAGCATATTTAATGTCGAAGAAAAAAATTCCAGATCAGATAATGCAATAGAAATTTATGGACTTGAGGAATAAAAGCAATTTCTTAGTAAAGTGTATATACGAAAAAACACAGGCCACGAGCTAGTTTTTTAGCTACTTTTTTATTTTCCTTGATCATTTCCCTTGGCAGTTTCCACTGGCAGTAAATCATTGTAGTTGACATATGTCGACTATCAAGGGAACTATGAAGTTTAGGTCATCAAGAAGTCCATTCATTTGCTAAGAGGAGAAAAAATAAATAAATTGGGATGATTCAATTTTTGATTTGAAGACTGCTAAGAAGAACAATATGCCAAAACAAACTGAAAATTTATGGGAACTACAAAAAGCTGGAGCTGCCAATACTACTAAGTATCTGGGATATAGTTCACTCTCTTGGCTACTATACCTGGATTTCTTTTTTCCAAGTTACCATGCAGCTGATTCCTTACAAGAATAATTTAGAAAACCATGCATTATGTTTTGAAAGTTGTAGAAATCTCACTTTTATGGCCATAGCATATGAAGACCCCTACCAGAGGCACTTGAAAGAATTTATAACATGTACCTCTGCAATAAATTCATCCTGGCAGTTGGAATTGAAAGCTGACATTTCCTTCAGTTCAAAAAAACTGTCAATTCCTGCATCATCAAAAAGCTGTTCAGCAGTACTATGAGACGCACCAAATAGTTCTTCATAATTCCCAAAAGTCAAGTCAACATCATCCATGTTGAAATCATCATAGAGGTCATCCTTGCAGAAAAGATCCTTTGTCCCAGTAGAGTATAGCTGCAATATTGAATTATAGAGTAACTTAGCACTTAGCAACCACAAAGGAAGCAAACAATTTTTCAAACAAACACAAAGTGTTGAGAACAGCATCACGTCTTGTTGTTTTAAATGACTGTCCATAATTTTTATGCACTCAAAAGTGATAACTTAATTGAGTTTGAAAATAACATAATTTTTTGTTCAAAGTGAAACATCACGTCCATAAAAATGGTCATTCCTTTCAAACTGAAGTGATGCCCTATGTAGTGGGCTCAGATGAAAAGGGAAACAGAACATTCCAGATGCTTTATTTAGTGTTTTGGGGAACACTTGCGATGCTTTATGAAGCAGGCTCAGATGAAACTTATTGCAACAAACATGAACATAACTGCAGCCAAAACTTGGAATGGACCTTCACATAGCAGCAAGTAGTACACTATACACTTGAGTGTGAACAGACCAAGATAATTTACAAAGCATGCTTGATAAACAACCTTTTTATTAGTACTTTCAAGAAACAGAGAATTCTAAACAGATACTTCATATGCAATAAGATAAAGAAAATACAAAATAAGAATTAAAAAAAGTGCATAAGGTGTTCAACAGATGAAATAGGAGAAGCTTTGAACATGGCACGTGAATAAAAAGACTTCCACCAGAATACACATACATAAATACATATACAAAAAAAAATACACAGACATTCAAAAACACATATGTCTACACAGACTAACAGACTGATCATTCATTCAAATCAATAAATGGAAATAGATTCTTTCAGCAAAACATGACATAACTGATTGAAACCAAATCTAAGTGACAGAAGTCAGAAACACTCATTGTTTGGCGGTAGAGGGGTATTTTAAAGCCTTCATGCACCTTAGGAGTAGTAGAATCCACTGAACCAGCTGGCTGATCTGCACCGCATATCATAGGATTTACTGCAGTTATTGAAGATGAAACAATCCGAGGATTGAGCTTATTAGCAGATTCCATATCATCCATCTTGCCTGTGCTGGCTATGTCTATGGTACTGCTGCTCTCTGGAGCTCCCCAGAAGTTACTGACACTGTTATCATTGATGCTCATCAAGCCCATCCCCTGTTCACAGTTAGAATCTAGCATGGGAGGAAACTCCAGAACAAAGGACCAAATTCTCGAAAGTTCAGCTGCTGATGGGCATCCTGTGTAGCTGTTGATTGTCTGCTTTTTATGACATGAAGCCGAACCACCATGCCCATTCCAATCACAGTTTTGGCAAAGTGAAACATTTTCTTCGATGCACCTAACTATGGCTGGTTGTGTAATGCATCTATCACACATAAGAGTGCGAGAGTGACGTCTAGAAAGTGCATTTGCAGAATGAACATTGCGGTCACATGACAAGCATAAGCTAGCAGCATCAGGCCTGCAGTACACCACAGATCTTTGCTCGCCACAGAAATCACAAAGAGGACCCATGCTTCCTTTTCTGGAACCAGATAGGTGGCCAAACCAGCAATAATACTCCTTGTTTTGCTTTAGAAAAGTTCTGCAACCTACACAAGAGTCTTCCAATTTAAGATTATTCAGCATCAAAGCCACTAGCATTTCCTGCAACTTTCAAGCACCGTTACAGGGATACTAGGTCATGCCTGAGAAAATGAACATCGGCATGTGTGCACGTGTGCATACAACCAATAGAGCATAATGAGCACAATTTTGATCATTTTTCACACCAAAAATAAAGAAAGAAATATATAACTCTTTGAACATCAAAAGAATAATCTCCCGATGCAATCACCTCAGATTTGCTAAAAGCATAGTGCATCAAAGATGGATGAATCTCACCATAAACAGTTCATATTTGATATCCATAGCTATTAATTATAAAAAGCAGACATATGTGCAGCTCCAATTACCCAGATGCCCAGCTTATACAATTGCCTATCCACGTTCATATCATATTTCAATAAGATATTCCAGTTCATGGAGTCATAAGCAAATGGACTCTCCCAATTTGCCGCCCCCACCTTATAAAATTCATCAAGAGTAACAGGACATGAGTACCTCCAAGCCTAGAATCTTCCAATTCCAAAAGAATTTAAAAGATTGTTGCTTAGTGCATATTCATTTAAATCACCCTTAGAACATAAGGCAAAAACAAAAGCTAATCACGTCAACTTCAAAGAGTGGTTCAGCCCCCAAAGTCTATCATAAAACATAGGAAATCGCCCAAACATTTCCAGCGGATCTCATAGACTCACAACCGGAGGAATTACTTATATTAGCAGTAGGATCCTCGCAACAAATTTAAATAAAAAACAACATGCGGAAAAATCTAAAAAAGATCTTCTTTTCCAAAAATTCCACAGATTTCCATAAAAAATAAGCATTCTAACATCAAAAAGAAAAGATAATTTAAAAAAGGAAAACAAAGATGAACCAATCTAAAATATACAAACAAAAAAGTTAAAAAATCTTTCTTTAACATAAAGATTTAGCTAAAACACGTAATCTCTCGTCAAAAATTCAAAAAGAAAAGAGAAAAATCACCTCAAATTCTATATTTGCACTCAAAATCCACATCCAAATCCAAAAGAGAAGACAATTCATAAGAACGTTACTTCAGAAAACAGTCAACTACCAAAATTCTTTAAATTTCTCCAAAAAAACTGAAAAAATAAACACAATTTCTACGCAAACAAGCCGCTGAATATCCAAACCTGACAAGAAAGATTCCAAGAATACTTGCCGATACCGATATATCTCTATCAAAAGGAAGCTCCTTTTTCCCTTCTTCGTGCCAGTTCGTCTTCAAACCCTAGAGAGGAGGAGAAGAATTCCGGGCTCCCTCTTGGCTCTTGCCAAGCTATGGAGAGAGAGAGAGACGAGGGGGTAGAGATATGATGGTGGGGTTTGGCGGGGCCCAAAGAGCTAATGGGAAAAAAAAGCCTCGCAGCCTTGTTGCGCTTTTATGGGGCATTTCCGCAAATAAGGGGGAGGATAAGGGGGGGTTAGTGTTGGCGCGGGTTACAGGCCCGACTCGAGATCCAACGCCAACTCGAGACGTACGGCGTCAGGACGACTTTTTCCATGGCCCTGCCGAATGACCCATTTGCCCCTCTCCGTTCCGTTATAATGGACTTCCCGTGTTAAAAGAATAAAAAATAATAATAAATAAATAATAATTTAATCATGACCATTCAAAGCCAATGATCATTGTCTGCCATGTTCTTAAGGCCGTTCGAATTCGGCTTAAAGAAAACTCAGTATTATCTGTTGGATCTAGCATCATTGCCTTATTTAGTGGTGAACACTTTTCTGCAGAATTTTTTGGATACTTGGATCACCTACGTACTCCAAAGAATGAATAGGACGGCCGACTAGGTGGCATTCTTCGTTGCTCACCACTTCGATGGCCTGATTTGAGATAATTTGAAAATTTTTTTCTTTTTTATTTTTTACATTTTTTGCACTTGCACTAGATGTGATGCTTTTTGTGTTAAAAAAAAAAAAAAAACATGCCCACTATTCTAAACGCAGGAATTCCGTAAGGCGTTCAATGTAAATAATGCATCCAACGATGGTACTAGGTGTAAATAAAAACTCTGACATGGACATCTATGACAAAAAGGCACCAACATTTGGAAGCTAATGACAATAACTTTTTCTCCGGAATAAATAACCCGGGAAAAATTTTGGGAAATACCTCAAATACACTTTTACCCCTCCTCCACGAGAGAAACCGATCGGAGTACCCCTCGCTTATTAAACAGTCGAAAGCGAAAAAGGTCGACCCCACCACGACAAAGAAAGCTTACGCTCGCGTACGGTCCCCACCGTCTGAACAGGAAGACCACTCAACAGACACCTTGCAATCAATGGTCCCCTCTACCAATCAAAAAATCATTAGTCTTCCATTTGGTGGGACCTATTTCTGTTTCGACATGTAAAGTGCATATTTTATAGTGGTGCACTAAGATAAAAATTTGATGGATAAGATCTATAAAAAAAACAAGTCTTCGATGATTCATGGTGTGCACCATAACATAATACATACCGTATAAAATATAATTTCTAGCTATTTAGTATTTTTTAAAAAATATATATATATTACTATAAGCATCATATGGTGGCACATGTAGATCTAGTTTGAAAGAGCTGTTGGTAGTAGAACTTTTGGAAACTATCGGAAGTAGAGTTTTCTGAAATAAAAAATTTTTAAAAAAATATTTGCTGTTTGATAACTATATTTATAAAATGCTGTGGTACTTTAACATGTGTTTGGTAAACAAACTGAAAAAATACTTTAGTTAGGACTCTAATAAATTTTTCTGTTCGTAAAGAAACAAAGTGTGTAATTGTTATATTTTATTATATAAATTTTGGTAAAAAAAGATAAAGCTCAAAACAGTTTTTTCTAAAATAATTTTTTAAAATTTTTATCAAATATTTTTTTATATAAAAGCATTTTTTGGAGGGCCAGAAAGTGTCTTTTGGACCTCCAAAATTTTTTCGGAGTCGTAGTCAATTATAATTATTTTTTCTATAAATTTTGTTCATCAAGTATTTATCTTGATAATGGCCGTAAAAATAAGTGGCTGTGATTATTTACGCTGGTAGGTAGGGATCTAGAGTTCATTGATCCGACGGTCAGGATAGGATCCACTAGATAAGCTGCCGGGAGAACCTACAACGGCCGGGTCTAGCGGCGAATTTTGTCACGTACGCAGCCGCCAGCTTTATGGGGAAAGGTGAGGGATCTTTTCCTGGGAAAATTATACTTTTATGTTCGGTGCATGATGACCGTTGGATGATCAATCATCGTGAGAACTTTAATTTTCGTAAAGTGGGCTACCACGTGTCAGCATCTGCGTCCTTGTCGTTGCTCCTGCAGATCTGAGCGAAATTTCGGACTGATCATTTCAACTGAAACACCGGATCACAGCGGTCTGATCAGGATCAGATGGATGGAGAGACAGAAGTCGGCGAAGCGATATTTAGTTTAATCCAAGGGGCATAATTGTATCGATATTTCCTAGGAGGATTAGGTATTACCGGACGGCGGGACGGGGCGAGGTTGGGCCACGTCATAGGCAATATTGGATGGTGACGTCAGCGCCACGCGGCTCTGTCGCTGCTGAACTGGCAAGATTATCTGCAACGCCAACGGAAAAGTGCGTCTCGGTGGTGCACGTGTCGTTAGATGGATCGCTCATGTGGGGACCGCAAGGATAGGAATGGCTAGCTGGTGGGTTCTGATTGGCTGGTCGGGGTAGTGGGAACTGAGATTCGGGCGATCCAGTGAATGGTAGAAATATTCGGAAGTGTGATATAGACGCGCCGTTTATTTACTCTGGATGCGGAAATGAATGGTCTTTATCAGATGACGTGGCGCACTCGACACCGACGTGATTTAGTTAAACGGGAAATTGGGATTCCAGGTGCTTCCTTAAAACGTTATGTACGGTCCTCTTCGGTCAAATTATTGCCAGGAGGCGTTTAGGAGAGCATCATTTGAAAAACCGGAGTTGGACACGGAAAAGAGAGAAGTGGGCATGTGATAGTGTCACGCTGGCATGAGATGCTGCACTACAGTCTATTTTTCTAAATATGAATGAATTTCCTACAAGAGCTGTTATTATGGCCGAAAATAGGCTCAAACCGACTCGGGTCCATCGGGCCTGGCCTACTTCTGACCCAGCTATGGACTAAGCCTAAAAAATTTAAGACCGATTTAGAATTAAATATATAGCCTATTTATTTTTTATGCCAAACTGTTCGGTCTAGGATCGAGCCTGAGCCCAAACAAAGTCTGAAATGGAGATCGAATTTAAGCCCACATCATCCTTCCTTAAATCTTTAGGCTCGCAATTATTGAATATTAGCATTCTCAAACTTCTGTAGAATCTTCTGAATGTATAATAATTGGATACAATTCAATATATGTTAAAATGACTGGAACTCTGAATTATTAATGAGAAAATCGTTTGTGATTTAATGAACTAGAGTCCATTCCACAAATTTGGGCCGACCAAATCGAGTTCAGGGCAGGCTTAGGCTTAGGCTGGCTTGGGCCTAAACTTTCCAAAAATTTCCAAACTTAAGTCTAGCCCAATGCCCGAAAAAAATTTGGGTGGGGCTCAAGTAGGGGTGTAGCCCAACCTAGCTCGGCCTATTTTCAGCCCTAGTTGTTATATAAAAAAAAATAATTTCATATCTTGGTCTCTATTAAATTATTAAAAAAAACATGCAGTCATAAAATAATCCACATCCTGATAGCGAGTGATTATTGATTGGACCAGGTCCACCGCTTAGCTAATGGACCAATCCAACTATGGAGCAACATCACAAGAACATACAACTTAGAAAAGAGCGCAATCTATGTGCTTTAATGCACATTGCTTCGTGGTTGGACTAGTCCGCCAGCTCAATGATGGATCTAGGCCAATTAAAAATTATACCTTAATAGCTACAATTTTCAAACTATACAATTCTAAATCATCTGATGACCTACCGCCAACTGCTTGTACACACCTTACCTCTAAAACTTGTCCTTTAAAGAATCCAAGATTGATATTGCTAAAAAAAAAGTTGATTATTAAATTCTCCATATAATACACTGCACAATGTTTAAGATATGTAACTGATGAAAGTATAAGGGCATGTCCAAGTGCTATATATAAGGTTATAAATCTAGACACCCAATAATATAATGTGTGGATGAGGAAGTAATAGCAAATTTAGATCACCCAAAATTATTTGAAAAAAAAATTACAGTATGTTCTTAACGCATATTCACGGGAATATAGATTTAGGATTAAATTCTCAAAAAAATGATATAATTTATTTTGTCCAAGTCAAGACAACGTTATATAACAACATAGATTTGCATGTAGACAGTTGTAGTTCACCTCGACTACTTTTTCATGTATATATCACTATTGTTTATATACTTGCAACTAGGCAACAATGATAACCCAACAAAAAAAATTAAATGAACATGGTTGAAGGGTTTCTAGCATAAATCCATGCTCCATTGGGCTAGGATGCAATGCTTGTGAACACAACACTTGGATCATAATTTTACTTTCTTTTCCCCCCCTCCCAAAGTAAGATTTTTGTCGATATATATTGTATTCGAGGTAAATTTTCTTTAGTTAGACCTTCATTATAAAACTCTTGTACATAAACTCGTAAGCTATAAATCTTCCTAAAATTATTAGCTCTATCTAAGATAATCAAGTTCTTAATTTAAAATCAATCATCATTAAATATTTAGAGCATCTCTAATTTAAAGATGTTCATCCTGCTACTCCTTGCATATTATTTTGGACCAATGTTTGACATACCTCACAATGCGGTATTTTTCAGATGTAAACAAGTAGAGGTGGGGCTGAGTAAAGACTGACTAGGACTCAAGTATGGGTTTTAAATAATTATCGTTGTTTGGAAAGTTCAAGTTCTTTCCTGTCATCATAGCATGGTCTAAATAACAAACATTACCATGTCAAATGACTGTTATAATGTTCCCCCATCATTACTACATGAATAATATCAAGGAAAAAATAATGGCCATTACAACAAGTTACTTAGTGTTATTATAAATATAAATAAATGTCACTGTCTGGCATTTGCATGTTCCCTTAATAAAATAATATATATTTTTATTTTTTTCCAAAATATTTTTTTCATGAAAAGGTTCATAAAAGAAGAAAATTATTTATTATTAAACCTAGAGAAGGACAACAACATTTTACCCATCATAAAGGCTATATAACCACTCTAAAATCACACAAGACGAGATAAATAATGTCTATTATAATCACTATAATGACCAATTATAGTTTCTAAGATCGGATATAACAGAATATCATGTTAATGGAATCCTATTAGAAACTTTTAACCAATAACTCACCTCGTGTGGATTTTATTAAAAAAATTTGCAAGGGATGTAAAAATTAAAATTACACATTATACGCCAGGCTGAGATTACACAATAAATGCTATATCATAACATTATATATATAGGATTTTTTGCATAGATGCTTTTTTAAAAAATTAAATTTACATAAATATTCTTTTAAAATTTATATTTATTTATGTACTTTTATAAAATACTGTTTTTTATAAATATAACGAATTTTCTAACACCATTAATAAAAAACATATTTATTTTTAATTTAAAATAAAATAAAATTTTAAAATTATTTTTTAGTTTTCCATCGCGATCGCCTTATAAATATTCCTTTTGCATATTTACCTATTAAAGATATTTTAATTATTTTATTTTAAAATCGTTATTTTTTTAACGTTGTTAGATAGAGTGACTATATATGCAAAAAAAAAAAAAGGATAAAAAAGAGAGGATAGAATAGCAAAACAAGTATTTTACAAAGTTATACATGCAAATATAAATTTGGAATGGCGTTCATGTAAATTTTGATTTTAGAAAAGTATTCATGCAAAATAAAAAAAATCTATATATATATATATATATATATAAAGTTAAGATATATATCCAATTCTGTTGGATTAGGATTGGGGATAGCCCCAAATCTCCAAAACGAGAAACATCCTCGGATCTGCCTTTGGACCCTTGCTTAGTCCATGCGCTTACCGGCCCGGGTCGGATCTGGTTAGAGTCCGGATCGGTTGCGGTTCGCGATAACCCTATTGGGAACCCGCGTCGGGAAGGAGAGCCGGCCGGGGTTCGCATGCTTCTTGTCCCCCTTCACCATTCACGTGCGATGCACGCGCATACGTAGGGTGGGAGGGAGGGCCGGCCCGGGTTCATATGCTTTTTGCCCCAGGCCCAGGGCGGACCAAGGGGGTATCTCGCGTTTTCGGCTCTCTCCGCGCTTCCCACCTCATCTTGGCTTCTTCCCCCCTCCCCCTAAAAAACCCTAGTTCGACTGGAATTGGATTTCGTAGCATCTTTCTCGGCCTCGAGAGAGCTCGTTATTGGGATCGATGGGAAAGAGGAAGGAGCGCCGCCTTGCGGCTATGATGGCTGCGAGTCGGAGGGTAAAGCTCGATCTCTGCGCGGAACCCTCTGGTATTCTCCAATTACCCTTCCCTCTTTCTGTTGTCGTATCTTTGCCCCCTACCGCCCCCCGGGGGCCTTTTTTTCCAGGGTTTCGGGGCTTCCCTTTGTTCTTATTCTCCTGGTGGGATTCTAGACGTCGATTTTCTGGAAAATCTGGATTTTGGTTAAATTTTTAGTTGCTAATTGATTTTACGAGATCGATATTTTTGTCGACGCTTATCTCTGTATCTCAAAAAAAGAGGGATTTTTCTTTTTCATCCAATTAACCTTTTTTTTTCTTTTTTCGTTTCTCTCTCTCACGACTCTCATCTCCTCCATTTAAACAATCTTTCTTTTAATCCTTTTGAAAAAATATAAAGGTTTCCTGGCTTCGGAAACTTATATGAATCAGCATCGCGAAAAGTTTCTTTTCTGTTGTTTATCTGCCTGAGGTATTTAGCCTCATAATTTTCTCGTGCGATGGTTCGACAAAAATTTCGACACGAGATTGGGAAAAAATAGAATAATTTGAAAAGAAAATTAGAACTTTTCTTTTTTTCTTTTCTCGACATCCAAAATAACAAGTGGTTCCCACTTTGTTATAGACTCATTTTATCAAACAAAGCTTATCCACTCTAGTAGTTTGAAATCGGTGATTTTGAACTCAGTAACACAGCGAATAATAGAGTTGCTTGTTTGGGAATCCTTACCCCCCCTCTCTCTGATACCTGATTCGACAGGGAAATGGTTCAGCTATGATCATATGAGAATTGAGCTGCATGGGACCTAGCTTAATTGCATGGAATCCTCTAATTATTGGCATACATTGTTAGATTTTGGCTATTGCTTCTTTTCTGGAAGCTTGGGATTCTCTGTGCGCGCGAACCGTGATTGTAATGTCTATACTCCAAAATTCAGAAGATTCCTTTAATTGCTAGCATGCTTACTCCATGCATGTCATGGCAACACTTGGAAACCATTACTTGATGAGGTGGAAGAAATTTGGTCCAATTCAACAGCATATGATGCATATATGCATTCTGACCTATATCTGGATATAGGACCCGTACGATCACCCATTCATATTAACATGCCTATAAATGCAATGTACCTCAAGGGAAAAAAGGAGAAAAAAAAGGAATCACATACTTGGGTTAAAGCATGGTTGAAGGTTCTCTGCACCACCCTGAACCGTCCGGTTAAGGGCATTACTAAACTGTACCGAGGGCAAACCAGCATGGTTTTGCCTCAGTTCGACAAATCAACGAGGGAGAAGGAGAGAGAGGAAAAGAAAGAGAGAGAGGGAGGGAGGGAGGGAGGGAGGGAGAGGGAGGAAGAGAGAGAGAGAGAGTGGCCGAGAGAGAGCGAGAGAGACTTCGCTAAGTAAAGTTGGAAAATCAATTGCGGACTTCAGTTTGGAAATCTCAAAAAGAAAAAAAAATTTAGGTCTCCCTGTTGCAAAATGAAATAGGGGCAACTCCAACCACCAACGAGATCTCGCTCTCTCTCGGCTTCTCTCTCTCTCCTCGTCTTCCTCTCTCTCCTTCTCTCTCTCCCCTCCCTCTCTGGCTCTTCTTGTGTTGGTACACCCCGGAACGTCACAGTATGGACTGTATCGTATTGTATCGCGGGTCAATTGGTAGGATCCTGGTATTGGTACAACAAATCTTACTTGGTTCCCCAAATCAGTGGAAGTGAGAACAACATCAGGTGAATACTTGTGAAAGTTGATCTTTTAAAATAATCTAGGGTGAAGAAGCGCTTATGTGACAAGGCTGATAGTGAGATCAGGAAAGTATGCAAAGAAGATAAAATATTTTGGCTGAAGTTTGTAGCTACTAAAATATCAAGCTTGCAATAATGTTGGAGTTAGTTCATCAGGAGACTGTTGTTATGTGTAGTCACCTGACGATTGATATACCTCATGCTTTCTGGACAAACTATCACTAGATCATCATATCTTCATACACATGTATTTATGTATGCAAAAAGAGGTGCATGTAAAAAAAATAGGAAGTTATTTATCAATATTCTCAGTTGAAAATAGGAATTCACTGGCACCCTTCCTTTTCATGTTAATTAGAAACAGTACGTGTAAATTTATATGTCTAGGAATGCAATTATAAATGCACGGATGCATGCATGCATGTATGTATCTATAGTCTTTCAACGTATGCATGTATGTATGTATCTATCTATCTATCTCGAACCCTATAAACATAGGTTTTTATAGATTTGGGGTCATGCATATGATATATTTAAGCACATATTATTATGTATGTATACATTTATATGTAAATATAACTATTGATTCAATTGCTAAGAGTGCTAGGCACCTATTAAATGAAATCTCCCTAACAGGGAAAAAGGCGAAAACATGATTTGTCCAATCATTCCCTCCCTCAGAGCTAAATAGCATTGGACTAACTCGCCACGGGAAAGCTAGCCATGAGTAAAGTAAGGTTATACATTTATATATGTATGTACATATCTATAACACACACACACACACACACATATATATATACAAATGTTTGTTCTTGTAGTTTCTAATTATAAATAATACATGGATGCTATGAAGAGAGCATGATATATCAAATTGGAAAGAAGTTTCACATTGTATTAACAAGGGGAAAACTTAAAGTGTCAAAAAATTTAACTGCAAAGGGTCTTCCATTCAAAACCTTAGATCCTAGCTCTGGCCTCCAACAAGATGGATGATCGAGGAATCTCAGCAATTTCTACCACTTATTAAAACAATAATATTCTATCTTACTAATATTCTTTTAGTACGAGTTTGGTACATATGTTCAAAGTACAATATATCTTGAAAGTGTTTTTGATTATTTACTTTTACTGCATATTCATGAAGCCATGCTTAAATGTTAATTTATTGAAATAGTACAAATTTTGGATAGCATAAATGAAGAAGCGGACTGAAGAATGATTAATGTAAAGTGGACTGAAGAATGATTAATGTAAAGTGGACTAAAGAATGATTAATGTAAAGTGGACTAGAGAATGATTGAATGCTTTTGTACTAAATCTCCATCGGCTGGGCTGTTGCTTGGGATATGTGCTCGGTCATTGCATAGAGTCACCTGGGCATTATCAGGTTTCAACAGCTCAGCAAGATAATTTGGACATGTTTTGATAGTTTTGGTACCTGCGCATGTTTTTGCATTTATATTGTATTGGCTTCAATTAGTACTTGATATAGCCGACCCAAAGTAGTAGGGACAAAGCTTGATGGTTGTGGTTGTGACTTTAATTAGTACCTTATGGTTCAAGTCCTTAGGTACGTTAGCTTGGGCTCTATTCAGCCTATGAGAGGCGCTTCTAAAAACAAAAAAAAAAAGTTAATTGCCAAAAAAAAACAAAAAGAAAAAAGCTAACTTTGTACACTTCACAGCTAAATTTTGCTTTTAAGCTAACATATGAGTTGTTTGGCCATTTTTTGTTATGGCATCTTGTACACTTGGTAAATCAGCAAGTTTCTGTTTATGCTGTAGTGACACTTATTCTCTTTTAATTATAGGAGAGATGGTGGGCAGTTCTTTACATGATGAAGTAGGAGGGGAACTAGATAAGGACCACCAAGCTGGGGTCCCGACTTCACCATCTCCTTCAGGTGGGTTTCATCAGTTTCTTTGAAAGGGCTATGTAGAGAAGATATGCCTGCAAAGCATATTTTTGGTGGAATTTTCGAAATGTTGTACAAGCTTGTTGTATGCACCGAGTGTCTGGTTATGTAGGGTGGCTGAGGTCTGAGGAACATTCAGTAATCATTTCAGATCAGGCTGCCATTGAGAAAATTGAATGACTTCCGACCTGTTATTATCTTTTGGCATCATCTAGGCGTGGAGATTTCAGGAGGAAAATATTGCCTTCTCGGTTCGTATGTCTCTAGCTTTATTTGGTTTCTACCTCCTGACATGATTTTTGTTTATGATTGCCAGGTGACTGTGATAAATTCTGTATTCACTTAACAGAGAATTAAAGGCTTATAAAGCTTATATTCCTTTATATTTGACTATTACTGAACTGGAAATTTTGTCTATTTCTTTGTTGTACCTAAAGTGGTTGCTCTGAGCAGCCTTTATTGGTTTTTGAGATATTTTACAAGTGAATTCGTTTCCTCAGGTCAGAAACAGGAGAATCCCTTATTGTTACTTGGACAGTATAGCGATGACGAGTTGGATAAGGAAGTAAGTGAACAGCTAAAGCATGCTGTTGAAGAAAGTTCTTCAGTTAATATGGATGACCAGGTGATTGCTAGCTTGAATTTTTCTTTTGCCTTCTGCAATATGGATTCTACTTGAGAGAGCTTTGATAGAAACTGTTGAAATCATGTACCTTATTATTGTCCTTAAGCTTATACATAAAAATTACATGTTTCTTTTTGTTGCTTGTGCAGGCAACCTAATAAATACAGCATATTGCTGTGGAAAGCCATTTTAGACACCATGTGTAATGTGCTGTCATTATATTGCTTCTAAAACATGATAATACCTGATGATATCTCTTTACATTTTAAAGAAATCTTGGATGTAATGCTGTCATAATTAAGAATCCAATTTTGAGAACACTAATAAGCTTGTATATTGAGTGTTATAGACTTATCAAGCTTCAACTTAAGTTCTCATCTAGCTGCATTAAAAAAAAAGAAGAATGGAAGGCGCATTTTATGCATCATATCCAACTGCGAGGCCAGTGCTCATTGCTTAACCATGGAAATCTGTTTTACCAGTTGAATGGTTATTATTTATTTTATCCTACAAATTATGACATGGTGAAAGTGGTCCTTAAAATAAAGCTCCTTTTGTCATACATGATCTTTATATAGTGTTTTATTCAATAGGAACAATTGAGCAATTTTAGCTTAGGGAGTCTGAGCTTTTTTAAATGCTGTCCTTTTTTCTTGGTTAGTATTGAACATTAGCAGGGGCATGTAGTCTGGTCTGTTGGCGATTATATATGAAGAGCTGTTTTATGGATTTGCGGCCGGCACGCTATGCATGTTCAGAGAATATAATACTTGAAAGACAGTATTAGTGTGGCATTTTATCCTTTACATTTCTATACAATTAAAATCAGTAATTTACATAATCAAGTGTTAATTTAGAATAATGAGCAGGTTCACTTAGATATTTCTTTTTTGGATTTTGGTCAGTATCCATTTCCCTGCAACCTGCATTTATCCAGCCTCTGTCAGGCATATATCAACTAGGGTGTATAGGTCATAAAAATTTTGTGCCATCAAGAATCGCAAGGAAAGAAATGTTGTTCATAAATTTGACATTCTTTTAGTATAGAACACATTTTTTTTCTTCAAGCATTACTTTATATCTGGTTACAGGTAATAACAGATTGTTTAGTTCAGCAACAAAAAAATTTCTAGAGCACCCAGTTTCTGTTTCCAACTGTTTGATGTTTTATGATGTCTTTGCTTGGATCTCTGGCCCCTACCTTTGCTATGTGACAAAAGTATTTCATTAATCCTTTGGTTGTTTTCCTGTGGTGTTGCCATGAGACAGCTGTTTTGGACCATTTAGTGCCCTACTATGGCTTGTTTGTTCATGTATCTTGCGTTTTCTTTTGGTATCTTTTCATGGCCCATCCAGATTTTCTCGTTAGGCTCATTTTTCAGTTAATGAGTCGTAAGCATGCTTACATTTTGTGGCAATAACTGTCAGCTGTGATTTATTTGTTCTGCCAAATCTATCATATGTAGGTTTTTTCATTGGGACCTCTTCATCTGCCCAGTAATCATAAAATATTGATTTTGACAGGTTCAAGAAAGTGCGCATGCAGGTGGGAATACAGGAAATAATAATGAGAAAGCCTCTACTTCTGGTGATGTTAAACAAGACTCAGATCAATTGGATACCCTCAAGAATGTGGATGGCCATGATGCAAATGAATGTAAGAATACTATTGTGGCTACTCAGTACAGTGAATCTGATTCCGTAGCTAAAACTGTTCCTGATGCTTCTGGAATGCAAATTATCGGTGATATGACTGGTGGTTGGAAGGTTGTAATGCATGAGCAGAGCAATCAATGTTATTACTGGAATACTGTGACAGGGGAAACCTCATGGGAGATACCTAAGGAATTGGCTTTAGCAGGAACGTGCAGCGAGGAAAATGTGTCTTTGGCAGTTGATGAAAAAGTAGATTACAGTGTGCCTGCTCATACTCATTCTGACACCCAATTGGCATCATATTCAAATGTTTTGGTTGCTGATGGTCATGGCAGTGGTGATTCAATCTCCAGAAGCATGGAAACCTACGGAAGTGTGGAGATGGGAGTAAACGGAGAGATTGTACATGCAGCTTATGATGTAAATCAAGGTTTAGCACATTATAACACTGCTTTAGTTGGTATATCTTGTGAGGAATCATCTGCACTGTCTGCTTTTGGTTCATTGCAACAATCAAGTCTCCTCCTTTCGGAGCATACGACTAACGCAGGGGAAGAATGTCCTTTGCCGAGTGTTGAAGATAAGCTTTTGACAAGACCTACCGGATGCTATGAAACAGTGGATGTTCATTCTGTTCGGCTTGTGAAATATGGTGAAAATTTATTGCAGAGATTGAAGGCATTAGATGGGTATTTACTGTTTTTGCTTCGTTCTAGTTTCTTTCTGCATCTTTATTTTTTCCAGTTTTTCTTTTTTGAACACATCTTTCCGAAATTATGGTGCATGTTCTTATATCTGAAAGGTATTGTGGTTTTAGGTCCCAGAGATGTGTTGGAGGACTACAGTGGATTGCAAAGGAGATTGAGATCAGAGTATCTGATTGTAAAGCACTATCATCGTATGGATCATCTCTGCTTCCATTCTGGTGGCATACAGAAACACGGCTTAAATTACTTGAATCTGCTATTGTCGAAGGGGAGTCTTCTTGTCTTCTTCAATCTAAACATGACAGCCAAGTTGAGGCTGAGCAAACTCCTTCCTGGAAGGAAGAACATTCGGTGCCACATCACATAGAAACAGGATCTGATGTGGTTGAAAGGAACAGCGCATCTGGTGATGCTGAAAATAATTGCCCTTCTTTTAGCAATGATGTGGTGAAGGTACAGAGTGAAGCCAGCAACTGCATACTCGAGACTGAAAATGTCAGGATTATAGGGCTTTCTTCTGGTTCTGTCAGCCAGGGTATGGGAAGTGAGAAGTCAGCAGAGATTTTGCTGCCCAAAGTCGATTTACATGCTGAAGATGTGGACATGGATGTGGAAATGGAGGTTGATGATGAAACTGTCGCAGGCCAGACAGTTGCTGAGGCTGGATCAAGTGCAGAATGTCCTGCTCCAACAAAACAGATAATTCAATCAAATTCATTAGCATTGGAGTGCCCTTCTGTTCCATTAGATGATTCTAGCATTCCACCTCCTCCAGATGAAGAGTGGATTCCTCCCCCGCCTCCTGACAGTGAACCAGTTCCTCCACCTCCACCTGAAGAACCACCTGCACCTGCACCATGTCCTCCAGCTTATGATAATACCCTTTCTCCTTACCAGGATCAGTATAACTTGGCATACACTCTTCCAACATACGAGTATTATGCCCCTGTGGCGAGTGAAATTACAAATGCTAATTATTATGCACAAGCTGATGGATCTCATGTTGCTCAACTTCAGCCACCATCTTATTATGAACCAGCCATTGCAAGTGCTTTTCCTGAAATGGCTGCTGATGTTAATCCTGCTGAACCTATAGCATACTATGACCTTTCAAGTGGTGTTGTTCCTCATGCACCTGTAGTCAGTAGCACAGGATCTGGGTTTTATGTTGAATCTGCACCTGTCAGTTATCATAGTGCCGTTACCGCATCAGATTATACAAGATCTGTTGGGTCTGCCATGGTTTCTGAGAGGACATCCTTGCCCCAGGTGAAGCCTACATCTGATATGTCTGCAGTTACCAACGAGACTGAGACAGCCAGTGTGCAAGCAGATTCCATTGCGTCCACGGTCCAAGCTGCTGGAACTGCTTTGGGGAATGGAAGTGCCTCTGCTGCACCATCTTCAGCTTCCCAAAAGAACCAATCCAAAGGTCAGAGTCCCTAGGAAATTTTTTACATGCATATGTATGCATGCAGACACTAAATATGGCACACATGCTTATGCTTTTACGTGCAGTGAAAAGTTATATATGGTTTTTCAATGTTAACATTCAAAATGCATCTTTGATTAAATAAGAAAAGGAACTCTGATTTAAGACATCGTGCAAAAAAAACATTAAAAGAGTGGTTTTATTGTAAAAATTTACAATCCATAAATTATCCATTATGTTACAATATATATGTGGCAGCTCAATAATATAATGAATGCTATTATATGTTATGACAACTGAATAACATTATATAACAGTCATAATTGCCATTTTTTAGTTGTTTTGCTGTTTAGAAAATGTTGTAGTCTCATACTAAAATCTGTATAAATATATTGTACTGTTAATATGAATTGGAGTCCGTTCATTTATGAGGCTGTTTCCAAACTGATATAACTATTTCCATCCTAAATAAAAATGGCCCTCTCAGTTCAGTTGTCACTCCAAGGCTTTCTTTGGGTTGGAAAGAGTGTTATCCAAGTGGAATGATTGTAAAGTTTTGAAGAAAATGGAGGGATAAACTGAAATAATGTATTCTAATTCTTTTCCTGAATTGATTTATCTCTGGTAAGTCGTACGAGTTAGTAGATTTTTTTTTTCTTTCTTAAGGGCCTTTTTGCTCTTACTGATTTGTTTTAAAGAGAATAGATTGCTGTTTTGTGGGAAAAGCAGTATTTCATTTTATTTGGCATTATCTTAGGACCAAATAGGGCCTAAGGGAGAGAAACAATAGCACTGTACCTCTCAAAATTGGGAGTGTATATGAAATTACATGAATAAGAGAGAAAAGTTAGATTGGGGATCACAACTGTCGATGCAACCTCACACGTTCATTGCACATGCTTGACTCTCGTATACTTTATAAATATTGATCTCATCAGAAAGTGTTGTTATCATGCTTTCATCACTCATTTTTTTAACAGCTGGTATAAACCATTAAAATATCTTGATATCTTATTCCATATAAATGTCCGCTAGAAAGTTCTAATTTCACCTTTATGAACGAATTATACACAGATAGAATGAGTAATGGTTGGAGAGAGAAGGGTTGGTGAGCCTGATTAGGAGAGAGCATTTATACCTCATTATGGTACTCAGGAGGGTGCTTCATTTGTGAGGAGTTGATTAGGATAGGAATTGAATGAAAGAAAGAACGGGGTGGAATAGGGAGGGTAAGAAGGCTGCAATGGTCCTGAGATAGAAAGTTGGAATATAAGGATTAAATTAGATGCAACAGGAATGCATGGATTTGTGTTGGATGTTTGAGAGAGGAGTACTACACATGGATAGGCAAGACACTGGTACTTAATTCCTGAGGCTGTCATTTGAGATGGAAGAATTCCAAGATATTGCGTGTGATAAAGGTCAAATGCCACTATAACTTTATGCGGAAAAAATGATTGGGTATCACGTAATGGGGCAATGGAAGAGCGAATGTAGAAGACTGTGTGAGGAACCATATTCATGGGAGGAACTCCATTCTCCATCAATCCCAAGGTGAGAGAATGGGAAAAATATAAAGGAGAGAAAAAAAGAGAGCCATTAAGTGTGTCACAGAAAAAAGGTTTCTCAGGCTATTAGGTATAGGAGCATTTGAGAGTTATGAATTGTCCACATATAAGAGAGATTGTTACCACAGTTGCACTCACCCATGTATGGGTGGGTGGCTGTGCTTGCATGTGTGCCTGGTTGCATTTGTATATGCGGGTGTTTGTACATGCATGTGTGCATGCATATGCCCTGCTTCTACTAGTGTTTTTCTTCTGGTACCATATTCCATTATTTCTTTGCTAAATGATGTTCTATTCTCCTACCTCTTATACCAGTTGCACGTAGCAAGAAGCGTACAGTTGCAGTTGCTCCAACTTTGAGGTCCAACAAGAAAGTTTCCAGTTTGGTGGATAAGGTATGTTTCGCATCTTATGTGCTTCTTTGTGCTGAAACCATTACTTATACACTGCATGTGTGTGCGTGTGCGCTTGGCTGCACCTGAACAATTGTCTAAGTGGTATTTTCATTTGATCAGTGGAAGGCTGCAAAAGAGGAATTGCATGGGGATGAGGATGAGGAACCTGAAAATGCTTATGAGATAGTAGAAAAAAAGCGTCAGAAGGAAATTGAGGTATTTATGAATGCATTTTCTGTTTATTTGTTGTATAATTTGTTGCTGGCCCTTTTTCTCTCCTTCTAATGTTTACTTTTTCGCAAATGCAGGAATGGCGTACGCATCAGATTGCAAGTGGAGGAGCTCAAGATAATGCTAATTTTGTTCCTTTGGGTGGTGACTGGTATGTTTTCTTCGGGACCCAAAGTTCAAACCTTCATATATGATTTAGCGGTTATATCTTATAATAATGCTAAGAATTTTTTTTTCATTTGATGAAGTTACTGTTGACAGTGTGTATCTGATAACAATACTGATATATATATTGATGAAAATACTGTTGAATGAGTGCATGTGCGCATGTGTGCTTGCATGTGGGTCTGTCATACCAAAAACTAAAACACCATTATCATTCCCATGCCAGTGAGAACTAGCATACTTGACTATGGAATTGTATCACACCATGCTGTGCCAGTCATGTGCAGGGGCACAGTGGCCTTTTGCCAGCATGGACTGGCATGGAGCTGTAGTGCTGTACACGTGATGCAGTGGTGTGTAGCTTGGTACTTTGCCTTTATATGTTCTGCATGGTACATACCATGTGGTATGGGCTAATGTGGTACACTAGCTAAATCCTTGGACCAGACACTAGAAATGCATGTGATGCTTTGATTTATGAATGAATGGTTAGTGTTTCGTGCATATCTCTATTGGTAGTGGGTTATTTTCTATAAAAGAAAGTGGGCATGATGTCTAGGCCGACCATGATATAAACAGAGATGCATGAGGGATACAGCCATATATCTAGAAATTTTGCTTTTAGTTTGATGTGAGGTTCTTGTTTAATACGGTCGTTGGATAGCGGTAGCATCCTACTTCACTGATAGGGTGTCTTTGTTATGTTTCATGTATACGTTCCTAGAGTATCTGCTAGCCATTTCCTAGATTCATTGTCAATAATTACTTTAATTCTAACATCCTTTGAACTTAAAAGAAGTTAAACTACATGGGAAATGCCAAATTGCCTCATTGAGATTCTACATCTGCTTTAGTTCATCTTGTCTATTTGGACTTGGTGAGTGTGCATCATTTCGTGTTTCATCTTAAGGTTACGGAAGGTGGAACAAACACAATAATTTGATTGCATATGGATTGCACAGGCGTGAACGAGTAAAACGCAGGAGAGCAGAAGCAAAAGCTGAAGCAGGTGAAGCACCAAGGGAACAGGGAGTTGAGAATGAGAAAAAGCAGCCTGATCTAGTACAACTCTCCAAAGATCTCCCTTCTGGATGGCAGGTTTGCAGCACATCTACGTTTATTTTTCCTAAGTAGGGGCATCCAAATTTTCATTGCAATGCTTCTTAAGAAATCCAATTTGAGTGACCGGATGCATGTTTTTTTGTTATTCTTTTTCTTTATCTCTTTTTTTTAATGAAAAAAACTTGCTTGAAAAATGATGCAACTATTATACTGATGGGTGTATCTAGTTGTGATTTTTTCACTTTTTGTACATAATAAAAACCTTCTCTTGGCTTTTGTTTAAGATCAAGTGTAGTACATAGAAATACTAGAGTTTTCAACATGATTCCATCTATTATAAACTACTTATAAAGAGATGTTTTAAATCTTGGTTATTGTCTAATGTCTTGAGTCTAAATTTGTAAAAAGGTGGCATGTTTGCAATTGAAAAAGAAAAAGACTTTCTTTTGCTGTATTTCCCTTTTTTTCTCTTTTTATTGGAGGAAGTACATTTGAGCTTGTTCCTAATGCTTTGTTTATCTCCAGGCTTATTGGGACGAATCAACAAAGGAAGTCTACTATGGAAATAGCATCACCTCAGAGACAACCTGGTCTCGGCCAACAAGATGAAAAACCATTTCTTAACAATTAGTTTTCAATCTTTGATGTTCTCACTCCATGTATGGTGGCACTCAGAGAAGTTTTTTGTCGAGAGAATTGTGTTTCACGAGCTGCCTCTTTGTAATACAAATCTGAGTCACGTCCCTCGTGTTCTCTCCTTGCTGGTTGGCAAGTAATTTTTTTTTTCTCCATATTTATCCATACTAATGTTCTGATTGTTTTATGCTTTTGTTCATGTGTTTTTCTTATATTATTTTCTTTCATGTTGGAGACTGGTCATTTTATCGCTGCCCGGGTCATTTTATCAATGGCCTGCTTAAGCACCAGCACTTCTGCAATGCATGGATGGCTGGAGGTGGAGAACTGACCCTCTCTAGTTTTACTGTGACTTTGAGGGGATCTGGGCTTTCACAGGTAGGATCTTTAGGAAATTGTTCATTACACTTGCTCTGTCAACCTATACACTTTTGATGGAGTTCACTTGATTCCCCTGACTCTGTTTTCGCACCACATATGGTCGGCTTATGCAAATAGTTGTGATTATATTAACTTACAAGCAGTTAGAATTATTAATCAAATTTCTTGGATCTTGACATTTGAATTTAACTGAGAGTCTGTATTCCTCTTTCATAAAGGCGCACTACTTTTTTTTTTTAAGAAATTCTTTTAGCTGCATTTTATAGTATTGAAAGCTTAAAGCTTATATAATTTCTTAGGTTGTTGGGGACTGTTGGCTGATTTGTTTGCTTTCTTCGGGTTTGAATTTGGGGTCATATATCACGATGCAGATTTTGGATTTTTTTTGTCTAAGTTAGGATGTGAAAATGTCGTCCCCTAAATTAACGTTATTTTACGTCAACATTTATCTATATATACCAAAATAATATGATTTGGATGTATCTTAAACATAGTAAGGAAATTTTAAGTATATTTGTGAATCATTGAAATAAATTTTTTATATACAAATTCTTTTTGTATTATACTGATCTGCATCAGGAACCAGGTTTTTGTCAAATACTCCACCCGTCTCTTAGTGCGTTGGATAACTATCAGCATATCTTATTCTTTATATACTCCTTTTTCAGAAAAATGTCTCATTTAATCCAGTTATTTACCATTCAAGCATCCCTTTCTTTATAAGTGCGCTCTCACAGTATATTTGCCATCCAAACATCCCCGTAGAATCTTAGATAAACAGTGTGAATCACCAAGTCCCTGGTCATATCCCTGAATGGAGACCCCAACTGCGTCATGTTCGTAGATCAACAGCCTTGTCATCCCTAGGCCCAGCAATTGTTCTTGACACTGGTGGCTTGGGGGCCTGCATCTGCAACCAAAGGCTCAGTTCTGAAATGGTTGAGCATGATATTAGGCAATACCAATCCGTTCAGGTCGGATAAAGGATAAGCCAAAAATCTGGAACCAAACCTATCTATTAAACAGGTAAACAATTCTGACCTAACCTAATCAATTTATTAAACAGTTAAATCTAACCCAGTTTACAATGGATTAAATCAAGTTAAAAGGGTTAAATGGGTTAGGCATTGCCACAAGAGATGCCATGTTGTTTAGAATACTCGCATTGATTCCTCATGGAGTCTCTCGGGAAGATTTTATTGGTTCTTCTGGATGCCAGACTTTCAGTTCAGTCTTTGAAAGGCAGAATCGAACAGGAAGGAGTGGATGAGTGCAAGGAATCTTGACGATCAAATGCTAATCTTGGGGAAGCTCCTCTTATCTGAAGATCCGGATGCTGGTATTGTATAGGGCCAGGCGCACACCTCGAGCAATGGTGCTGGGTTTCAATAAGAATGCAGGATTTTCCTTAACAGAAATAAGCTACAATGGATAATTCCTACTATTTGACAAAGACTGCACTTTTCCCATACCATTGATTGCCAGTATAGAGATTGGATGTGAACTCATTCAGAAAAATTATCATTTTCTCTTTTCTTTTCTTTTCTTTTCTTTTCTTTTAAAAAAAAAATGTGCACGTTGACAGTTTGGAAACCACAAAGGATTAAAAATTTGTTTTGAAATCTACAAAACCAATTCACACATAACTGCATTTCTGACCGTATCTCTTCTCTGCCTCAAACTTTGTAAATGAATGTGGAATAACGGTACAATTCAAAAACTACCCTCAACATGCACACCATATCCAATCTTTAAATCCCAGGAAATGAGAACTAAACAGATGAAACACCATCTTGATTAAGAGTAGCTACTTAATATTTATTACCTAATCTAAGCTTCAACTCTGCAGATTATCCTCAACTAAAAGCATAACCACTCTGTTGGTATGCCATGGCTTCAATTTCTGAATTGAAAGTACGTGCTGTCTTGCATTTTCCTTGATAGCTAACTTAACAATGGAGATCTTTGCAGCATCAGTTTTGCAGTTGATGATACAGCGGTCAGTGCTGTAGCTGCCAGAGTTTCAACCGCCCCAAGTAAATTCCCTTGATTGCAAGAGTACAGTTGACATTCAGAGCATCACCGCTCACAGCAACGTAACCTAAAATACTCAATTACAGAAAAACATTAGCATGACTTTCAACTACATACGAATTTGATGTGGTTGACCGCCAGTTCCACTTCCCCAAGTTATGTATCTCACATAAGTTGGAGAAGTTCAGATCCACCAGCTGTTCCCACCTCAGGTCATTCCGCAGCACCTGTTCAAAATGCACAAGAAGCTCTAAATCACGGCAGAGGATAATATTCATATGTTCGTATTTTGTTGAATAGCATTATACGCTTATACTATTTTGACAACTTAAATAAGTAGAAGTTCATTGAATTATCTGATACAAGAACCAAACAGTTGGATATTACAATCTGCCAAATATATTTTTCCAGCATCAGCTGATAAACTGTCAGAGTCAATACAGGAAGTAGCATATTTGCTTATTTATAAACAATGCAGTATCTCAATGAGTAGAAAAAGAGACACCATTTGTACAATCTGCAAAGAGGCGCTGCATTTTGTGATTGTTATCAATTCATTTAAAAAAATTATTTGATGTACATACTGTATATTGGAGGAAGTTGAGGTATGGTAGCATTGAAAGATAAAAAGTGATGGGTTGAGCGTATCCAGCTTGGACAAGAGAGGGAGGCATCAATATGGGTTTCAAATCCAGGGAAGGGTCCAAAAACCTGTAGATCAACAGATTATGGCACAAGTGCCATTTCCAAACATCTTCTCTTGGATAAGCACAAATGGTAAAGGATCTGCAAAAAAGTTTGTCTTGACGGGAAAAGGATTGACATAGAGTTTTAGCTTTTTAGATCAAAGGCTGAGCTGGCCCGGCAAACCTAACAGATGTGCGAAGGCCTCTTCTTAAAGTAAAACTATGATAACAAAGGGAAAAATTAAATAAAATAAAACAAGTGCTCGTATTTGTCTTCCACTTTTAGGAAACCATAAAAACTTACTGGTTGCCCATAAACTGCAATGTATTAGCAAACAAACTGGAAATATTCTTTAAGAATGAAATTCAGTGAGAAAGCACTCTGCACCGAAAGACCATTATATGAACTACAGTTGCCTGATAAGGATAAATTATCACTGCTTCATTTGGTTTGCATCCATGAGCTTATCATCATGACAATTTTATTGTTCAGTATGTATAAACCACAAGTTACATTCCTTGTCATTGATGTTGCTACAGAAATTATTTGAGGCACAAGCATTTCAAAAATCTGTAGGAAAACCAATCTTTCTCCACTAAGAATAATTATTGTTTAAATTCAGCTGCTATTAAACCTTCTATAGTAAGTTAGTAACCCTAAAGAACTGCATTAAAAAAAAACATTAAATCAGTTCAAATTCCATCTTGCAACCATGATTTAATAAAACTAGATATTCTCTACATAAAGGGATAAAGCAATTAAGCAAACAAAAATCAAATCTTTCGAGTTTCAACTGACAGTAAATATATTTTATATGGCATAGATAGTGTTTAGCATGTCTAGAATAAGAAAAAGGTTAGCTCAAAACTAGTTCTTCTGCAAACAGGAAAAGAAATAGATGATCATTCAATACATCAAGCATATCAGTAAGCAGCATTAACGAAACCCATTAATAACAAGATTGACTGTGCATCATACCATGCAAAGATACAACTTCATCTGCCATGCCACTAGATTAGACATCAATGAAATGGGTTTTCTGAGAGATCAATGTTGTGACATAAAGTAAAGATAGAAGGTTGTACCATCAAATGCTATAATACGGCTCTGCTCTGAAAACAGAGAGACTAGATCACTTGAATTTGGTCAACTGAATTCTATCTAGAGAATGCTACCTGCTCCAGAATCTCATCTCTACCACTTACCCACTTCGTTACATACCACATATTAAAACGAAATTCTTTATCTCGACCATTTAATTAACACTAATATCTATTTTCTTTTCTTACAAAAATTAATATTTATTCAACAAGGAATAAACTTTTTCTCATTTTTCCGGTCACCATGTTATATGTTAGTTCAAAATTTAAAATAAGGGAGTGACAATATCAACGTTACAAAATCATGGACAAAAGGTACTTTGTGAGATTTTGGTGGGGAAGCTTGCAAGTCAAGTTTGTGGGGAGGCAGGTGTCGACCCAACCTTATGAGTGTTCGGACTATAATAGTTTTGAGGAACAGTTACTCACTTTTGACAGTTATACACTCCTAGAATGACCTAGAATAGGTCAGCTACATTCTCGTTGATCTATCATATAAAAGAATGATGAATTTGATGAAAACAATATTAAATGGAATCAGCATAGAGTGGATGACATGGTGAAGTGTCTCTGGGTTGCTATGCGACATATGCATATCATGATAGCCTGGGTAACTTATAGAACAATACAGATGCATACCATGACAACTTGGGGTAAATCTCACAAGAGAACAAATTGGCACTCCATGTTGGACAACAAGGAGGGTTCAAACAAACAAAGATGGTGGATGCAGTTGTGGATGACTACATCGAAGGAGGTGCGAGAGGTGCACCAATTGACAAATTGGGGAACACTATGAGAGATTGTTCTGGACTTCAACAAATATGAAAAGACCCTGATAAGAATTGGTGCTCTAATGTGCACCTGTCTGGGGAAGGGGAAAAATTTTAATCTAACATAGACAGAGTTTTCGATAAAGGATTTAGAAAAGTTTGTAATAACAGTAGGGATAGCTTTTAACACGTACAAAGTCAACCCTAAAAATATTAAGACAAGGCTTGATGGTTAAGGTTATCTGATTCTATTTTAGAACCATTACAAGCCTTAGGTGAGGTAAGAAGGTGTTGCCCAAGAAGACAACCCAAGAGGGGGGGTAAATTGAGTTTTGATTAATTTTCGATCAATTAAAAACTATGATTAGTAATTAACTAAATCTATCGCAAGCAAATTAGTTAAGTTACTAGATGAAGTGAATGAGGAGAGAGAGAGAATACAGCAACCAATACAAACACGAACCAATTTATAGTGGTTCGGAGCTAACCCTTGCTCCTACGTCCACTCTCCAAGCTTCACTTGGGAGTTCACTATAATCCCTCGGATTACAGCCAGTTGTTTTACAAGTTCACAACCCAACTTGTTGTTTTACGATATCACAACGAACTCGGTCGGTTTTCACAGGCTCACCGACTAAAACCACCCGATTGTTTTTCCGGGATCACAATCGAACCCTTACACCGTTGGTTTTAACTTCGGCTCACCAACAAACCTTAAAACCCTTGATTCAATCCCCTGATTGAATCAAGTGAGAAAACAGTTTGGGAAAAGTTACAAGGAAAGCTTCTTAATAAGCAAATATTAAACAATATGAAAAGAGAAGAGTTAGAAGCCTTCAAACAGAATTTGGAAGAGGAAGAAGGGGAGTCTCCTCTTTAAATGCGCTAACAATTTGATGTCAGAAGGAGAGACTTGAATGCGAAGGAAAGAGTTTGTTGGATGGAGTTCAATGCACTTCTTTCTTCTTTCTCTTGTATTTACCCTTGAGAGCCTTTGGTAGGTGGAAATCCCTTTTTGTTTGAATGGAATAGCTCTCTTAGTGTCTACTACTGTTCATTCTGACTATTTAAGCAGTCCCCATTGAAAACTAGCCGTTAGACACCAAATTGTAGCCGTTCTGCACATTCTGTAACTCCTGACAATGTATCCGTTGGGGTCGGAGTCGACTCGCTCGATCTGGAGTCGATTCGGCTGTTGCTGGAGTCGACTCATGCTTTACTGGAGACGACTCGCCCACTGGTCAGGATTTGAATTAAAGTGCTGTCCCGTTCTGGAGTCGACTCGGCCAAACCTGGAGTCGACTCGCCAATATTCGGAGATGACTCGGCCCTTTGGAGACAACTCGTTCTCAGGGTTCCAAAGATCTATTTTTCTGCAATTCTTTCTCGAGTCGACTCGGATCATCTTGGAGTCGACTCGGCTCTCAGAGCCCAAAAACTGATCCTCTGTCTTTGGAATTGAACTGCCTCGGAGTCGACTCGGATCGTCTTGGAGTCGACTCGGCTCTCAGAGCCCGAAGTTGGTTCTCTGACTTTTAGTCTTGCTTTCCTCTGAGAGTCGACTCGGACGTAACTAGGAGTCGACTCGCCAAACTTCGGAGTTGACTCGTAACCTTCTGGAGTCGACTCGGTTGCATGGTCTGAAATACATCGTTCTGTCTTTCTTCTGTTAACCTTAGGAGTCGACTCGGAAACGTCGAGAGTCGACTCGGAAACCATTGGAGTCGACTCGAAACCTTCTGAAGTCGACTCGCTGACAGGGTCTGAAAATCAACTTTCTGTTCTTCTGTCAGTTCTCAGTCGGAGTCGACTCGTAGTGTACCGGAGTCGACTCGAGCATGTGCCAGAACTTCTGAAACACTTGGAGTCGACTCGTAATCTTCTGGAGTCGACTCGAGCTTCAGACTTTGGTTCAAACTGAGTTCCTTACTTAACCAAAATATATTGAACCAAAGCTAGAGATACTTAAACATAAATTCACAAATATTTGCCTGAAACACTAGATTGAATTCATTAGTATAACATAAGATATACTCAAATGCTTTGAGCTCATCAAAATCAAATAGGGATATAATCAATCACTCCACAATCTCCCTCTTTTTGATGATGACAAAACATTGAGTATTTGTAAAGTGAATTGCTCAACCAATAGGAGATTTATAATAGAGTTTAGAAATGAATTCAAATGTCTAGTCATTTAATTTATCCAAAATTGAAAGGTTTGAAATAGTAAAACCTGAAATTAAAGCTCCCCCTTTCATTTGGAATTATATAAGCCTTCATATCATGCAATCAATTGTTTGGCTTATACGTTTAATGAATTTGCTTTCTTAATATTTCAGATTCTCCCCCTCAACATATGCATTCAATTTTGTTTGGGTTCTCTGAATTTTCTTTTAATGTCTTGAAGCTTTTGATCTTAAATTCTTACTTTCAGAGGGAAGATCTGACAATTTGTTCTTGAGTATGATTCAACTAATCTCCGAATATTCCTTGAATAGATTCTGGAAATTACTTCTTGAGGAGCCCCAATAGAGAGATAATGAGCCTCGAGGTATCGAATCCACTAAGAACAAATTACATTTTGCTTTAAGGTTGTTCTTTTTAGTGATTTCCTTTACATTTCAATTCATATTTACATTTTGCTTTAAGGTTGTTCTTTTTAGTGATTTCCTTTACATTTCAATTCACATATTTTCTCCCCCTTTTTGTCATCATAGCAAAAAGGGCACAATACATAGAAAAAAGTATTAGAACTCAAGAATGCACAATTTTGAAAGAAAATTTCTACTCATTGTATTAAATTCAAATTTGAGTACAAGTGTGATTACATATCAAAAGAGTCCTCAAGGGACTGTACATCATAAAAACAGATAAAAATACACTAATTTTTCTTTGTAGTGGAGGATGTGGCTCCCGTTTTCAGTCTATTCATTTGCATGACTAAGTTTATCCTCTCAGAGACGTTCCCTAGCTGCTCGATGATCTCCGAGGTGGCACTAGACTGTATCATGGTGAGCTGGGTCACACTTTCTTGGAGGGTGTCAAGCTTGGAGATCAAGGCATTTGCTAGTCTCTCTGCTCCCTGACTCTGGCTACCTAGCTCAATTCTGATGCTGTCTCGCATCTTCCTTGTGTCATCCTTCACATCGCTAATGTTCCAGTATTGAGCTTGAACTAGGCTCCTTATGTTGTAGATTTCCTCCTTCAGGTCTGCAACCATTTTGGACACAGTTGCCAAGGAGGGGACTATCTCGGTGGAGGAAGCAGTCTGAGGACCTCGTAGCTCCCTCAGCAGATCATCCCTCAGCTCTCCCACTATCTGCTGCCTCAACTCTCGGAGCTGCTCAGAAGATATCCTAACCTCCAAGGGCTGCTGCTGAGAAGGTGGGGCAGTGGAGGTGGAGGGCTCAGTATGGGTAGGACCAGAGGTAGAAGGATAGGTGGGAAGATCTGTATAGTGCTCCTGGTCATGGTCAGGGCTAGGGGAGTGGTGAGTGGTAGGGTCAGATGGTGTGGAAGTGGATGGTCTCTGTACCCAGACTCCCTCAACTCTATGAAAGCCCATACGATGGAGAGTCCCCTCACCCATGCGATCTGTGTGACGCAGTGAGCGAGAGGGTTCCCCCTCAAGAATAGGGACCTCTAACTTCCTAAAAATGAGAGTGAATAGCATACCGTAAGGGAGACTCAACCTAGGCTTATCTAGGGGTTCACAGATATATTTGTAGATGAGTTTAGGAAAGTTGATAGGAGTGTCCTGGAGTATATGGAACATCAAGGCTAGGTCCCTCTTAGAGATAAAGTCGAATCGGCCAGTTTTTGGAAAGAGAGTCCTAGAAATGATACTGAGGAGGAGCCACATTTCAGCTGAAAGCTGATTTGCAAACACTTCCTCTATAGGGGACTGAGGGGGTCTCTCTAATACTGCCGTAAGGGCCTCAGTCCTATCAAGGGGGTGACTGGAAAAGATCCCTTCTCGGGAGAGATGGAGGACTTGAGCAATGAGGTCCTCCGAGATGAATACAGAGACACCCGCTACGGTTCCCTGGATTCCACCACTACCTCGGGCTACAGTCCCATAGAATTCCCTAACTAACCCCGGGTAAATAGGAAGGTCTAAGGAACAGAATAACTCTAACCCTTGAGCCCTGAGACGATGCCCTAGGGTGATTCCTTCCTGGGAGAGAAAGTCAAAGTCGACTTTCCTCCCGGTGGAGACTGCCCTTCCGGCGCACGGACGCGAGGGAACCGGCCTAGGCGGGGAAGGAACCGGAGGTGGTGGCCTCGCGGGTTCGTTCCGAGCCTTTGACCGTCGCTCGGCGCCGCTCGCAGAGAGAGGTCTCTTCTAGGCATTTTTGACCTAAACACAGGGGAAGGACAAGAAAGATGGAAGAAAACTCGACGGAGATGACCTAAAATGGGTCGGAGACAAGGTCGGAGACGGCTCTAGGGCTTTTGAATAGTGGCGGCTAAAAATAGAAGTGGAGAAAAAATATTTCGCTTAGGGTTAAAAGTCGGATTTCCGACCTCGAGTCGACTCTGGTAAGTCGCGAGTCGACTCGACCTCGAGTTGACTCCGAAATATGCGCGAGTCGACTCGCCCACGAGCCGACTCCAAAATTTATTCGAGTCGATTCGAACTCTGGCACATAACCAAAATAAACTTGTTATTTCTGTGCCAAAAGAAAGAGTTATGGAACTATCAGAGATTTAAGAACTGATTTGATGATCATAGATAAGAAACCCTATGTCTAACATAAGCTAATCATCAAAATCAATGAATTAGAGGAGAGTATCACTAAAATGGATCAATCACTCCTAACCCTCTTCTAAGTATACAAAATCGATCTTCACTCAAGGGTTTTGTGAAGATGTCAGCAAGTTGATCATCAGTACAAACAAATTGAAGTGTCACATCACCATTCAGTACATGATCTCTTATGAAGTGATGTCTTATCTCAATGTGTTTAGTTCTTGAATGCTGAATTGGATTTTTAGTTAGATTAATGGCACTTGTATTATCACAGCTAATGAAAATTTTATCTTGTTTAATGCCATAATCTTCAAGTTGTTTAATCCATAAGATTTGAGCACAACAACTTCCGGCAGCAACATATTCGGCTTCCGCCATAGATAGAGCAACCAAGTTTTGTTTCTTGCTAAACCAAGAGATTAAATTTTCTCCTAAGAATTGACATGACCCGCTAGTGCTTTTTCTATCAAGTTTACAACCAGCGAAGTCTGAATCAGTATACCCTATTAAGTTTATGCTTGATTTTTTAGAATACCATAAACATATGTTTTTTGTTCCTATTAGGTATTTAAAAATTCTCTTAACTGCAATTAAATGTGATTCCTTAGGATTAGATTGGTATCTAGCACACATGCATACACTAAACATGATATCAGGTCTACTTGCTGTAAAGTATAATAAAGATCCTATCATACCTCTATACATCTTTTGATCCACTGATTTACCTGATTCATCTTTGTCTAGTTTGCATGATGAACTCATGGGTGTGCTGATTGGCTTGTTTCTATCCATATCAAACTTTTTAAGCATCTCCTTGATGTATTTGGCTTGATTGATGAAGATCCCCTCTTTAGATTGTTTGATTTGGAGCCCGAGGAAATAGTTCAGCTCTCCTATCATGCTCATTTCAAATTCACTCTGTATTAAGTCGGCAAATTCTTCGCAGAGGCGATTGTTAGTAGCACCGAAAATAATATCATCTACATAAATCTGTACTACTAACATATCTTTGTTTTTCTTTTTTAAAAACAGTGTTGTATCAACATTCCCTCTAGAGAATTCATGGTCTAATAGAAATTTGCTAAGTCTTTCATACCATGCTCTAGGGGCTTGTTTTAGACCATAAAGTGCTTTGTTTAGTTTATAAACATGATTGGAGTATTGATGATTTTCAAAACTAAGGAGTTGTTCTACATAAACCTCCTCATTAATATACCCATTCAAAAAGGCACTTTTTACATCCATTTGAAATAGTTTGAAGTCTTTAGAGCATGCAAATGCTAGTAATAATCTAATTGCTTCAAGTCTAGCTACAGGAGCAAAGGTTTCATCAAAATCTATACCTTCTTCTTGATTATAGCCCTTTGCTACTAGTCTAGCCTTGTTCCTAACCACAACTCCCTTCTCATCAAGTTTGTTTTTGTATATCCATTTAGTTCCTATTATTGAGTATTCAGTGGGTTTTTCTACCAAATTCCATATCTTGTTTCTAGTAAATTGATTTAGTTCCTCTTGCATAGCATTTATCCAATTTACATCATTTTCAGCTTCTCCAATGTTTTTAGGTTCTAAGTGTGAAACAAAAGCTAGGTGATTATTTAAGTTCCTAAGAGAAGCTCTAGTTCTAATAGGTTGTGATGGATCATCTAGTATTAATTCTTTAGGGTGACCGTATACATACCTCCAAGCCTTTGTAAGCCCATGATCATCAATTACCTCTTGGCTTGTTGAAGTTTCTCCAAATTGCTTTGGTTCAATTTCTTGTAATGTCATATCATCTAACTTTTTCTCAAGTATTCCTGCATCATCATCAAGAGCTACTCTCTTGCTAGAAGAGACATCATTAGTATCATCAAAAACAACATGTATAGACTCTTCAATAACAAGGGTTCTTTTGTTGAAGACTCTATAAGCCTTACTTGATGCAGAGTATCCCAAAAAGATACCCTCATCAGATTTGGAATCAAATTTACCTAAGTTATCTTTCTCATTATTGTGAATGAAACACCTACACCCAAAAACATGAAAATAGCTTACTTTGGGTTTTTCTATCTCTCCAAAGTTCATAAGGTGTTTTCTTTATAATTGGTCTCAGTAAGATTTTATTTAATATATGGCATGATGTGTTAATAGCTTCTCTCCAAAAATACTTTGGGAGGTCACTTTCACACAACATGGTCCTAGCCATTTCCTCTAGGGTTCTATTCTTTCTTTCCATAACTCCACTTTGTTGTGGTGTCGTAGGTGCAGAGAAATTATGATTTATCTCCTTTTTACTACAGAATTCATCAAATAGATGATTTTCAAATTCTGTTCCATGATCACTCCTAATAGCTATAACTGAAGCATTTCTTGCGTTAGTTACTTCTTTATGAAATTTCTTAAATGCAGAAAATGCTTTATCTTTATGAGCTAAAAACATGACCCATGTATATCTAGAAAAATCATCTACAATAACAAGACCATATTTGTTTCCACCAAGACTTATGGTTCTAGTTGGTCCAAATAGATCCATGTGTAGTAGTTCAAGGGGTCTAGTAGTAATGACACAATTTATGGATTTAAAAGAACTCCTAGATTGTTTGCCATATTGACATGCATCACAAATTTTATTTTTCTCAAATTTTAGTTTTGGCAAACCAATTACAGAATCTCTTTTGACTAATTTAGATATTGTATCCATATTTGCATAACCTAATTTACGGTGCCATAACCAACTTGCATCATCAACCTTAGTATCACTAGCTACTAAGCAAGGACTGTTTTTAGCAAGATCTTCAAGATCCACTACATAGACGTTACCACGTCTAATTCCTTTAAATACTAAGCCATTGTCAATTGAGTTGGTTATGATGCATAAAGATGGCTTAAACAAAACATCAAAACCTCTATCACATAATTGACTAACGCTAAGTAAGTTATGCTTAAGACCATCTACAAATCGTACATTATCAACGAAGGTTGAAGAGGTGATTTGTACTTTACCTATACCAACGATGTGACCTTGGTTATTGTCTCCAAATGTCACAGCACCTCCCTTCTTAGGCTCTAGGGTGAAGAATTGCTCCTTGTCATCCATCATGTGTCTTGAGCAGCCACTATCCAAGTACCAACAGTTTTTGTCGACCTTGGCTGCAAGACACTCCTACACAAGGAAATCATACAATCTTAGGTACCCAAGTTTTCTTGGATCCTTCATGGTTAGTAACATTAGTTCCTTTTGGAACCCAAATCTTTTTAATCTTTCTTTTAATTTCAGATTTTTTGTGATTACACACATTAGCTATATGTCCTACTTTACCACAACGAAAACAAGTTGCATTTTTGGTTTTACTTTCTTCGGCCTTTACAAAAAAGTTTTTAAGAAATTTTTGTTTGTTGTTAGGCTTATACCCTAAGCCAGCTTTACTAAATACAGCTCTTTGACTATTAAGTATCATGTCTAGTTTTTCAGAATTAAAGGTAAACTTCTCAACTATAGGTTTATACTTTTCAAGTTCTTTTGTTAAGTTTAGCTTTTCTGTTTTTATTGAATTTAGATCTTTTGTAAAGTTATCTTTTAGAGTTCGGTTACTGTTTTTAAGTTCTGAAACTTCCTTAGTTAGTCTTTCATTATCTTTAATTAAGGTATTAGTTTTTTGAGTTAGCAATTGGTTGCTTGTTTTAAGTTCTAAGTTTTCCTTGATGATAGAGTTCTTGTCCTTAATTAATTTATCGTACTTATGAGTGTAAGATTGATTAGTTAATTTCAATTCTTTATTTTTAAGGTTTATTGTCTTATATTCATCCATTAATTTATTAAAAGCATTATACAATTCATCAAAGGTAAAATTTAAATATGTTTCGGATATTACCTCATTATCATTTGCCATGAAACAAAAATTTGCTTTTCCTCTTGTTCCTCATCCGATGATGATGATGATTGATCGAAGTCTGTCAAGGTGGTGACAAGAGCTTTCTTCTTCTTGTATTTGATGCTCTTCTTTAGTAAGGGACAGTCGATTCTAAAATGTCCCGGTTTCTTGCATTCATAGCAACCGGTTCCCTCACTTTCCCTTTCCTTACCTTTATCCTTGTTGTAGGAACTTGAGGGACCTCTCCTCTGATGAAAGGACTTCTTCCGATTGATGAATTTTCGGAACTTTCGCACGAGAAGAGCCTCATCATCATCTCTCTCATTGTCTTCTTCTTCGCTGCTGCTACTGCAAGATGGATCTTTGTTAGAAGAAGTAGATTTGAGGGCTATTATCTTTTTCTTATGAGAGGATTCTTCTTCGCTATGTTGTTTAATCGTGAGCTCATGCGTCATCAGGGATCCAAGAAGCTCCTCAAGTGGCAGCTTGTTCAAGTCCTTGGCTTCTTGGATTGCCGTTACCTTGGCTTCCCATGACCTTGGCAAAGATCGAAGAATTTTCCTGACAAGGTCACTGTTAGCATAACTTTTGCCAAGGCTTTTTAGACCATTGACAATATCAGTAAATCTAGTAAACATGCACGTGATAGTTTCATTAGAATCCATTTTAAATAGTTCATACTTATGAACTAGCATGTTTATTTTAGCTTCCTTGACTTGATTCGTGCCCTCGTGGGTCACTTCAAGTCTGTCCCATATCTCTTTTGCAGAACTGCAAGTAGAGACTCTATTGAATTCATTACGGTCTAAGGCACAATAAAGCACATTCATCGCTTTGGCATTTAGTTGTGCCCTCCTTCTATCATTGTCATCCCAATCTTTTTCAAGCTTGGGAATAGTAATGTTATCTACAAAAATAGAAGGAATGTATGGTCTATTAACTATGATGCTCCAAATCTCATAGTTTTGGGCTTGGATAAATATCCTCATCCTAGCCTTCCAATAGGTGTAGTCGGTTCCATTGAAGAATGGAGGCCTATGGGTGGATTGCCCCTCAATAAGTGAAGATCCAAAAGGGGTTGTCATTTTGATCTTTTACTCTTTTAATAGAAGAGCTCCTGCTCTGATACCACTTGTTGCCCAAGAAGACAACCTAAGAGGGGGGGTGAATTGGGTTTTGATTAATTTTCGATCAATTAAAAACTATGATTAGTAATTAACTAAATCTATCGCAAGCAAATTAGTTAAGTTACTAGATGAAGTGAATGAGGAGAGAGAGAGAATACAGCAACCAATACAAACACGAACCAATTTATAGTGGTTCGGAGCTAACCCTTGCTCCTACGTCCACCCCCCAAGCTTCACTTGGGAGTTCGCTATAATCCCTCGGATTACAGCCGGTTGTTTTACAAGTTCACAACCCAACTTGTTGTTTTACGAGATCACAACGAACTCGGTCGGTTTTCACAGGCTCACCGACTAAAACCATCCGATTGTTTTTCCGGGATCACAATCGAACCCTTACACCGTTGGTTTTAACTTCGGCTCACCAACAAACCTTAAAACCCTTGATTCAATCCCCTGATTGAATCAAGTGAGAAAACAGTTTGGGAAAAGTTACAAGGAAAGCTTCTTAATAAGCAAATATTAAACAATATGAAAAGAGAAGAGTTAGAAGCCCTCAAACAGAATTTGGAAGAGGAAGAAGGGGCTTCTCGAACTCTGAGTCTCCTCTTTGAATGCGCTAACTATTTGATGTCAGAAGGAGAGCCTTGAATGCGAAAGAAAGAGTTTGTTGGATGGAGTTCAATGCACTTCTTTCTTCTTTCTCTTGTATTTACTCTTGAGAGCCTTTGGTAGGTGGAAATCCCTTTTTGTTTGAATGGAATAGCTCTCTTAGTGTCTACTACTGTTCATTCTGACTATTTAAGCAGTCCTCATTGAAAACTAGCCGTTAGACACCAAATTGTAGCCGTTCTGCACATTCTGCAACTCCTGACAATGTATCCGGTGGGGTCGGAGTCGACTCGCTCGATCTGGAGTCGACTCGGCTGTTGCTGGAGTCGACTCATGCTTTACTGGAGACGACTCGCCCACTGGTCAGGATTTGAATTAAAGTACTGTCCCGTTCTGGAATCGACTCGGCCAAACCTGGAGTCGACTCGCCAATATTCGAAGATGACTCGGCCCTCTGGAGACGAGTCGTTCTCAGGGTTCCAGAGATCTATTTTTCTGCAATTCTTTCTCGAGTCGACTCGGATCATCTTGGAGTCGACTCGGCTCTCAGAGCCCAAAAACTGATCCTCTGTCTTTGGAGTTGAACTGCCTCGGAGTCGACTTGGATCGTCTTGGAGTCGACTCGGCTCTCAGAGCCCGAAGTTGGTTCTCTGACTTTTAGTCTTGCTTTCCTCTGAGAGTCGACTCGGACGTAACTAGGAGTCGACTCGCCAAACTTCGGAGTCGACTCGTAATCTTCTGGAGTCGACTCGGTTGCAGGGTCTGAAATACATCGTTCTGTCTTTCTTCTGTTACCCTTAGGAGTCGACTCGGAAACGTCGGGAGTCGACTCGGAAACCATTGGAGTCGACTCGAAACCTTCTGGAGTCGACTCGCTGACAGGGTCTGAAAATCAACTTTCTGTTCTTCTGTCAGTTCTCAGTCGGAGTCGACTCGTAGCGTACCGGAGTCGACTCGAGCATGTGCCAGAACTTCTGAAACACTTGGAGTCGACTCGTAATCTTCTGGAGTCGACTCGAGCTTCAGACTTTGGTTCAAACTGAGTTCCTTACTTAACCAAAATATATTGAACCAAAGCTAGAGATACTTAAACATAAATTCACAAATATTTGCCTGAAACACTAGATTGAATTCATTAGTATAACATAAGATATACTCAAATGCTTTGAGCTCATCAAAATCAAATAGGGGTATAATCAATCACTCCACAGAAGGTTTGTTAAAAAAAAGGGAGGAATATAAAATTTGACATTTACTAATTAATGTTCCAAATTACTCTTACGAAGGGGTAGGTCCTGCGTGTAAATTGATAGGACGGTCAAAGACAGCAACATATATGTTGCAATTGCTCATCTATTCGTCAAACATTGTTTTCTCCAATAAATAATCCATTGTCATCTTTAATCACTCATGATAAGCCAGCTTGAGTGCTCATGATATAGCCAACCTTGTTCCCTTGATTTTTGTTTCTGAATCTTCACAAGTTCATCTCACAGAAAAATAATGATCATGTTTGGGAATTGAATATTAATAAAGCTAGTAACTTCAGACCTTTTGTATCTCTTTTTGGATCCACATGGGCAGAGAGCATTTCTGCTTATTGACCCGCTCTTCGCCAAATTAGGTCTTCCAACATCCAATGGTGTTGAGCCCATCAGTTTTTGCACCTACAAAACAAGAATAAGCTCAGTGTCTTAAAAAGTGGGACTTTTTATTTATATATCAGTGTCTTAAAGAATAGGTGGAAATCCCTTTTTGTTTGAATGGAATAGCTCTCTTAGTGTCTACTACTGTTCATTCTGACTATTTAAGCAGTCCTCATTGAAAACTAGCCGTTAGACACCAAATTGTAGCCGTTCTGCACATTCTGCAACTCCTGACAATGTATCCGTTGGGGTCGGAGTCGACTCGCTCGATCTGGAGTCGACTCGGCTGTTGCTGGAGTCGACTCATGCTTTACTGGAGACGACTCGCCCACTGGTCAGGATTTGAATTAAAGTACTGTCCCGTTCTGGAATCGACTCGGCCAAACCTGGAGTCGACTCGCCAATATTCGAAGATGACTCGGCCCTCTGGAGACGAGTCGTTCTCAGGGTTCCAGAGATCTATTTTTCTGCAATTCTTTCTCGAGTCGACTCGGATCATCTTGGAGTCGACTCGGCTCTCAGAGCCCAAAAACTGATCCTCTGTCTTTGGAGTTGAACTGCCTCGGAGTCGACTTGGATCGTCTTGGAGTCGACTCGGCTCTCAGAGCCCGAAGTTGGTTCTCTGACTTTTAGTCTTGCTTTCCTCTGAGAGTCGACTCGGACGTAACTAGGAGTCGACTCGCCAAACTTCGGAGTCGACTCGTAATCTTCTGGAGTCGACTCGGTTGCAGGGTCTGAAATACATCGTTCTGTCTTTCTTCTGTTACCCTTAGGAGTCGACTCGGAAACGTCGGGAGTCGACTCGGAAACCATTGGAGTCGACTCGAAACCTTCTGGAGTCGACTCGCTGACAGGGTCTGAAAATCAACTTTCTGTTCTTCTGTCAGTTCTCAGTCGGAGTCGACTCGTAGCGTACCGGAGTCGACTCGAGCATGTGCCAGAACTTCTGAAACACTTGGAGTCGACTCGTAATCTTCTGGAGTCGACTCGAGCTTCAGACTTTGGTTCAAACTGAGTTCCTTACTTAACCAAAATATATTGAACCAAAGCTAGAGATACTTAAACATAAATTCACAAATATTTGCCTGAAACACTAGATTGAATTCATTAGTATAACATAAGATATACTCAAATGCTTTGAGCTCATCAAAATCAAATAGGGGTATAATCAATCACTCCACAGAAGGTTTGTTAAAAAAAAGGGAGGAATATAAAATTTGACATTTACTAATTAATGTTCCAAATTACTCTTACGAAGGGGTAGGTCCTGCGTGTAAATTGATAGGACGGTCAAAGACAGCAACATATATGTTGCAATTGCTCATCTATTCGTCAAACATTGTTTTCTCCAATAAATAATCCATTGTCATCTTTAATCACTCATGATAAGCCAGCTTGAGTGCTCATGATATAGCCAACCTTGTTCCCTTGATTTTTGTTTCTGAATCTTCACAAGTTCATCTCACAGAAAAATAATGATCATGTTTGGGAATTGAATATTAATAAAGCTAGTAACTTCAGACCTTTTGTATCTCTTTTTGGATCCACATGGGCAGAGAGCATTTCTGCTTATTGACCCGCTCTTCGCCAAATTAGGTCTTCCAACATCCAATGGTGTTGAGCCCATCAGTTTTTGCACCTACAAAACAAGAATAAGCTCAGTGTCTTAAAAAGTGGGACTTTTTATTTATATATCAGTGTCTTAAAGAATAGGTGGAAATCCCTTTTTGTTTGAATGGAATAGCTCTCTTAGTGTCTACTACTGTTCATTCTGACTATTTAAGCAGTCCTCATTGAAAACTAGCCGTTAGACACCAAATTGTAGCCGTTCTGCACATTCTGCAACTCCTGACAATGTATCCGTTGGGGTCGGAGTCGACTCGCTCGATCTGGAGTCGACTCGGCTGTTGCTGGAGTCGACTCATGCTTTACTGGAGACGACTCGCCCACTGGTCAGGATTTGAATTAAAGTACTGTCCCGTTCTGGAATCGACTCGGCCAAACCTGGAGTCGACTCGCCAATATTCGAAGATGACTCGGCCCTCTGGAGACGAGTCGTTCTCAGGGTTCCAGAGATCTATTTTTCTGCAATTCTTTCTCGAGTCGACTCGGATCATCTTGGAGTCGACTCGGCTCTCAGAGCCCAAAAACTGATCCTCTGTCTTTGGAGTTGAACTGCCTCGGAGTCGACTTGGATCGTCTTGGAGTCGACTCGGCTCTCAGAGCCCGAAGTTGGTTCTCTGACTTTTAGTCTTGCTTTCCTCTGAGAGTCGACTCGGACGTAACTAGGAGTCGACTCGCCAAACTTCGGAGTCGACTCGTAATCTTCTGGAGTCGACTCGGTTGCAGGGTCTGAAATACATCGTTCTGTCTTTCTTCTGTTACCCTTAGGAGTCGACTCGGAAACGTCGGGAGTCGACTCGGAAACCATTGGAGTCGACTCGAAACCTTCTGGAGTCGACTCGCTGACAGGGTCTGAAAATCAACTTTCTGTTCTTCTGTCAGTTCTCAGTCGGAGTCGACTCGTAGCGTACCGGAGTCGACTCGAGCATGTGCCAGAACTTCTGAAACACTTGGAGTCGACTCGTAATCTTCTGGAGTCGACTCGAGCTTCAGACTTTGGTTCAAACTGAGTTCCTTACTTAACCAAAATATATTGAACCAAAGCTAGAGATACTTAAACATAAATTCACAAATATTTGCCTGAAACACTAGATTGAATTCATTAGTATAACATAAGATATACTCAAATGCTTTGAGCTCATCAAAATCAAATAGGGGTATAATCAATCACTCCACAGAAGGTTTGTTAAAAAAAAGGGAGGAATATAAAATTTGACATTTACTAATTAATGTTCCAAATTACTCTTACGAAGGGGTAGGTCCTGCGTGTAAATTGATAGGACGGTCAAAGACAGCAACATATATGTTGCAATTGCTCATCTATTCGTCAAACATTGTTTTCTCCAATAAATAATCCATTGTCATCTTTAATCACTCATGATAAGCCAGCTTGAGTGCTCATGATATAGCCAACCTTGTTCCCTTGATTTTTGTTTCTGAATCTTCACAAGTTCATCTCACAGAAAAATAATGATCATGTTTGGGAATTGAATATTAATAAAGCTAGTAACTTCAGACCTTTTGTATCTCTTTTTGGATCCACATGGGCAGAGAGCATTTCTGCTTATTGACCCGCTCTTCGCCAAATTAGGTCTTCCAACATCCAATGGTGTTGAGCCCATCAGTTTTTGCACCTACAAAACAAGAATAAGCTCAGTGTCTTAAAAAGTGGGACTTTTTATTTATATATCAGAAGTAAAACATAGTTGATATTCAAAGTTAATGCTTATGGCAAAATGATCAATCACATTGGCACATAAATGTCAGGAGTTAAAAATCTACCATGCTGTCTAGTGTCAGAATGAAAAATTCAAGCACACACAGTAATATAGAGCTTTCTCCTAAAGTACACAATAGCCTCGATGATTACTTGATGCACTCAAGGATCAATCTTAGTTGATACTGTAGAATCTTCATTAGTTGCATCTGTAAAACCTAAATTTAAGGAAATAACAGATCATGAAACTACCCTCCCCCTAACGCACCCTCTGCACGCAGGAAAAAAAACACAGCATGGAAACAAATGAAAAATATGTGATGATGACATATCTTCTAGCAGAACTTGACCAGAATGGTCATCTGTGATTTGCAGAATAAATATAATCTCCATTTTAGATCTCCTTTTTTGAATTCAACCATTCAAAAAATGAGATTAATTCCAATCCAAATTGATCTACGACAAACTAACAATTTTATAGAGTTCTGGGATATTTAGTTGATTATTCTAACTAAATCCAGCTCCAAAATTACAATTTATAAGCAACTAAGAAGGGTCCATACAATTCTTGCATATGGTTAATGATACTGGATATCAAATAAGTACCAGCTGTTATAGACCTGTGGGTTGTTTCATCAAATCTGAATAACACAACGCAGGTTTTTACTTTTGATGAAGGCTCTGCAAAAGGACCATAGAAAATGATATGGAACAATTAATTTCAGCAAAATGCTTCATAATGTAAGAGCGGGAACAGCAGTCTTCTTAAACAGGATGGGTTATATGAAGTAGAATTTCAAAAAGATCAGAGAAAGAACCTGTCAATCAAGATAAAATTTGTCATTTTGTTCGAGGCCAACAACAGCTGAGGAAAAAAATGTAAGCAATCCTAGTCACATAATTTACATGATCGTATTTATCATTCCTTACCACAACTTGCCCTTAAAGCACTTCAATATGAAGCCAAATTTTTTTATTTTTAACAGAAAAAAGAGAGATAAGGATTGTATTATGACATGTCCGCTCATTCACTTTAAAAGAACAATAAAACAGGACTTCACATTTTCGATGGTAAAAGAATCAAAATCCGCCGTTTAGCCAGAAAATAACTGAAGAACAGGCCTCAACCTCCCTTTCGTTTTGAATAGGTTTTCTTGCAACAACATCTCCTAAATTTTGCCAAAAACAACGCAACACTGAGATCTTGGAGCCGTAAAATAAAAGATCCACTCCATATAGCATACAAGGCCATCCTGATAATAATAGTTCAAATTTCTTCAATTAAATATGTTAATTAATCGAAGCAGAAGTACCTCGTTAAAGTTCTTTGGCAATGGCTTTCCTTCCTCCTTTAACTTATCAATTTTCTTCTGGGCCTCTTTGGCCCACCTGTACTTCGCCAGTACCTCCTCAACGTCAGCTATCGTGCAATTACAATGCTTTATTGCATCACGTTTGTGGTTAGCTTGGAGATTCTACAAGTGCAACATCAAGTTCAAATAGTATCTCATATACAGAACAGCATAAATTCTAACAAAAACTAATCTTTTTAAAGAAAAAAGACAGAAGAATATTCTATTTCATCATACTGACGTCGAACCAAAGTTTGAAATTGTTAGAATAAGTGGCTCATATTAAGTGGTATTCTTATTTGAGTGGTACACTGGTATTCTAACGGAGCGGAGCGAAGCGAAGCGACGGGATATATTTATCTTTGGGATAATTATGTAATATTTTATTTTACCAGGGATGCTGATAGGGATTGGGACTCTAGGGTTAGGGTTTAGCTATAAATATCTTGTAACCCTTGTTATTTTGTGACAGAAGAAAAGTTACGGTCGTTTCGCTCCCGTGGACGTAGGCACATTGCCGAACCACGTAAATCCCTGTGTTCAATTTCTTCTTCCTCTTCCTCTCTCAATTCTGTGCATTGTTTTGTTCGCCGTTTGGATCCTGTATTTTCCGCAACAATTGGTATCAGAGCATCAGGATTCCGTGGGTGTTTTCCTTCACGCAAGGAAGAGGAGTTTCGGCGTCTTCTGCTTCACGTGGGATCTCAGGCGCTGTTCCCAAGCCGTGGGAGGGCACGTAAGAGGAAGGGATATAGTGTTTTCTATTCCCTTTCACGTGGAGTAGGGCGCTTTCTCCAAGGCGTCTTCTTCCCCAAACTCCCTTCATCCCGTGAGCGTTCCCTGGTGTCTGTGGTGACTCCCGTGGAAGAAGGGGAAGAAGGCCTGTCGCGCCGCCGCCCGCATCCTCGCGCCGCCGCCGCGTGAACAGATCCGGAGGAGAAGAACCTCCGTCGCGGAGAAAGGGGGAGGCCCAAACCTCCATCGCCGAGAAAGGGGGAGGCCCAAACCCCGTCGCCGATCGGCCGCAAGCGAGGAGAAAGATCCTCCCATCCCGTAGCGCCGCCGCACGCCGGATCCGGAAGAGAGGAGGCCTGATCACGGTCCGGCGCCACCGTTTGTGGCCGGAACCAGAGGAGATCGACACCCCGTTCGGATCGCCGTTCGGAGGAGAAGAGGAGGCCACGTGCACGGTCCTCCCGTCACCGTTCGCACGCCGCCCGCGCCAGATTTGGAGGAACCGCCGCACGATCCGAGCAAGGAGGAGGAGGAGAGCGTCTCCCTGACGCTGTCTGTGGCCGGAGAAAGGAGGAGAAATCTCTGCCGCGTCTCCACCAAAGCCGCGCATCAGATCCAGGGAGAAGGATCTTTGCCACGCGCCGCCGTCTGCCTTCGCCCACCCGTACGTCACCGTAGACGCGCGAGGAGGGGAGTTCTACCGTCGCTAGCTCGCGTTCTGACCTAGGAGAAGAGGGGCGTTTCTGGTATTTTTTTATTTTCATCAGATCCTATTTTCTATAATTTATTTTGCAAAAAGATAAGATTGTAGGGATGTCTTCTGCAAAGTTCGATGTGATAAAGTTCGATGGAACTGGAAATTTCGGGCTATGGCAGAGGAGGGTGAAGGATCTGTTAGTATCACAAGGTATGGTGAAGGCCTTGTATGGAAAGAAACCAGATGACATGGGTAATGCAGAGTGGAAGGAATTGGAGGCTAAGGCTGTTTCAAATATACGACTTTGTCTGGCTGATGACGTGATGTATCATGTCATGGACGAGGAATCGCCGGCAGCAATTTGGTCAAAGTTGGAGAGTCGGTACATGTCCAAGTCGTTGACGAACAAGCTCTATCTTAAGCAGAAACTGTACGGTCTTAAGATGATAGAGGGTGCTGATTTAAGCCAACATATCAATGTGTTCAATCAGATTATCAGTGATTTGCAGCGAGTTGATGTGAAGTTCGAAGACGAAGACAAAGCGTTGATGTTATTGCATTCTTTACCTGCTTCTCCTACGTACGAAAATTTGGTTACAACTCTGACGTGGGGAAAGGAGACCCTAGAGTTAGAGGACGTCATTGGAGCCTTGCTAGGTTTTCATCAGAGGAAGAAAGCCAGTGCTGAGAGTTCTCAAGGAGAAGGCTTAGTGGTGAAGGGTAACCAGGAGCGTGGAAGAAGCAACACAAGGAATGGATCAAATCGCAGTAAATCTCGGTCTAAATCCAGAAAAAAGAAGAGCATAACGTGCTACAAGTGTGGAAAACAAGGTCACATAAAGCGGAATTGTCCTGAGAAAAAGAAGGGTAAAGATGATGACAGATCTGAAGGGTCCAAGTCTGCAAATATAGTGAAAGAAGATACAGAGAGCAGTGATGGTGATATACTTTCAGTTTCGTCCAGTTCAGATCATCTCGCGGATTCTTGGATTCTAGATTCAGCATGTTCCTATCACATGGCGCCCAATAAAGATTGGTTTGATACCTACAGGTTAGTTAATTCTGGTTCTGTTTTGATGGGTAATAATGCATCTTGCAAAGTCATTGGAATAGGGAATATCCGAATTACTATGTTTGATGGTGTGGTTAGAACGTTGTGTGATGTTAGACATGTTCCAGATTTGAGGAAGAATCTAATTTCATTGGGTACCTTAGACTCTAACGGGTTTTGTTACAAGTCTCAAGGTGGAGTAATGAAGGTTAGTAGAGGTGCTATGACAGTGATGAAGGGGCAGAAAGTAGCAGGGAACATCTACAGGTTGATAGGGACTACTGTTGTAGGTGGAGTTGCTGCTGCAGAATCTGAGTCTGATAATACAGTCTTGTGGCATATGCGTTTGGGTCATATGAGTGAACGTGGTATGCTGGAACTGCATAAAAGAAATTTCCTGAAGGGTGTTAAAACTTGCAAACTGGATTTCTGCAAGTATTGTGTTCTTGGAAAACAGAACAAGGTTCAATTCAAGACTGCCACGCACAAGACAGAGGGTATTCTTGACTATATTCATACAGATGTTTGGGGACCAGTCAGAGTAGCATCACGGGGTGGACATACATATTTCGTAACTTTTATTGATGATTTCTCGAGAAAGGTCTGGGTGTACTTCATGCAGCACAAGTCAGAAACGTTTGCCAAGTTCAAGTTGTGGAAAGCTGAAGTAGAGAATGAGACAGGGAGAAAGATCAAATGCCTCAGGTCAGACAATGGGACTGAGTACACAGATTCAAAGTTCATTGAGTTTTGTGAGCAGCATGGGATTAAGAGACACTTCACAGTACGCAAGACACCTCAGCAGAACGGTGTGGCGGAAAGGACGAACAGGACTATAGCTGAAAGAGCACGGTGTCTCAGGTTAAATGCAGGGCTTGCAAAGAACTTCTGGGCAGAGGCAGTGAATATGGCATGCTTCTTGATTAACAGGTCACCTAGGGCAGCACTAGATGGTAAGGTTGCAGAGGAGGTATGGACAGGTAATGAGGTAGACTACTCAAGTTTGAGAGTATTTGGATGTCCTGCCTATGTGCATATTCCTAGTGAGAAGAGGTCAAAGCTAGACCCGAAGTCTAGACAGTGTATCTTTCTGGGGTATCAGAAAGGGGTGAAAGGGTACAAGCTTTGGGATTCGAAGGCAAACAAGATGGTGATCAGCAGAGATGTGGTTTTTGATGAGAAAGCCATGTTGAAAAGTACTCAAGAAGAAGAGAAGCAGATGTCAGAAAGTTGCACCAGCAATAAGCAGGTGATGCAGGTAGAGTTAGAGAGTTCTGTCAAGGAAAATAATGTTCAGGGTACAGAGACTTCTACCTCAGCCGATCAAGAGCAACATAATATAACCACAGACAGACCCAAGCGTACTATCAAGCCACCAACTAGGTATAGTTTTGAAGATTTGGTTTCCTATGCATTAATCACTAGCAGTGGAGATCCTACTACTTTTCAGGAGGCAGTACACAGCCAGGAGAAGAGTAAATGGATGGGTGCTATGATGGAGGAGATGGAATCTTAGAATAAAAATCAGACATGGAAGTTGGTGGAGCTTCCAAAGGGGAAGAGAGCGATAGGATGCAAGTGGGTGTTCAAGAAAAAGGAAGCAGTATCAGAAAAAGAAGGGAAAAAGTTCAAGGCACGTCTGGTAGCAAAGGGATACTCACAGAGAGCTGGGATTGATTATGATGAGATTTTCTCCCCAGTGGTCAGACACACTTCCATCAGGGTAGTGTTGGCATTGGTAGCACATTACAATATGGAGTTAGAGCAGATGGATGTAAAGACAGCTTTTCTTCATGGTGAGTTGGAGGAGCAGATTTACATGCAGCAGCCAGAAGGGTTTTCAGAACCTGGACAGGAGCACTTAGTCTGTAAATTGAGGAAGTCACTTTATGGGCTAAAGTAGTCTCCGAGGCAGTGGTACAAGCGTTTTGACTCCTACATGATTCGGATTGGCTACAGAAGATGTGAGTATGACTGTTGTGTTTATGTGAGGAGCCTTGATGATGGTTCTTTTATTTTTTTGTTACTGTATGTGGATGATATGCTAATTGCTGCGAAGAGTATAAATGAAGTCAACAAGTTGAAGATTTTGTTGAGTAGAGAGTTTGATATGAATGATTTGGGCGCGGCCAAGAAGATTCTTGGGATGGAGATTCGCAGGGACAGAGATTCCAGAAAATTGTGGTTATCTTAGGGTAGTTATATACAAAAGGTGTTGGAGAGGTTCAGCATGGGTAATGCGAAGCCAGTGAGCACACCTTTAGCGAATCATTTCAGATTGTCTACCTCACAGTGCCCAAAGATAGAAAAAGAAATTGAAGACATGTCAAAGGTTCCATATGCTAGTGCAGTGGGGTGTCTGATGTATGCTATGGTTTGTACCAGGCCGGATTTGGCGCATGCAGTTAGTGCAGTGAGCAAGTTTATGGCGAATCCAGGGAGACAGCATTGGGATGCAGTCAAGTGGATTTTCAGATACTTGAGGAGTACTACAGACCATGGTATCATGTTTGTCAGACAGCAGGATGATCCTTCAGTCATAGGGTATGTTGATGCAGATTATGCAGGGGACTTGGATGACAGGAGGTCGACTACAGGCTATATATTCACTCTTGCAGGAGGGCCTATCAGTTGGAGGTCCATGGTACAGTCTCTAGTTGCACTATCTACGACTGAGTCAGAGTATATGGCAGTGGCTGAGGCTGCCAAGGAAGCATTGTGGTTAACGGGATTAGTCAAGGAGCTGGGTGTTCAGCAATGTGGAGTTCAGTTGCATTGTGACAGTCAGAGTGCGATCTATTTGGCGAAGAACCAGGTGTATCATGCGAGAACCAAGCACATAGATGTGAGGTATCACAAGATCAGGGAGTTGGTTTCTTCCGGTGACATATTGCTTGAGAAAGTTCACACTTCTGAAAATGCAGCAGATATGTTGACAAAACCCGTTACTGCAGACAAGTTCAAGCATTGCTTGGACTTGGTTAACATCTCTAGATGCTAGAGAGGATGTGTTCCAACCTACCAGCGTCAGGTGGTATCCCAGGTTATTTTTTCTCCTAAGGGGTGAATATTCGCCAAGGTGGAGATTGTTAGAATAAGTGGCTCATATTAAGTGGTATTCTTATTTGAGTGGTACACTGGTATTCTAACGGAGCGGAGCGAAGCGACGGGATATATTTATCTTTGGGATAATTATGTAATATTTTATTTTACCAGGGATGCTGATAGGGATTGGGATTCTAGGGTTAGGGTTTAGCTATAAATATCTTGTAACCCTTGTTATTTTGTGACAGAAGAAAAGTTACGGTCGTTTCGCTCCCGTGGACGTAGGCACATTGCCGAACCACGTAAATCCCTGTGTTCAATTTCTTCTTCCTCTTCCTCTCTCAATTCTGTGCATTGTTCTGTTCGCCGTTTGGATCCTGTATTTTCCGCAACAGAAATTACATAGAAGTGTGCGTAGTATGCATTTGACTGATAAATTAGCAGAAAATTCCTTTTTAAGGAAAAAAAGGTTTTTTTTTTCTTTTCTTTTTTTTTTGGGGGGGGGGGGGGGGGGGGGGGGGGGGGGGGACCTCTCCCGTTGGATCGATGGAGCCAAGGTAGCGAAGGATGGCGGTGTTCTTCTTGAAATTCTCGGACATGGCGGCGCTGCTGCGCCCCACCTCGAACTTCCTGAAGGATCCCAGCATCCGCGCCTTGTCCATCTGATCGGCGAATTCTGCAGCCGCCCGCCCCATATCAACACCAGGCCACAAATCAAATCAAATGAATCTATAATTACAGCGAGAGAGAGAGAGAGAGAGAGAGGCTGACCGATGAGGGAGAAGGAGGAGGAGGACTTGGAATCGGCGGTGGATTTGCCGGTGAAGACGCCTTTGATCTTGTCGAACCATCCGACGCTCTCGACGCGGGAAGTGGAGGAGATCGATCGGGCCAGGAGGCGGGGACGGAAGGAAAGGAGAAGTGTGTGAAGCGAGTGTCGAGAGCCCATCTCTCTCTCTCTCTCTCTCTCTCTCTCTCTCTATCCTCCCCAACTTCGTTTGGTCTTCTGCTGCCTGCGCGTCTTCCAGTTTTTCTCCTCCTCCGTGCGCTTCTCTCTGGTTCGGAGAATCGGAATTCGGAAATGGAGCACGGACCGACACCGACCGGCATCGGTTTACTGGGCCTTTCATTTCGCTACTCCACTGGGCCGGATTTGGACCTCGAGCCCACGTTATGCTATTTATTTGCACAATGTTATGATCATAGTGCATGTATGAGTTGATACAAGTAACCAAGAAATATCAATTATGCCATTCACCAGTAATGCTTAGAGCTCTCTTCTTGACTTTCCATCACCATATCTTTAATTGTGCAAACAATACAATAAAACACCAAAGTTGATGAGACACAACAAAGAAGAATCAGTTGGGATAGAGCTACTACCACCAACTCTACCATAGATAACAAAGGTGGTCATATGATGCCCAAGTAAAAGCCGGCGTCTTTTTATGAGAGGTACTGTCCCTATTTTGCAGGGCTTAGCTCGTGTTTTGTACTGTAACTATTGGAGGTGTACTCATACTATGTAGTCAGGGGCGGCCCAAGCCTTAGGCAACCTAGGCGGTCGCCCAAGGCCCCGGCTCGAGAGAAGGCCCCCGCGCGACGGCATCCTAGGCTCTAGCCTCCCAGCTCCCGCAGCCCCGCTCGGCCGCCTCCCAGCTCCCGCTCGGCCGCTCCTAGCTACTAGCTAGCTACAGTGTCAGAGCCTCAGAGGGTAAGGCCGCAGGAGCCAACGGCTACCTCGACAAGACGCGGGTGCTCCACTGTCCACTCCTCCTCTCTGGCTCTCTTTAAAATCCTCATCCTGCTCCACTCCTCCTCCACTCCTCAATCCTTTTCTGCTCTGAGTCTCTGACAGCTCTGTTCGACTGTTCCGTGAAGCCGTGAAGGTGTGACTGCCTGCCGCCTGGCCCTGGGTCGTCTACTCGTCTCCTCCTCATCTCCCCCCGCGCGGCCGCGCCTCCGCCAGTCCGCCTCCCCGCCTCCTTGGGCCCCGGCATCCCGCGACCATCCCCGCGACCCCGGCGCCCCGCCTCCCCGGCATCCAGGCGGTCCCGCCGCCCGCGACCTCCTCGCCTCCCTCCCGCCTCTCGGGCCCCCGGCTCCCGTGAGGCCGTGACCCCATCGGCCCGTCCGGCTCAATCCAGCGAGCCGGCGAGGTCGTCTCCTCCGCCTGAGCGCCTCCCAGTCCCCGGACGGCCGGACCCCGCCTGTGACACCGTCAGGCCGTCAGTCCGTCACTCCCGTGGCCGTGAACCCGTGACCTCCTCCGCTCCTCGCCCGACCCCGGCCCCGGCTCCTGTGAGGCATGACTCGTGAGGCCGTGACGGCAGACGGCGTGACCTCCTCGGCCCTCGCCTCCCTCCCCGGCCCCGACTCCCGTTGTCCCGTGACCCCGGCGGGCTCGGCCATCCCCTCAGCCCTGAGCCCTCACGTCCGTGTCACGGTGTCAGTTGTCACTGAGAGACTGAGTCTGTCAGTCTGTGACAGTGACTCAGTGGGTAGTGGGCCTAGTGGCACTGTAGCACAACATATGGTGTGATCCTTCTAACCCTCTTTTTGTTGTTTGATTATATTTTCAACATCCAGTGTCTAATTTCCCTAATTTTGTTGCAATTTCTATAATTTTGTTACAAATTTTCTCTTCTATTTTTTCTCTTTTATATTTTAATTTGTTTGTAGTAATTATCTTAATTGCTTTGTTTGGTAATATAATTTTTATATTCAAATGTCTAATAGAAAATATGAATGTGGATATGAAAAACTTAAAAAAAAAAAGAAAAAGGCCTCATTTAGTGAGTTCGCCCTAGGCATCTCAAAAAGCTAGACGGATTATTTTTAAATAAATTTTTAAAGTATTTTATACTTATTAAAAATTTATTATTATTATTATTATTATTTTAAAAAAGGCCTCATTTAGTGAGTTCGCCCTAGGCCTCCAAATGCATTGGGCCGCCCCTGTATGTAGTGAGACGCCGGTTTATCCAAAAAAAAAAGCCGGCAGATTCTTCTCATAGATTTGATCTTTCATGCTTCTATTACTTATCTTTCTTTGATAACTACGTCGATCTAGATAATCTTTTTCGTAGCAAACTACTCAAAGCTTCGATTCAATTGATTATGATCATTAGAATGCAAATAACTATAGAAAATAAAAGAGGAGACTAGAGAGACGGATTTATTCTTGTTATTAAGGTTCATTTGCGGTTTCAGAAGGTAAAACCCTACAATGCAAGAGGGGCCATGATTGAGAAGGGACTTCCACCAAAAACTTTTAGTAGCTGGGGGGATGAAGTATTTACGTCCAGAAATGGGACACACAGAAATATCCACTTGCATCTACCCAGTGCAATATTCACACAAAAAAGTTCTTGGATGAGCAAAATGTTTTCTATATGAAGATTACGAGTCTCCTTAGCGGAGCAGCAACAAATGAATCTGCTAAACAATATCGAAGCAAATTTATAATATAACAAAGTTCTGACCGATAAAATGCTAATTTTTTTCTTACAAAATAAATTACGATATCTTTGATCTTGTTATTCACCAGTGAGCAAAATTCTATCAGACAACTTTTCCTGTGTGTTAGATAGATGCCTGAGAACTGAAATTATTCCAAGCATAATTTGTTCAAATTTATAGCCATGAATGAGATTGTCAAATTTCCAGATCTTGAAAATCTTACTATGCTGCATTCTTTACAGATCAATCTAAACTGTGTATATGTCATGCATAGAAATCTATATGGGTGCTCACTATCTTCCTTCACTCCCCTCCAAAAATAAATAGAAATACCTATAGAATAAATACAAACACTTCTTGAATAAATACAAATAAACTAGAATAAATATCTGCAGTGATAAATAGAAATACCACAAGCTAGGTATTTATTCTGGGCTGTTTTTGTTTATCCAAGCGGTATTTATGTTTATTCTGTAGATGTAATTCTGTTTATTTGTAGAGAGGAGTGTAGGAAGGTGGTAAGCACCCATATAGATTTCTGTTTATTTTTGGCAAGTTTTTATTTACTCTAGCAAGGTTTGTGTTTATTTTACCCTCTTGTATGTTTACTGCATCCAAACTTTATATTTATCCTCCAACTCTTTGTTATTTGTCGAAAATGAGCTCTACCCTATCCAAGGGTTGAGGGTCCAATTTATATTTATTTCTACGATATTTCTATTTATCGTCATAGACTAGGTGTTTATTCTAGGCTATTTATATTTATGTCGAAAGGTTTAGTGTTTATTCTTCAATTATTTTTATTTATTTCTGGATGGGCGCCTATGTAACTTTTTGTTTATTTTTGGCCAAGTTGTTTACTCCATTAACATTTGTATTTTTTCTATCCCACTTTGTATTTATTACATCATAATAATTAATTAGTTTTTTTTTATCGAAATGATAAGTAAATATTGTAAAGGAGAAGAGCTTTGAAAAAAAAAAGAAAAAAATATTTTTATATCTAACATAGTGCCATTATAACCAAGAGAGAGAGAGCTCTTGTGGAGGGACAGTGAAATAGCATAGGCATGAGTTCCAACAATTAATGATTTTTTTCTCAAATTTTTTGAGATCCAATGTTGTGATGAAGAGTGACGTTTTGAGATGATGAGAACGAGGGATGAGATACATTAGTCCTAACATTTAATCACACATATATATATATATATATATAAAATATAATTATATTATAATAATGTGGTGCTGGGAGAGTGATGGCTCTTTAAGAATAGTATGGGCGGTGGCACGTCCCATTCCATATTATTAATTATTATTATTATTTTTACTTTTAATTAAAGTTTCAGTTGAATGAAGCCTAATTAATTATATATATATATATATATATATATATATGTATATATATATATAGCAATTGGCATCTGGATATTTTTAATTTAATCTGCAGCACATTAAGGATCCGAAACGCAAGTCATGCTCGATGTCTAAGCCGAGGTAGCCCAAATAAAACGCCAATACACAATCACAAATTAGAATTGAAGAGAGAAAACTAATTATCACCGTGTGTTTACTCGGATAGTATCTATTTGGATAAAACAGTAGGTTTCGGTTCTAGTTGGAGTCCTTCAGAATTCTGTGAGTATCGAATTGAAAAAATAAGGATTAGCTCATCCTAAACTCAAAAAGAAATAAATTTTTTTTTTTGCATCCGGAACCGACGTTCTTGCATGTCATCCTGGTGTCGAGATTTTATCTCTACACGGGTAAGTTTCGCGTCCCAATTATCCTCGTCATTTGCCACGTAAAATACCGATAATAGCCTTCAAAAAGGAAATTATATAATAATACCCATGAAACAAATAATATAAAAATAAAAAAATAAAATAATAAATAGGGCAGATGTTTCCGAGGTTTGGAGGACCGAAAAAGGGAGACAATGTTGCAAATTCCGCTCTCTCCCTTTATCACCCCCTGGAGAGTCTAAAGGCAAGAATCTCTCTCTTTCTCTCTCTCTTCTCCCACCTTTGAATCTTTTATATCTTTTGTTCTTCTCCCGTGGGATCGGTTATTCTTCGGGCACCGGGGATGCCGGCTTCGATGTGCAAAGCTGACGCGTTTGGATTTCGTGTTCTAGATCTATTTCGGGTGGAAAAAGTTCGTTTTTTTTAGTGGGTTTTGAAGCGAGCTTGATCGTTTGATTGCTTTGTGGAAATTCTAGGGTTTGTATCACTGGCTTGGTGGAGGATTTTTAAGGGTTTCTTCTATTTGTGTGTGGATCGGATGCAGTTTTAGTCTAGAAGGGAAAAAGAAAGAGGAGATATTGGAGCGAAATTAAGCAAATAGAATGAAAAAAGTGTAGATGTGGATCCAATGGGTTTGATTCCCCCGACCTTCCAATGATTCCCGAATAAAAAGATGAAGAAAAAAAGTAAACAAGGAAGCATATGGTTGTCATCACGATTGTAAGAGCTTTATGTAGAAGCCATCGTCATTAGAGTTCTAAGTTTCCCCTGTAGATGCACTGCAAAATTTCAACTTTTGAGGTCCTGTGCCATTTGATTGACAAAAGGTTCCTCAAAGGACTCGTTTGGTTCGTAGAAAAAGAAGAAAAAAACGTGTGGTCAACGGAAAAATAAAAAATACCTCTTGTTTGGTTGGAGTTTTCAAAAGAGAGAGATGGAAAAGTAGCAATCTTATGAAGATAAGATTCTCATATTTTATGGAAAAGAAAATTTTATGAGGGATATGGAAAAGCTACTTTTCCACCAGTTGAAAATTAGTCTTTTTTTCTTCTTCAAAAGTATCCTTAAACCATCAAAATTCATGGGCAAGGTTTTTTCCTTTATTAACGGTATAATAGGTATTTCATATAATTTTCATTGAAAAGTAGATGCTCAATCAAACATAAGCCACTTTAAAAATTGCCACTTTTCTATGATCAACCAAACATGCCAAAATCCATTTTTCAAGCATCATATTCCCACGATTCATCTTCCCAAAAAAAATGTTCTAGTGAGGAAAATTTCTTCTCACGAACCAAACGAGTCCAAAGTGTTTGATTATTGGGCGACATAATTGGTTTGCGTTGCAAAGTTGGCCAGATTTGCCTATTTCTTATGTTTTTCGGCCTGAATTTTCCTTGCAGGCAGAGCACGAGCTCCATATGTTTGTATTTGTCTATGTCTTATCACACATCGTGGAATGTCTTTAACAGCTTAATTTATTTTATGGGTAGGTCAATGAATGTTGATGGTATTGCCATTTCGGATAAGGTTCAGAGTCACCAGTCACTCTAAGGAATCCCTTGTGTTTGAGGGAGAGGACAAACTCTGTATGGATAACACACTTGTGCCCATCAAATTTTTTTTCTGGTCGTACATGGATGCTTGTTTTGCTTGAAATTTCATACTTGATTGATGGGTCTTCCTCCTTAACTGCTCCATGTACAATTTTAAGGTACAAACAGGTTCACTCATAATTCGTTCATGACACATTATGAAATATTCTTTAAAATCCACATAAGAGTTTCATGAAAGGTCAAGGAATAATAAAGTCTATCTTTTCGTACCTTTATGGTGAGCCCTTGCATTTGGGCTCAAGCAAGGTGGACCTGTGCTTGTTTGAAGGTTGTGCGTACCCACCAAGTTCTTGTCAAACCCTATATTGGTTGCGCAATGTCTCTGAATTATCATAAAGGATTCGTGAATTGTTCCTTTCCAACTGTCCTATTTACAGTTTTAGTAGACCTGCATGTATACCAAATATGCTAACTTGTTATAGCTATCAATTACAGAATTTCCTTTAGCACCCTGCAAGGCCTAAAAAATGATGATTCTTGCTATTTCAGACAAGGCAGAATTGCTATTCATTTTCAGTGTTCTGATATTAGGACATGGAGTAGCCAAAATATAGTCAAATAGGTCATTTGCAGCCACTAATGACTGTCTGCCTTTGGTAATAAGAAGGATGCTGATCTTATTCGAAACAGCATGAAAGGTTCTTGTACCTTCCTTTCTGACCGTATCATTTGCAATTTCAATACAGATGCAAGCATGCACCAAATATATAAATTTCTCATGGCCTTCATGAAATTTCTTGTAACAACTAATACCTTAATTGTGTTTCCTATGAGATTGATGACTAATGAAGCCATGCAATTCCAGGTAAGGTTTAGAGTTGCTATTTATTTTTTTTGTGATCCTTTGCATTTGGGCTTGGGTGAGGAGAAGCTATAAATGGTTAAAAGGTTATTCTTATTCCTACCTACCTAATTATTGTCAAGTTGTATACCAGAAGTTCATTTTGCTTTACAATTACGTAAAATATTTATTGTTTTTCTTCCCCAACAGCAGGTATGGAGTGTGTTGATGAGCGGAGGATATCATGTTGCAGTGCCTAGAAGGATTTAAGCACTTCTTTGCTGTTCTGTTAAAGTGCTGCGATCTTGACCTGTATAAGCAGTCAAAGGGCCTCGAAGATCCTGAACTTTTGGCCAGGGAAACAGTTTGTAAGTTACATACTACTTTGAAGTTACTATTGACATCAACTGGCATGGGAATATGATTCTTATAGCTCATCCTGCACCTGACTTTTCAATATGAATAGCTATATTCTTGTCATATAGCCTACTTATCTGATCTTAGTGTAAATTAAAGAATATTGCCAGCTCAACTGAGACTCTATTTGCTTCATTTGTTTTCAGTTAGTGTAAGTGAAATTGAAGCATTGTATGAGCTGTTTAAAAAGATCAGCAGTGCTGTGATTGATGACGGGTTGATAAACAAGGTAAGAACCTCACTTAGTAGTTAATATCCTATCATAAAAATTAGTGCTACTCTCATCATGCAATTTCATGTATCTAATTACAATACTTTTTATATATATATATACACACACCTATCAGTTAATGCTATTTGCTAATATTTTTGAATTATATGGAACAACTTTTCTTTTCTGGAACTTCACCAGATCTTTGTTTGATGTTTTAAATCTCGAGCACATAAATTCCATGTCTTCGCTTTATCTATCACCTGTTGGAACCCTTAAGTGATTGAACCGATACTCCATCAACATGAGATGTGATGGTTTCTTTTCCAGTGAAAAATTACAATGTTCAATTAATCTGTCTTGTTATTTCAATTATCTTGCTGCAGGAAGAGTTTCAATTGGCTTTGTTCAAAACAAACAAAAAGGAGAGCTTGTTTGCTGATCGGGTATGCCCATCTAGAACTTGTTATTCATGTTTAAGATTATCATATGATCACCAATGCTGTGTCTTTACTTTCATAAAAGAGCCTCATTGCGGTCCTGTAACATCATCATATGTTTCATATCCAAAAATCTTTTAAGTGTTATATTATTCTTTTAAACTTCAAGACAAATGGCTAGACATTTTCTTTTTAAATTTTTTGCCACTTGATCTCATGATAGGCCATTTCTGAGCTTCATCTGCTAAGACTGGATATTGTGTGACCTATCACAAAAACAACACCCACCAATTGATGATAATCTAATATTTAGAAGCAAGGATGTGGATCACTTTAGTTATAGTGCAGAACATGCTCCCAAGCTTCCAGCACCTATTCACTGTGCCATTTGGAATGCGAGCAACAAGAATTCTGTCATAACCTCTTTCTAACCATACTCCAGCTATAATTCCTGCTATGTACCTTTTAGGTTCAAATATGTAACAGATGGATTTTTATTTTATAATATAAATCATTGAATGTTCTGCGATATCATTCCCATTTTAAAACATTTTGATGGATCAACATTCAACAATCTATTAATGTTACTAAGTCCGCATGTGTTCCTCCCCCCCCTCCTCTTTTCTTTTCTAACTAATAATCAAACTCCACATTTGAATTCAATAAAAGAGCCAAGACAAAGAACATATTGACAACTCAGCATCAAGATGGTACTAGCAACCTGCATAAAAGAAAGCAGTCACTTGAATGCAAATCAAAATATCTCAGTGCTTATATATGAAAAATTACAAAAGTCCACTGACTCTTTTCTTTCTTTGAATTTTGAAAAACTGGAGCAATCACCAAATTTTTTTATTCAACTCTAAATCAAACTGACTGCTGAAGAGCAAAGTAAAATCTTAGTCACCTTTTATGTATATTTTTATTTTTTTTGTGTTTGTTATCCATCAAACGACCTTCCTAGTGAAACATTGTGTTATAGGGATTAGCCTTTCAGCTCAATCAATCAATGAGGCTATCATTGATCGAAAGTTCTACAATTTAAGTGAAGACGAAATTGTTTCAACTACCTTATCGCACATGAAACTAGGACCGCCAGTATTCCTACATTGGTGTTTCTCATCGTCGAGACTGAGTCTCCACAAGCAGAAAGCCATCGTTTGTCATGAATAAGATAGCTAACCATTGATCATTATAGACAATCTACTGTGTCCAGGTCTGGTCCCATCACATCAAGGTCTGTAAATGTTCATAACCTAACCGATTTGTCTGCAAGGTTTTCAGTTGCTGCATGCCATGCTAATGCCAGCCATGCTCTGGCATTTTTTGTGCCATGTACTGCACTATTGCTAATGCATATCTAAACTTCTAAATATCCTAAGTCTTGTTTCTATGTTAAAAAAAGTGAAAAAAAGTAATTTATAATATTCTATCAGAAGTATATGCATGTTTGATTATTCTGTAGTGTATAACATAAAGTAATACATATGCATTAGCATTAAAAAGTCAGATAGCATGCTTAGAATACGAGATAAAGATTACAAAAGTAAGCAATATAACAAACCATAGCAATGAAAAAACAGTAATCTTTATGTAAAAGCATATGTGATAGTTTTATGCTCCGGTTATTATGAAAATTTGTTCTGAAGTTTCACATTTTAAATTGTTACAGGTATTTGACTTGTTTGATACAAAACACAATGGAATTCTAGGATTTGAAGAGTTTGCACGTGCTCTTTCTGTATTTCATCCAAATGCCCCAATTGACGATAAGATAGAGTGTAAGTGTTTAGTATTTCACTGCATGAATGTCTTAATTGTGCAAGTATTTGATTGTCAAATGTGTCCATTGGGCCAATTATCATTTTTGAACTTGTACTATGTTTACTATTATTTTATGTTAAATAATGCATGAGAAGAACAGATATATGACTTTAGTTGCAGATTTATAATCTCAGGCATTCTTGATAGACAACTATTTTTGTTAAAACCTTCATTACTGTTTAAAGCACTTGAAAGCTAGGATCATGCTGAGAGTAATTCCTGGAATTGTAAATATGAAAGCTGTGAGTACCATTTTGTACCCAAAATATCATTACATGTTGAATGGAAAGGATTTTGTAGAAGAACATGTTCAGCTACTTTGGAATGTGGATGTTTGTCAATCATTGGATTGTTACACCAAAAAAACATAAGTTATTGAGATATGTGATCCTTTAACGATTAGTTAAGTCTTGATCTATTGAATTTCTAGACTTGAGATGGGTTCAACTTCCCTTATACAGTCAGGGTTTCTGGTTAAATCAGAGTGGCACTTCACGAAATCAGAATGCCATGCTTGTGCATGTTTGTGTGTTTTAGTCAGCCTTACGATAACAAGTGCATTGAGAACTTTCAGCCCATGCTTTTTGCATATTATACATTTCCCTTTTTTCTTTACTTCAAATTTTATCTTGACTTGTTGACTGAATTATGAAATACAAAAGTTAAACTTTTGCAATATTAACTTGTAGTTTCTTTCCAACTGTATGATCTCAAGCAGCAAGGGTTTATTGAAAGACAAGAGGTACGCTATGTTTATTTGAACATGTGTATTGCTCTTTATTGAACATTGAATACTAGGGTGCCCTTCCATTTCATTTGTATATGATTAAGGTCTGGATACACCAAATTCAAATCTTTCCCTCTACATTACCTGTAGTATGCCGGGTTAATATAATTTTTCCTTACTGTTTTCTAAATGGAAGCTGAATTTCTCTTATTTCTTGTGTATGGATTGCTTTCAGAGTCTCTGATTTGCTCACTTGCAATATGCTGTCTACTAGCTTAGAGTAACAAAGTCTCGTCTAGATTCTTATGCAGCAGCTTTCTTCATTTGTATTTTAAGATGTCCTTGTTAAAGGTTTTTAAAATTGAGGTGCAGACCATATATGCACCATATTGCCATTGGGTGCTGTTCAGTATAGCTCAAATCAGGGATGAAAAGTGTAAAAAATACACTTAAGCTCAGTACGAAGCAGTACAGGACTGATCTGTGGCTGCTTGTTTGGGTTGGTTCTGGCTGGTTCACTGGTAAATCAGCCTCAATGGAGTTCTGACTACCTTTTGGATACTCAAAGGATGATTAGTATACCACTTGATAACCTTACTAGTTTACAAACTAATTTCTTCACACTATTTTGTCAGTATGAGCGTCTACTAAGTGATTTAGGAGGCTTTCTTGCTAGCCTTTGTTTTTTACTAGCCATCTGTTGGGCTTGCCATGTCTTCACCGACCTTGCATCTGCTTCAGCAAACATCTCTTTTGGAGTCACGCTAGAAGGCCTTCGGGTTGGACCCAGTTTCTATGAAATAACACCACAGCAAGATGAGTCATATAATTAGAATTGTAAATTTCATCTCTTTCAATGTAACTTCTAGGAAACTTGTACTGAGACTTGTAGATGCTTCTAGAATTTGACTTAATTATGAGAAACTACTTGGTGAGGTGAAAATTTCAACTATACAAATTGGACTATCTGGTGCAATAGAACTTATTTTTAATTGAGCAAACACATTGATTTTGGCATTAGACAGTTTGCTGCTCTGTTTTAAAATAGGCTGGTCTGCTGATGTTCATGCTGATGTGTATCTTTGAAGGCCAATTGTTGTTAAATACGTTCATGCAATTTTTTTTCTCTTAGATATTTGAAGGCTGTTTTAAACTAGGATGTCGACATAATTTGTACATTTTTTAACATATGAAGAATTTGTTGCTTTGGAAGTCAAAACTTGGCCTGGTGGACTATGGGTGCATTAGTTGCTGAGTAGTCTGGTCATGTGGTTGTTCAGGGAACCCTTTGACGCCATCATGGGCTCTCAAAATTTAAGGCATGTTCCTCTTGGTTTCATATCTTTTTTAAAACAGAACGCCATTCAACTTGATTACTCCTCCTAGTCAATGGTTCACATTTACTAACTCGAGTATTGTGCATATGAGACCATAACTTTCCCTGTTCTACTTTAAGAATATTTTTATGATCCTTAATTATAATAGCTTTCAGGCACCTTGTTTGTTTCAGCTAGCCATCTCTGCTCGTTATTACCCATCCAAATGATCTTGAGGTTTCATCTAAATAAAACTGTACCAATCCTGTACTTGATATTTCAGCCCTTTAAATTTTGGAGGTAGAATTTTGTTAGAAATAAACAATCAACTATCAAGTAAATTTCTATATATATTTATTTATATCAAACATAAGAACAAGGCTTATTTGAGGCAGTTATGTACCTAAAATTTTACAATCAGTTTTGCAATCAGTTCGTTCTTCGCGATGAAAAATATATTCAATATATTATTTTCATTTAGTTTCTTGTGTCTCACTTCACTCCAATGTTTGCCGAACCAGACTGAACTGCCCGATTTGGGTAGTGCTGAGCTGACCCGGTGCGAAACCGGGTCGGTTCGCCTAATAATTTAGGTTTCGGCCCCGTACTAGCTAGAACCTCTATAGAGCCGTCCGGAACACCGACCGGAACCGGTCGGTAAGTGTCCGAACCGGTCGGTTCGGTGCAGACTCGGTGCCAATCGGCCTGTTTTCACCGAGTCAACCTGGTTCCAAACTGGGTTGACACTGTGGACTCCACTTGATGCTTTTAAAGCATCATGTGTCTTGGGCCTTTTCAACAGCATTTTGAAAGCGACGACTCTCTCCGCTGTTTTTTCTTTCCAAATACTCCAAAAACAATACTGATTCAGGTTATCAGAAGGAAGATCTAAGGATAAATAAAGTGTGCTTGCTCTCCTCTATCTCATTCCCTCTTTTTTTTTTAGGGAGGTTTGAAAAAATAGCTTAAAAATTGCAAAATAAGAAAACATCATGCCAAAATTTTTCATTTAGATATTTTTTTATATATTATAGATCTATGAACGATCTACAAGCTGACATAAAATTTTTTAATTTTTGAATTATATATAATTTTTAAAAATTAAAAATATAATTTTGGATTAATATATATATTGAAAATAAATAAAAATTAAAAAATGTAAAATTAGAAACATATTTAGGGGTATGCAAGCTATTCTCTATATAAAAATTTGGTGTTCATTTATTGAAGTTTTGATGCAATCATGCGCAAGTGGCCTAGGCATAAGTTTAAAAAAAATTGAGAAATAAGTGGCCTTGTTGCATACCTGAGGGCTTAGAAAAATATATGTAGCATCCATTGTTGGGTTTTACATGGATCTGAACTAAAATTAATTTTTTAAAATATTAATATTTAAAAATTATTTTTAAATTTTAAAAATAATTAAAGTTATATAAATAATACAAAAAAATTATAAAAAATTAGTAGTACGTATTACATAATTCAGAAGTAATTTATGAGGTAGAAATCATATTTTTTTGAATTTATGATATTTAAATATTTTTAAATTTAAAAATACTAAAAATATATAAATAAAAAAAATTAGGATTATGTATTTTTTGAAGAAAAAAATTATCATCGTGATACAATTTTGCTATTTTTAAATAATTGATAAACTGATGTACTTGATAAACCTGTAGAAATGGAGTCATTAAGAAAAAAGGATCCAGAGTGTGACATTGGCTGGGATTATGGGCAAATACTCTCGGGCCGCCACCATTGGAAGTGCAACTTATGCAACACAGAGTTTAAGAAAGGAGGGGTAACCAGGGTGAAACAGACTTGGCCGGTGGTTATTTTGACGTATCCATACGCCAAAAATGCCTACAGAAGGTTCAACAGCTAATGAAGAAGTACTTCGTTGATTTTAGAACAGTGAAGGAAGGTTGCCAAGAAGAAGGCGGAGGTGTGCTGAGCGACAGAGCTACTTTTCTATCACTCCATAGAGTCAGAGAAGGCGTCCGTTCTAGATGACAAGAAGGCACAGATTCATGCTGCCATGCAGTTGAGCCTGGATGATCAGTGGCAATAGGATGAGGTTGTGAGGCATAGGGCTCGATTTGGGCTCTCAGTCAGAGAGGCCGTTAGCATAGGTGGTGGCCGGATTGTATTTATGCTGGAAGTTTTTGGCAGTAAAAAAAGTCACCTAGAGAGATTTTATCAGGAGTAGAATTCGATAGCTCATTACATATTCTTCTTTTTATCTTTCTTCGGCATTAAGTCAACTCTTTGCTGCTTCGAAACATTGCTGGAGAATGCATATAGATCTAAATAATGGATTGTTGCTCCCGGAGAAATCTCTCTGGATGACTTTTTTTTTTGCTACCAAAAGCTCTAATATAGATACATACTAGCCACTGCCTCTGCTGACGGCATTCTTGACTGAGGTCCTCTTCAACTCTGGATTTGCTCTGCTGCTCACAAAACTGGAGACCAACTCGTAGTACGAGGGCTCAAATTGAGCCCTATGCTTGGCTACCTCATCTTGCTGCTACTGATATGTGCCTCGTTATTTAGAGCAGACACCTCCTCTTACTTCTTGGAGTGATAGAAAAGTGGCTTTGCCTCGCGGCGGTCCACATTCGTCTTTTTGGCAATCCTCTTCTTCGCTTCTATAAAATCAGCGAAGTGCTTCTTCATAGCTACTGAATCTTCTATGGGTATTTTTGGCACATAGATACGTTGGGGTAACCACTAGCTAAGTACTACAACCTAGATATCTCTTTTTTCTTGAACTCTGTATTGTACCAGTTGCACTTTCAATGGTGCCGGCACGAGAGTATTTGCCTATAATCCCAGCCAATGTCAAGCTCTGAGTCCTTTTTTCTTGATGGTTCAATTTTTGCAGGTTTATCAAGTACGTTAGTTTATCGATTATTTAAAAATAGCAAAATTTGGTTACGATGGAGATAATTTTTTTACCTCAAAAAATACATTTGATTTATTCAATACATAACCCTAATTTCATTTATTTATTTATTTATATATTTTTAATAATTTTTTTAATTTTAAAATATGTTTAAATATCATAAATTCAAAAAATAATGATTTCTACCTTAGAAATTCTTCTTAATTCTGTAACACGTACTACTAATTTTTCATATTATATATATATTTTTAATTTTTTGAATTTAAAAATAATTTTTAAATATTAGTATTTAAAAAATTTAGGCTAGGTCACTGGGCGCATGATCACATCGAAATTTGAATGACTGGACACCAAATTTTTATGGAGAGTAGCCTGCACACCCTAAATATGTTTCTGATTTTATATTTTTTTAAATTTTTATTTATTTTATTTTTAATCTAAAAATATATTTTTAATTTTAAAAAATTATATATAATTCAAAAATTAAAAATTTTTATGTCATCGTGTAGATCATCTATAGATCTACAACATATAAAAAAATTAAGCCTAAATCAAAAATTTTGGCATGATGTCTTCTTATTTTGCAATTTTTGATTATTTTTTCAAGCTTATTCAAAAAAAGAGTGAGATAGAGGAGAGAAAGCACACCTTATTTTTAGCCTTGGATCTTCCTTTTGATAGCTTGAATCGATGTTGTGTTTGGAGTATTTGGGAAGGGCAAGCAGCGGAGAGAGCCGCCACTTTCAAAATGTTGTCGGAATGGCCGAAGGGCTTCAGCCTTCCGGACAGACAACCTAATGCTTTATCCACAGTGTCAATTCGGTTCGGAATCAGGTTGACTCGGTCGAATCGGCCAGTTCGCACTAAGTCTGCATCGAATCGACTGGTTCCGGCCGGTTCGAACACTTACCGGCTGGCTTGGTAGAGGTTCCAGCCAGTATGGGGCCGGAATCGAAATTATTAGGCGAATCGACTTGGTTTCACACTGGGTCGGCCTGGCATTGCCCAAATCAGGCGGTTCAGCCCGGTTCGGCAGACACTGTCTGGCATATTACCATGTCACTAAGAAAGGTTTATTTTTTATGGTTTCATCTTTCTACATAAAGAAGCATAGTAATGAGAACAACTTGTTTGATAAATGCCCCAACCAGCAACTCCAAAATATTTGGCTCTATGTTCATGATGAAGTTAAAATATCTCACCTATCGATATCATGTTCCTTTGTGGATTTCATTTGCCTTCTATGTGCACTACAGTTTGCCATCTATACTTTAAGTTTTTCAATGCTTCTGCCTAGTCACTTTCTTTTGTTTGATGTTTTGTGCTGCCTATGTGAGTTATCTGGGTAATATTTATAAGTTTTTTTTGGTGCAAGGAGCATACAAGAGAAAAATACAGGAAACCTTCACTGGAAACACAAAAATGAACTAATTATTAGTTGTCTTAAAATTATATCAGAGCAGTTACAAGGGCTGCTACAAATTTTTCTTAAATTTGGTCTACTGCTAGTTCTTTGGGTTGACTAAAATGAATCCTTTATTGGTCATGTACTTACATATCGTAAAAGTATAAAATCATATCCTTTGTTCATGCAAACATTTTTGGAGTCTTTACATCAAATTCTGTTTGTATTATCTTAAATTTTCAGTTCATCATTCCCAATCCTTTGACAAAGTCTCCTCTCCTTATACGATCCTTTTTAAACCTCAATTCAACTTGTTCGCTAACTTATAATTCAAGGCAACTCCACAACCTCTCATGTTTGAAGATTAAGCTGTTAGGAGCATGGTTGGCTGTACCACTCTAGATCGAACTGATGGTGAACCAGGATTGTTTGCCCTGTCGGCTTGGTAAATAGGCCAAATTGGTTTTAATCTTAGTTTACCACTTTACCCCTTGATTAAACTGGCTCCACCCCCCCCCCCCCCCCCCCCCCCCCCCCGGGGCTTGGTTAAAAGGCCCCCTTGCCCCCTTCGGTGCACGCGACTGATTGGGGCACGCCCCTCCTCGATGCTTGCCCTTTTCCCACGCCCCCCTCCCCACACCAAAACCCTCCCCTTCCCACATGCCCCTCCCCACACCAAAACCCTCCCCTCTGCGCTATCCTTGTGGCCTAGGGATTAAAGCATCCCCCCTATGATGAAGAGGGCTTTCGAGTTCTCTATCTCTGCCTCTCTCTCTCTCTTCTCCCTTCCTCTCCCTCTCTCTCCCTCTTGCTCCCTTCCTTCCTCCCTCTCCCTCTCTCTCCCTCCCTCCCCCTCCCCCTCCCTCTTTGACTCTCTCTCTTTTCCTCTCTCTCCTCTGCCTCCCGCTCCGTCTCTCCTTGTTTCGGTACACTCCAGAATGCTATGGTGTAGACTTGTACCATATCAAACCGGTCGCCGTCTGGTACACCCTTCAGTATTGGTTTTGCAAACTTTCGTTTAGAGTCCACCAAACTACCTAAACGACCTCAAATTTGCAACTCATGTGCTTGGAACCTCTTCGTCACTTGCCATTTTCTTCCTAACAACATTGCGTGGTCTTGCTGCTGCTGGATCTGCAAATTTACTTAAAGATTTTTGGCTAGAAGACCTTTTTAAACTGTAAAATTGAAATGATCAGCCAGCATAAAGTCCACAAGAACTCAGCTTTGGCCCTGTTCAACTGGGACAGTCAGCTTGCTATGTTGGCCTAGAATAAGGCCCATGCGGCTAGTAGTTCATGTAAGCATTTAACTTTAGAAAAGAAAAGCCAGTTACATATTAATGTAAGATTCAATATCTCAGTACTAATGGAAATGAAAACACCTTTAGTTAGTCAAATATCAAGGAATGATGCAACTGTTCCAATGTCATATCCAGATTACATCATGCATCAAATATGGAAGGTCTTTCTGTTTGTACCTTTTCCTTCATTAATACTTGATTTGGAGTGACGTTGTAGTTTAATTCATAGTTTTCTACTTTGAATTAGTAGACAAAGTTAGACTTCCCTATATTCAGCCAAATTTGTTATCTAAAGCTCTTATTTGATAAGTAATTTAGTAAGACTCCATGAATAACCTGACTTGTTCTGCATGACTTTTAATATCTCCAATTACAAATAATTTATGTAACACAGTTTTCAACACTACAGTTTTTTTGTTAACAATTAAAGAAACTTAGATTGTGGGCTGTGAACAGTCATCATGAGAATGAACCTACTTGGTCTTGGTTTGTCTTCCTTCCATAGCTTAATCATGTTAAATGCCAACTGGGAAACCATGTGTCATATTAATCTTAGGTGCATTCCATTTTATTTTCTGGCTCACATGTTTTTTAGAATCAAATTAACCTATCAAACATGAGATCAACAGAACTTGATCTCTAATTTAGGTTCTTATAGACCTCTGCTATTGACTTAGAGTTGTTTCGTCTGGTGATAAGATACAACTAAAGATTGTGTTGCACAGGTGAAGCAAATGGTAGTCGCTACACTGGCTGAATCGGGCATGAATCTTTCGGATGAAGTCATAGAAAGTATTATTGACAAGGTGGCATATTGAACAAACTTTATTTTTGAATCACTTTCCATATATTTGTCTCTTCTTTTGCATATCCGTGACATTTGTGCTGTCTGATACCTTTAATGGATTGTTTATGCATGAATCACCTTGTTAATCATGAACAACTGCATTCATGTTTTTATGCTCATTTGCTTTCTATTGTTACACAGGTGCTTTATGTAGCTCTAACACTAACAACTAAGGATACGGATACATTTTCATGGATAGTCAACTCTCTTTTTTTCCCCTCATTTCCTGGTGACGAGTCTGATTATAATGGCTTTGTTTGCAACCAAGGATTAACCTATCCATTGTGAGGAGTTAACTATAGAAGATGTTATGGAGACCAATAACAAGAAGGATGGAAATCTTCATTGGGATGTAGGAAAATTTGCATGCTAGGAAAATTTGATTGCTTCAATTTTGATATTTTTCTTAAATTTAATTATCTTTAATTCTCCAAATGTTGTTATGCTTAACGGTTTGTGAGAGGATGAAGATTGGCTTATGACCCTTGATTCATAATACCATCCCATGTGGATGACTTACGAGCTGTTGGGATTTATTAGCTGATATATGTTAAAAGTGAATGAATCTTGCATGGATTCCCGGGTATATCTTGTCCATCAAAATTGTGATGCCCAATATTTGTGCATATTGAACACTATTTCTAGTGTTTCTGGGAGAGTGCAAGCTTACTTTATCTTTGTGTGTGTGTATATATATTTGCTTCTTGGCTACTCGTCCTTGACTGCCTATGAGCATGGATGAGATATAGGGCATTCAATTAATTGATATATTATTCAAATACTATAATGCTATTATCAATGATGCCCCTTGGTGAGTTTTAACTATCCTTTTGTAATGGGCTTATTGCCATCAAAGGTTTTATTGTTTTGTCTTGCTCATTGTGTGGTTACTTGTGCTGTGGATTATTCTTCAGCTAATGTGTTTGTAGCAGGTGCAGGAGAGGCTGGACTAATATGTTCTTCCTTGGTAAAATATGTTGTGCAGAAGCACCCCAAGCCAAAATTATAATTGAACACAGGGCTGAAAAAAGAATAACATAGTAGAGGAGAAGAGACTAGAAATATGCTTGTCTCACCCTTTACTCAGCTATGCCCATGGCTGAAGGCAACATAATTCAACATAGACAAATGCTTCAAGTGCTTGTAACAGCCAGGTCAGTGCAAGGTATGAAAGGAGTGAAAGAGGTCTAAGGAGTGCAAGGTATTTTGTTATACAAAGTCGAGCGAAATAAAATGTTAACTGCTCCTGAGTAATGGCATGCATCAAAAGTTTAGAATTGATATAGTATGAAGATGATAGAGGTCTAAGGTGCTTATGACTGAAGCTAGTTCAAAGGAATTTATATGACCAAAACCTGGTTATAGACACTTGTCCTGTCAATTTATTTAAGAGCTATAAGTATGTTCTAGTCCACCTCATTGCATGTCCATAATTAATGTTTTTAGGAGGTTGTGTTAGTCTTTTAACTCACTAGATCATGTTCCCCATATTGCTGCTGATCTATAAAAGATAGTGTTTCATTCTAGAGTCGTACATGTGACTTACTGTGCATTTGTTCAGATTGTTTTAAGAATTATATACTTGATATGTCGGCTAGATTATGCATGCATATTGCAAGGATGGCTATGATATTCTATTGAGAAATAGAAGAGGTGGGTCTTATGTGTACTTGATAGCAATTCCAACATCTCTCTTTTGCATTGGGACTCTATTACAGACCTTTCCTGTGCTTAAGAAGAAAAGATTTACAAAGGGCAGCAAAATTGCGCATAGGTGGAGCACCTCTCAGCCAGTTGGGGCTCATTTTAGAAGCACATTGGAATTTGGACTACTTAAGAAGCCATTGCAAAAAAGAAAGTAATAGAAAAAAACCTTAATATTACATGTCTTGGTTACTGGAAACATGTTGGGTGTGGTTATGCAGAAGCAGGTCTCTTACAAAAAAAATTAGTAAGAGAACACTTCTGAAACTGGTTCAGGGGACAAGTTTCCAAGGAGATTAGGAAACAGTGTGCCACCCTAAATGGAAAATTCCTTCTACTAACATAATCATAAGGGAAAGTCCTACTTCTAAAGGCTTTACCATTGTAATAGTACAGATGGATATCATGATTTATCCATGTTGCTGTGGAACTGACATTTTCTCATTGTGGATATTGTGAAAGTTTCTCCATGTTTAACTGTCATCTTATCATGGGATATAAATATTTGTGGCTGATGCATATGATGCCTCTTTCTTATTCTTTTATCTCAGACATTTGAGGAAGCTGATACAAAACATGATGGAAGAATCGATAAGGAAGAGTGGCGTAGCCTTGTCTTGAGACATCCTTCTTTGCTAAAGAATATGACCCTCCAATATCTCAAGTAACACACTTGGATTTGTGGCATCCTTGTTATTGATCTGTTTTCAATATAATCATACGTATTAGATGACATGATTTTTGATCAAAATTAAAATTTCTGTTTTTAACTGCTACATAGATTGCATATGACATATTTGTGAATTTACGTAGCACACATATAATATATGCGTAAAATTTGTATTGCCTACTTATGATGATATCTTGACTGGTTGGCATAAAATGAAGCTATAGACATTTAAATATCAATAAGGTACATGCATAGAAAACATATATTGTGCCTTTATGAGGCAATGTGATGGAGATTGAGAGCATGCCATGTTGCATTAAAAGGCTGCAACATGGGATTTTTCTTAGATTTAATTATAACGTTTTTCTGTTTTTTCAGTTTATTTCCAGTTATTTTTAGTTTTTAGTAGGTCTTTTAGAATCAAAGGCTGAGATTGAAAGATCTCAGATTTTAATTGTTATCTTGATGAGACCTATTTACTGTAGTGCTATTGTTTATCACTGTTCAAATTACTGTAATAGTGGACAGGAACCATGCCTTATAAGGACAGTTTTGGGATTTAAAATAGTTGAATTCGGGTTTCTGTTTAATTTTAAAAAGGGACTCTTAGTGGTTGATGTAATCAGACTTTAGATGGATGATGAATGAAAGAATGGAATCTTTGGTATTGTTTGCTCTTGTGGTGTGATTCTGTAATGGAGTTGTGAGGTCTTTAAACCCTAGGTGTGATTCCTCAGGTCCCGAAGCTACTTTGCTTAATCCTCTCTCCTTTTACTATTTTCTACAGCCTTCTGTTTTTGCTTCCATTCTTTATTTCCTCTGGCCTGGCTGTTCTGTTATTGCTGTTGCGAACTAATTGGCATTCTGAGGTCTTTAAAGCCTAGGTGTGATTCCTTAGGTACCGGAGCGAGTTTTTGTATTGTCCTCTCTCCTTTTACTACTTTCTACTGCCTTCAGTTTTGCTTCCATTCTTTGTTTTTCTGTGACCCGGTTGTTTTATTGTTTCTGCTTTGAACTAATATGCAGCAGGACCATACTAGGCCCTCTTTGCCTGGACCTAACACACACAAAGATATTCCCTTGCTATTCATCTGTGGAAGGCAAACACAACCTGTCAGTGTCTATTTTGAGCCAGATCAGGGTTGTTGTGATAGCACACCTTGTTCTGGTACTGCAGTGGGGCCTAACAGCCTTCCCTCACAACCTGTGGTTGATCCCTTCAAACCCTAACCATGCTACCCCTAACACCACTAGTTTCTTGGATCTGTAGTACTGCAGAATCAAATCTGCTGTTACCATCTTTGTTATTTCTCTTGGAATCTGTTCTTATAATTCACCAACAGACCCCCTCTTTCTAGCCCCAAAAAAGTTGTTCCTTTGCTATATTTAAAACCCTAAACTTGCTACTAAGCTACACTTTCCAGCAACCTATAGGTTTAAGCCTTGCTTCCCTAGATCCTATAGACCCCTACTGTCTAGAATGTCCTAGATCAGTTTGGATCAGAGCCTAGGTTACCTGCCATGTACGATTGCGGGGGACAGTCCTGGTATCCAAGTGATAGGGGTCTTTTGACACCAGATTAGCATGATGACCTGTTAATTAGCAAACCTGGTGATCTTGATACAAAGGTGAAGTCTTTGCAAGCTTTTAATTACCATTGTTCAAAACGAATTATGAGCAGACTAAATCACAAAAATTCCAAATTAGGAGATCTGCATGTGTGCAGCAAATTCAGAGCACTTCAATGTTGACACCCACAAGACATGAACAACAAAGTGTTACATCACCCCCCGCCACGTTTCTTCACTTATAGATGCATTCCATACCAAAAGAATGAATAACTAAATGTGTACATTGCCCTAAATTTATATATACTACAGTATAGATGTATTTACAAAATATTGAAGGTGAAAGTCTTCTTTGAACACGCCTGGAGGAGGAGACTCGAGATGGATAAGACACCACAAGGTTGCGATGATGAGTTGACCATGATGTGCATAATAATTCTTTGAAAAGGGAGCAATGCAAGAAAGGTGGTATGGTAATAAGTGGCAGAAGCACCAAATTTGATGCATGAACTGTAATGATGTTGAAGAAAATACACCATGATCAAGAAGTCATGAGTGTTTTGGGTTGTCAAAGCAATTGATGAATAGTAGATGTGAAGGTGAGAGGCAGGCCTAATAGAGATAAGTTCACCAAGTATGGGGATCAGGGGCAACAATGAAAAACAGGACATGTAAATAAAGATGAGGTCAATCTAGAATTTGATGCGGATGCTGGGCAAAGAGGGAGAGCAAGACAGTTCATTGTTAAGCTTAAGAATGATCAATCATGAGTTAGAAATGTAAAGAATATTTGAGTATGCATCATAGGAAAATCCACCAAGTTAATAAACAAGAAACCATGGTCAGGACACAAAGTGAAGGATTGAAATCAAGAGTGCTAATGGTGTTTGGAGGAGGTAAAAAGTCTTGAACCAGTCCTATGCATCTGACTTGGGAATATAATTAACATTAGGCATGTAGTAGCAGAATGAAACTTGAGTAGTGTTGCTACAGCTGCAGTATGACATCAGCATATGTAGTCAAATATATAGTTTTACAAGTCTGGAACTCCATTATTAGGGCGCTTCTGCATCTATATAACCTAGCTAAAAAAACCCTATATAGTACGAGCTATTTACCATGTTAAAGCTAAATGTCCAAAAACACACTGAGCATGTGAATTTTTGCAGAAAATGTTAAACTAGTACCTTAGCTACGTTCAAGATCTAAGTTTGGAATATGTAACAAAGAAACCTCCAGATCTAGAATTTAATGCAATTGAGTAATAGTGCAGTTTATTTTTATGTTTTGAATTCAAGAAATGTCTCACTTGTGTAATCCTTGCAACAAAGCAATATTGTTTTGCTAAACAATGAAATTTATTTTGTAAATTTCATCTCTCTTTTAGAAGTTAGCCTTCCTTAGTATTTTCCATGCAAACCTTTCCTATACAAATAAATTTCACTTATGCAACAAAATGCTATGGAACATACGGTCATTAAAAAGAATTGACGGGTTTGCACAAGTGGTGGAGCACGTGGTATAATTCATTGTGGGTGACTTTGCGAACATGGACACAGATGGTGCATGGCTGTTGTTAGCTCATGTCATCAGGTGTTGGCCTAATTACCATAACAAGCAGAGCCCTCAATATAGTTGCCACCATTGCCAACCTGATATCAGCCTGGGATAATTTGGCCAAGGCAATTTTAGGTGAGAAGGGGTTACCATTAATTTTGGAAGACTGGTTGGCAGGAAGGGAGACCTTTCTTTATGGTGATGCAGCTTAAGCTCATACAACCACAAAACAACCCTTCAGTTGAAAAGCAAATAGGTGAAGGTTTTAGAGGTCATTTTTCTTGTCAGTTAACATTTTTTTAATTGTTGTTATGTACAGTGAAATGAGATGCTCTTTAAGATTGTTGAAATGGAAACATTTTTTTGACTTGGACATGACACCTCCAATGAAACCTAGACATATCATGTGGTATAGAAGCTTGGACATGACATTGTACTACACCACCTGGTTTGCCCCTCCTAAAAAGGTGATAATTTATGACCTAACATTTCCAATGAGCTTAACGTCATACAAGTGAAAAACATCATGCAAGTTTTGGTAATTCCTGTGCTGGTCGGTGTAGCTATTTCCATAAGTGGTGTTAGTGCATCCTCCCTTACATTACAAATCTACATATTTTGTCTCTCATGTTAATTGCTTATTAAAATCTGTTGTTCGATATTGTTGTGGGGATTGTAGCTAGGGCTAACTATTGAATTCTGGCAAAATAAGTTGATTTAATGAACTTGATGAACTTCTTGCATATGCTTTATTATTGTTTTGCTACTTATTGTGTATTTTGTAAACAGGGACATCACCACCACCTTCCCAAGTTTTGTCTTCCACTCTCAAGTTGATGACACCTGAGTTTCTGATCTAGTGCAAGTTTAGGGATCAGCAGCAATATTCATAATGGTTTGTTAACCTCTGTTTGGATTATAGGAGCACCATAATTTCACCATGCTGAGGAGAATACTGCTGGAAATTCTTAGTTGCCAAGAAAAGTATTGACTCTATTTTTGTCTGTTTTCGTTTGTGGAAAATGTTACTTAAGTATCCATGCAGTGTGATCTATAATTGTTTCAGTTTCTGAAGGGCTTGTATCATATGGGAAAGTTTGCATTAATTTGGTTGTATTCTTAGCAAACTTGCACCCCATCTGTGCTGGGAACATTATCTATTTTTTCCAAAGAAAAATATAAACAGGTAGGCTCCTTTGAAAGCTAATGGGCCTCACTGCTTTTCTAGAATTGGATCATATATTGTGATGTTGTAACAGGTGCTTTGGTTCATCTGGAAGTGAGAGATTCAGTATGTTAATAATCTTAGGGTTAATAAACTACTGAACAGGCTCACAAATAAATTGTGGAAGATCTTTGCAGGGCTAACTCGGCTGTTTAGTTCTTAATGCTATGCCTGAGTGGTATATTAGAGATTGTTAGACCCAATCTGAAGAGAATTCTAACTGTAACTTTTTTTATAATACTTGTGTTTGTTTTCATTCTATTGTAATCTGTTCTATTTGCTTAACTCTAATGAATTTGGGTGGTAATTAGCCTAGAATATATGTTCGGTTTAAGTGCATCGTGCAGATTTTGCTTGTACTGCGATAAGAAAAGTGTGTTTCATTAATGTCGTTTAAATCCCGTGTGTCAACATAATGGTCATTTTCAGCCCCTTCTTCTTCATCTTCTACGAGAGCAGTATTGATGATATGAAATCGATTTTTGAAACACAAGATGCAAAAATTGGAATAACACTTGTTATCACAGTTTGATTAGGTTGAATTCGAGGTTATCATTGGCATTTTTGAACGCAACGTAATCACGAAAGCAGTCCCTAAAAGTTGAACTCCAGATACAATTGTTGGCATGTGAATGCAAAGGGAAAATCCAAGTTCCCTACCATCTGTATCACATTGTATTGTATGAAAAATAGAGATCATTCCATTGTCGATATTTGGCAGGCAATTAGTAACATCAGCAAGTAATATGTAGTTAATTAACATGAAATTAATTGAACATATATTTCCATTAGAAGCAAATGGAACAAGCCACATCTTAGAAATTATTCTTCATACAGATTTAAACTTATCCCTCGTACTTGGATGATAAGGTAGTTTTAAGGATGAACTCGAACAAGCATAAATGTCAACAGAGGACTCCTTGCATTATGATGGGGGAAAAAACTAGATTTGGGCAGAGATAAGTTGATATAATCAAGATATTTTCCATGATGACCATAATCTTTTCGTTAACTGGTGCTTGCTTAATCTCCTCTAAAGCACCAGTAGGTTCTTCGTTGTGTGCCCCATTACCAATGCGAATCGGAGTGCAAGGGAGATATGAATCCCAGGAGGGACTCCTCTTTCTTCCCCTCCTCCGTGGGGGGACTTCATGGTCCCTCTCCTGTCGCGTACAAACCCCCGCCTCGCCCGCGCTCTACTCCCACGGGCGGCCGATCCCAATCTCTCCCTCGAACGCGCAGTCGCGGCGCGAGTAATTGTTCTTGATGAAAAATCTCTCTTTTTCGATGGTTTCGTCTTGTTCATTCCTCAAATCGATCGGTGCAGTGCCGGTGCAGTAATTGTACTTCAGATGATGATGCTAGAAGGTGCAAAAGCTACAACAGAAACTGTCGAGGCATTGAGAACCGGGGCAGCTGCAATGAAGGCTATGCAAAAGGCAACGTTAGTAGCTCTGTCTTATGTACTTTTGAGTTTTTTTATATTGCCAACAGCTGGTAGCTTAGGTAGATGGCATCCATCTTTCCATGTAAGTGGTCTCAGGTTCAAACATTAGTGGGTAACAATCACCTTATACTCAAAAAAGGATGTTTTATATTAATCTTTTTATTTTTCATGCTCTTGGTTGACTATTTTGTAGGACAGACAAATTTCATATGTGCATCAGCAATTTCTCCGCCATCTTATTTCCTGATCACAATGCACGATAAATAAAATTATTTGTTGTATAATTGTAGTTTCATCCCTAAATATTCAATCTGCATGTAATTGAACTTCCAGAATTTCTGACTAGAGAATAAAGTAATATTTTTCTTTTCAATCCTGATGATGGCTTTCGACCTTAAATTCTTGAATATTTTCTTGTATTTTCCTCCATTGAATGATTTACTCTCAGAATTTTAACAGTTATTTATATTGAGGAACTTGACTTTGTTGCTTATTAATTTTTCAGTAACATTAATGGTGTTGACAAGACTATGGATGAAATCAATGAGCAGACAGAGAACATGAAGCAAATCCAGGGAGCACTATCTACTCCTATTGGAGCAGCAGGTGATTTTGATGCAGTAATCATCTCATCCCACTTCTACCCTCCTGGTATATTTTAGCCGTAATATTTTTTCCATCATGACAAAATGTATATTTTGCAATGGCAGGATGAACTGGAAGCAGAAGTTGAAGAGTTGGAGGAACAGCTTCTTCAGCCTGCTACAACTGCTCCTGCTGCGCCCATACAGTATGCTCCTGCAGGCAGGCAGCCTACTTGCCCTGTTCCACAGAAAAATACACTGAAGAAGATGAACTTGCAGCATTACAAGCTGAAATGGCTTTGTAGTCAGGTATTTTTCTTCCCTGCACATATGCCATATTGCATCAGAGTTTCACAGTTTAACAGTTCTTGGTAAAGAGAAATTTCAAAGATTGTGAGCTAGAGAAAAAGAACTGATACAAAAGAAGACTGCTTGGCATCATGGCTAATGTTACATCCAAGAAGCCAAATGAAGAATCAGGACACTTGGATATTTTGGTTTGCCTCACATTTTCTTCATCATGCTTCATACTGAAATTTATGAAATTTCTTCAAGTCTGGATATATAATGAGCATGCAAATGCATGTGGTTGCTATATATTTTGGTTCGAGAGAAATTTAGCGAAATTCTCTTTTTTAGAAAGACTTGAAATTAATTAAACATTATTTTGAACAAAGTAGTTATTGCAAGCAAAGGGTCATTGATTTCAAAACAAGAATTTTAGGATTAGAGCATGGGTGTGGCTGATAGAGAGATTAGGATTGCTAGGTAGTAAGTTTGGTGAGGACTACTAGTCATAATGGACCTATGATTAGGAAGACTTTCTGAGATTAAGAGTGGAACACCATTTAATGGAGAAATCTAATTAAGGGTATTGTGGGAATTAAAAAGCTGGGAGTATTCCCACTTATATACTGTTAATATTTGAACCTTGGAAATGGTAAATTAGGATTAAAGAATCAAATGATTATATAGCTAGTTATAAATCCCAGAGTTTGTGTTCATGCAGATTCGTTAGTTTTTAAATTATTGAGCGTGACTTGAATGAGCCTGAAACTCTCCCTCTATCATTTATCTTTAACAATACCAAAATTAATGATCTTTTCTAGTTATATTGGATTATTTATTATACTTCACCATTCAATCTTGTCAAAGGTTGTATATTATACCAGCACATTTTTTTTAATCCTTTTCCTGATTTCATCCAGACTATTTTGTTTCAAGACCTCTCTCTGGTACCCTTGCTCTCATCATTGCTCATACTGCACCATCTCCATATATGACTAGATAAATGAGAGTTTATATACTGGCTTTTGGGTGTGCATGTGGTGACTTGGTGTCCTCTTGATATTTAGGAGTTATTGTTTTTTGATAGCATCATTAACTTGCTGGTGTCTGGCTTGATGTATTATGGCAATGGGGATGTAGACAAAGATAGTAACTGGGTTGTCTAGGAAATATCTGCTAGAAAACTCTTACTAGCTTGACAAATAGTATGGATAACTGGGTAAATGCATGTATATCCACCTCCTTACAAATTCTACCAAGATCCAACAGGTGATTGTTTCACTCTGCAAGATGATGACATTTGGAGGCAATCCCTTTACTGAAGAAATGTACAGTTTGGCGCTTACTGGAGATGTATGTAGGAGTTTTGAAGACAATATAAGTTAGTCATTTGGAAAATAAATGACAATCAACTATGTGTTTGGCCCTTTAATTTACAGCTGTATTACATGCAATTCACATTCAACTTTTGTTTTGATTATGTAAAGTTATGATGGAAAATATGTATACCAAGGTTATTCAGCAGGGTATGAAACCCAAAAAAATATTCTTCATTTGTTATGCTTTTTTCCCCCCCTCTTCATATGGTGAACTTAGTGAATTGGAGAAAAAGGCTTATGGAGAAAATGGTTAGCTTGCACAGTCTGTACTAAGTGAAAATTAAAATGTCATCTTTGGGTTGTTCCAAAATGTCAAAAAGTGCTCTGCATCTCCACCACCTCCTGTTTGGGAGATATCATATCAATACAACAATTGGACATCGGTTAGCTTGAATTTGTTTTTATGCTACTGTTATGAAGAGTAAGTGGAGAAAGGGGAAATTTAGGAAATCCTATCATTAGGGGATCCTGTGCTCATAAACGTGTGATATGGTAAATCATTTTAGGCAGATTACTAAATCTTGCATGTGGTCGAGTATGGAGAGTTACTTTACAATTAAATGACTTGTCTAGCTTCTTTCATCTAGCTAATTTTTGGCGAGTAGTGTGCTGCTGCAAAGCCATCACTTTTACAGCATATTCAGATGTCCCCAAATTACTCTTTTGCTTGAGAATTTATACCTACTGGTTTATTGCTATTTATTGATGAAATGGAAGTACAGTTGTTCCAATATTTTTTTTGTTCCCCCCCTTCAAAAAAAAGAAGAAAAAAAAATCTACTCAAAAAATTACTACAATATTTTTATGCTATATTTGACATTTTCAACTGACTGGTTTCTTGCTATTTCTTGATGAAATTCAAGGACAGTTATTCTGATATTTTTATGTTATATTTGACATTTTCAACCAGCTGATTTTGTAATCTGTTTCTTTTCTATTTTCTGCAGGTCTGATGCTCGAGACGGACAATACTGTAAAAATGATTGGATGTGCTTTGTGATGGAGTCTGTTCCATACTGCATCATTACATTTCTTGGTGTGTATACTTGCTGCAAAATGTTTTTGGTGGAGAAAGAAATGATCATTTCCTTAGCTTCTTTATTCTATTTATGGTTCCACTCAAGTGTTCTCACTTGTAATTTTTTACATTTATTTTTTCAGGTACATTGATTTGTCCATTGTTCATGGATCACATATATCGTCGCCAGTTTCCAAACATCATAATATATGGAATTTGTTCAGTACAGCAGCAAGGATGTACATAGGTAATCTTTTTAGCATCATGTTCTTTGGCTGTACTCAGCTTATATTGCATTTATGTGGTACGAGAACAATTTGCATGTTGATTGCAACTCCTTAAATTGTGGCAATGCTTCCTACTCCAATCTAAATTGCTGAGTCATTAATAACATACTTCTAACACTTCGAGGATTAAGCATATTGATGAGTGGGGAACTGCGGTTGTTGATTTTTGATATACAGGGAGCGCAGGAACATTGCTGCCTTCATGCAATCTTTTCAAATGAAAAGTAGCAATCATGACTGTCAAATACTGCTAACGAGGTTGCATATATATATATACATTATATATATATAATTACAGCTTTAACTTCAAAGAAGAATATCAGGAAGAATTGATCCCAAGGACAATCTGAACTGTTGAAAACTTGTCTGAAAATTAAAATGTTAGCTCAGAAAATAATTCAGATTGTTTACCGTCTGTACATTTGATAAAGATATTATATCTATATAATTACAGCTTTAACTTCAAAAAAGAATCTCAGGAAGAATATCAGTGAGTTTTCCAAAGTGATCTGCATGGTTTCGAAAGGAAATAGCCTCTGATAGCATGTGGAATGTTATCAAAAGTAAAAACACCACGCAGTGCTTATTGAGCCCAGTACATTAGGCAGTTGATCCATTTGGCCACGAGGACATGGTCGTTGATCAGTCAATCTATTGTAACCGGGGAGTCTGTCAGGATAATCCAGTGTCTTCCAGGCCTCCATGAAGTAGTTAAGGACAGTGGAAGAGATGATGATTTCTAACATATTCTTATGCTCATTTTGATGTAGTTAAGTGAGGTGAGGTTTTGTGGATGATGTACAAAGAATACCATTCAGATTTTGCCAGGGAATTTGGATCTCATTGAAATATAATCAATGCCTACAAAGGGATCCATAAAATGATTCTGTGTTCTATATCTGAAAAATATGAGGCTTGGATCTTAATATAATTGATAGATTATAGAGAGACCTATCATTTTATTTCATTTCTCATGTTTCATATATTAATCCTAGAATGTTTTTGTAGTCATTATAGAGACATAGGAAATTTATACCTTATTATACTCAATAAATTAAAGAGGACTTGTCATCAAATATTATTTTCCATGTTTTATAGAGCGATCATGGAATGTTCCACGGGTCATCGTCAGATTACATGAAACTTCAGCCTCAAAATGATTGATAAATTACAGAGGGTTTGCCATTAGACAGATGGACCCCAAACTGACTCTGTCATTAAAAGAACAGATGGAATGAAGAAAGAACTTATCGGTTGAGGCGTGATTTCACTGTTCTTAAGAATAGATCGCGCCCCTCTGAGAATGAATCTCGGTGTAGCAGGTAATGGCGGCCTATCCTCCAGCCCAGAACCACTCAGAAATACAGAAAACATAGGAAAATAGAGAGGGTATGAAGAGGAGGAAGATAAGATTTTTCTAATATTAATCCTCGGATTTGATAGGGTTTAAAAAGAAAAGAAAGAGACGTTTATTTAAAAGACACGGCGTTTTACCAAAAGACACAAAAATGGTTATAAAATTTAAAAACAAACCAAGCTCAAGCCGAACTTCCGCGCAGGGGGATCCCTCCTGCGCGCGATGATCGAGCGCGACGTGCCCTTTTAACACATTTTCGGATCGGATCCGCCAATTTTGCCTTGGACCTCTATTGGGCTCGTGCGTGTGTGGGCTACTTACTTTCTTTGCTTCACCAAGTTAAAATGTTGAAGACCACAAAAACACCTTTTGAGTTTTATCTCTTTCCAATGTGGGACTAAAGAAAGTACACTAGACAAAAGACAAAAGATAAAGAAGGGCAGATTTGAAATTTTGAAATATTCCAACAAACTCTATAGTCACTATATCACAGAATTTAAGAGTTATTATAACTAAGAAAAGATGAAAGACCTATCATTAATTTTACTTCTCATGTTTCATTTGCTGACACTACAAATTCTATGGTTACCATAAAGAAACATAAAAAGTGCTTTAATATAATGAATAAACTAAGAAACATGTTATTAAATTTCATATTCAATGTACTACATGGTGACCACAAAATGATTTTGTAATCACTATACGGGAAAATGGATTTGAGCTTACTGTAATCAACAAACTATAGAGGAATCTGCATCAAAATTATGTACCATATTCTATAAAATATGATCATACTATCATTTTTTTTTTGCTACAACGAATGGCTCATACACTTTTAGTGTGAATATATCAAAAAAAGTCATAAGATAACAAGTTTCAGAGTGCTTTAGGCAACTCTCTCTCACCAACCCAGAGGGTTCCACCAGAGTGGTCAGCCACATACGAGGCCACCCAATCTGCAGCTCCATTGGTCTCTAGGCATGCTTGGCTTAGAAGGCAACGTCTTCACCTACCATGGCCCGAATATCCTAAAGCAAAGGGTGGCAGCCATGTCATCATTTTTCGATTGACATATGGAAAAAAAAATTTAAGTTCTAATATAATTAATGAACCACCTGCATCATCAAGTTCATTAAGTTTCAATTCCTATGTTATATAATGACTCTAGAATGGTCTATTGTCATTATATGGAATTACAAAAAGTTGGATTTTAAAATATTAATAAGTAATAAAGTGATCCATTTATATAGTTTATTTTCTATGTTTTAGTAAATTGATAGTAGAATAGTTTTGTGGTCACTGTATAGAAATACGAAGGATGGACCTTATCGTAATTAGTGAACTATGGTTAGGCCTATCATCTCATTTCCCATTATAAAGAAGGTATCAAATATATTTGTTAAATATAGTCAATGAACAATAGTGGGAATTATTATTAAATTCTATTTTCTTGTTTTATATAATAAGCTCTGAATAATTACGTTGTCATTGTATGATGACATGAATTTTTGGCCTTATTATAATTAACAAAGTAGAGAGCGAATTGTTATCAAACTTTAATTCCCATCTTTTATATTCTAACTATAGATTGGTTCCATGGTTACTATAAAAAATACTATTGCAATACTATTACAATCAGTAATTGATTTGCTATTAATTTTCATTTCCTATGCTTTATGTAGTGACCATACGCTGATCATGCGCGCAAAATTTAGAATTTAATATGTTCATAAACCATGCAAGAATCCACCCATAAATCTTATTCTGCATGTCACATATTGTAACCTTAAAATAGTTCCACAATCACTATATAAAATACAAATCTGGTTCTCATTATAACCAATGAATTATAAAGAAGTATATTATAAAATTTAGTTCATATTTTTCATACAGTGACAATTGAATGGTTACATGATTATTACATGGAGACCATATAAGGATGGCTAATGAAATTTTATTTATGATGTTCCATATAATGGCCACAAGATGGTTCTATGGTCATCAGGTGGAAAAATGAAAATTAAATTTTAAAATAATCAATGAACATTACCGATATCTACTTTAAAATTTTATTTTCTATGTTCCTTATAATGATCCAAGGATGGTCATGTGGATACTATGTAGAAAATAAAATTTAAATTTAAAATTATTATAACTTATGACTGTTTTTTGGTACAATAGCGTCTTACACACAATAGGCATAAGTGCAACCAACAAACTCAGAAAAAAGAAGATAGGACAAAGGAGAAGGAGCAGATACGTGGTTTTCCTAGATGAAACTTGCGAAGTAATTACCGTATAGAAAGCAACCCAGTCAGCAGCACTATTCGTCTTCTTATAGATATGTGTGATTCGATAGGAGTCACACTCACTCAAAAGTCTATGAATATCGTGGAGCAGCGGCATTCTGCCCGCAGTGCATCTCCAACCTCGAACCCACTCTATCACCATAGCTGAGTCTCTCTCGAGAAGAATGCGGTCTCTACCTAAAACATGTCTTGCATAAATGATGTCTTCCAATGCAGCTTTGAGCTTGGCATTGACGACAGACATATCGAAGATCTGTCGATCTCTGGCCGCCGCCAGTTTGATGTTGTGGTCTCTGATGATAAATTTCATACCTCTACTGCTTCCTCCCTCGCTGATACTGTTATCAAAGTTCACATTGAAGAGTTACAACTTTCGGAGTTAAAACTTGTAAGGATCCAATCACCAGTTAGGTTACCATGTCGGTCGAACCGGACCATCGGGTCCGAACCAATCCCTTCCCTCGCGTTAGTTCTTGATTCTTGAAATGGAAAACAAAAACCCTCACCTTCTTTCCTCCACCTTCCTCGTTTCAGAGACCGAGATCTCTTCTTTCTCTCCTCGCTATCGCAATTGATGGAGGAAGAGAGAGCTCGGTCACCCGATCTCTATCACGAAATCTACCCTTAGTTCTTTGATTCCTTTCCCTTCTTCCTATTCTCTCCTCCTCTGATCCGATCTGATCCGCGATGCAGACAGCACAGGCTTGGTTCGCTGGAGGACCGAGCAATAACGAGCAGCAGAAGCCGGCTCCCTCCCTTCTCTCTGACTGGAACTCGTACGCCGCCTCCAGATCCACCGAGGCGAGCGGGTCCTCCCCCGTCGGGTTCGATCTCGAGGCCGCCGTCAGGACGGCCAACGATAAGGTCACCGGGACCTTCAACGTGTAAGAGAAATTTCTTAGTCTATGTTCGTTAATTCTTTTCTTCTTTTGTTCTTTCTATTGCTATTTGGTTCTGAATTGGATTTACATTTGTATTGCTTGGGAATTTTATTATTCTGGTTGGTAAATGCATCCGTTGTTTGTGGTTTTTTGGTTCTGTGCGAGTACTCTGAAATTTCATGTAATTGATGTTGGTGAATAGGTGCGAAGATGTTGGAGGAAATTATTGGATGGTAAAAGTTTTAGCATATGTTAAATCAATATAGAGTATGAAGAATAGTGTTTTAGTAGAGTATAGCAGGAATCAGATTTAGTCAATATTGAGTGGCTGAAAGATGAATGAGTTTTGATTTTGTTGCCATCAATATATTTTAAAGAAGAATGCAGAGATAAGACGCACCCTAGAATATGTTGGATGTAGTGGGATTTGCTTAGTGACTATGCTTAAGATAGTGGTAGTAAGCTTCGCAATATTTTGTGCAATGGATTATAGCAAAAGAATATCAATAAAATTTTTTTCAAAAAAAAAATCTGATACACATGAATAGTTCCTAGTTTTATCATGTAGATTCTAAGTTGGTGAATTAAAATGCTATTTGAAATCGTAATGTGGTTACTAATGATGAGTTTAACTATAATATGACTCTTAATTTCTAAGGCGCTGGAGTAGCTAAACATAAATAAAACAAGGTGATAATCAAGAATGAATTTTCTAACATCAAGAATATATTTTCTAAGTGTTAACTAGTGGATGATTTTCAGAAGGAACCTCCCTCCCCCTCTTCTCCCTCTCTTCGCCCATCGGTCACTCCCACAGTCCCACTCAATCCCTTTGTCTGGTTATTCTCGCACTCATCATGCATGACAAATATTAGATGAAAAGATAGTTCTTTTTATTTCATTGACATCATTTCTTGGTCCATGATGGTAAAAGGATGGGTATCATTTTTTTTCCAACTGCTCCTTCTTTTGTACTCAATTGTATATGCTGAAAATTCTGATAATTCCAACCTGTTTATTATCACCCTTCTAAATAATACATTTTCCTCTTCTTCTTTTTTTTCTTTTTAGAAACATAACACCTTGTCTCTTTGCACCTGCAGGGCGAGAGAGTGATCTACAACTTAAATAATATGTTCGGAAAAAGAGAGTTAAAAAGCCAACTATATGCACTTAATTTTTGTTCTAAACATATTGCTTCTTTGCTTAATACCCTCTCTTAGCTAAAATCTTGTTGCACGTTTTGTTGTTATTGGTCAAAATGATCTTATCCATTTATTTATCCTTTCTCATTCAAAAAGAGAAATGTTAATCTAGACTCTACAAATGTGATTCTTTCCTAGAAGAACTAGAAGGTATGGAGCATTCCTTTCCCCCTTCCCAATTCAAGTGTCTTACGTTGGCCTAACTTTGGAAAAACTGGCTTTTGAAATGTATTCTTTCTCCACGTTTTATATCTTTCTTTGAAACTGTAAGGATTTACAATCCATAGTTTATTCTTTAACATGTTTATGAAAGATAGCTCAATAGTTTCTCATTTACATGGCATACTATAATTTTCTTACATGTTTCTTTGGTGTTTACCAGGGTGTCTAAAGGTGTGAGGGAATTACCGGGGAGCTTCCAGAATGCTACCAGCAGTGTTCCTTCTGGAAAGGCTCTCATGTACTTTGGGTTGCTCCTTGCCAGTGGCGTGTTCTTTATTTTTGTTGCATTCACAATGTTCCTTCCAGTCATGGTGCTGGTGCCTCAGAAATTTGCTATCTGCTTTACTCTTGGTTGCATCTTGATTATTGGATCGTTCTTTGCTCTTAAAGGTCCCAAGAATCAGCTTGCTCACATGTCTTCAAAAGAGGTATCTGTTTTGAATATGAAACTCCTATTTGTTTAGCTCTCATCTGATTGAGCAAGAAAAGCTGAAAGATCTAAAGGTTTGTGTGCAAAGGCTTAGGAACATGTCAGATTGCCTTTAATTGGAAGGCTGAGAACTTAGCTGACCCAGGTAGTCTGGATAAGGCTTGTTATTTGCAGGCACACTTTTGACTTTGTTGAGATGAAAGTAGTCTGCCTTTCAAAAAGATATGACTATTTAGTTTGTTTGTCTGGGTATGTTAATATTGCTTTCAAATGAAGGATTACTGTTGTTTTAGTGCTCCTCTCAAAATGTTTCTTTTCCATTTTAAAGAAGACCAAGTAAAACAGATATGTATAAAGCATTTTGAAGTTATAGAGTAGTTATAAGGAAGGTATATATGTCAAATAAATATAATTTTTTGGCTTTAAGGACAAAAAACATTATGAATTTCTTATTTCTTTATTGGAGTTGATAATGACAAATGTTTGAGGGATAATATCCATTTTTCTTGTGTTGTGCACTGCTAGGAAAGAAAATTTTATCTGTTAAGATTCTATGGAGGCTGGTGGTTTTCTCATAAACTTTCTACCATTTTCTAATGTTCTTCAGCTCAACCCTGGTGATATTACTGGTGATCTAACCTATAAGCCATATGAGTGGAAGTCTCCCTTAATGGCTTTTTCTCCCTTTCATACCTCATAGTTGGTTATCTATAGATCCTGGTCTTAGAGCCCCAATATGTGTAAACTTGCTCGGGTTCAGACTCAGGTTGCAAAGCCCAAATAGATATCCGGTCCAGTCCATCACTCCCTCACCCTTCCTTTCTGTCTCCATCATGCTGAGCTCAGGCTTGGGTAGGAAACGCTTCGGCTTCAGGCCAGACTCGGGTTTGGGCTTTGGCCTAACCTTGCTAAAAATTTCAGGCATGAGCCTGAACTTGCTAAAAATTTTCAGGCCTGGGTGTGGCTCAGAGATTGAAAAAAACCATCCATGGTGGGCTTGAGCTGTGAGGAAACACGACTCCACCTGACCCAGTTCTAACCCTATCTAGGAGACTAATTTTTTTATTAGAGCACTGCAACAGCTATCTACTCCATTATCTACTCATTTACTTGGTCCCATGTGGCAGTCCAGGTTTGGTGCGATACATGGGGCTAGGTGGGTGTTAGGCAGGGCCTGGGTTGATGTCATGTCATTCAATAAAATTGACTGCCTTAGTGATCTGCTAATGCCCTGATTGGAAAATTGGATATAACTTTGATAAAATGGAAATCAGGAAGCATGCCCACTGATATGAGGTTGGTTTCATAGATCCTCATATATAACCTCTAGGACGACCTTTTTAGCAAACAGCAATTCAAACTTAGAAAACCTTGATAATAGTATTTTTAACTTGTGTCATTTCACTGGATTATACCTATCAAACCATTAAACATGTGAATTCATGCACCACTTATTTTATGGTGAAGTTTAATTGCATTCAACAAAAAACTGTCCTCTCTCTATTGCTGTATTATTGCATGTAAATTTTGTTATTGCTTTTTTTGTTTTGCACATGTTCTGTTTTGTGGTGTTGTTATCACGGAATTTTCTTTTTGAAAACTTCCTGTCTAAAGCATAGTTATTTAACTTTCTTTACACAATATTGATACGCTGTAACCAAGGGTTAGTTTGTGATATTTATCTTATGTTGTTCACATAAGTTTGTCTATTTACATTGCAGAGACTTCCATTCACATTGGGATTTACTGGCAGCATGGTGGGTACCATTTATGTTTCCATGGTGCTCCACAGTTACATTCTCTCTGTTCTCTTTTCTGGGCTTCAGGTATAAAATTTCATGGCCTTAAATTTAGTTTTGCTCTTTTCTCCCTTTCAGTCTATACATGAGTTAGTAGCAAATAAAACTGGTCTAATTTCTGTGGTGGCATTATGATATGTTTATTTTATTTAATTTTACTATTTTTGATTAAGTTATTTTAGCATAAGCTGATACACTGTCGACGCCTTGCAAATACCCTTATCAGCCATGAGTCATGGATATAAACCCTATATTGTCTTTACTCTTTCTTATTCCGCATGCAAATTAATATATACTGCCCATATTTCCCGACTACAAATGTGCTTGCATTTATTTTATACCTTAATAATTATTTTGTGAAATGAATTACAATCATGCTTAATATTTTCCTAGGTTCTTGCACTTGCATACTATTCTGTATCATACTTTCCGGGAGGATCTACTGGGCTGAAGTTTCTGTCTTCGACTCTTACATCTTCAATACTGAAATGCTTTGGCAGGTGATGCCAAAGTCCGTAGTTTCATTATCTTTTTTTCCTTTATTGGTTCTTCCCTACCGAGGCACTTGTATCCTAGTTTTCATCTGTTATAAGAAAGACTTCTGTACTAGAACATACATGGTAATGTTTTTTATTTTTATTTTTTTTGGGTTCCCCAACATTGGCTGTACTATGCAGTTAGTTTGTGGAGTTCTACCTACATTGTTTATGATAATGGAAGAGTGATTTTTTTACCAAAAACGGAAAGAATATTGTTGTAAACATGCATATTCTTCTAAATTGTGTACATTTTTTTTTTGTATAAGAATTTGATGGGTATGTCTAACAGGTTTATAAACAGAAGAGTTGTCTAGCTTATGATATGCAGATTTTGCTCTATAATCAGGTTTTACTGCTGTAGCTGTTAGATATTAATTATCTGATAACCCCTGAATGTTTTTTGTGTTTTTGAAGCTATTTTTCGTCAGTTTTGTAAATCCTCCTTCACCAATCATTCCTAAGACTGCCTTTATTATTGTTGAAAGCTTTCCCAAATTGTTGTCACCTCCACCCATGTTACCTTTGGTCTTCCTTCTCTTCCTAAATCATTGGACAAAGATTCAAGTAACACTTTGTCGAGTTTCCCTAATATTTCATTATTGTATATGACCAAATCTTCTCAGTTTGTCCTCCATCATTTTGTCTTCAATAAGCATCCTCCTACAACTCTTCTAGATACTTTACCATATATCTATTTCAGCATTCCAATTTTAATCACAGTCATGTTTCCTTGGACTCTCTTTAATGGTCAACATTTTGATCCATAAATCTTTGCAAGTTTACCTCTCTTTTATAGAACTGTCCCTCAAATTGTTTAAGGTTTGCACTGGTTACACAAGATTTGGAAGCATCCATCCATGTCATCCATTTAAAACTAATTAGACTACTTTTGTCTTTATGTATCTGTCCATTCTTTTGGATAATAGATGCCAGCATTTAATGGTATCTTCTATTATCTATCTTAACTTGGGCTTCTTTTTTCATTTCTACTTTGGCTGAATCTTCTTGCATGCAATCTCTTCTGTTCTACTTATCTGTAAATTGTTATCCTCTAAGGCTCTCTCTATATGTCGCATTTTGACCTGGTTTTTCTCATAATTCAACACTATCATCCATAATTAGCACACGCTGGTGCATCCCCCCTCGTGTGTTAGCTGTATAAACCCCTTGAGTGGTGCCTACTTTTAGTAAAGTAGCGAGTCATGTGGGTGGAAGTAGGTTCTCTTAAGCATTACAGGCTTCCAAGGGTGGATGAATCTCTTCCTCCATGAGAGACAGTCTTTGGTAGGGCTCTTTCTGCTCGTCTGGGTGATGTTGCAGATGTAGAGTCTTATTGTAGTTGTTGATAAGATGTGATCTCATCATCACCCTGCTTTCCATCTTTTATTGATTAACTGTTCCAACCAGGAAAATAGCTCTCAATGGATGGTTGGTTGGGCGATGGTTTTTTATTCACTTGGGTAAATTGTACATTGATAACTTTGCAGATCTCTCAATAATTTGATCTAGTGATGTTATTTGAATGATCATGTTTCAGCATGCTAGGATTTACGGTGGGTCAAGTATTTTAGCTGTGGGTGACTGCAATTGCATTGGCAGGCAAATTAATTTCATTGTTGATCAGTTACAGTCTTATGGTTCACTAAGGCCGCATTTGTTTTGCGACCAGAATTAGAATCGGAATTAGAATGAAACTTGAATAATATGGGAGAGTAGGGATTGGGTCATGAGAGATTGCGGTATTTCCATTCTTTTCTAGAATCAGAATGAGAATTGGATTTTCTCCAATCGAAAGAGTGTCACTTATTTCAATTCTTGTTTCAGAGTCCAACTTGCCCCCAACCAAATATGCTCTAAAATTATTTAGATTCATGCCCTTTTGTTCTCTAGGGATTGAAGGCTTCCAAATTCCAATTAACATGCAGAAGGATCGGCTAAAGATTCTTCTATCGGACTCTTCGTGCTGAAAATTTCATCCCTAGCTTATGCAGTTAGGTTGCTCAATCCATTGCCTGGCCTCTCCATGTATTAGACCAATCGTCAAGACTTGAAGATCTTTAAGCACGGTAACATCTTTGAGAAGATTTAAAGGAATCTTTCCAAATGAAAACGTCTCCGTCCTGCTTTGTCGCAATCCTGGTTTTTTTTTTTTTCCCTAGTGGAAGGTTGGTTGTTGTGGAGATGCGTTTTAGTTATGATTAGTACGTGGGATGCAGCTGAGATGGGGAAAAGGAATGAGAATATCAAATGCTGTGAAATGAGCTGTCGCAGGGAGTTGTATTAACAATTTTGGCAATCATTGCAAAGATGGAGTCAGGGTAAGTCCACACGTAGGAGTTTCCCGTGTAATAGTGGTAGTAGAGAAGACCTAAAGGAACTCCACTCCCTAAATGACAATATTGTAAATGATGACGATATAATGATTGTAATTATGAAGAAATGTTGGCCAATGGGGTGTGTTTAGGAAAACCTATTTCCAAGTTACTGTCAAGAGAAACTGATATTGGAACTTTTAAGTACTTTCCCCTGGTGGAGGATATATACACTGTAAAGGATTGTAAGTCATGGTTGCATTTATAAGGACTCTGAGATTTATTGCAAGTGATCAGTTAATTGTTGATGTCTAATATTTCTTCATGGTTTGTAATTTTTTTTTCTTTTTAACCAATGATTCTAGATTGCTAGTCATAACTTAGCGGTAAATCAAGTTATAATCTACCACTTTGGATATTTTATGCGTCCAATGGTGTGCAACTCATCAAGAGGATTAGGATCCTTACCAACATTTAAACATGTATTTCTATCTTTTTCAGTTTAAAAACATTTCTAAATCCATGTATTGAGCAACTTGACTCAATTAAGCCTTAATATTTAGTAACAATAATTAAAAAAAAACCAAAGCTAAAACTATTTGGAGTCTGCTGCATAAATCCTTTTTCTCCCTTTTGCTCTAGAGTCACTTTTTCTAAACGTAAAAAAATTCATCCAATGATCAAATCACTTTCAATAGAATTAGAAAATTACCAACCAGCTTATCCTTGCCTTTAATAGAACCATCCTGATTGGCCGACCAATCAACCACTAAATTTGCCTCCCAAAGCTATTTGCGTATTGATACTTTAAACATGAAGGTATTTTACACATACTTTTGTACCATATCTAGCTGAACTATATTATAGAATTAGTTTATAAACATAATTGAACACATGAAAGTCTGAAAAGTTAAATGACACGAATGCAATTCATGAGAAAACCATTTTGTACAGAAACCTCCCAAGACCCCAGATTGCCTAGATCATAAGATTTTTTTTTACCTTAATATATTTTGAAGAAATCTCAATTAAAACTTAAAATTGATGGCACTATAACCATTTAAATTTGTTCGCGTGGCAGGCCAAGCTTGCAACTATGCCTAAGCAATGTGCTTCAATGACAATCCCTTCTTCTTTGTGCCGCAGTTGTAGATCTCACGCGGCCGGCTAAGTCAAAGTTCTATGCCAATATGACAAGGACCGGACACCTTTCTCCTTTGCGCCGAAGTTGCTGATCTCACTTGGCCGGCCAAGTCGAAGTTCCATGCCTGTATGACAAGGCCAGGTTTAAGAAGTTACAATTGTTGGCACCACAACCATTTAAATTTGTTTGCATCTTTGTACCTGTTGGGGGGAATAAGATTTTTTTCCAAATGACATAAATGCCCCTAAGAAGCCGTATAACTTTCGACCCCGGACGGCCGAAGTCGGCGTCCGACTTCGGAACGCCCGACCTCGAGACCTCCGACCTAAGAAAAACCCCGATGTTCGAGGTCTACTCTTGTCAGCCACCTACTACGGCCGTGCGCCTCTGAGGTCTGGCCGAGGACCATACCCTGACGCCCCTCTGGCATTTGTTGCGCATGGTCGCTGTAACTCTCCGGCTTACTCCACAATAAATGCGGATCTCCGGCTTACTCCACAATAAATGCGGATCTCCGGCTTACTCCACAATAAATGCGCATGGCTCCTGTCATCTACGGACTCTCAGCTCTCCACGGCAAATCAGCCCAGCAGAGTCTAGTCAACTATGATAAGTCTCCGATCTCGGCCATACCTCCGACACCAATGCAATAATTCGCCTGATAGCGTGCTAGTTCGGGCTGTACGACGCCCTCACCGCCGACATCAGTGCAATGATTCGCCTGACCGTGCGCCGACCCGAATGACATGCCGAGCCGTACTACGGCTTCGCCCTGTTACATCGCAGGTAAACCGACCCCCGCCTATAAAAGGGAGCCTTGGCCTCTCAGGAGAGGGTTGAAAGATTGATGCACTCTACAGACACTGTTTATCTCCTTTCTACACTATTTGCCCCCTCCCTGACTTGAGCGTCGGAGGGCCAGCGCCGGAAAACCCGGCCACCGGCTCGTGTGCAGGCACCCAGACGGAGGACGCCGCCAGCTGACGGATCGCCGCCTTGCCGCGTGGGCCAGCCGTCCCTTCTCTCCGACCGCCCCAGACGGAGGACGCTGCCCGCCGACGGACCGCCGCCCCGCCGTGAGAACTCGCCGCTCCCTCTCCTCGACCGAAGATTGCCTCCGGGTCCAATTTCCAGCAACAGTTGGCGCTAGAGGAAGGGCACCGAGTAGCAGTCATGAAGTTGAGAAGTAAGGGAGCCTCTAACGCCTCCCGGCGTCCCCCGCAAAGTCCTGGACACTCTGTCCAGAATTCTCCAACTCCGGCGGACCCGGTTCCTCAGGTCCAGCCGGAACAGTTTGACGCCTTGGTACAGCAAGTCCAGGCCCTGGCCGCCGCCGTTCAGGGTCTGCGGCGCGAGGAAGCCTTACCTACGCTCCCCCCACGGGCTCAGGCCCTGCCGGAGTGTCTCCCCAATGGCCCGGTTTTTCCAAGCCAAAACCTGCATGGCTCCTCCAGAGCCAACAACGAAGAACGAGCTTCCCCCCGGAGGGAGTCACCGGGAGAAGGCTTCGACCGGAGGCCCCAGCTTTCTGAGGCGGAGTCAGCCCCAGACCACCGTGAGCCGACGCAAACCACGGCGACAATTCCACGAGTGGGGGAGCTCGACCAGAAAGTTGAGCATCTGGAGCGCCAGATTGCGGCGCTCCACAGCAAGAAGGCAAGACAAGAGGGAGACTTTGAGTTCACTACTAAGTCCCCCTTCTCCCGCCAGATCGAGGATGAGCCGGTTCCCGCGAGGTTCAAAATGCCTCAAGTGGAACCCTACAACGGGGCGACTGACCCTCTCGACCATCTAGAGAGCTATCGGGCCCTCATGGCCCTGCAAGGGTCCTCGGAGGCCATACTCTGCAAGGCCTTTCCAGCGACCCTCCGAGGGACCGCTCGGCTTTGGTTTTCTGGGCTGAAGCCGAATACGGTGTCCTCTTTTGAGCAGCTCGGCAGGCAGTTCGCCACCAACTTCGCTGCCAGCCGGCGCCAGCGACGGACGTCGGACTCCCTCCTCGACATCAAATAGAAAGAGGGGGAGTCCCTCAAGGAGTACCTGGACCGCTTCACCGCCGCCCCATGGGAGGTTCGTGAGCTAGACCAGTCGATAGCTATGTCGGCTCTGAAGACTGGGGTTCGCTCCTACCGATTCCTCTTCTCCATCGAGAAGAGCTTCCCGGCCGACTTCACTGAAATGTTGGCCCGAGCCCGGAAGTATGCCAAGGCCGAGGAGGCAGTTGCATCCAGGCGGGGGGCAATTGAGCCCGCCTCGAAGAAGCAGAAGAAACGCTGCGAGGAGCGCAGCCGACAAAGGAGCCGATCCCCCCGCCGAGAGAAGAACCTCCCCAGACTGAGAAGTCCGCCCCGACAGCAGAGGCGATCTCAGCAAAGGACCCCCCCTCGGCCGAGGTCCCCACCACGGCCTCGGACGTACCCGGGAAAGTACGAGAACTACACACCCGTCAACGCTCCCCGGGCCGAAATCCTGATGGAAATCGAGGGTCGGGACTTCTTCCGACCCCCGCCTCCTATGCGAGACACGGGACTCCCCCGGAATCCCAGGAAGTATTGCCGCTTCCACCGAGATCGTGGGCACGACACGGAGGACTGCTACCAACTCCGGGATGAGATAGAAGCGCTCATCCGACGGGGAGTACTCAACCGGTTCGTGAGGAACCGACCTGAGGAAAGGAGGCCGGCGGAGAATGTCGCACCAACCGAAAATCCGGGCGACAACAGGCCCATCGCCGGCACCATCAATATGATCGGGCGGGCCTCGGCAGGAACGGCCGCCCAGGGAGCACCCCCGAAGCGCCCACGTACTGATGAAGTCATCTCGTTCTCGGACGAGGACTTAGAAGGGGTCGAAACCCCTCATGATGACGCTGTGGTCATCTCTATGATTGTAAATAGGTTTGATGTAAAGCGTGTCCTAGTTGACAATGGAAGCTCAGCCAACGTTTTGTATTATCATGCCTACCAAAAAATGGGATCGACAGAAGGGCATCTCCGGAGAGTCAATGCCCCGTTGGTTGGGTTTACCGGAGATGCAGTCCCGGCTGAAGGTGAGGCTAGCTTCCTTGTCACAGTCGGCCTCGCCCCCCGGGAGAGCACTGTGAGGATGGACCTCCTGGTGGTCCGTCTGTCCTCGATCTACAACGCCATCCTTGGGCGCCCAGGGCTAAATGCCCTTCGAGCCGTGGTTTCAACTCGCCATTTGCTCATGCGGTTCCCCACCGACCAAGGAGTAGGCGAGGTCCGCGGAGACCAGCTGGTCGCCAAGCAATGCTACATGGCGGCCCACACAGTAAAGCAACCAGCCGAGGTGCCGGACCACCCGATGGGCCCTTCGCTGCCCATAGAAACCCTCGATGCGAGGGACACCCTCTGGAAGAAGCAAGTAGAGCCCGGTGAGCTCCTTATTCAAATCCCACTGCAAGAAAATTTTCCCGAGCTAACTGTGCAGGTCGGCTCCGGCCTCGGCGCCCGCGAGAGGGATTGCCTCGTCAGCTTCCTGCGGGACAACGCTGACGTCTTCGCCTGGTCGCCCGCGGACGTGCCAGAAATTGACCCTGAGGTCATGGTCCACCGACTCCAGGTGAGACCGACCAGCAGGCCTGTAAAGCAGAAGAAAAGAGGCTCCACCCCGGAACGACAACGAGCTGCGGCTGAGGAGGTGGACAAACTCCTCGGGGCCGGCTTCATCCGGAGGTCTCCTACCCGGACTGGCTCGCCAACGTAGTCCTCGTAAAGAAGGCCAACGGGAAGTGGCGTATGTGCGTGGACTATACCGACCTGAACAAGGCCTGCCCGAAAGACAGCTTCCCCCTCCCGAGCATCGACCAGCTCGTCGACTCCACTTCAGGACACCAGCTGCTAACTTTTATGGACGCCTTTTCAGGGTACAAACAAATCCGAATGGCGCCAGAAGACGAGGAGAAGACGGCCTTCATCACCGACAAGGGCACCTACTGCTACAAGGTGATGCCCTTTAGCCTGAAAAACGCTGGGGCCACCTATCAGAGACTGGTCAGCCAAATTTTTAAAGACCAGATCGGCCGGAACATGGAAGTCTATGTGGACGACATGCTGGTAAAGAGCCGAGCGGCGGAGCACCACATAGCCGACCTCAACGAGACATTCGCCAAGCTCAGAAGATACCAAATGAAACTCAATCCGGCGAAGTGCGCGTTCGGGGTCACCTCGGGCAAGTTCCTGGGTTTCATAGTGACCCAGCGCGGAATTGAAGCCAACCCGGAGAAAATCCGGGCACTGCAAGAGATGTCGCCTCCAAAGACAGTTAAGGAGGTGCAACGACTCGCGGGGCGGGTTGCCGCCCTGGGAAGGTTCGTCTCTCGGTCAGCCGAGCGATGCCTCCCCTTCTTCAAGAGCCTTAAACAGCCGAAAGACTTCCGGTGGACAGAAAAATGCCAGCAGGCCTTTGAAGAGCTTCGGAGCCTTCTGGCCTCTCCCCCGCTGCTCACCAAGCCCCAGAAAGGCGAGGTCCTTTACTTATATCTGGCCGTCTCCCCAGCTGCAGTAAGCTCAGTCCTCGTCCGGGAAGAGGACAAGCTCCAAAAGCCGGTCTATTACACCAGCTGGGTTCTCAGGGATCCTGAGACCCGATATTCTAAACTTGAGAAGACCATCTTCGCTCTCATCATCTCGGCTCGGAGACTCAGGCCTTACTTCCAAGCCCACACGATAGCTATATTGACCGACCAGCCTATGAAGCAAATATTGCAGAGGTCAGATCGTGCGGGGAGGATCGCCAAATGGGCGGTCGAGCTCGAGGAATTCGACCTCGAATATCGGCCCAGGCCGGCTATCAAAGCTCAGATACTCGCCGACTTCATCGTGGAGTGCACCCTTCCGGACAACCCCGAGAGGACACCCGAATCCGTAGAGGAGGCCCCGAGGCAGCCATGGGTCCTGCACTCGGACGGGTCTTCGACCTCGGGGGGTAGCGGGGCCGGACTTATCCTCACCAGTCCAGACGGAGTGGTGGCCGAGCAAGCTTTGCGCCTCGAATTCCCGGCCTCGAACAATGAGGCCGAGTATGAGGCTCTCATCGCCGGGCTCAAGCTGGCGAAAGAACTAAGAGTGGAAGACCTGACGGCCTTCAGTGACTCTCAGCTGGTGGAGAACCAGGTCCAAGGAGATTTTAGAGCTAAAGAGCCATCCATGCAAAAGTATCTCCAAAAGGTGCGGAAACTCATATCTGCCCTGAATTCTTTCAATATTCAATACATCCCCAGAGCGGAAAACCTCAGGGCAGACCAGCTATCCAAATTGGCAACCTTCCGCATGAGCGAGCTTCCCAAGGGAACAGCGCTCGAGTATCTTCGGATCCCCAGCACGGAGGAACCCGAGCCCACCATGTGCATCGACTCCGAGCCAAGCTGGATCGATGGGCTCGTCTGCTACCTTCAGGACGGAACCCTACCTCACGACGAGACGGAAGCTCGCCGAATCAAGCGCCAGGCCCCCCGGTATGTCTTATACGAGAATAGACTCTACCGGCGATCATTTACTTCTCCCCTTCTCAGATGCCTCCACCCCTCCGAGGCGGACTATGCCCTCCGAGAGGTCCATGAAGGGATCTGCGGAAATCACCTGGGGGGTCGGGCATTAGCCCATAAGGTCCTGCGACAAGGATATTATTGGCCCACACTCCAGAAGGATGCAACGGATTTCGTCCGGAAGTGCGATCGGTGCCAACGAAACGCCAATGTCCAGCGCCGACCTTCAGCTCTGCTGACCTCCATCATCGCCCCCTGGCCGTTTGCCCAATGGGGGATCGACATCCTGGGGCCCTTTCCCCTGGCCACCGGATAGAGAAAGTTCCTGGTCGTCTCCATCGACTACTTCACCAAATGGGTTGAGGCCGAACCCGTCGCCCGGATCACCGAGCAAAAGATGCGAGACTTCGTGTGGAAGTCCATAATCTGCAGATTCGGACTACCCCGTATCCTTATATCTGACAATGGTCGACAATTTGACAATGTTCATTTCAGAAAATTTTGCTCTGAGCTCGGCATTGATCACCGTTTCACCTCAGTCGCTCACCCCCAGACAAACGGAGAAACTGAGGTAACTAACCGCACTATTTTGCAGGGGCTCAAGGCTAGGCTTGATCGGTCCAAAGGACAGTGGGTCGAGGACTTGTACAATGTCCTTTGGGCGTATCGGACCACGTTCCGACTGCCCACGGGAGAGACCCCCTTCAACCTAGCATACGGCACTGAGGCCGTCATCCCGTTGGAGATCGGCCTGCCTTCTCCAAGGGTGGAGCATTATGACCCCGACACCAATTCTTCCCAGCTCAGGAGCAACTTGGACCTCGTCGAAGAGACAAGAGAGGTTGCCCGGGTCCGCATGGCGAGATACCAACAGCGAACGGCCCGATACTACAACTCTAGAGTCAAGCCCAAGCTCTTCAAAGTGGGGGACCTCGTCCTCAGGAGAGCCGAGGCTTCTCAACCGACTGAGCAAGGAAAGCTCGCCCCAAATTGGGAAGGGCCGTATCAGATCGCCCGGGTACAACGACCAGGGGCGTATAAATTAAAGTCCCTAGAGGGGACCCTGATCCCGCGAAGCTGGAACTCCGAGAATCTACGAATGTACTACCAGTAAAACCCCTAGGGGTTCAAGACAATCAGGACAATGGACTCAGCTTCCTTTTCGCAAACAATTCTCTTATCTCGATGGCTGTAATTCTCTTCTAATATTGGGTCGTCTGTGATCCTCAGATTCCCCGGCCAAAATCGGGATGCCTCGAGGCTCGACCGTAGAGTCCCAAACTCCCTCGACCTCGGAAAGAATCGCAGGACGACGAAACATCGACTTGGCGCGAAATTCTCTCGACTAAGGTCAGAATGCCTCGGTTCGTCGGGATGCCCCGAGACGTCGGGATGCCCCGGCTATAGGGATGTTCGAGACGTCAAGATATGAGTACGGTCCTCTCTGACCAGACGAGCTCGGCTCGTTCTCCATCAACTTCCATCTATGAGCACGGTCCTCTCTGACCAGACGAGCTCGGCTCGTTCTCCATCAACTTCCACCTATGAGCACGGTCCTCTCTGACCAGACGAGCTCGGCTCGTTCTCCTACCTCGACTAAGGTCGGGATGCCCCGAGGGTCGACCGTAGAGAACCAGACTCCCTCGATCTCGGGAAGGCGCCGTGAGGGGTGGAAAGGGTGGCTCCACCCGGGGCGCCACAAAGTGGACCCCCGGGAGCGGTCGACGATCCCCGATCCCCGAAGCGAGCGATCCCTCGACTAAGATCGGGATGCCCCGAGGGTCGACCGTAGAGAACCAGACTCCCTCGACCTCGGGAAGCGTCGCAGGTCGGTAGAGCGTGCCCAGACCCGCCGACTTGACGAACGATCCCTCGACTAAGGTCGGGATGTTCCGAGGGTCGACCGTAGAGAACCAGACTCCCTCGACCTCGGAAAGAAGCCGTAAGGGGTGGAAAGGGTGGCTCCACCCGGGGCGCCACGAAGTGGACCCCCGGGAGCGGTCGACGATCCCCGATCCCCGAAGCGAGCTATTCCCCGACTAAGGTCGGGATGCCCCGAGGGTCGACCGTAGAGAACCAGACTCCCTCGACCTCGGGAAGCGTCGCAGGTCGGTAGAGCGTGCCCAGACCAGCCGACCTGACGAACGATCCCTCGACTAAGGTCGGGATGCCCCGAGGGTCGACCGTAGAGTCCCAAACTCCCTCGACCTCGGGAGGCACCACAGGTCAGCAAAGCGTCCACGGACTCGCCGACCTGACGCAAGATCCCTCGACCAAGGTTGAGGCGTCCGAGGTCCTACCATGAGGTCTGAAACTCCCTCGACCTCGCAGAGAGCTACAATTCAATAAAGCCTCGCCAAATCCTCTCAACCTCGGTGGGCGCTGTTGGGTCCGTGAGAAACCCGAGCCCCCCTTTAAGTCAAAATGACTCCGGAGGTCGACGAGGAAAGGAGGCAACCTACTCCACCATGCGAAGCATAACTCCGAGAATGCAAGAGGTACGTCTAACTAGACGCCCTCCTTGTCAAATTTTATCTACATACTGCTGAGCGGAATCTCAACGTTGGAGTCTTATCACGCCCCAAAGCCGGGCTTCTCCAATGGGTCGGCTTAAGATCGACCCCCTAACTACATTATGCAGGCTCCGTTCGTCAAGTCTCCGCAATCTGTACGAAGGCTTCATAAATTAGGGCCCAACTCGGCTCTTCTACGTAAACTCCGACATCTAGCTGAGAAAGTGGTCCCGACCACGAGTGTATCAGCCAAACATGGATACCAAGGCAATTTTTGGAAATCCCAGCCTTGCTCACCGAGATCTCGGCAGAGTCCGAGAACGATAACTACGAAAACCTTCGACAATGACTTACTTATTAGCCCGCGCTCCCTACGAGGGGTTCGGAGTAAAGTTCGGAAACCCGACTAAAATCCCCGAATAGCAGCAGGCATAGACCTAGTCCGGTCTTACTTGAAGGGCTAAGGCCCGACCTCGATGTCTTGGGATTTCCCTAAAGGCTAAACGTGATGACTTCCACGATTCTTAGATCCGAGCTATGGGACTTAGAGGAATTTTCTAAAAAACCTAAGACTCGGAGCTCCTTTTGGTCGGAATGACTGGAAACCGAGAAGGCTAAGACATAGCCTGGGAAAAGGGGACAACTTCGTTAAGCAGCCCGGAAATTAAAATACAAAGTTAGAGGTCTTCGAGGCAGTTAGCTAAGGCTCTAGCCTCATCCACAACAACAGAGGGAAAGATGAACACGGAATGACAAAAATATTTTTTCATTAACAAAGGGCCGGAAGGCCAATTACAAAATTGGAAGTCGGCCACTCAAGGGCCGACCCCGGATACAACGAAAAAGAAAAGAAAAATACGCTAAGTCCTAAGCGGCGAGAGCAACATCCGGGGGGTCGTCCGGCACATTGATGACCTCATGATCTTCATCCGGAACAGGCTCGGGGTCGGGAGCAGGAGCTTCGGGCACCGCCCCCAGGACGGCGTCCACCTCGGCCGCCGGAGCCGCCTCCATGACACCGTCCGCCTCGGCCACCCCCGTCGAAGGCTCGGCGGGGTCTTGTTCATATATTCCCGCCTCGGATGTCAGGATGGCAGGAAGGGCTTCCACGTCGGACCCCCAGCCCAGGTCCTCCCTCGGACGGACCGTCGAAAGGTCGTACTGAGGGCAGTACCGACGCATCTGCACCCGGAAGTTCTTGAAGCCCCGGAGGAAACCGTCCACCGTCTCCTCCTCCAACATGTCGCGGAACTTTTGCGACTCTTTGAAGAGTTCCACAGCATGTTCGGCTCGGTCGAGTGCCCTCCTCTCCCGGGCCTCAAGTTGCTCGATCCGGAGGCGGGAGACCCCGTCCTCATACTTGAGGGCCGCGACCTCGGCCTGGACCTCCCCCAAGCGCGCCTCCGTACCGCGCATGGCCGACCTGGTCAGGGCGTGGGCCGCCCTCTCCTCTTCAAGCGCCCCCGCCATAGCAAGGCGCTCGGCCTCGGTGGCCGCCCTCCGAGCCTCGGCATCGGCCAATGCCGCCTCCAGCTCGGCGACTTTCTTCTTGGCCGGCTCCAGCTGTTGGCCGAGCCGCCAGGCCTCCTCTTGACAGCCTTGGGCGATAAACACCAAGGCGTCGAGCTCGTGGACATGCTGAAAAGAAAGGAACGAAGATATCGTGAGTCGGAAAGCATATGAACTCGCCAATGACTCAAGGCAATCAAGGAAAGAAACTTACTCGGGCAGTGTTGCAGTAGGCGCCGTTGACGACCTCCTCCAGCGGAATGTTCCGGAACTCGGCCCGGTCCGCTGGGAGCATCGCACGCCGCAACACGGAGCGTGCGACCTCGGCATTACGAAAGGCCGAACTCCCCTCGGGAATAGGGGAGTCCGGCTCGACTGACTCTTCTCGGAAAGCCCGGGAAGAGCTCGGCACGATCGAGCCCGAGGTCCCGGAGCCGCTCGCTTCGGGGCCTCGGGCAGGCCCAGGTTCTGGCTGCTGCGGCCGGGCCATGGACGACTCCCCCCGCTGGGCAAGGGGGGCAGGGCAAGGAAGGGCCGATGGGCCCGCATCGCTGGCGACCCGCGCCCGCCTCGGCTCGGCTGCAGAGGCCCCCGCCTCGGGGCCACTCCTCCCGGCCGACGTAGAAGCGCCGTCCGTCCTCGCCCTCTTCCGAGGCTGGGGCGCGGCTCCCCCGGCCTCGGCTTCTCGCCTTCTCAGGCGAGAAAAAAGTGATGTGTTGCTGGTCGGCAGGCGGGGAATATCTGAAATCAAAATTTCGTTAAGTGTCAGACCAGTGACAGTAAAAGCAAAGAACGAAGAAAAAATAAAATAATGTAACCACCCTTACCCTCGGGGCGCGCCGAGCTCAGACCTACGCTCGCCAGGGCATCCTCCCGCAGGAGCTCGGTCAGGTCGTTGCCCTTCCCGAGGGCTCACACGGAGTCCAGGGTCCTCAGCTCCCTCCTCGAGGGCTCGGAGAGCTTATTGAGGGTCTTCAACCGAGGGTCCCCCCACCTCGGGTCGAACCCCCAAGGCGCCTCGGACGTCAGGAAGAAAAACTTCCCCTTCCACTCATGAATCGAGGAAGGGGCACCCTGGAAGAGTGACATACCGCCCCGAAAGGCGAAGTATAGCCACTCTGCGTCCGCCGGGTTCTTCTTTAACAGAAAACACCGGCGGAAGAGGCCTACCGAGATCGGGATCCCGTGCCCGAGGCACAGGGACAAGAATCCGATTATGATCCTCCACGAGTTCGGAGCCAACTGCGCCGGGACGAGCTGGTACTCGGCCAGCAGCTGGCTCACGAACTCGTGGGCGGAAAAACGCAGGCCAGCCCAAAGTGTCTCGCGGTAGACCGCGATCCGACCTGGGGGCGGCTGCGTCACCCTGTCCTCCGGCCCCGCAGTTTCAAGACGAAACCCGGGCTGGAAGAAGAACCGGGAGCGGATCAGCTCCAACTCCTCCCCCGACAGGCTCGATCCCACTTCCTCAGGACCCAAACCCATTCCCACAGAAGAACGAAATAAAAGTTAAAAATAGCGAATGGAAACTGGGGAGGAGAAGAAGAGAGGAACTCTAGCAATCACGGGGTAGGAACCTACTGGACATCGCCGGAAATCGCTCCGGGCACCGACGGCAAGGTTCGGTTGAGAAAGGAAGCAAGGGAGAAAGGCAACGAAAATAAGAAGCAGCCAAACAAGACCTTTAGGGCAACCTCGAGGGGTTTATATAGACCCCCCTGACGGCCCAGATCGATGGGGTCGGTTCCCATCCCCCGATCGGGTTGCGCCACGTGTCGACCTCGGAAGCCGAGGCACCGTATTCACTCTGGATTAATAAATCAGGTACGAAATCGAAGCGTTGTCCCATCGGATCTCGGGGCCTCATCATGGGTCCGCAAAATCAAATCGTCTTGAGGAACGAGTGGACGCTGCCCCGCTCCCCTCATTTAATAAGATCTGGGACACGTGGAGCCTCGATGTGGCCTCCACCTCTCCGGAATTATGATCCAGTAACACGAAATCGGAAGCGTCCGACCTTGGGTCACGCCGCGTGTCCGTTTTAAACCCCGTAACGGCACACTCATTAATGAGCGAGAAGCCTCGATTACGGGATCGAGGCACCGCCTCGACGAGCTCGAGGACCCCCATCGTTAATCCGCCGTAAAGCGATCCTGGCGATTCAAGAGACGCCACCTCCGCTTCAAGAAGCGTAATGATACGAGCTTCATCATAAGCTCACTGAATAAAGCAGCCTCGAGACGCCAAAGGGCGCAGGTTTCACCATGAAAGCTCCGAGAAGCGCAAGGGGGCGGACGAGACTCGCCCCCCAACCTTAGTGACAGACTTTACTTCCCACGTCCGAGCCCACAAGTCGCTCGAACTCGGAAGTCGGGGGGTAGTGTTGGGGGGAATAAGATTTTTTCCCAAATGACATAAATGCCCCTAAGAAGCCGTACAACTTCCGACCCCGGACGGCCGAAGTCGGCGTCCGACTTCGGAACGCCCGACCTCGAGACCTCCGACCTAAGAAAAACCCCGATGTTCGAGGTCTACTCTTGTCAGCCACCTACTACGGCCGTGCGCCTCTGAGGTCTGGCCGAGGACCATACCCTGACGCCCCTCTGGCATTTGTTGCGCATGGTCGCTGTAACTCTCCGGCTTACTCCACAATAAATGCGGATCTCCGGCTTACTCCACAATAAATGCGGATCTCCGGCTTACTCCACAATAAATGCGGATCTCCGGCTTACTCCACAATAAATGCGCATGGCTCCTGTCATCTACGGACTCTCAGCTCTCCACGGCAAATCAGCCCAGCAGAGTCTAGTCAATTATGATAAGTCTCCGATCTCGGCCATACCTCCGACACCAATGCAATAATTCGCCTGATAGCGTGCTAGTTCGGGCTGTACGACGCTCTCACCGCCGACATCAGTGCAATGATTCGCCTGACCGTGCGCCGACCCGAATGACATGCCGAGCCGTACTACGGCTTCGCCCTGTTACATCGCAGGTAAACCGACCCCCGCCTATAAAAGGGAGCCTTGGCCTCTCAGGAGAGGGTTGAAAGATTGATGCACTCTACAGACACTGTTTATCTCCTTTCTACACTATTTGCCCCCTCCCTGACTTGAGCGTCGGAGGGCCGGCGCCGGAAAACCCGGCCACCGGCTCGTGTGCAGGCACCCAGACGGAGGACGCCGCCAGCTGACGGATCGCCGCCTCGCCGCATGGGCCAGCCGTCCCTTCTCTCCGACCGCCCCAGACGGAGGACGCCGCCCGCCGACGGACCGCCGCCCCGCCGTGAGAACTCGCCGCTCCCTCTCCTCGACCGAAGATTGCCCCCGGGTCCAATTTCCAGCAACAGTGCCTATAACAACTCAGGGTCTTATCTAAAATAGTTAGTCGAAAGATATTATTTGGGTTCCTTGATTCTATGTAAGTATTCAAGATCTACCTAACAAATCAAATCTAATCACAAACACCATGATCGACCCATGGTCAGCCCTAATAGATCTGTGTTGCAGTGTCTCCTTGTCCACATAGGTTATGAGTCGAGGCCGCTCTAATACCATTTATAACAACTCAGGATCTTATCTAAAATAGCTAGCTGGAAAATATTATTTGAGTTCTTTGATCCTATATAAGTATTCTATATCTATCCAGCAAATAATCGATATGGAACTAAACACACGCCTGCATGAATCTTCATAGTGCCAAAATTGTTGATCTCAATCGGCCGGCTAAAGTCGAAGTTCCATAGGTCCAAGATTGAGCCATCAACGTGCAGCCAGTGTATGACGTGCTCGTTATCATTTTTTGTGTGGGGGGTCGTTGTTATATATCAGATTCCTATTAGCAGGTGCATCTTCCAAATCTTTGGCCGAGCAAAGGAGAGCAATCTAGAAGTCTCGTCTCGAATAAAATTATAAAGGTGTAATGAGTATTGGTACCCCACTCTCCTATCCATTCTGTCATTCTAAATGCCTAAAGACAAAAAGGAAAGGCTAGTGAGGAGGGTGTTAAGACAACATAATCCTGAAATCAGGGAAAAAGATTATCTCCACCATTGGCTTGGTGCTTAGGAGACAATGAATTGACATCAATGGAGTTAGCCCCAGCAACTTCATACCATTTTAATACAACATCACTAAGGAAAGGCAGATTTGGACATAAATGGAGCAGAAAATGTCACTAGAAAAAGGAATGACAGAGATATTGATGGGACCCTGCACAATCAAAGTGCTAGACAAGTTGTCTTTAATGCTGAGAGAGAGGCCAAAATCTCTAGTCTCTTTACAGGGACGTCTCTCTTAAAGTAAAACATGACTATCTTGGTGCGTCATGCCTGAATCTAATTTCTTCGAAATTATATTCAATTAATAAAATGAAAATTAGAAAGTTAGGCTTCTTCCTGGCGACATCTCTTATGTTTTAAAATTTGAAAATACACTTAAAAACAAAAAAAAAATTATATAGAAATCAAATTAGAGTAACATGTTGCACCTTCTCCACTAATATATTTGATGCAATTCTTTTCATGTAGACTATGGCTTTCGCTATCACGGCTATCCAAATGACAAAAGTATTGATGGTCAAATTCTTTTCATGTAGACTGTGGCTTTCGCTATCACGGCTATTAAAATGACAAAAGTATTGATGGTCATACCTCAAATTCCAAGTAGCCCAGCTCTTTGCCTCAAAAAATAATGTCAAGTAGCTAGAATCTCAACTAAATTCATGTAGGAAAAAAAATTACGATATTTTTTTGGATTATTTTACCAGTGTTACTAACCTGAGGGCCTCTTTGCATTATTATGTTAAGTTAAACAAGGTTGGTTAACAATGTTGTTCTTAGACAACCAGTTATAACATGCCATGGACCTTAGAGCATTAATTTGCTTTTAATTGGCTTTGGTTAGTGACTATGTCACTTGTTTTTTCACTGGTTAGGTGCATGACTGCCATCACAAGTGACTCCAGCCCTTGGACCAACATAATCTCACCATATTCTCATGGAGTATGGAAGAAGTCCACTGATCATTTGATCCAGGTCAAGTATTGATGCAATTGTTTAAGAGACCCATCAAAGATGCAGCATCTCATGAATTGGAACTCAGGATCTTTGGGGATTAGACTATTGGACTGGTTCTTCCTTCATCCATTTCCGGCTGGCTTTATTCTTAAAGGGTATGGCACGTGAACAGCTGACTAATGACAAACGAGAAACACCACATCTTCCTCCTCCTTCCATGTGCTTTCCCTTCTAATTAAATCGTTGGAGGTTTAAACTTTGCCTTTTAACCTCTTTAATCCTCAGTCCAGCCTAATGCCTTTATTCCTTCTCTTCCTTTATGTTGCATTGACATTCCTACTAATCGCCGAGCGAACAAGAAAAGGACTATGCAACACACTTGCCTGCTTGAGAAATGCTACCAAGAAACAATTCAGAGTAGAAGGTGAACTATTTAAGGCTGATGCTTGTACTAATTATCTTGTTTGGAAGCTCGAAGAGTGACATGAAACTTAAGATTGTACACCTTGTGACGAGAGAGAGACAGAGATCGCAATTGTGAAATAGATTTTGTTGGGCTGATGCTAAGAAGAATCCCTGAAAAACAGAGCTGCAGCCTTAAAAGAAAAGAGAACAACTCTGTCTTTCCAAAATAAGAGCTCAAAACGAATGCGACTTTGCAGTGGTATTAAAGCTTCCCTTTCACTTTTCACAAAATGATTATATTTTTATCTCTTTTAACCAAGTAATTAGATGGAATGTATTGGATCGTTGAAAGGGAAACTGTTTCTTTTGATTTGAAAAAATGGTAAAATGCCAAGGAAAGACAAAATTAATAAACCAAAGGAGGCAAATGGAGACTGTCAAATGGAGTGCAAACTGTTTCTCTGTAATTAAGCCATGAACAGTCCTTTGTTGTTTGTAACCATCATAACTGCCACTGCAAAAGATGGTCATGTGTAGAATTTGGCTCCGAGTGGTTCTAAAATAACTTGCTGTCAGAAAAGTAATGGAAGAACATGCATGACATCTTGATTAAGGTCCAAACTATGTTAACAAAATCGGGCAATAACTTCCCCACCACAACCACATCTCTCTCTCTCTCTCGCTCGCTCGCTCTTGCTATTGATTGGATCCAGATCCTCTTTATTCCCATAATGCTTCCATCCCCGTTACACTATTTCCTCTCTCTCTCTCTCTCTCTCTCTCTCTCTTGATTGGATCTAGATCCTCTTTGTCCCATGATGCTTCCATCCCCGTTACACAAACCTTGAACCCCATGTGTGCCACTTAATCTGTCCACCATCACCATGTGAAGGCCTTTGCATTCTCACCCTTACAGTTGATTTGAACCCACAACTGGAAATTTTGGTTGATTCATGTTTGATATGATGAGGGCTTGATATGATTTTACATCACTTGATTCACTGTAAGTAGTGTTTAAATCCAAAAGAAGGAAAGGAGCTAATTTCATCATTGGATTATCGATAACAATAGTAATCGACGAGCGGTCTTCATCAAAAAGAACCACCATGTTAAGACATTTTCCTTCTCACTTTTGTTGATTTGTCTAAATCCTAAACAAGGGAGCACTTGAATCATAGCAGCAAGTCATCATCGAAGTGGTTGATACTCACCATCGAAGTGGTTGATGCTAGAACAAGCTAGACATTATTGTGTTAGATCTCATTGAAGTAAGCCATGATTTGAAATTCAGATTCAGCAAACCAAATGTATAGTAAAATCCATCATCGACAAATTTATTTAGGAAAGTCATCGATGAGGGTAGGCTTTGTTCTTTTCGAGCCGGCCTTTAGCAGTCTTTGTTTATTTATGGTGAATGAAGGCCGAACCCCATGAGGGTCTACCTGTCCCCTGATGCTGAGGAGAACTATTGGGTTATGAACAATTTCATGGAGTTTTGACAACTGCAAAGATTAAAATAGGAGAGAAGCTCCATGTTGCCCTTGCTGTCCCTTCCACTCAAAGACATGTAGATGTTCTTGGTATTCTTCTTAATACTTTTCAGCGATTGCCGCCCAATCACATGAGCTTAGCTGCAAATTTTTAGGATTAAAATTAACCTACCCCTACTTTACAAGCATGTGCACCTCAAGATTCCTCGCTTGCTCCTCTACCAAGCATTTCTTTTTTATTACTAAGAAAACTCCACAAATGTCTTGAATTGGAGAAAGAATACTAGAAAGAAATTTTAATGCGCACTTACAAGAAGTTATTTCAACTTTCTCAAATAACATGAATGAAACCTGAACAAATCAGCCATAGAGCATAAACTCTTCTCTCCTTTTATTATAGTTGCAAATGAAAGGAAATCAATTGACAAAATTATTTCCATCCTTTAAATCATAGTCAAGCTTTCAGAATTTCAGGAAAAAAGAAAAGCAGAAAAGAACAGTTTGATTTTAATGTTAGTTCTCTTCCTCTTTATGGTAGCTGACCTACATGAAAAGCTCATTAGAAGAACCATGACACTACAATCAAGTGAAAAGAATAAATCAAGGAGTCTCAAATGATCTACTAAAGATTTAGAAGAAAAAAAAATTGACAGAACAAATACAAGAATAGACTGGAAGGTTTCAAGCCAAAAATAATAATAATAAAAATAAAATATATATACGAAAGTAAATTATTACGCCTATATGCTAGGGCATGCAGAAAGAGTAAGCATAGAAAAGGAAACAACAATGAAAACAATGGTTTAAACAACTGATATAATATCCAGAAATAACATAATTAACAGTTACATAATTTCATGATTTTGTTAGAGAATAAGGTCTTGATAATTCGATCAGCGTATTATTCGAAAATTAATAGCCAATGAATTTATCATGAATAAGTGAAGTGCAGGGTCATGCACTTTTTGATAATTCAAACAATTTTATCCCTATGCTTGTATATGTACTATGACTCCTAACCTCAAGTGTGTTGCAAGTATTACCGTACCCGCTTGATGAGCCAAATATACAGAGGAAAATAGAATATATTTCAACAATGCAAGAAATTTTCTTTTAGAAGTAAAACTTATATTCTCCGAAGTTATACAAAGTAAACACCACTCCCTGTCATCTCAGTTGAAAAAAAGGAGATATACTTCTCTGTTATCTCCTGAAACAAAAGAATAGATAGTCAAACCATTTTCCTAACGTTATATGTAACAAAGAAACATACACACACAAAAGAAAAAAAGCATCAACTAATATAAAATGTGTAATGACAGTAACCACAACAACCAATGTTATCCTAAAACCCACCTTCCTCTCTGTTGCTCTTCATGATTAAATTATTCAGCCCTTCATGCCATCCCCAACCAGCCAAATTTCTACCAATCTATTGCATAACCCAGACCCAATTGCATAAACTAAACCAAAGCCCATCTGCATCCATCCGACAATCAAAACAACAGCGAACATATTAAAATTATAAAGCAAACCTGTTCTTTGGATCCAGATCTCGTGCTTTTCTACTATAAACAAAACATGGGGTTCCCCCCTCTACAATCCCAACACAGATCATCTCCTCTCCCCTCCTCCCATCACCAATGCCTTCAAACCTGCAATCCCTGTCCTCTAGTTTCAACACCTTCACCTCCCCAATTCTCCTGCTCATCGCAATCTCTTCCTTCTTGTGCTGCCTCTCTATTGACGACCAAGGCCTGGCTCTCTTATCATGGAAGCAAACTCTCAACAGCTCTACAGATGCACTCAGGTCATGGAAGCCTTCGGACCCCGATCCATGCAAATGGTTCGGCATCACCTGCAACTCGAAATCCGAAGTCATCGGCCTAAGCTTGATGTCAGTGAGTCTTCAAGGCCCATTGCCATCAAATTTCCAATCTCTCAAGTCCCTGAAGACACTCACTCTCTCTGCCACCAACCTCACCGGCCCAATCCCGAGAGAATTTGGAGAATACCAGGAGCTGGCCTTCATAGACATCAGCAGAAACCAGGTCTTCGGCGAGATCCCGGCAGAGATGTGCAAGCTGAGCAAGCTCGTGTCTCTCGCTCTGAATTCCAATTCTCTGCAAGGAGCCATTCCCTCCGACATTGGCAACCTCTCGAGCCTTACTTATCTAACCGTCTATGACAATAATCTCAGTGGTGAGATCCCGTCCGCCATTGGAAAACTACGGAAGCTGGAAGTTTTCCGTGCCGGGGGGAACCAAGATCTCAAAGGCATATTGCCTCCAGAGATTGGAAACTGCAGCAACCTTGCCATGCTGGGCCTCGCTGAGACCGGTATATCGGGAAACCTTCCTTCCACCATTGGATTGCTGAAGAGGATCCAGACCATTGCCATCTACACTGCCTTCCTCTCAGGTCCAATCCCGGAAGAGGTCGGCAATTGTACTGAACTGACGAGCCTGTATCTGTATCAGAATTCTCTTTCAGGTTCCATTCCAGCACAGCTTGGCGAGCTCCAAAAGCTTCAGACTCTGCTCTTATGGCAGAACAACTTGGTGGGCGCAATCCCTCCGGAGCTCGGGCGATGCAAAGAGCTCGTCCTTGTGGACTTCTCCCTGAATCTTCTGACTGGAAGCATACCTAGGAGCATCGGGAACCTCACAAAACTTCAACAGCTTCAGTTGAGTACCAATCAGCTGACAGGTCTCGTACCACCTGAAATCTCCAGCTGTACTTCTCTGACCGATTTCGAGGTGGACAACAACTGGCTCTCCGGCGAGATCCAAATAGATTTCGAGAAGTTGAAAAAACTCACCCTGTTCTATGCCTGGCAGAACAGGCTGACGGGGAATATTCCGGTGAGCTTGGCCCGATGCCGCAACCTTCAGTCTCTCGATCTCTCTTACAACAATCTGACCGGGCCGATACCGAGAGAGCTCTACGGGCTGCAGAATCTTACCAAATTGCTCCTCCTGTCCAATGAACTGTCAGGATTCATACCACCGGATATCGGGAGCTGTACTCGCCTCTTCCGGCTCCGGCTGAACGGTAACCGGCTTGCGGGGGCCATCCCCGCCGAGATTGGTAATCTAAAGAACCTCAACTTCCTCGACTTGAGCAACAACCGGCTGGTAGGTCAGATCCCACCGGCGGTATCAGGATGCGAGGATCTCGAATTCCTCGATCTTCATTCGAATGCTCTCAATGGAGCCTTGCCCGATTCATTCCCAAAGAACCTACAACTCATTGACGTCTCGGATAACAGGATCACCGGTCCGCTGAGTCCCGGCATCGGGTCGTTGCCGGAGCTGACCAAGCTTGTTGCCGGGAGGAATCTGCTCTCCGGCAGGATTCCGGTGGAGATTAGATCCTGCAGCAAGCTACAACTGCTGGATCTCGGCGACAATGCTTTCTCCGGTGAGATACCTCCAGAATTAGGCCAGCTTCCAGCGCTCGAAATCTCGCTCAACCTCAGCTGCAACCATTTCACCGGTGAGATTCCAAGCGAATTCTCGGGCCTAGGGAAGCTCAGCTGCCTCGACATCTCCCACAACGAGCTCACCGGGGACCTTGGCGCGCTAACCTCGCTCCAGAACCTTGTAGCTCTAAACATCTCCTTCAACGCCTTCTCCGGTGAGCTGCCAGACACCCCGTTCTTCCGCAAGCTCCCACTCTCCGATCTCGCCGGAAACCACGGGTTGTTCATCTCCGGCGGTCCGATGACCCACGAGGACTCATCGAGAAGGACCACCATCTCTGCGCTGAAGCTCGCCATGTCAGTCCTCATCAGCGTCAGCGCCGTGCTGCTGCTGATGGCCGCCTACGCGCTGGTTCGCACTCGCACTAGCCTGCGTGGGGATGAAGATGGAGCATGGGAGGTCACGCTGTATCAGAAGCTCGATTTCTCGGTGGAGGAAGTAGTCCGGGGACTAACGTCGGCGAATGTGATCGGGACTGGAAGCTCGGGGGTGGTCTACAAGGTCAGAATTCCGAGCGGCGACACGCTCGCCGTCAAGAAGATGTGGTCGTCGGACGATTCCGGGGCATTTAGCAATGAGATCGCCGCACTGGGATCGATAAGGCACCGGAACATCGTCCGGCTGCTGGGATGGGGAGCGAACCGGAGCACGAAGCTGCTGTTCTATAACTATCTGCCGAATGGGAGCCTGAGCGGGTTCCTTCACCGGAGCGGGAAGGGGGTGGCGGAGTGGGAGGTGAGATACGAGATTGCGGTTGGGGTGGCGCACGCCATCGCCTACCTGCACCATGACTGCGTGCCCGCCATCTTGCATGGGGATGTGAAGGCCATGAACGTTCTGCTGGGGCCGAGATTTGAGCCATATTTGGCCGACTTTGGGCTGGCTAGAGTCTTGACCGGGGTCAATGATGGTGCTTGTGCTAGCAAGTTGGATTCAAAGGCTCCTCCTCGCATTGCTGGGTCTTACGGATACATAGCTCCAGGTAATTATTATTCATTTTATTATTTTAGTTTCATTACCATTGAAATATTTTAACTTTTAATTTATGACTTTTAAGTATTAATTCAGTTCCTTGTATGAAAGCTCTTATAATTTGTAGACTCTATTAGAAGAGACAAGCCTGGTTTATATATAGAGATTAGGTTTAAAAGGTGAATAATATGCTTAGATTACTTTTGGGATCTATAGGGTTATACTGTTATATATTCCACCATCATTAAAAATTTGGTTTTTCTATGATCAGAGTATGCTTCGATGCAACGAATCACAGAGAAGAGTGATGTCTATAGCTATGGTGTTGTCCTGCTTGAGGTCCTCACGGGAAGACATGCTTTGGACCCCACGCTCCCTGGGGGAGCTCACTTGGTTCAATGGGTTTGTGACCACTTGCACAGCAAGCACAACCCAAGAGATCTTCTCGACTCAAGACTCGGAGGCAGTCTGGACCATCAGATACAAGAAATGCTTCAAGCACTCGCCATCTCAGTCCTGTGCGTCAGTCATCGTGCTGATGACCGGCCTACCATGAAGGATGTTGCTGCATTGCTTAAGGAGATCAGAAGGCCGATGGTCGACGAGCCTAAGGAGGCCACAATGACCGCTGCCGCTTCTTCAGACCGGAGCCTGGCCTTGCCAGGCTCGTCGGATTGCTCATTAGCCATGTCCTACTACTCCAACTGAAGTAGGATTGATAGTTTGTTAGAAGGGCGAACATTTTGGTGATGACCTATGGTTTTATAGGGTTTGCTTGCATTAGAAACGTGTAAATCAAAGTAATCTGTTGGATAATGTAACTGTACTGGATGAATTCTTGGAGTATTACATGGTTAGTACATCAACTCTGCTAATAAAAGCAAATACTTTTAAATGATTGTGGTAATTCCACAACATTAGGTTTCTTTATCATTTGCTTTGGAGTTAAAAATGGACAAGGGAATGATGCATTGGGAGAAGAAAGCAAGGAGAGTTTGTGTGCGCGGAAGTTGGTGCAATGATTGGGGTGTTTGGGCTGCTAAATCGTCTATTTTAACTCCGACAATAGCGTCCGAGGACAATAAAAAACTATCTTTCCAGCGAGACTTTCACATGGCCTCGCTTGCTGCCAACGAACTGCCCACGTGGTACAGATGGACTTCTAGCTAAGAACGTGGAGGAATCTCAAAAATTAGAATAACCAAAATTTTATCTTTTATGCCGTGTCTTTTTTGTGTCTTTTAGCATTTGCCTGTTGTGACCAATGCTAAATAAGCCACAAAATTCCTGGTCAAGTTTAGAAAAATGTTACTTTCTCCACTCTTTCCTACACAATACAAAGCATCCCATTTAAAATGTATCAAAAACAGGTGTAAATGGCCAAAAGCATGTCTAGTTGAGGAGAGTTGGACTCTGAAATAAGAATGAGAACGAAACGATTATAGCTGTCACTACTTTTTTCTAATATTTAAATTTTATTCTGATTTCGATTCTAATTCTGATAATGAATCAAGTATATATCGGAGAATTTCGAATCCCGTTTTGATCATGAATGAAATGTATCCTAAATTCAACGCCATAAATCAACGCCAGACTGCCACCGTGTCGGTTTCCTCTTGGCCAGTTCGTACACCGCGAATCCGGGTACATCTTTCTGGCAGCCGAGCGCTTTCATGGACACTCGTGCTTAAGTTCCAGTTCCAGCCCATTCTAATCCTTTGGCCGATAGCTTCCAAGAGAAAGTGGTGGTATGGATGAACAGTGTCGCCCTTTTTCAACAATTTGGGCCATCAAAACATTTGTTTATGGAAAGCTTTTTTTCTCCCTCTTTGTTTACAGAAGCAATTGAAAGACCACCAACCATTTCACTCAAAAGGATCAAATGATGGTAGCATCTTATGTGGCCGACCACAATGGCACCATATTATGGAAAGCTTTTTTTGGTTTTAATCCAACTACTCCAGGATAGGCTTGGGTTGTATACTTTGTGCAAAAAAAATAATTGTTCTTCCGTCACCATGCCAATTATTAGTTGGTGCATTAATTATATAGATCTCAAAGCACTTTGAACTCCATTCATCTATTTGTATAAATCTTGAATTGGCTATTGCACGATCTAATGTTGGATTTGCATAAAAAAAAGATGAATCCTTCTTTCGTGCCGAAGTTATAGCCTAAACCCCTTCAGGATATGGTTATGATTGATGCTAGTGGTTGCATACACTGACTTTGAAAAGCAGCCTTTCAAAAAAAAAAGAAGAAGAAAAGAAATAAAAATTAAGGAGGAGGGGAGTCAAGCATTCAGACTGTTAGATGTATGCCCTAGAAGCCAATCTGGCTGACGCATAATTTATTCTCGGATATAATTTTGTACTTGATTTTATTATTATTGAATAATAAATGGGCATCTTTTTTATTCATATTGTGTATGTATCTATGAATCGTCCAAGAAATTAATAAGATTATGATGCATATTCTCAAGAGTTGAGAATTTGAGCCATGTGTCATTGGTGATTAATTCCTAAATGCTCCTGATCGATGGATCATCACGAGGATGGTGATTGATCCGATGGGATTAGTGTACAGATCACTTTTCTTATGAATGGACGAGTCTCGAGTCCACAGTGTACGAACACTGGAGTGACAGTGCAGGTGCTTGTTAGAGAACAAGGGTACCGAGCATGACCAAAGCAAGAAGTTACTTGGATGTCTATCCACTTATCAGTGACTTACTTGATGTTGTAGTAGTGTGACTGGTCCTTTGACTTGCAGTGCTTTGGCTATTCATAGTGAGATTGTTGTAGTTTGACTATACGTATACATGGTCTCTAGCCATATGGGTCCTCGTGGTGTAGATTGCAGTAGGTTTACTATAGGAGTAAGGTAGGCACCTACATGGAATCTATCGACCTTAGTAGATAAGGAGTAGTCCTATGTGATTTATTAGACTAAGTTCATAAAACCTTGGCCGGGATAGTATGTACAGTGGAAAAGAAATTTTTCACTCTTGAACTTAAGTCGAATAAATCTTGATATATGACAGACGATGGGGTTTAACGAGTCATCCATGACCTCCGTCTTATAGGGATTCACAATAGAAGGACTCTATCCTACGATAACTGCACCTAGAGGTTCATTATTCCATTCTTCTGGGTTGCCACTACATGCTGCCAGGTGTCATTGGTGGATGGTGAGACTCACATGGATTATCTTGATGGTCGATGATCCCTGGTGAGATGAGTTGGAATTGTTCCAACCCATTGAAAGGAGTTTTCAATGATACTGTGATAGAGATCGCAATATATCTTACTACCAAACAGAACAGAACCTATGGGGTCACACATATTAGAGGTATTAACCAATCTGATGGTTGAATTGTGATTTTGAATCACAATAGTTCATAATTATTAATTTGATTGATAATTGGTTTAACTCACTAAGAGTTAGTGAGTTGAAGGAGGATTAATTGTAATTGGATTGCAATTTAATTGAATCAATTGGACTTAATTAATTGGGCTTGATCTTATTAAATTAGAGTCCTACTTGGAATAGGATTTCTAAAGTCCTAATTGGATTAAGACTAAAATTATATGAGTCCTAATTAGATTAGAATTCCTAAATTCCTAATTAATTTTGATCTAATAGATCAAGAAGACTCCTACTTAGATTAGGATTCAAGAGTTCAATTGAGTCATGATCCAATTGGGTCCTAATTGGATTAGGACTCTTATGGATAAGTCTTGGAGGCCACCTAATCCTCTTTAAAAGAGGATTAGACACCCATGAAAAAGGCCCCATGCCCCACTTAATTTGATTAAGTGGGGGGCATGCGTGAAAGGGAGGAAAAGAGGGAGGGGCGCTTAATTTGATTAAGTGGGGGGCGTGCGTGAAAGGGGGGAAAAGAGGGAGGGGCGTAGGAGGGGCATACGCCCCTCCCTTTGGCAATATGTGATGAAAGAAAGGAGGGGCGTACGGCCTCCTCTTGGCTTAAAGATAGACATGGAGCTCCTAAATTTTAGAAGCTCCACACATCTAGATAGGAAGGAAAAATTCGGGGGCAGAATCCTTAGTTTTTCCTCTATCTTTCAGTCGTGACCCTCCTCTCCTCTTCCCACTTTGGAGCTGCAAGCAACAAGAAAACAAAAAGGGTGGCGTGTGGCTCTTCTCATTCCTTCTTCCACCGCATCAAAAGAAAAGGCTGAAAAGGGTGGCTTTTCTTCCTCCCTTTCAAGTCCTTCTTCTTCCTCTTGAGATCTATCAAAGAGTTGATAAATCAAGAGAGGATTTCAGCCATCAAAATAAATCTCTGCAAGGGAGCTAGCATCCCGGAGAGATTCAAGCATTTGGATTGGTCCTCTGCCTCGTGTGCATACCCATAGAGGCCGAACGTGTGTGCGGCTTCAAGCGAACCTTCCAACAAATCCACGATCATCAGATTGTGATGAATATGTACCCGCACAAGATGAAGATATGATTTTTTTTAGTCCTAAAAAATTTTAATCCTAATCTATCTACGTACGTCGGTTTTAAAATACGTTCATGCGATGAATACGGATCCGCGCATGCCTCTTCTGCTTCATTCTATTTTTTTCTGCGGTGTGCGCGAGATCCCAACACAGGCGCCCTACAAGATCATGAAAGGAAGATAGACTATGGCAAAAAAAAGTTTTAGAAAAGTTGCCAAAAAAAACCCTTTCTTTTTCCTTGCATTCACGTTTTACAAATCTTGTTCATCTTTTATTCCTCGTAGTTTTCTCCCCCTAAACCAAACACTATAACAAAAAGGGGTTTCGCCGACTCTTACCCACCGACGCAAGAAAAAAGCGTCAGAAAATTGGGCACCCCGTGCAAGGTTGTCGACGCGTTACAGTAGGGGCGGGAAAAAGTAGATTAGACGACGCTTTTGAGCGTCGTCAGAACGCTACGACGCTCAAAAGCGTCGTCGGAAGCCTTACAACCCAGTCACCTCATATTTTTTTCCCACGACGCTTTACAAAGCGTCGTCGTAAAACAGGCGCCCCTCTATTTTTTTCTTCCTCCCCGATCCCAAGTCCCAACTCCTTCTCTCTCTCTCTCTCTTTTGCGGAGAACAACAATCCCGTAGAACCCTTTCTCCCCAATCTGCGGCATGAATCTGTGGTACGGGCGATGCCGTTAATGGCGCCATAGCTGCGGGAAGTGAAGCCCAGGCAGCCGAGCAGGCCCTGGCGGTAAGGCAAGAACGTCTTCCGCCGCATCTCCTCCGCCTGCGCCCGGTTCGCCGTGTAGTGCCGCTCGTGCGGAGACGGCGCCGGCGCCCTCCGCCGCCCCACCCAGTTCACCGGCTTCGCCGCCGTTCTCTTTGAAGACCAGCCGACCGGTGGCGATGGATCCTTCGATTTCGCCTTCTCCACACCCGAGATCACGGGGGCAGGCAGAGGATTGGCGGAAGAAGAGGAGTCGGCAGCAGCGGCGGCCGAGGCGGAGGGAGGAGGAATCGGCGGCGGAGGTTTGGACTTGGATTTGGATTGGGAGAAAGAGATCGAGTGCCAGAACTTCTCTTTGGTGTTTCCTCTCTCTCTTCCCTCGCTCTTGCTTCTATAGAGGAGATCTTTGAGGAAGATCCACTTCTTGGAGGTTCTTCCAGAGGAGGAGGAGGAGGAGGAGGAGGAGGAGGAGGACGTGGAGGAGGACCGGGAGGACGAAGCCGAGACGGATAGAGTGGCCGCCTCCGCCTCGATCTGCTTCGGATCTGGAACTGGCTCTACATCTTTCGCTCTATCCTCTCGTTCTTCGACCTCCATTTGCCAATGGAGTGGCGCGTTCCGAAGCGGGGAATGAGATCTGGCCCTCCGGCGAATCGATCGGCTCCAGAGCTTCAGATCTCGCCCCCTCGCGGCCATTTCCGGCGGGTGACGCTCGGATTCGTCGTCGTCGTCTTCTTCTTCGTTGAGATCGAGGAGGGGGGCGAGGACCTGGGGCCGCTGGAGGTGGGAGTAGAGCTTCATGGGGCGGATCTGGCCGTTAAGGAAGAGCTTGTCGGCGGAGGTCATGGATCCGGTGGCGAAGGCGGCGGCGGAGGGGAATCGGGCGGAGAATTCGAACTCGAAGGAACTGGCGACGGAGGCATCGGGGGAGTCGGAAGGGAAGCCGCCTCCGCCGCCGGCGGAGGAGAGGAATTATGCCGCAGATAATAATTCAATTTTTTTTTTATTTTTTTTAAAAAATAATTCTAACGACGCTTTAAAGCGTCGTTAGAACAAGTTTTGCCGACGCTAAAAAGCGTCTCTAATTTTCGACGCTTTTGGAAGCGCCGGAAAATATTTTCTCCACTGTAGCATAGGCGACGCTTTACCGACGCTTAGGAAAGCGTCGGGATGGTTTTTAGCGACGCTTTTAAGCTAGCCCAATATTCTTGTAGTGAAAATAAGCTAGCCCCACTTCTAGAAAACACAAATATTTGGCCTATGAAGATAAGAATTCTCCTCTCCTGATCGCTAACCCTTCCACATTTCATGTGGCTCCCACTGTTGGTTTTATCGCATGCTATGGGCTTTAATACATGCAGTGCATCTGATCTTCACATTTCTACCTATTGCCTTGAATACTTAGAAGTTCAAGTTCACATTGCGGTTAGCCAATTATAAGAACTAGTTGGTTTTTGGTTGTAAAGTATATGATCCTAGTTCTTAGCACATCATACACTGAATTTTTTTTGGTTCTAGTTTTGCCAGACCTATCTGATTTTTTAACACCTTATCATGTTTGGAGGGAGTATCAACATGTTGAGTTCTTACAAGGACTAAATGCTAAGTCTGCTGAATATGATCTACCATAAAGCATAATAAGAAGGAACCACTTAAATCCTTTCAAACAAACAATATTTTCAGCATAACAACCGTCTTAACCCTGCAAACTTTGTACCATGATGGAACTTGGAACAAACATGGACATGAGCCTAGTGGATCAGAATTCGTTTTATGAACGAGAAATTCAACTACGTTCTCCTTGCATGACTATTGTGAGACCCATGCGGGCGTATATTTAATCCCATATTAGTTATGCACTGGTTAAATTTTGAGTAATTATGCAAGGCCAAGGAACCTAAATAATATCTTCCAACTAGTTTTTTTGAATGATATTCTGGGTTGTGATAGATGCTATCAGAGCGAAACTGACCCATGGCTTATGTAGATTAGGAGATACTGCAACACGAGTTCTGAGGATTGATCAGAAGCCGATCGTGGTGCTTATGATTAGATTTGAATAGATTTGAACCCTTAGCTTAGCAAAGATACCAAAGCTTAAATTAAAAAAAGGATGTAAGGACCCATATTGATATGTATTTAGTCTCATATTAACAACTCTTCTCAAAATTAAAGATAGCTACGGAAGCAAAAAATAGTCGATAAAAAAAAGATGTTATTGGTGTATCAACATCAAAGAATTTATAAGCTTCTAACATGCATCCATGAGTACAGTGGTTTGGAGAAGTAAGCAAGCTTTGAGCAGAGAGATTCAAACTTTGGCGTATCATGTTGTTTTTGACTTTTGAGACAATTACATCATATGACTTAAAACACTATTGCCCAATATAATCTATCAGCTTATCATTCGCACAACCATCAGAATCCAAATCCTTAGAAGATGTTGAAGTTATGATTCTTCTGTAAACAGAAAGCAGAGAGAGTCGATCGATTGCAGATCATGCATTTAGATATGCCACCGACTAATCAGCCAGAATATAACTCGTCTCCAATAAACAAAAGATTACAAAAAAAATTGGTTCTATCTGCGACTCCATGCCATGGACCAATAACAGCTTATAGCAGCCTCAGCAACACGCAGTGAAACCACTCCAACCAGAAATTATTTTAAGAGGGAAGCTCCCTTTTTGTGCATTGCATATTTATTTATTTATACTACTTGCTTATATACCCTTTATCAGGGACGGAGGAGAAGATTTTAGATAGAAGCTCGAAGATAGCCGAGGATATTGGTGGAGGCCCATGGCAGAGACAACCTTCCAGAATGCAAGGATTCGAGCATGGGACGGGAAGAGGGAAGAGGGAAGAGGGAATGGTGATCACCATTAATTTCCTTGGGATACGAAGATCCGGGCATCACCATTTTCTTTGGGAAAAACAGAAGTTGTTCAGTTCTAGTTCATAAATGCTTCTCATCTCGTTACTCCTGGTTACTCAGTTTTAGAGTAAATTAATGAAGTGTTATCTCGAAGATAGATGGTTGTCGGCCATCACGTTGCTCATTGCATTTGGCCGTTGTGTTCGCCATGCAAGCGATGTTCGACGTGGATCGAGTTGTTTCTTTCGTGCGAAAGAAAAAAATCACCTTGCTTTGTGGGATCACCTACCGCATAGATCTTAAAGTGCTAAACTCCAACATTCATCCATCTTGACCAATCTCAAAGTGACTAGCTGATAGCTTCGTTGCGGCTTGTCTGGCTCGTGGCTTTTTGTAGTATTTAGAAGGCAAAAAGGTGAAGCCCATGATGGTCGGGTTGCTGCTTGTGAAAACTTCTGTGAACTTTTGAAACCATTTTGGCTTTTTTTTTTTTTTTTTTTTGATGGTAAGGGAGGTAGAAACCACGCGGCCGATGCTATGATTCTAATTTTGCTACAATCCCTAATGATCTTAAACTCTGATGTCACTTATGCCACAGTCTCTAGTGGCCTTAAACCTTAAGCTCCAATATCATTTCTGCGACAATCCCAAATGATCTTAAGCTTTCATAGTTTTCTTGTCGTAAGCCCCAATGATCTTAAACCTAAACTCTGATAGCTTTCCTATCACAATCCCCAATGATCTTAAACCTAAGTTCTGATAGTTTTTCAGTCATAATCCCTAATTATCTTAACCTAAGCTCTGATACCACTTTGTCATATCCGAACCTAGCACTCGGGTCCGACATGCGACACGGCCGCACACTCCCTAGAGTAGGGCCCTAGAGAATATGTAAGGCCTAAAAAATATATTACAACCTCAATATCCGTAATCAATAATAATATCAATTCATGCCAGAGATCAAAGTTGATCCAATTACAAAATTTAATCATCCAACCAGAATTAGTGATGCTCTATCTAATCATCCCCTCCAACTATGATCTCAACCATAGCCATATACTATGCAACCTGCAACACTAAAAGAGAAAAAGAAAGGAGTTGTGAGCTTTACAGCTGAGTAAGAATCTTCACACATCCATACCAACACAATAATAATATAAGTTTGAAAACTGCAAGAAAACGTTGCACATCATGAAATCACAAACCGACTATCAATAATGCTTGAATAATCAGTATAGTATACACATGAACATCAAATATCAATAAAAAATTATCCCCTCAAAAGTGATATAGCAGATGATTTTTCATAAATCTTCATTAATATTTTCAATATTTTTCTTTCCATTTCTTTTTAATTTGATCCGAATCAATTATCTTTTTGACTTTAGGCTACATCTCGGTCACATTTTCAGTCCGTGATGAGGCAATCGATAGTATCACATTTCTAGTCTACGGAACAATCGATAGTATCAAATTTCCAGCCTATGACGAGGTAATCGATAGTATCATATTTTCAGGTTGTCACGGGGCAATCGATAATATCACATTTTCAGCCTGTCACGGAGCAATTGATAATAACGAGATAAGCCTAGAGTCCCTGTTCATTTAATCAAATTCACATCCACATACCATTTTTTTTTATTTCCAGCTTGAGACTAACCACAGTCACATTTTTAGCCCGTGACGAGACAACCAATATAACATAGTTAGTCTAGAGCACCACATCCATTAGTCTGATTATGCTAGCATAGGTTATGCTCATATATGCATCCATCATACCATTAATCACAAGCTAACATGATCAAAATACGATTTAATACCAAAACTATCATAAAATTATTTTTGCTTTTTACTTATCTGGATCATAGCATATTATATATATATATATATAGGTAAAAAATTTATATCACGCAAGTCGGCGTATAAAGATTTTTACCTCTTTAAGGACAACCCAGACAGACGAATCACCTACCTACTCTTTGATCTACAAACCGGGGTGCGTAGAACCCTGCTCAACGTCATTTTGCCCAAAAGATTGTTCTCCTACAAAACCAAATCAACATAAAAAATTATTGAAGGTATCCGACAACCCATAACTCTCTACTGACCCACTAAAGGGTCCACCAACACATTGCAACCCAGGACTATCCAACAGTCCGCACAACCAACGATCTCTCCGAATTAAGCTAGAGAGAGAAAGTACCAATAGGAAGAGAGAGAAACTAGAGTATAAGATCTCGTTGGACTTTTCTTGTCCGAATGACTGTAGCCCCATACAACACTAGGGCTGACTATGGAAATAGATTCGTATAGGAAGATATACGAGACCGGTTAGAGGACAATGCCTAATTGTTTGAATTGGTCAGCATAATGCAAGCTAATTCATCTGATCAAGGATTATATATCAAATCAAGGCAATAGATCAGGGGTTATCAATTATAGATCCAATGGTGGCTGGCCACAGTCTGGTGTTGGACGAACAGGGTTGACTAGGCAACGACATCCAACAATCCTGGTTGGTTTGCTCCGATTAGTCCAACTAGTCAAATTATGAAACAAAAATCAGAGCATGGTCATAGGTGACACAATAGAGATTCATGATAATAGAGTCTAATAATACTCGGTGATGGTCGGGGTAAGACTAGCACGACAGATGGTTGGAACGACACTGGTCCAGAACTCTCTACTGGGGTCAACCCGGATCCACAATAAAAATATCTGAAATCCTTTTATTGGGTCCATAGATCTATGCAAAGAGAGAAACAAGAGAGAAATAATCTAAGTAAAGAGCGAAGTCTAGATAGAGAGAGAAAGTCCAGTAGAGAGAGAAATTGAGAAACAAGAGAATAAAGAGAAGAGCGAGGAGAGAGAAAGAGGGAGGAGAGAGGATTGATAAAGAGAGGTCTTTTCTTCTTCCAAAATAGAGGAGAGCCGCTCTTTCGCTGTCTTCTTCTCTGATCAAGGTGGAGGTCAAGGTAGCCTGCTCCGGTGGCAGCGTCCCACGGCGGTCCTTCGGCCTTAGCGTCACCAGCGATGATGGCCGGCCGACGAGAAGGAAGGAAGGAAATTAATCCGCACCACCCATCATCGAGCACTTCTTTACTGTGGCTATCTCCCGAACCACAGTTACATGAGTACAGGGGTCCCCAAGAGTGGCATAACTCGGCCTTTTTCCGTCGGCCGATGACGATGAACAAAAAAAGGGGACGGAACAGAGCACTCTATTTTTGGATGAAGGCCCAGTGATTTGCTGGCTTACTCAGTCCGGGAGAAGAAGAGACGAGGGTGGCTCGGGTCTTACCTCAGTCCGGCGACGTTTTCGGCGAAGATTCAAGGAGAAGACTCGAAGAGGCATACTTGGAATTGGCGGCAATTCTCGGCAATTTGGGTGGAGGAAATTGGAGGAGGGGGAGGCGAATTATATAGGCAAGATCCTCGAGTTCTATTCGAACTTAGACTGCCTTCGGAGAGTCCTCCTTTTTGCGGGAATCGGTGAGGAAGAAGACCCTAGCTCCCTGATCGACCGCGTGCCAAGCACGGGTCGGCTTTGGGCCTGGCCCATTAGGGCCGGCCAACAAACCCATAGGCGGGGCTCATCCGAGTTGGGCTGGGTCTGGCCTCTTCGGGCTGGCCCACGAGCCCCCAAATTTTTTTTTCTGGATTATTACACTTAGTGAAAAATTATCACAGCGTTCGGATTGCAGCAAACTCCGGTATCTTGCACTGAAGCCACATCAAACTATTGATCAGCCACACCACCAAGTTGAAACCTTGGACAAATGTCCATGAACTGGCTGATTTGTTTATGAACCAGAGGGAAAAATTCCAGCCTATGTTTATGAGGTAGATGAACTTTTGCTTCTGCTAAAGAAATAAAAAAGAATTCGCAATCGGCTCTACTCCTTCCAACGACCAGCACCTTTCAACTCAACAACATCCTGCCAAACTCGCAACTCACCATTAGCTTGTGACCCACCAACCTCTTGGTCATGACACCTTGGGACCAAACCGAGACACCATTCATCCTATAAAATGCTTCAGAATAAATCGACATTAGTAACATTCTGGATATTGTTTTTGTGAGTTCAACACTGATTGCTTGGTGCCCAATACATCTGTTCCTGCGCACTCTATTCAATCACTATACTACGAATAAGAAATAGTGTTATCATCTGCTGCATTCTCAATCTTAAACAACAAAAAAGCATGTACAAACTGATGTTTTCAGCTTTTACACATTGGAAGCAATTGATCTACTGTATTGGTAAGCAGTATAATGCTTCAGAAAACTTTCCTGGTATTATTGCCAAAAACTCAAATATCATCACTCAGAGAAAGGGATATTTTACCCTGTCTTCAAGACATCAACTTTTATAAAGATAACCGAAAGAAGCAGTCTGCAGAGGCATTAACAACTGTATGATCTGAAAAGATCCTGCATGATCGAGAGCTACCAGAGCAAGTCTGGCCTAATCTTGGCTTCCATCATAACTAGTTGAGGGAGGGGGGATACCGGTGAGCTCCAATATATTCATGCATTTTGATAGCACTAGGATTGGTGGCAACTTGCATGCTTCATTTCATTTTGGGCGAGTATATAGTGTAATAAAAAAAAGATTTGCACATAATGGTGAAGTGATCCAAATATACTTCCTTATTTCCATGAAATTAAAACCAGAAGAGGTGTTTATTCAATTGTCTGGTGTATTAACTGCATCCCAGAATTCAATATGCAAAATAATATACAAATACTCTAAAATCAATCCTTTTATTTATTTTGCTGATGTCGGACCTCCGACTCTAGATAGCATATTGGGTTGTTTCATTTCTTTTTTCTAGAACCTTTCTGATTCCTTGATGAAGAATAAGAGTAGACTTGCATAAATGAAATGACACATAAAGGCATCACAGTTTGAGCAATGGAATATATATTTTAGCATCAGATTCCTCTCCCTTCTCGATTCCTTCTCTCCTCTCTTCCCTCTACGAGAAATAAGTTGCAATCATTTTGCAATATTGGTAAGTGCCAGGACAAACAAGGCCATATAATTACTAGCAAATACTTACCTGATCCCTAAGTTCTTTGTTAAAGGAGTGACGATTTGCAAATTAGAGTACGCATTGATTTGCTTCTAAGGTCCACAGTTCGCAATTCCGGATTTTCAAGCACCAACTTCAGCAGAGGTTTGGTAAGAAACTTCAAAGTCTGTATACTCTGATATATGTAGTAGCTTATGATGCATTTGTATGTGTACATTCATAAAAATATAAATATTCCCTCGTAAGCATTGAATGGTTCACGGATTGATGTTACAAAGTTCTTGACCATATAAGATTTAGGAAACTCAAGTAGAATTGCTTACAATGAAAAAGTTTAACAAGTCAAATGAAAGCACGACTCAATGTTTTCATATATGGAATAAACAATATAGCATATCGACTTTCTTTGCATTTGCCCATCGGTCACCATCTGATAAGCAAGTTTGAGCAGGTATAACTTGAGTACTGCAACAAGGTTAATTCAGAGGAAAAGAGAGAGAGAAAAGAAAGAAAGAAAGAGAAGAGAAGAAAAAAGAAGACCAAGGGGTCATCTGCAAGTGAAGATAGCATAGAATTTGAAGGGAAAGATTACAAGTTATATCCAACCATGACAAGGCCCTAGGATTCATAGTAACCAGGAAATTTCATCTCTGAACAACATTTAAATTGCTGTCAATCATCGAAGGGTGATATTACCATTTTTCTTTCGCAAGAAGTCATAGGAATAATGGACCACCAAGAGCAGATAATGATTAGCAGTGAGCGTTGCGGCCAGAATGCCTTATATTAATATATACCCAGTTGTAGGAGTGATTATGCAAAAACAAAGTATGAAGTGGCTTGATATTACCTGCTTCATTGTCACATTAAAAGCTCAGAGCTGATTCATGAACCAGAAACTTTTGAGAAGCAAAGAGACTACTTAGGGTTAAAAAACTGATCCTGCCTAAATAAAAAATTATGCAAGCAATGTATAGATTTGTTAATTCGCATTAGCAGCCAAGTTTGAACTCTCCAAAGAAAAAGACAAAATTAATTTTTCAAGGAAGTCTCCTTAAATTTGTATCATCCCAACATCGACATCATTAAGCTGATATAAGCCTGAGCTGGCAAGAGTAGCAGAAACCCAGGTTGGAGGAAAGCAAGAAAAGCAACATGGTGAAATACTGGTTTGCTTTGCACCAAACTCACCCTACCTAGCTTCTCAGGATGGTATCTCCCTGTCCAAATTTCCTACATCAAGGAGCAAATCTAGTATAATATGACAACCAAAAGGTTTTCCTAGACTTCAGTTTCCAAAGGTCATGGATCTGAGTTTCATAGTGCATTTTGATCTCTATGCTGTGGAGCTATTTCATCTGATTAACAAAAGCAATTGTTTGAGGAGTCAGCCTCCCCACAAGGACAAGTTTATTATATCACACATGATATTTTGTTAGTGCATGAGAAAGACAGTGAAATACTTGAGGACAAGAAACTCAAAAGCAAGTCAATTTCCCGATTCCAACAAATATGGGAGGAAAAAGTATATTTCATAACTTTTTTAAGAATAATTTATTCAATAATATAACAACCGAGGATGCTGCCTACCTACATATCATGGTGAGAGACATGCAGACACCAATGTCTGAGGATTTGTAAAAAGAGGTTTTTGAAAAATGGTTGGTCCAACATACAACTGAGAGAGAGAGAGAGAGAGAGAGAGAGAGAGAGAGAGAGAGAGCACAATAATGGCAGGCAGTGCTCTACAGTTTGCACTCCAGAAGTTGGATTCTTTGCTTGTGAACGAACAACAATTGTTGAGAGGGGTAGACACAGGAGTCAAAGATATCAGAGATGAGCTTGAGTGCATAAAATCATTTTTGAGAGAAGCAGATGCTAGAGAAGATAGAGATGGCATGAGAACATGGGTGAATCAAGTACGAGAGATAGCGTATGACATTGAGGATGTTCTTGATGAGTTTGTGCTCCACTTTAACCGGCCTCATGGGCATGGATTTTCTGGCTTCCTTCATAGAGGTATTCACTACATCAAGCATCTGGGTACTCACCATCGGATAGCTTCTGCAATACAAGAAATCAAAAAACAGGTCCATAACATCTCTCAGAGAAAAGATATGTATACTATCAAGTTTATTGACAATGGAACTTCTAATGCTACTACAGATAGATTGCATGATCGTCACATGGCTGCTCTTTTTATTGAGGAAGCTGAACTAGTGGGCATTGAAAAGCCCAAAGAGGAACTGATTGGGTGGTTAGTAAAAGGAGAATCACAGCTGAAGGTGATTTCAGTAGTCGGCATGGGTGGTTTGGGCAAAACTACTCTTGTCAGGAAAGTCTATGACCATGAAAGAGTGAAGGGATGGTTCAGCTGTCATGCTTGGATTACTGTGACACAATTGTTCACAATTGACGAACTCCTGAGAAGCATCCTAAATCAATTCTACAAGGAAAGAAATGAAATATTTCCTGGAAGAATTGATGCAATGGAAGGCATTCAGCTGATAGAGACACTTCGCCATTTCCTACGGGATAGAAGGTACGTGGTTGTTTTAGATGATCTCTGGCACATACAAGAATGGGATTATTTAAAATATGCATTACCTGTTAATAATTGTGGTAGTAGAGTTTTAGTTACAACACGAATTAGGGATGTGGGTCTCTCATGCCTTGAAACATGCGGTCACGTCTGCAATCTTCAACCACTACCTCCAGCAAAGGCTTGGTCTCTGTTTTGTAAAAAGGCTTTTCGATCCATCCCAGGGGGGACCTGCCCTCCAGAGCTCGAAGATATTTCTCATGATATTGTCAGCATATGTGATGGATTGCCTCTTGCAATCGTGGCAATAGCTGGTCTCCTGTCCAAAAAAGAGAGCAGTGTTTTAGAATGGAGGACATTGCTAGATAATCTTCATGCAGAGTTAGCCAACAATCCTAAACTTGAGCCTATCAAGAGAATATTATTATTAAGCTACAATGATTTGCCTCACTTCCTTAAATCTTGTTTCTTGTATTTTAGCATTTTCCCCAAGGATTATCCAGTCAAGCGCATCACTTTGATTCGACTGTGGATTGCTGAAGGGTTTATAGAAAGTGAGAAGGGTGAGACAATGGAGCAGGTTGCAGTGGACTACCTCAATGACCTCATTGATCGAAACATGGTTCAAGTGGCAGAGCATTATGATTACGGAAGAGTACGAAGTTGTCGTGTACATGATCTTATCTATGAGACTATTCTCTTGAAATCAAAGGAGGAGAATTTCAGCATGTCTCTTGTCAGAAAGAAAACACATATGCACGGAAGGATTCGACGCCTGTCAATACATAACGCTGGTGAGGATGTTCTACAAAATACAAGCTTGTCTCACCTTCGTGCTCTGTTCATGTTTGGTGTTAATGCCCTCTCAGCCTCTTCTATGGGCAATCTATTTTACAGCTTTAGATTATTGAAGGTCTTGGATTTGGAAGGTGCACCAATTGAGAGGTTTCCAATAGAATTTGGGAAGCTCCTCCACTTAAGGTACTTGAGTTTGCGAAATACAAGGATCAACAAACTCTCAAAATCCTTGGGAAAGCTCAAGAACCTAGAAACCTTAGATCTGAAGGGCACATATGTTTCTGAATTGCCGACAAAGATCCTCAAACTCCAAAGTTTACGCCATCTTCTTGCATATCACTATTACACTGGTCGCCACCCACCTTTCTATCATACAAATGGTGTGAAGGTACCTCAGGGGATAGGCAGATTAAGAGATTTGCAGAAGCTCACATACATAGAGGCAAATCAGGACAGTGGCATAGTTAGAGAACTCGGATACCTAACTCAACTGAGGAGGTTGGGCATAGTGAAATTGAGAAAAGAAGATGGGGTAAACCTTTGTGCTTCCATTGAGAGGATGAACAACCTTCGCTCTATCTCAGTGACATCAATTGGAATGGATGAGGTTCTTGACCTGCAATATTTAAAATCTCCCCCTTCAGACCTACAACGTCTATATTTGAGAGGACCCTTGGAGACTTTACCAAATTGGATTTCCACTCTTCAAAACCTTGTTAGAATGCGCCTAAGGTGGTCTAAATTGAAAGAGGATTCACTCAGAGTTCTTCAAGTTCTTCCAAATCTGGTAGAACTCACACTTATTCGTGCATATGATGGTGTTCAATTATATTGTCAAAAAGGAGGATTTCAAAAGCTGAAAATTTTGGATTTAGAACAGTTGGATAATTTGAATTATGTAATGCTAGATGGAGCGATGCCAAATCTTCAAAAGATGTACATTAGGCAGTGTGTGCAGTTGAAGGCGGTGCCTCTCGGCATTGAGCAACTAGTAAACCTCAAAGAGCTCCACTTATTTGATATGCCTGAAGTGTTTGTGCAAAATTTACGGAGACATGAAGGGGCAGATAGACCGAAAGTGAACCACATTCCAATAGTGAGATCATATGATCATGAAGATCGGGTGTACGAAGAACTTTAACAACTTATTAACTGCTGACAGAATTGAGGAGTTCCAACTAGTGATTCTGGTGAGTGCCAATACCTTCCTTTTTGTGTATCACCTGTTGTCATTTGTTCTTGTATCTTTGTAAAGATTAAACTCTACATGCATTGTGTGGCTACCAAGTCCAAAATGAATTATCACTGTGGGGGGGAGCTTCTGGAAAATATCAAACTTGGTGCTCATAAAGTTTTTTTTTTAATACAAAAAGGGGCATTTTCCACTTAACCCACTTTTCCAAAAAGAGAACATTTATCGCTGCTCATGGGGAGGCTCAGGTAGGCGAAGGTTGTTTTTTAAATAGGTTACATCTATAGATTATTTAGAAGCTATATCCAGTTCAATATCACAATTAATGAGATAGACTCAAAGTTAGCAATCCATTCACTTATAGAAGTTAGAAGTTAGAGGTCGAAATATTTATCTGGTGAATACTTCATATTTATTTATTTTTCTTAATTTTCCATCAACACCATGGTCTCATTTCCATCAACATTAAGGCGGTTGTGTGTAAGTAGAGTTGTAATATACCAAGGGCGGCATGAGAACTTTACAGACTTATGAATATAGGGACAGGGGTTGCAAAATGAAAATCCAAAGCAATGAATGTGATCAACAAGCTCCAGAATGCCTAAAACAAAAAGTCAATGTATATATCATGCCTATGCATCAGGTCATCCCAAAACTAAAACATTGAATTTTACCATTAGAACTCTTGACTTGGGATGACTTGACACATGGTAAGGGACTGAGGGGTCTCCAACAGATATGAAATCTTGCTTATGGGCATTTAAGTATTGTATATCACATCCAAAGGTTTAGATTTTCATTTTGCAACTCTGTCTTTGAATTTGGCTATGGGTTTAAACTCCAGTCCTTTTAACTTGTTTTTAATGAAACATGTTGCATCTACTACTTCAACTTCCTTAAATGTGTACCCAACTCTAATTTCACTTGTAACCATAATGAACTGCAATTTATTTTGATACCTGCCACAAAACAGTCATACATTTTACTTCATAAAAGAAGGAAAGAAACATAGATCAACATGGGTGAATAATTCTACAAATACTATATAGCAAGGTCCGCAATCACAGTAACAGGTACTGTATCGGTACGATACGGTACGTTATACTTCAGTACCGAAATAGCTGTCTAATCATTTTTCTCAATTTTTATCTCAGTACATCTCGGTATAGACCGATATGCACCTAGGTACGGACTGGTACGCACCTCGGTGCGTCTAGGTATGGGTCGGTATGTCTCGGTAGAGGTGGTACGCGGCTTGTACCGACTTGAAGGTATGTTTTGTACTGATTTTCTTTCGGTACGATACGGTATGCTCCGTACCAGGCGGTACGACAGACCATGTTTTATAGCTTAGGCTGCAGATGGCTTCACCATCTGCTTTAATTTTATTTGACTTTTTTTCTAGAATTATACTGTTTACATAAATATCTAGAAAGCTGAAAAAAATATCAGCTTAAGTGCTTTAATGTTCTTCAAAACTCATATTATATTGGTATCAGTTAAGTTTCATTTCATCGGCATGGAATAAGTTTGCAAATTAAACTGAAAGTTTTCATAGACAAATAACAAGAAAAATTTGATTTGCTAAAATTTGGCCCATACCGGCCAGTTCAGGCCGTACCGGACTGGTGCAGTCTTTGACCGGTTTGGTTCCGCAGTGAAAAACGGTTCCGGCCCCATTGGGGTAGGAACCGAGCAGTATGGGGCCCATATCGGCCTGAACCGGCGGGTACAAGAGCGAACCGAACCGGTTCTGTCCGGTTTGGCCAGTGCCAACCAGCAAATGCCACAGCCACAGAGTGGCGTTTACAGAAATGCCACATAGTGGCGTTTGGCATTGTGGCAGTGCCACGGTGCGCGCAGCGCGCACTGTGGTTACGCCGTTGGCCGGTTCAATACCGGTACAAACTAGTTCGAACCGGTACTGTACCAGTTCGGTAGGCGACCGGTACGCCTACCAGTACCAGTACGGCATATCTTGGTTCAAATATTCACTAATGCTTCCTAAATTTTTTTTTCTCTATATGAAATGCATCTAACAAATTTCTAGATCTTCCTTGGGTGCCCTTTAGCCTTTTCCTCAAATTGTTGTCCAGGTTGCAGCAGAAGCTCAGATAATTATATTCCTTTCAGACATCCAATTACAAGCTTCAGCCAATTAAAGACACATCATATTGAAGATGTGTTTCAAAAATGTTCTGGCATCTTTTAAGTGTTCTTTTCCACCCCCAGATGTGTTGTTATGACTGTCCAGAAAATTTTCTGCACTCTTGGAGTTGATGTAGAAGAGTTTAAATCCTAAGTTGTTCTCTGTTAAATTTACAGAAAGTCTGTTATATGTATGTCAGATATGCTGACAATGTGGCATGTCTGCATTGACTAAGTATTTCTAGAGTTTTTCTTTTGTATGCGTGTTTTGAACAGTTTTAATTCTAAATTGTTCTTTGCTGAAATTACAAAAAGTCAAAGTCTGTTATGCGCATTTCAAGGAATACTGGAAATAGTATCTTGAAGCTGACATGACTGCATTTACCAAGCATATCTACAGTTGTTTGTTTGTTCTAACTAAACTTTCTAGCATCAAGGAGTTAAACCTTTAATGCCATTAGTTGACAAAAGTTCCAGTAAACAACCAAGCTCTTACCATAGCAAGTTTTATAAGTGAAATGCATATTTAAAACTTCAAATTGAAGCATGGCTTTGTCTAACAGGACAATATCGCATTATTCATGAAATTAAAGCACAGAACTTGCTTTCACAAAACATAATTTTTATTCTTTGCGTATGAATCAAATCAGTCTCCATGATTCCATAGAAAAATAAGGCATGCAATGAACTAACATAGAGGTGATATGACTTCATATCCATAACATATTAAAAAGAGCAAGTTGGCCTGTGTATCTAGGAGTCATTTCTAATAAAACTACCATTAGTTTGTTTTAAGTGAAATTTCATTCATAAATTAATCCCAACCAGCGTTTTAAAAATCGATATTGGAGGGTGTAGCAGTTTTTTTAAAAATTGGAACGGTGCGGGTACCAACACATGGTACAGGATGTAGTCTCATACTGACATACTTTGCACTGGTCCAGTTTTCTGCTGGAACAGTATGGTACTGCTTGTACCATTCCAATCTAGTGGTTTTTAAATCATTGATTCTAATATAAATTATTATATATATTAAAAACAAATGATGTCCAGCTAACAATCTCTTGTCTGTTTATCTTTTACTGGTGTTATCTATTTCTGAGGTCTAACCCAAGTCAGATTCTCTTGATCTTGTCATGACTCCTATTTTTCTCCGCCCTACACCCATTTCTGCAGTTATTTCACTTTAAAAGAAAACCATAATTTTTGCCTCTTATTAATAATTTTACCTTTTCTTCTCCTTTTTGACTTAATATACATGCAATGCGCATGTCGACTGGACTAGGAGTCAAACTCTGGCTGATGCAAATACATATCAAATGACGGAAATGTTGGGATAACTGCAACATATTTGCTGAACATGCCAAAGTGATAATCTTTTCTTCCACCTTATTTGACTTCTTTTTGGGTCTGGAAGTCTTTAGATTCCAAGTAGATTATTGGGTCTATGTGCAATGGAGACCAAGGAAATCATATGTTTGGGTCTAAATGTCTTTGAGGTGGAGACTAATTTTTTTATCGATTTTTCTGTTCTTTCCATTATTATCATTTCAGCCATATTACTTTTGTGATAAGTCTGTCCTAGTACTTTCTCCATCATCAATGAAATCTACAACATGTGTTTTTGACATCTCCTTTGCAAGTGTCCCTAAATAATATAACTACAAGTACGGATCATACTAATGAAGAATGGGAAAGAGTTACTTTCCTAAATTTAAGAAAGCAATACAAAAACATGAAAGACAAGCTATAAATATCCAGAATAAGCTCAAGGGGTCAATATAGAAACAATTTTGCCTCCCGCTTGACATGGCACTGATGAAGTGCTAGCTACTCCATTTGTTAGGACAGGGCATGCTATGGATTTATCACTGGAATATTGTGAATAGTCAGATATAACACTGTAGCAATCCTGGAGTAACTGCTTAGCCTTTTGAGCAAATTGACATTTGCAAGGAAGCTGATATTCTCAGTTCCTTCTGCAATGTATATAGAGGTTGGAGACAGGAGCACATGACTGCCATGATGCTTTGGAGATGGTTATACCGTTGGACATTCAAGGTCTAGAGGTGATTAAGAGCCTATTTAGGTAAGAATAATCATCTATGAAATTCAAATTGAGGCAATCAAGAGCTATAAGAAGAAAAAGTGGCATGAGAAGAATTAGAGCTCATTAAGAATCCAAGTGCCAAATAGTTATTGGATAAGAAAAGCATTCTAGGGCTTTTAGAGAAAAATCTCAATATGAAAGATTGGAGAAAAAGACCATTCAGAATTTATGCACCTTGGCACCTCCTAGCATTCAAAACTTGTTAGTTTGATTTTTATGAAGATTTTTCAGCTTTTGTTTGTTAAATGGGAAAGTGGTAGTTCAACCATGGTAGCATAAGTTCATTGCTTCGTTCTTAGTTGTAGTTTCTTCCAAAGACTTAAAAGTGTTTCTTCCTGATTTCATGTTTTCTAAAACACTATATTATATATATAATATGAATTTTTATGCATTTTCTTACTTACGATATTGTCTGTTATAGGTTAATGATTTCTCATTTCTTACTTCTAATTCCTTTTTAGACATAACAGGATGAAAATTACTTATTAGAGGGTTTGATCTACTTTCCTTTTGTCAATTGTGTAGGTTTGTCAAGTCCCCTCGTAGTCCAGTTTATCCAAAAAATTATCATGGACTCTGCATGTCAAACAAGAACTACATGGGAAATAACAATTTAGAAGAACAAAGGATTTACCTCGTGAGGTACATTGAAATTGGAAAATGACAAACGAAAACCAGAAAAGATAGAACAGGCTCTTCATGTAGGCCGCATTGCCTAACTTGATGCCCGTCCAACATCTCCCATCAAAGGAGTAATAACTCCGTTCTCCGTCATATTCTCAACTTTTTCCTACTCCAACACAGCATACTTCAATTTCCTTCACTGTCCTGACAGCTCTTTGACTTCATTCTTCTCTCCCACTAATTGCGCATTCCGTCAAGCACCTGGTACTCGTTCCGCCTCTGTGCATCAGACCGGCCCCAACGAACTTCCCTCGTTCGTTCGACACCACGGTGTTCATCTTGACACGATCCTGTCCCACGCCTGTGGTTTGATCTCAAAGTCAGAATCTTTTCAAGACCCAATCCCGGTCTTCCCATCAAGAAATGCATTGAAGTCCAACGCAATAGAAGAAATCAGATACTAAACTTGGATACGAACGCGGACAGCGATAAAGATATTTATATTTATATTTTACTAATTTTTTTAGATACAAATATATTTAGTATAGTTATTTTTACTTAAAAAAATGAATATGGATGTCTGGTAGTTATAGTAAAGATAGTGAAAGAAGTGGTAGTATAGATGGCAACTCTACTATTACAAAATAGTCAATTAGCGACAAAATATTTTTCTGCAAATCATAATTTGTTGCTAGTAAGTACCATAACGCAATGAAATGAAAAGTTTGATGTGAAATATCTCTTGAATAATATTTTTTGTGGCGAAATAGTCTCGTTGCTCGTTTTTGTAATCAGGCGTGACAATTTAATACTTTTTGCAACAAGATACCATTGTTGTAAATACCACGATGATATATTCTAGTCACTAATAAGTTATTAATTTAATAACGTTATTAGAATCATTTCCAAATATATATTTATAGATATAAAAAGTAAAAAAAGTAACTATATTTTTTTGCTTTTAGGTGATAAAAGCATTGTTGCTAATGCTTTTATATTTAGTGACAAATAGTTTTCATCATAAATAGATTTTGATTTTTTGACAAGGATAATATTTGATTGCTAAATGTTTATTTGTTGATAACTTTTACTATTCTTGTCACCAAACATAGACTATTTAATGATAAAGTGTGTTTTGTTACCAATACTTCATTGTGTAAATTTATGATAAAATAGTTTCTCATTGCTAATTATTTATATAATTTTTAGTGATAATGATATATCATTGTTAGATAAATGTTTACCGGCAGCATATTTAATTTTATTGGAGAATACTAAATACTTGGCAGTCAACTAACTTTTGTCATCTATATTTCATTTTATAACTTTTATGATAAAACAGTTTTTACTACTAATTATTTATAATTTATTTTTATGAAGAGCGATAAATTAATTTAATTTTTTGAAAAATATTTTAAATTTTTTGATGATGATAATATTTTTGACTAAATATTTATTTGTTAGAGATATAAAAGATTTTGTTGCGAAATATAGGCTATTTGCACTGATTAGGTTTCACCATGCTTACTTGTATTATTCTATTACTGGTTACTTATGGATTTTTTTAGATGAATTAGTTACATCAATGATATCAAATTTTACTTTTCTTTTTTTCTGCGACAAATTCCTTTTCGCTCCAACTGAATTTGATTTTAACAAAGATAACATTTTCATCACTTAAGATAAAATTTTATGCTGTCTCGTTACTCAAATTTTTCTTTCAATTACTCAATTATGTTTTTAAAAAAATAACTAGATTAAATGTCCTATTTTACTCAAATCTGATCCAATTCGTTTATTAAACAAGTTGCAGAAGTCATGTTTGGTTAAGATTAATTTTTTTTTTTTTTTTAGTTTTAGGAGGGAACCTATGTGGAGATTCCACAGAGACGAAGATGTGCGGAAGGTTACAAGCGTACGTGTTTCGTCCAGTGCAAGACTTTAGTGGTCTCGTTCTCATTCATGGCCTCTGAAAGGATTGATCTCCTAATTTTCTTCTGGGTGGAACATTGACTAGTTCCAGCCAACCAGCTTTGCATGAAACTACGGGCTCCACTACATGACAAGTAGCCTAAATTTGGATGGGGCCCACGGGAAGAACGCTGCACTTTGGAAATAGCTTGTTCTTGTAGCGTGGAACTTCTAAATTTTGGAAAACTTTTGTTTAATGGATAGAGTGCATGCGGATGAGGGCCATCCAATTACCGGTGCTTTCTCTTCTCTCTGCCATACAAAGGTAGAAAGAAGATCCAGAATCTCTCCATGCTATACTGTCTGCATAGCAGAATGCTATACAACGCCTGATGGCCGTCATCAAGTGATGAATATCAACAGCGATATGTTATGTATGCCACTCAAAGCTCTAAAAAAACCAATATACCCTTTTCACTTAATTTTTCTCTTCCTCTTCTGTGTCTTCTTCAACCTCTTTTGTGTCTTCTTCATTTTTTTTTTCTTTTTTTTTGCTTTAACATGATGCCTAATATAAAGCCAATGCAATAGATAAAAAATGTATCAGATGCTATTGATTATTATTCTTTTAGCTTCGATTATGTGGAGAATCTGGATGGTAGCATATGGAGGGGGACATCTGGATTGTATGCACAGAGATGTTAACTTTGTGTAGGGACATCTTAATTGTGTGCACAAAGATGTTAACCATTTGGAGAATTACTTAGGTTCTTAATGTTATTATCTTTCTATTTTTTATTTCATTAGCAGGCAAATAAAATCTCCGATTTCAACGTTTGGAAGTAGGAGCGGTATCATCTCATTTTCTTAGCATTTAAATAAATTTTGGGTGCCCAAGGCTGATTCATGGTGATATTTAAATTCGTTTAGAGATCCTCATCTCATACAGCGGAGCGGTATAATACGAGACCATAACCTTTTTTTACATTGAATTTAACTAAATGATCAATATTTAGAATACTTGAGCACTGACCCACCGAGGCAAAGATTTAAGGCTTTAGTTCAAGCCCATCATGCAGGATTCAGCCGACATAACCAAGTATGAGATTGGTAGCTCATCATCTTTTTATTTAATAACTTAGTTTGCAAAATTCATTATCTATAAAAATTTCTAATTTGCATTTCTTGCATTTCATTATACCCATCTTTTTTCCAAAAAATGAATAATGGTTTATCTAACAACAACTAGTGGTCCTCTAAGCACCAAGACGGAGTGTTTCACTTAGTTAGCCCACTAGCATAATTTTTTATGCAAGCATCATGAGTACATGAACATCGTGGGAATTAGAGGACATAGAAGTCTCCATTTGGTCACTGATATGATGGTCTTCTCGTCAACCCATTGTCTCGGCCGAGCTCTCGCCAGCGCAGACAAGTCTCCGTAGTCAGCCGCTGTCGTCCAACAAAGTCTTTTTTTTTTTTTTTTTTTTTGATTTGGAACAAAGTCATTTTCTTCGATGGAAATGTTGAATTAAATTAAATATTTTAAAATTTTGAAAACTAAATTAATCAACGGCCAAGTGGCAAGCATCCAGCGCAAGAGCAAATATGGAAAAATTCTCAAAGAAAGCAAACCATGACAAGTGTCATGCATCCAGCGCAAGAGCAAGCATGGAAAGGCCCCTCGAAGAAGGAAGGAAACGTGGACGGCCAAGATGCAATAAGCCGAAGGATAAAGGAGCACAAGAAGACACGTCATCAATCTGCGGGAGAGGAATTTTCTTCTTTTGACGCGCCTGAGCTTATATAAAGGGCTCTAGGGATCATTTCAAAGTACAATCAAAATTTTCTCTTCTTCCTATTCCAAGAGTCTAGGTAAAAAGAGCTCTAGGGATCATTGGGGAGAAAAGAAATAAAGAAAATTTTTTCTTTCTTCATAATTTTTCTAAGTTTCTTTTGAGGTATCTGCAAGCGTGAACGTGCTCTTCTTTCTTTCCTGGAGGCGCACTGACGGGGAAGACGTGGTTCTGTATTGGGTCGTTGTATCTCTAGGAGATCTATGCCAGCAGACCCGTGCGTGGGGGGTATAAACTTTTCTAGAACAACGCATCAGCGTGCTTCGATCCACAGGCCATCTTCTCTCTCTTTCTTCATTTTATTATTATATTGTCAAGTTAATTATTTACTAGTTTATTCTTCTTATTTATTGTTTTTGAATATTAGAAATATTTCATTTATCAATTATATTTGTGCATCTAGGCTAACAATTCAGAAAAGTTTATGTACTGTTAGCACTAGATTTTAGATTGCAATATTTATTAAATATTTTGCTGCATAATTATAAATTGTTCTATTTTAGCAGTTACACATTTATGCTAGCTTTACTTTAGTACTTAATTTTTCAAACAAAATATTAGATTGCTTAACCTCCAAGAGGTTTATTAATACCTCCATTTGGACTCCTTATGGAGTAATTTCCAGATTCCATTCAAACGAAAATTCGGAAATTGGTTAATTCATAGGAGCTAGCTTAATATTGCACTTAGGATAAAATTGAACGATATCTAGTGAAATTATCTATTGAATAACGGTGTCTAAGAAAAGCTTGTCAAAAAGGCATACGTGCCTAAGAAAGGCTAGTACTTAAGTGAGCCAAGTACTCCACCACCGATCTGGAGCTGATCTGGCTGTTATTCTTTGGATTTTTCAATTAGACATCTAAAGTTCAAATTAGATATCAGTGCAATAATTTGACATAAACTTTTCCATTTTCACATGTGTCAAAATTGTGTTAAACTACAAATTAATGGCTTCCCACACATCTAAAATCTTAGCGCTAAATCTGAAAAGTTTGATGGTCAAAACTTTAAAAGGTGGCGGAATCAAATACGGTTCTTGCTTACCACCCAAGGCTTGATTTCAGCCATTGGTGAGAGTACAACTAAAGTCAATAATGGGCCTAACCCATTTGCTCTCCTTCCCCATTTGATTTTCAGCATGTGCCCTGCATGGGAGAAGTTTGAATTTGAATTTGAATTTCACCTCATGCGGCTGATTAGGAAGTAGTTTCAATTATCCCGCCAACAAGCTATGGATGGCACATGAGTCTTAAGTCTACATACGGAAGCCATAGGCCCTTTGTGAGGATACATCTTTGATCATTGTATTTACTTTTTAATGCACTTGAACTTAATTCCAAAATTAGAATTTAAAAATAATGACAAATGTGAGATATGTGTAGAGGCCAAATTACTAAAAGATCTTTCCACTCTGTAAGTAGAGATTCTGATCTTCTTAAACTCATACATAGTGATATATGTGACTCAAAAAGAACCTCAAGGGGTAGAAACAAATATTTTATGACTTTCATAAATGATCTTTCTAAATACTGTCACCTTTATCTTATCAAAGCTAAAAATGAGGTCTTAAATAAATTCAAAGTCTATAAAGCAGAAGCTAAAAAACCAACTAGATAAAAAGATTAAAATCTTAAGATCTGATAGAGGAGGTGAATATACCTCATTTGAGCTGATCCAATTCTGTGAAGAACATGGGATAATTCATGAAGTGACAGCTCCTTATTCATCCCAATCTAATGGAGTAGCTGAGAGAAATAATAGAACCTTAATGGATATGGTTAACTCTATGTTAATTAGTTCAGGAGCACCAGAAAAATCTTTGGGGGGAAGCACTAGTAACTACATCTTATATCTTGAATAGAATTCCATTCAAACATAATGATAAAACTTCATATGAAATCTGCAAACATAGAAAACCTAACTTAAAATACTTAAAAGTGTGGGGGTGCTTAGCTAAAGTAAATATTCCAGAAAATAAAAGAAAGAAAATTGGACCCAAAATAGTCGATGCAATATTTATAGGATATGCAATTGAGAGTAATGCTAATAGATTTTTAGTGTTTAACTCTCAAATATATGAAATTAATAACAACACCATAATGGAAGCAAGAGATGCAATCTACTTTGAAAGTATATTTCCCTTTAAAACAAGGATAAATGAACAAATAAATATCAATAATAATTTAGGAACTAGTTCTAGCGGAACCAGATTTACAGAAGAAGAAGAAGAAGAAACTGAACCTAAAATAAGTAAAATAACTAGAGTTGAAAAGAACTTTGGAGAAGATTACTACACATTCCTAATAGAAGACTCTCCTACTTCTTTAGAGGATGCCTTGAAATCTCTAGATGTCCCCTTCTGGAAAGAAGCAATAGATAATGAAATGCAATCCATAATCCAAAACCACACTTGGAAATTGGCAGATCTACCCCCAGGAAGTAAACCCATAGGGTGTAAATGAATCTTTAAGAAGAAACTTAGGCCAGATGGAACTGTAGACAAATATAAGGCTAGGTTAGTAGCCAAAGGTTTTACTCAAAAATATGGGATTGACTTCTTTGATGTTTATGCCCCTGTAGCTAGAATCACTACCATTAGGATTCTTGTTGCCTTGGCTTCCATTCATAAGCTGGTTATACATCAAATGGATGTTAAAACCGCTTTCTTGAATGGGAACCTAGATGAAGAGATCTACATGAACCAACCCGAAGGTTTTCTTGTCCCAGGTCAAGAGAAAAAGGTATGTAGGTTGATTAGATCTCTTTATGGTCTAAAATAAACCCCCAAACAATGGCACCTTAAATTTGATGAAATAATCCTAACTAATGGATTTAAAATTAATAACACAGATGAATGTGTATATTATAAAAAGAAGAATAACAAAATTATAATCTTATGTTTATATGTAGATGATATCCTAATTTTTGGAACAGACTTAGAAATTATTAATGAAGTAAAACAATTTTTATCTCTAAAATTTGACATGAAAGATTTAGGAAAAGCAGACCTAATCCTTAATACTAAAATCATGAGGAATGAAAATGGAATAACTTTGTCCCAAAGCCACTATGTGGAGAAAATTCTTAAAAAGTTTTACTACTATGATTGTCATCCTGTATCTACTCCTTATAATCCATCTCTTCATCTAAAGAAGAACTTAGGTGATCCAGTCAATCAAAGCTTGTATGCCCAGATCATTGGTTCTTTAGGATTTCTTGCAAATTATACAGACCTGATATTGCATACTCTGTGAACCGACTGAGTAGATATACTCACAATCCTAATAATGATCATTGGACTGCTCTAGAAAGAATTCTCAGGTACCTTAAGGGTACCATATCTCTAGGATTACACTATTATGGTTATCCTGCTGTTCTGGAAGGCTATAGTGATGCCAACTGGATCAGTGATACAATTGACACCAAATCCACCACTGGTTTTGTCTTCCTTTTAGGAGGTGCAGCTGTATTATGGAAGTCTACCAAACAAACTGTAGTGGCTAGGAGCACCATGGAATCTGAAATGATTGCCCTAGATACCACTAGCATTGAGGCCGAGTGGCTTAGAGATCTACTGATAGATTTACCTCTTAAGACTTCACCATTACCTTCTATATCTATTCATTGTGACTGCAGATCTGCTATAGATAAATGCAATCAAGAAAATGCAAATGTGAAAATGAATAGGCACTTGAAAGTGCGCCATAAATCATTGAGATATAAATTAAAGAATAACTTTGTTGCACTAAATTTTGTAAGATCCGAAAGAAATCTAGCTGATCAGCTTACCAAAGGATTATCTAGAATAGTGGTTCTAGAGTTGTCGAGGGGGATGGGGCTAAGCCCATAAATAAAGTCACCACGGTAGTAACCCAACCTGAAAAAGTTCAATGGGTAGAAACAAGCTAGATAGGTGACTAATGAGGAGCACTATTTATTTTTTCTATCCCTAGGGCAACAGTGCTCATAAAAAGCAAGAGTTAGGTTGTGTTTTTACTCTTAATGAATCCGAGACCCATGAGGCAGGGTACCTACTTGCTCGTACCCTTTTTAGGATTCACCTATATGCGTGTAGTCGTAAGGCCGCGACTGTGGAAAGTGGGTTGTTCTTTAATAACACACATGAAGAGATACCTGCGCATGGCCGTAAAGCGCAAACCCGCTTCGAGCATGTTCACGCTATATTATGTGTGCTGTTGATGAAATCTGAGCCATGGACCAAGGTTTAAGGCATAGTCTACCTTGGCTCTACAGAGGTAATCAATTGTCACTAAGTGAAGGTTCAAACCGAAAGGTATCTGCACCTATTACATAATATAAGATACTCAGCATTTTATTTTGTTTTTTTTAATTTTATTTTGATTTTAATTTTTTAAATATTTAATTTATGTGGGGGATTGTTGAATTAAATTAAATATTTTAAAATTTTGAAAACTAAATTAGTCAACGGCCAAGTAGCAAGCATCCAGCGCAAGAGCAAATATTGAAAAATTCTAAAAGAAAGCAAACCATGACAAGTGTCATGCATCCAACGCAAGAGCAAGCATGGAAAGGCCCCTCGAAGAAGGAAGGAAACGTGGACGGCCAAGATGCAATAAGCCGAAGGATAAAGGAGCACAAGAAGACACGTCATCAATCTGCGGAAGAGGAATTTTCTTCTTTTGACGCGCCTGAGCCTATATAAAGGGCTCTAGGGATCATTTCAAAGTACAATCAAAATTTTCTCTTCTCCCTATTCCAAGAGTCTAGATAAAAAGGCTCTAGGGATCGTTGAGGAGAAAAGAAATAAAGAAAATTTTTCTTTTCTTCATAATTTTTCTAAGTTTCTTTTGAGGTATCTGCAAGCGTGAACGTGCTCTTCTTTCTTCCCTGGAAGCGCACTGACGGGGAAAACGTGGTTCTGTATTGGGTCGTCGTATCTCTAGGAGATCTGTGCCAGCAGATCCGTGCGTGGGGGGTATAAACTTTCCTGAAACAACGCATCAGCGTGCTTCGATCCACAGGCCATCTTCTCTCTCTTTCTTCATTTTATTATTATATTGTCAAGTTAATTATTTACTAGTTTATTCTTCTTATTTATTGTTTTTGAATATTAGAAATATTTCATTTATTAATTATATTTGTGCATCTAGGCTAACAGGAAATACCAAGCACATGCGACGTTCAAAGTCATGTTGGTGACTGTACCACCTACTCGGGCATTCCTCGATCGTATTGGATCTCTTAAAATACATGTAGGTAGCGTGTATTTTTTTTTTTAAAACGGTTGCTCACACAGTTCTTGCATTAATACAGCCAACAATCATGAGAAAAAAAATAGCGAATCGAAGAGAATGAACAACTACATAACTTTTCCATAGGACCTCTTTTGAGTGCCGAGCAACAAAGGAGGTAATCTAGTTTGCGGTCTTGTTTGCCTTCCGGTACACATGAGCGGCCTGAAAGGAGCCACAATTTCTCACTAGCTTGCGAATATTATAGAGCAACGAATATCCATGTCCATACCTATGCTTGTTCCATATCCACTCGGTCACCAATATAGAGTATCCTTTAAGGCAAATGCTATCCGCACTCAAAATACGTCCTGCATTTATGATACCCTCATATGCAGCTCTCAACTCAGCCTCAATAGACCAATTACATGTTTTTCCAAGATGCTTTCAGCAAAAACAGTAACCATTTTAATACGTCAGATTTTTGGTGAGAACTCACATATTCAAACTTTTCTTTTAAGCCTATAAGCTTAATTCAAGAAGTTTGGAGCTCAGACCACAGACCATATTAAAGTCTCTCGTACATCGTCAAGGCAAGATAAACAAAATAGGTAGTTGAGTGATTGCAACACCAACCTACTCCATTGTCGGTCATAATAATAAGCAAACACACCATTCTACACAAATATTTGAAGTCCTCATAATAAAAACTAGCAAGCAAAGGGATGATCCCAATGATCCATGGTTTACATGATGGAACAAACGTTGGGATTCGAATAAATATTGGGATCCTCGTACACTACCACGGGCGGAGCTGGCGGGTAACCATACCATGCAGAGTTAGGCTCGACCTTTGGTTCTTTTGATTCTTCTTCATCTTTCTTCACTTCCGCCACTTTAACTATGACAGAATGGCCTATCTTCTTCCTCAAAATGCCTGTCAAGATAACAGGATCGACTTCTCCAACAACAACCAACTGGTTCTTCTCCCCATCGACCTTAACAGAATCAACGCCTGTCGTATTAAAAAGAAATAAATTGTATCAGTTGCAGCTCGGCATCTTGAGAGTCCATATATTTGCGACATGATAGTAATAATTATATATGTTTTTATTTGATTTCTAATTTATATATTCAGCAAAGATGAGTCTCAAGAATCTGGTAATCTACCACCTGCTGATGCAGCCAACTGCATGGCCTTGCTCCGGGACTTCTCGCTGTGCATCTGCACGTTGATCACCATCTCCTTCTGCAAACACAAAATATATGCATGTATATATCACCATGTAAGAATTGCTATCAGCTGACGAAACTAAATTCAATTTTAGCGATTAACTGTGGCATGGTGTTGAGTTGATCCAATAGCAAACAAAGAGAAGTGCATATACCCTAAGAAAATAGTACTGCCATTCGACAAGCAGTATGTTTTCATATATGTGGCATCAGAATAAAAATATAAAGAAAAAAGGCGAGTTGGCCGTACGTACCTTCATGGTTTTTCTAGTTCTTTGTCGAAGGGTATGGAAGGATCGGTCTTGGTGCTGAACAGATGAGAAGTTAACTCTGATAGAGGGAGAGAGATGAGAGGAGGTCTCTTTAAATAGGAGCTTGTTGGGCTTTTTTTTTTTTTGGTAGTATGGTTATTGCGCATTCAAGAAGGAAAGGTCTTCCAAGAATCTTCAAATCTTCCACCAACTCTAGAAAGCCATAAAATTCCAGCAATTCGTTTCCTACAAATTTGAACGCCGCGGTTTCTGGACCAAGTCGTGGTGAATCAATGGCATCAACTGCAGCTGAGGTCCCCCCACCGCATGGTAAGTTCGTTTCTTCTTTTTTTTTTGATAAATAGGGGAAAAATTACATTATTTTACTGTAAATACATCCATGGAAATCACAAAATAAGATATTCAAAAATTTAGACAATAAAATAGCTGTAGAATTTTATAAAATAGTTTCTATATGATTTGCTACATAACATGTCATTGAATCTCCTACACAGCACAAAAGAAAACAAATTACTTGTCATTTACAAACAATATTAATTGTAGAATAGAATGAGAATTAGCCTCTAGAGAAAGTGAAGTTAATAACCATTTGATAATTGCAGTAGATGAGTAGAATCTCTTATATATAAAATATGTGAAGTCCTCGATATCTATCCCTTCTAAGCTGCATACAGCTCCAATTAGAGCTGTTGAATTAAAAACTCGAACTCCACCTATAGCTAGTAGAATACTATTAGGACTTCTGATTATAAACTTTGCTCCACCAAAAATACCTCTCTCATATAGGCTATTGTCGAAGTTAATTTTAAGAAAGCAAAAGATGGTGGCTCCTAAGAAAAATAAATAAGCTAAGAGGACCAGAATTTACAAAGGAAGGGTCAAGAGCCATAACTTATTCTTACTATCAATGGATCCTCCAAATTCTTGAGGATGAGTGGATATTCTAAAAAGAATCATTCTAATACTCTATTTCTTACTTCAAAAATACATTTATTTCTAGCCAAGGAAGTCATCGGTGGATGGTGTAGAAATAATGTCTGAATCATGAAGAGGGGCCAATTTTTACGCACGTGATGCCACTCTTTAAACAGTAAGTTTCTTTCAACGTAACTCCAGCAAGGCACCATCAGACCCGTTTGAACACAAAAAACCTTAAGTTTCATTTTTTATGGCCCTTGGAGAATACGTATACATTAGAAAAATTAAACTTGACTTACCATAAAAAAAAAAAAAAAAGACAACTTGACCTGCCAACAAAAAAGAAAAAGAAAAAGGCTTGACTAGACTTTTTAGAGGTAGGAAAGGACAAGCCCTTAGAGGTCTTCTCTTTGGTAGCTTTGGTAGCCGTCCAATTGAGAAATTGTACGAAAGGAAAATGCCAGGCGTCAATATTTCTTTCGTTGCTGCCAATACGACAATGAACGCGTCTCTCGGCTCTCTAAAACTGAGAAATTATGTCCTTCACCGGCCACCGCATGCGCCATGTCCAGAAGACACGGTCTTATAATGTTGACCGTATAGGATATAATTTTTTTCTGAAATTGCCCAAAACTCAACCCATATTATATCAAACCCTTTGTGTTCACCGGAAAAAACATTGCACGTATATTTTTTTTATGAAAAAATAAATAATAATAATAACAGTTAAACATAATTTGAATTATACTTTTTGTATAAATAAAAATTATTTTTTAAAAAATACTAATTATTAAATTACATTTTATATAAATTTTAAAATATATCGATTTTTTTTTTCAACAGCCTGGATTTTGAAGTGGTCATTGCATCATTTAATGGTCGATGTCAGGATACAGGTGAATCATTATTTGATATAAAAAGTACAATGCGAATCCTCAATAAATGCACACTTTATTACAATCAAAAAAAATATCTCAAGGCAAAATCTGACTAATATATTTAATATTTTACCATGAGATGCTGTAGCAAAATCTTCTTTTCCTTACTGCATTCCTTATTCCTATTCTATGTATTTTACCTCTTCTTAATAAAATTTAGGTGACTAATCCAGGTTCCTGTCTCCTTAGTCTCTATTTTCATTGCTATGTATATCAAAATGCACATACATACATATACGCACATTATGTGTGTGTATATGATGGGGGGCGCCCACAATAAGACGGCCACCCAATTTTGGCCCAATAGACACTAATGCCAGCCAGACGGAACTTCGGTCCGGCCCAGAACCAGCCCAACCTCGGACCTCTTCGAAAGCTTCTTCAACCTCGGATACTCGCACGACCAAGTTTGGGGCGCCTTCTACGATCACTGACTCGCCCCTACTAAGCTCGGGGCACCCTCTCCAATGATACGTTCCGACTCTTGAGCCCGGGATGCTCCGCCGAGCGCACCTCGGAACCCGGGATGCTAGGCAAACCTCATCACCCGTCTGGTCGTCCTCACCAAATGTATGATGCGATCTCTTAACGAGCTCAGCCCTACCAACGGCCGCACCCACATGCGGGCCTACGCCCTCCTACGTGGTCATACATAGTGACGCCACCACACCGTGCTTTGCTTGTTGGCCCACGACAGCCAAGGACAGCACGGTGCTACTCCGGCCATACCCTGCTACGATTGTCAACACCTTACCGTTCCCAAGAACGGACTGCACCGCACGTCATCGGCAAGCTCTAGCTACATGCCACTCCCTCTCATGATAAGGAGGGGCAATACCTCCGCCATCTGGACATCTTCATAGGGACTATAAATAGCCCCGACAGGTAACACTTAAAGGACTTTTTGGCTGGACTAATTGAGTTACACACTAACTTGATCGTCGGAGGGACCTCACCGAATACACCGGTGAGGCTTTATACAGGTATATCGCCGACCGCGGGAGGTGGCTCTCATCCTCTTCCTCCACACTCCGGCGTCCCCCCTGACTCCTCTGGTGTGGTCACCCTCGAGCCAGATTTGAACCACAATAATATATATATATATATATATATATATATATATATATATATATACATATGTACATATGTATATATATATATACATATGTACGTATGTGTATATATATATATACACATATGTACGTATGTGTATATATATATATATATACATATGTACGTATGTATATATGTATGTATACATATGTATACATATATATATATATATGTATGTATGTATGTATGTATGTATGTATGTATGTATACATATGTACTTGCCCTAGGATCATGGTCTCCCAAGCATGGACCACGCCAGGACTAAGATAAACTAATTCATGTAAATCAAACCAAAATTAATTTTTAAAGTGGATGCATCTTTTGGGGATATAAACCAAGATATTTTTTCAAAAAAAGCGGTAACATTTTAGTTTCCAGCCCACCGGCCAACAATTAGTATACACGGCATAACGGCGTAAGAACAAGTCAAAAACTTTGCCCATGAATTCTACCAAAAACAATAACATCAAAGTCAAAAGCTCGCCCGCTATTTTTGTACCTAGGTTTACTTGACTTAAAGACTCAAACGTGAATGAGAATTTTAGAATTTTTTTTTTAATATTTTTGTATTATTACTCTTCGTAGGTAATGCGGTGATCGTTTACCAATATTTTCCTATATCGACGATGTTAGCGAACAAAGGAACGACCGGATCTTCGGAGACATTGATAAAATTAGAATGATACAGGGAAGATTAGCATGCCCTTACGCAAAGATGACACGCATAAATCGAAAAATAATCTAAATTTTTTAAACCAAAAAAATAAAAAAAGGAGCGACCAAGAACTGCCAAAATTGTATGTGATTTTTATAAGACTCCGAGTCACTCATACCCACTCAACCTGGTCCTGCCGAGTCTAAGCCCAGACGCGTTCATATGGACTTGTAAATAACCAAATTGACTATGAACGTGATAGAGTACGAGACTTATAATTTAGCTCCAATAGAATGGTTCAACTACCGCTTGGAATTGGGGTCAATTGGAGCCAACAGCCCTGTCGGTTATTAAACAAAGCAACCCAATTAAACACGGTGATGTGCCCTTTCAGGAGACCTGAGGCCTTTTTAATTTGCTGAAAATTTTTTTCTCACTAAAATATTTTTTAATTAATAAAAAATAGTATATTTTAGAATGATTTATATTTAATTGAATATTTATTTTTTAAAAAAATATTATAAAATATTAATTTTAATTTTAATAAAAAAATCTTATCCGGCTGGATGGGGTGATAAACTTGAGGCCATTTTAGCCAGGACTACAGGAGCAATGGACCCGTTTATGGACAACATTGACTTGCGGTCAATCTTGCTTTTGAAAGAATCAAACTCTTTTTAACCAAAGGAAGAAGAGACATCACTGTCCTTTTGTAAAAGTGGAATTCTACTTTACCAAAGCCATAATTGATTAGAAAGACTTTCCCTTGAAACCTACGGTCTTTTAAAATATGAACCAATGAACCAAGTATCCGGCCTTCAAATATTCTTCACGCCTTTAAAAAAAAAAAAATCAGCCTCCAATTGTCATTTGTAATCTTATTATTATAGGTCCTTGGTTTTAATTTAAATTTTTTTGCACCGGGAGTTATGTTGATGATAAAAAATACGAAAATATGATGACCAAAAAGCGACCTAACTACGTTCTTGCTTCTTCTTTTTTTTTTTTGAGAACTAAATAAGTTCTTATTAATTAAAGTTTAAAACTCAAATATTTTTACGCAATTGGCTGGCGTTTATTATTTCTTAAATAATTACTTTACGTTAATAAAGAGGTAGCAAGAGTGACCTAACTACGTTTCTTGTCAACTCTTAGTAGATTGCCGGTGACGGTGGACACGGCGAGGATAGCTGGCCTCAGGGTCAGAGATCTGATGGAGCCGGAGGGAGGACGATGGAGAGAGGAGCTGATTCAGGAGGTGTTTGGGGCGCAGTTGGCAGAGATGGTCCTGGCTCTACCTATTCTTGCCCGAGATAGGCCAGACAGACTAGTCTGGGTGCCTACAGGGAGGTCGCAGGTGCGCGCCAGGGATATTCATCAGTTGATGAGCCGAGAGCCAGGCCGGCAGATAGAGGGGGGATGGATTTGGAGGATGCGGATTCATCCGCGTGTGGCGCTCTTCATTTGGAAGGTAGCATGGGGTTGCTTACCGACCAGGAGCTTGTTAGCATGGCGTGGGATGAGGATCACTCAGGGTTGCGAGGTGTGCATAGATACTGAGGAGACTATTGATCATGTTCTACTGCAGTGTCCTAGAGCCAGGGAGATTTGGAGGAGATCACCGGACCTATTGCCCCACTCAGTCGAGTCGGTACAGGATTTGATTCATTGGTTGAGGGTCTCTATGCGAAGACCTAGTACTGCTGATGCAGGGATTCGCTGGGCATATTTGGCTTATTATATTTGGTTGGATAGGAATGCTGGCTTGTTTGAGGGTAGGAGGTTACCACCGAGGATGGTGGTGGACAGAGCGATACGTTATGCGAGGGAGATCACCACAGTTGCTGCGAGGTTCTCTTCTGGGATGGCCGGAGACATCTCGGGTACTCCTTTTGCTGTTACAGTGCCCAGGTTTGCCCTTGTTTCTTGGGTACCCCCACCCTCCGGTTATCTCAAGGTGAACTTCGATGATAGTATGTCGGCGGACGGAGTGTCCGGAGGCGTTGGCTTTGTGATCAGAGATCATCTCGGGAGGATGATAGCAGTTGGTGGCCGTTGTACGCCGGGACATACTGCTGTTGGAACGGAGCTGCGGGCAGCTTGGGAAGGGATATCCTTTGCTAGGCAGATATTGGGTGCTGAGCGTCTATGTCTTGAGGGGGACTCCTCTGTGGTGATTGACTGGGTGCGAGGACTGACAGATATCGTGATGGCCATCCTCTTATCCGCGACACTCGTAGGTTGGCTCAGGAGTTTTTAAGAAAAAATCATATTGTGAGGAAATTAGTTGAAATATTCAACAGAGGAGTTGCTGTTGTGCCATCAAGATCTTCGACTACAGCCAACAACCATCTTCAAAGCTTCTGATCTATATTTATTATTTCATTTACTTTGAAGCTTCGTTTACATAGTTGCAGCATTTATTACATATTTTTAAACTCTGTTGTAACAGTTTTATTTGCTCTAAAATTGATAATGGTTCTTCCAAACCTTAATTGGAAGTTGTTGAATCAGAAGATTCAACAAGGTTTAAGGTTTCAATTGGTGAGCCTGTGAAAACCAGCTAGATTGTTTGTGAGCCCCAAAAAACAAATGTGTAAACATTTTGGTTGGTGAGCCTGTGAAAACCAGCTGGATTATTTGTGAGCCCAGAAAACAAACGGATTAAGGTTGTGGTTGGTGATCCTGAAAAAATTGACTGAATTCGTTGTGATTCCAAAAAAACAGCGAGTTGGGTTATGAGCTCGAAAAACAACCATAGTGTAATCAGAGTGGTTATAGTAAAATTTTCAGGAGTCTTGAAGAGTGGATGTAGGTGTGGGTTACACCAAACCACTATAAGTTTTCTTGTCTCAGGCACTGCGGGCCGCGTGTACGAATCGGAAGTTGGAGGCTTACGTTCTAGCCTCAGAGGTCTGGCCCATCTCTCATTTACTCTTTGCCGATGATTGTCTTTTTTTGGCCAGGGCAGGGGTAACGGATACTCAGGTCCTTAGGGGCGTGCTAGCGGATTATTGTGCAGCATCATGGTCGAGAATAAACCTCCAGAAGTCAACCATCTCCTTCAGCCCTAGCACGGAGCGCAGGGTTAGACAAGAGATTCAGAGGATTCTGGAGATGCCAGAGTAGGACGAGACTTGGAGCTACCTAAGTGTACCCATCACGGGTAGGAGGTTGAGGGTGGCTGAGTGCTCTGGTCTGATGCCGCATGTGCAGAGCCGACTGGAGGGATGGAGGACGTCGTCTCTCTCTCTATAATGGGCAGATTAACGCTGATTAGATTGGTGCTAGGCTCCATGCCGGTTTACCTCATGGCAAACATGGTGGTACCGAAGACAGTGCTGATAAGGATCGAGCAACTAATTCGGAGCTTTTGTGGGGGTCGTATAGAGGGGGACATAGGATGCATTTAGTGGCGTAGGAGAGTGTCTGGCTACCCTTGAGTGAGGGCGGCCTTGGGGTGTTTTCTCTCCTAGAGAGGCATGAGGCGCTCTTTGCCCGACATGCAGTTCAGTTTAATGCTGGAGACACAGAAATTCTGGAGTCAGATTATGACAGCTAAATATGGCTGGGCAAGCCCTAAGGGGGTGGCCCAGAGTGGGCGCAAATGTTCCTTCATGTGGCAAGAGGCACTTGCCTATTATTTTGGCAAACACTAGATGGTTGATCGGTGATGGGCGAAGCATCGATATGGCCGGCGACCCGTGGGTGGATGCCCTCCCTTTGAGGCTCTAGCTGACTACGGTTAATGTAGAGACGGTGAAGGGACTGTGGGTATGCGATCTCCTCAACCCTAGTGGGGCAACATGACACGATGCCAGGTTGGGTCAAGTTTTTGGAGTACATCTTGCTGAGAGGGTCTGGTCTCTTCCGGTACCGGGGTGTGCAGGACCATATATCCGGATTTGGAGCACATCATGTTGAACCAGCGTCAGGGTGGTGGATCTCTTCCGCATGTTCCAGTGGGAGCATGAGCCAGGGCCGGAGTGTGTTTGGATCTGGTGCTTGGGCCTTTACCCGAGGGTAGCACTATTCTTATGGAAGGTGGCTGGGATTGGCATCCAACGAGAGCAGTACTCAGCGGACGAGTTTTGAGAATTTCTTCAGAGTGCGGGGTGTGCGATGTTGACGAGACGGTGGACCATGTGCTGTTTAGTACACATGGACGAGGATGACTTGGCAGTTGGCAGAAATTCTATGGGTGGCTTGGAGTTAAAGGGACCAGTTCTTACAAACCATCCGTCGGTGGTCGAGCAACCCACTGACATGCTAGGAGGTTGTTAGAGCGACTTGCACAATATAACAGATCTGGCTGGTAAAGAATGCTCAAACTTTTGGTGAGCACAACATGTCACCGAGGCTCGTAGCGGAGAGCTCCCGGGGGCAGGCAGCGGAGATTAGTCATGTTTCCATCTCAGAAGCGCCATTGACAGCTCGAGATATCTGGAGTTTCCATTCTGCCTAGGCAGCACTCCGTATGGTGTTTTTCACCTAGAAGCCTCCACCCAAGCTTCCTCAAGGTCAACTTTGATGGGTGTGTTTTGGATGGAGGCACGAGGAGAGGTACGGGTTTCGTCATCAGGGATCCGAACTTTAGGGTAGTAGCAGCGGAAGACTGTCAGTTATTCGACATCATGATATTCGGTGCGGAGTTGAAGGCTGCCTGGGTGGGCCTTCAACATGCTCGGCGAGTGCTATTAGCTAGTTCAGTCATCCTGGAGGGTAACTCGGTCACAGTCATTAGTAGAATCCAGAGGGGTCCGAGGGATGCCGACTGCGACCATCCCTTGCTTCAAGATATATGGATGATGATGCAGGATGGAGAGGCTGTCCAGGCTAAGTATGTATTTAGAGAAGCCAACGGGGTTGATGGTCGCCAATGTGGCCAGCTATGCTGTTAGCACCTTATCGACTGGGGATGGGGAGCTGCCTCGAGAGCTCCGCGACATTCTATTTTCTGATTTTATTAGGTGCATTTATACACGTATTGTATGAACTACCTGTCTTAGCCAAAAAAAAAAAAAAAAAAAAGAAAGAATCAACCCTCGGATTCAGATTTCGGGTCGGATTCCATAGCCCAAAATCCGAATCCAACCTTCTTATTCTTCCCCAAGCCACCGACCCAAAAAGAGGAGAAGGGGCCAAAACGGGCCAAAATCGCCCAAACGGTAGTGGCGACTGCCGCCTCCTCCCCAAACCGCGTCGACGGCCTCTCCGGCCATATGGGAGGCGCAGGAGAACCGACGAGAAGGAGAAGACCCCCCCCCCCCCCCCCCCTTTCTTCTTTCACGGCGGCGCGGCCGCTAGCCGGACGGCGTGGCCCTTGCGGCCTCCAGTGGCTTCTCGGGCCACCACATGAGAGGAAGGGACGGCGGTGGAAGCCTGAACGCCGCCATCCTTCATCTTCATCCCTCCTTTTTTTTCTTTCCTTCGCCGTCGGTGGCCATGGCAGCCACGGTGGGACGCAGCCGCTGCGACTCGCCGGGGCGGCGGGACGCAGCCGCTGCGACTCGCCGGGGCGGCGGGCCGCAACCGCTGCTGGGGAGGCCATGGAGGCGGCGGCCATGGCTGCCTCCTCTTGTTTTCTAAGCATGGCAGCGGGCTGAAGGGATGGGTTTTGTTTGTTTATGAGCCGGAGGGCGGCTCTAATATAGCATAAATATTTTTTACTAACCTTTGGTCATTATTAAATTAAACATAATCAAGCACATGCACCAACGACAGACAGAAAAGAAGAAGAGACCTACAGGAGAGAGGAAGAGGAGGGGAGATTCGGAGCTTCCAACCTATGTAGGACTTGAGTACCTTAGGTGATGGATTTACAGACTATTTATAATGCTATGTTAGGGATTCGGATCTTTATCTTTAAGGTTTATCTCTAATTAGTTTCCATCCATCACAGGAACTACATGATAAGATAAATTCTGAATAATTTCTAATCAGATTGGATTAAATCACCATTTAAACGAGGTTGTGTTTATTCTGATGTGGGTAAACTTGATCAGGTGAGCCAGTCTCCTAAAAGCAAGAGACATGCTAACATCTTGTACGTCGTCAAGGCAAGATCAACAAAATAGGTAGTTGAGTGGTTGCAACACCAACCTACTCCATTGTCTGTCATAATAATAAGCAAACACAGCATTCTACACAAATATTTGAAGTCCTCATAATAAAAACTAGCAAGCAAAGGGATGATCCCAATGATCCATGGTTTACAGGATGGAACAAACGTTGGGGTTCGAATAATTACAGGGATCCTCGTACACTACCACGGGCGGAGCGGGCGTGTAACCATAGCATGCAAAGTTAGGCTCGACCTTAGTTTCTTTTGATTTCGCTTCATCATCTTTCTTCACGTCCGCCACTTTAACTATGTCAGAATGGCCTATCTTCTTCCTCAAAATGGCTGTCAAGATAACAGGATCGACTTCTCCAACAACAACCAACTGGTTCTTCTCCCCATCTACCTTAACAGAATCAACGCCTGTCGTATTAAAAAGAAAAAAATTGTATCAGTTGCAGCTCGGCATCTTGAGAGTCCATATATTTGCGACATGATAGTAATAATTGTATATGTTTTTATTTGATTTCTGATTTATATATTCAGCAAAGATGAGCCTCAAGAATCTGGTAATCTACCACCTGCTGATGCAGCCAACTGCATGGCCTTGCTCCGGGACTTCTCGTTGTGCATCTGCACGTTGATCACCCATCTCCTTCTGCAAACACAAAATATATGCATGTATATATCACCATGTAAGAATTGCTATCAGCTGACGAAACTAAAATCAATTTTAGCGATTAACTGTGGCATGGTGTTGAGTTGATCCAATAGCAAACAAAGAGAAGTGCATATACCCTAAGAAAATAGTACTGCCATTCGACAAGCAGTATGTTTTCATATATGTGGCATCAGAATAAAAATATAAAGAAAAAAGGCAAGTTGGCCGTACGTACCTTCATGTTTTTTCTAGTTCTTTGTCGAAGGGTATGGAAGGATCGGTCTTGATGCTGAACAGATGAGAAGTTAACTCTGATAGAGGGAGAGAGATGACAGGAGGTCTCTTTAAATAGGAGCTTGTTGGGCTTTTTTTTTTTTTTTTTTTGGTAGCACGGTTATTGCGCATTCAAGAAGGAAAGGTCTTCCAAGAATCTTCAAATCTTCCACCAACTCCAGTAATCCGCTGCAGCTGAGGTCCCCCCCCACCGCATGGTAAGTTCATTTCTTCTTTTTTGGTAAATAGGGAAAAAAATAACATTATTTTACTATAAATACATCCATGGAAATTATAAAATAAGATATTCAAAAAATTGGATGGTAAAGTAGCCGTAGAATTTTATAAAATAGTTTTCTGTATGGTTTGCTATATAAGATGTCATCGAATTAGCTTCTCTGTAAATATGAGATGCTTCAAAAGAAAACAAATTGCTTGTCATCTACCAACAATCTTGTAGAATAGAATGAGAATTAGCCTCTAGAGAAGGTGAAGCTAAGAACCATTTGATAATTGCAGTAAATGAGTAGAATTTCCTTATATATAACTATATGAGGTTCTCAATATCTGTGTAGCATACGTCAATCTCTTCTAAGCTACATACAATTCCACTTAGAACTGTTAAATGAAAAACTCGAACTCCACCTGTAGCTAGTAGAACACTATTAAGACTTCTGATTATAAAATTTGTTCCACTAAAAACACCTCTCTCATATAGGCTATTGCCAAAGTTGATTTTGAAAGAAAAAAAAGTGGTGGCTCGTAAGAAAAATAAATAACCTGAGATGACTAGAATCTACAAAGGAAGACCCACAATTTATTCCTACCATCAGAGGATCCTCCAAATTTTTGAGCATGAGCGAATATTCTCAAAAGAATTATTCTAGCACTTTATTTCGTACTTCAAAAATATATTTATTCTTGGCCAAGAAAATCATCAGTGGATAGTGCAGAAATAATGTCTGAACCTTGAAAAGAGGCTAATTTCAAGACTTAACTAGACTTTTTAGAGGTTCCCTTTGGTAGCTGTCCAATTAAAAAATTGTACGAAAGAAAAATGCAAGGCGTCAGTACTTCGTTCATTGCTGCCAATACGGCAATGAACGAGCTTGTGTTCATCTTAAAAAAGCGTTGCGGGTATATCTTTTGCATAATAATAATAATAATAATAATAATAATAATAATAATAATAATAATAATAATAATAATAATAATAATAATAATAACAACAATGGTTAAAAAAAAATTTGAATTGTACTTTTTTAAATAAAAAATTATTTTTTAGAATACTAATTATTAAATTGCATCACATCAATTTTTTTCACGTCACTTCGCATGAAGTGATCATTGCATCATTTAATGGTCGATGCATGATGCAGGTGAATCATTATTTTGCATAAAAGGTACAATTCGTACCTTTTATTAAAGTTAGGGTGATGTAGTAGCACACTTTAATAAAAGGTACAATTCGAACCTTTTAAAAAAAATATCTCAAGGCAAAATCTGACTAATATATTTAATTTTTAACATGAGATGCTGTAGCAGATATTTTAACTGAGTCTAGACCATCAATCTCTCTCCTCTTTGGCCAAACAGCTGAGACGATATTTATCTACTACTTTAAATTCTTCTTACCTTCTTTGAAATCTTCTTTTCCTTATTGCATTCCTTATCCCTATTCTATGTATTTTACCCCTTCTTAATAAAATTTTGGTGACTAATCCATGTTCCTAGCTCCTTAGTCTCCATTTTCATTACTATATATATCAAAACACACATGCATACATATATACATACACACACATACGTATATAGGTAGTTGCCCCAAGACCATGGTCTCCAAAGCATGGGCCATGCCGGGACTAAGATAAACTAATTCATGTAAATCAAACCAAAATTAATTTTTAAAGTGGATGCATCTTATGGGGATATGAACCAAGACATTTTTTCAAAAAAAGTTACAATATTTTAGCTACCAACTCATCCGCGAGGGCCAACAATTAGTATACACGGCATAAGAACAAGTCAAAAGCTTTGCCCATGAATTCTACAAAAAAAAAAAAAAAATCAAAGTCAAAAGCTCGCCTGCTATTTTTATACCTAGGTTTACTTGACTTGAAGACTCAAACATGAATGAATATAAATACACGTGAATGAGAATTTTAGAAAAAAATATTTTTTAGAAGAAAACAGAATTGATTACTAATTAATCTCACTTAAAAATGGTCATTACTCTTCATAGGTGATGCGGTGATCGTTTACCAATATTCTCCTATATCGACGATGTTAGCGAACAAAGGAACGACCGTCTCTTCGGAGACATCGATAAAATTGGAACGATACAGGGAAAATTAGCATGCCTTACACAAAAATGATACGCATAAATCGAGAAATGATCTAAATTTTTTTAACCAAAAAAGAAAGGATTTGTATAAAAAAAGGATGGGCAAAATTGTATGTGATTTTTATAAGACTCCGGGTCACTCATAACAACTCAACCTGGTCCTGCCGAGCCTAAGCCAAGACGCGTTCATATGGACTTGTAAATAACCAAATTGACTGTGAACGTGATAGAGTACGAGCCTTATAATTTAGCTCCACTTGATGGTTCAACTACTGCTTGGACTTAGAGCCAACAGCCCTCTCGGTTATTAAACAAACCAACCCAATTAGACGCGGTGATGTGCCCTTCTAGGAGAATTGAGGCCTTTATAGTTTGCTGAAATCTTTTTTCTCACTAAAATATTTTTTAATTAATAAAAAAATTATATTTTAGAATGATTTATATTTAATTAAATATTTATTTTTTAAAAAAATTATTATAAAATATTTATTATAATTTTAATAAAAAATATTATCCGGACAGGGTGATAAACTTGAGGCCATTTTAGCCAGGACTACAGGAGCAATGGGACCCGTTTATGGATAACATTGACTTGGGGTCAATCTTGCTTTTGAAAGAATTCAAACTCTTTTTAACCAAAGGAAGAAGAGACATCACTGTCCTTTTTATAAAGTGGAATTCTACTTTACCAAAATAAGCCATAATTGATGAGAAGGCCGTTCCCTTGAAACCCTACGGTTTTCTCAAATATGAACCAGCATCCAGCCTTCAAATATTCTTCACTCCTTTGAAAAAAAAAAAATCAGCCTCCAATTGTCATTTGTAATCTTATTATTATAGGTCTTTGGTTTTAATTTATTTATTTTTGCACTGGGAGTTATGTTGATGATAAAAAATAAAAAATTATGATGACGAGGAAGCGACCTAACTACGTTCTTGCTTCTTTTTTTTTTTGAGAACTAAATAAGTTCTTGTTAATTAAAGTTTAAAACTCGAATATTTTTACGCAATTGGCTGGCGTTTATTATTTCTTAAACAACTTACTTTACGCTAAAGAGGTAGCAAGAGTGGGCTCAACTCTTAAAGAAAGCACCGGAAAAAGATGTTTGAAGGTGCAAATTCCGAAAGGAATGAGAGGTGCATCGAGAAAGCGAAATAAAGCCCATGCATCGGTACTTCTTGGTGAAATTAAAAACATTTGTTGTCCACTAGTGCAGATTGAGAATTTAGGAAAGTGAGAGAGGAACGCAGTTAAATGGATCAAAAACACCTCTTAGGTCAATGAGTCAACTTATTTTAAATACCGTGCCGCCTCTTAGGTCAATGATTCAGGAGAAATTATACTCCATACTATATGGACCACATAATAGTGCACCACACCAATCATGCATCTCAGATTCTGCAGACTATTCATCATGTCGTCATTGGGAATTGCCGTCCATATATATTCTAGCAGGATTATGTTGAACTATTTGTGTGTATGTATGTATATACATACATACATGCATATGCATATATATATATACACACATACATGTGGGGTACTTGGGTTTAGTTAGTGTTGGACTTTGAATTTTCTCTCATAGCACTTCTAAGGGTAAATGATCAAGCAAAAGAAGTTTAAAGGGGAAGAAAAATTAAATTATCTAACTTCTGAAAACTTGGTTAGTATCAACCTAAAAAATTTTCAGTACTTAAAATCAGCTTTCAGATGAAATTTCTTTATACCGGTTGTTTAGGTTTCTATGATCGGCAAGCTCTCAATTTCTCAATCCTGCCTTTTTTTCTATATTATTATAATAATATTTTATAAAAAATATAAATAATTTATTTTTCATAAAACTTATTTTCAATTTTCATAACAGATTTGTGGAGGGCAACCAGACGACATCTTCGTAAAACTTATTCCTTTTAAGTTTTATGTAAACTTATTTTAGGGAAACTCCCTCATCAAACAAGATCATAGATTATTTCTTAAGACAAGGTGGTTGTGAAACCGGACAACACCTAAATGAAGGTGGGAAAGATAAATTCATGGAAAAATTAAACCAAATAAGATACCTGCCGAACATACCTAACCAATCTGACTAGATTTCTAGTTGATAAGGTTATGATCAAGATAAAACAACTCTAGTGGACCCACAAGGCCAGAACAAAGAGATTATTTAAATTAAACAATTATCGGAGCCAAATTATAGACCTCTCTCAGAAGCAAACCCTCATGAGCAGGGTGCCAACCACTGGACGCAAAATCTTGTTGGTCATTAACTATACAAGTTAGTCAAATTTGTCTCCTACCTAATTATCTCTATAATTGCCTAATAGAATACATTATGGTATAAACTCATTGTGCTTCTTTCTTATTTGTTATGGACCGGGCGGTCAAAGACCCAGAGAAACAAAACTAAATAGAACAAAATTGGCACAACCCACAGTATCATATTGAATTGAGGGAAAATCTAACTTCGATTACAAGGTCTTTTGTTCCTCACAATGCTGATCAGCTTGATATTTGTTTTATAAACAAAATGGCATAGAAATAAAAATGACAAGGCCATTATATACACCTAAATCTATGGAGAACACGCAAGTTGGGTTGGTTTTCGGGCTACGCCCGAAAGAGAGCTGACCGGATTTGTGCTTAGAGCCTATTTATTTTTCGGGAAGCCGTTGCGGATATGTCTTTCGCACGAAACAAAAAAAAAAAAAGTAATAGTTAGGAAATAATTTGAATTGTACCTTTTGCAGCAAGAAAAAATTGATTTTTTTTTTTTTTTACAACGCCAATTACTGAATCACATCTCAAATAGATATCAAAGCACCTCCAATTTTTCTTTCATCAGCCGCATGGATCTTGAAGTTTGTATCATATAATGGTTGATGTTATGATGCAGGTGAATCATTATTTTGCGATACAATCCGAACTCTTTAGTGAATGAGTGGTGATGTGGCAGCACACTTTATTACAATCTAGAAAAATATCTCGAGGCAAAAACAGACTAGTATAATTAATATTTTAACATGAGATGCTTTAACAGAAATTTCAACTAAGTCCAGACCATCAATCTCTCTCCTCTCCTCAGTAATCTCACTTAAAAATAGTCATTATTCTTCATAGGTGATGCGGTGATGGTGAGCGAACAAGGGAGCAATCAAGAACTGCCAAAATTGTGTGTGATTTTTCGTAGTACTGATGCAATATACGACTTCGAGTCACTCATACGCGAGTCTAAGCCAAGACGCGTTCATATGGACTTGTAAATAGAGTACGAGCCTCATAATTTAGCTCCACTTGATGGTTCAGCTACTGCTTGGAATTGGGGTCAATTGGCCCTGTCGGTTATTAAACAAGCCAACCCAATTAGACGCGGTGATGTGCCCTTCTAGTTCTAGGAGAATTGAGGCCTTTATAGTCAGGATTCAAGGAGCGATGGGAGTCTACGTCAACCCGTGCTGAACACGTTGATGGGTAATGTTGACTTGGCGTCAATCCCGTTTTTAAAAGAATCAACTCTATTCGTACCAAATAAACGAAGAGAAAGGGTCACCCCATCTTTTTCCTTGAGAATTTTTTTAAGTTTATAGAAAAAAAAAAATTCCCGCTGAAGTATTTTTTTAATTAATGATGAAAAAATAATATATTCAAAGTGACTTATATTTGATTGAATATTTATCTTTTAAAAAAATATTATAAAATATTAATTATATTTTTAATTAAAAAATCTTATCGAGCTACACACAGCAATAAATTTGAGACCCTTTTAGCAGGATTCTATTTTATTGCTAAATGTTTATTTGTTGATAACTTTTACTATTCTTGTCACCAAATATAGACTATTTAATGATAAAGAGTGTTTTGTTACCACTTCTTCATTGTGTAAATTTATGATAAAATAGTTTCTCATTGCTAATTATTTATATAATTTTTAGTGATAATAATATATCATTGTTAGATATATGTTTACTGGCAGCATATCAAGTTTTATTGGAGAATACAAAATACTTGGCGGTCAACTAACTTTTGTCATCTATATTTCATTTTATAACTTTTATGATAAAACAGTTTTTACTACTAATTATTTATAATTTATTTTTATGAAGAGCGATAAATTAATTTAATTTATTGTAAAATATTTTAAATTTTTTGATGATGATAATATTTTTGACTAAATATTTATTTGTTAGAGATATAAAAGATTTTGTTGCGAAATATAGGTTATTTGCACTGATTAGGTTTCACCGTGCTTTTTGTATGATTCTATTACTGATTACTTATGGATTTTTTTGGATGAATTAGTTTCATCAATGGTATCGAATTTTACTTTTTTTTTTTCTGTGACAAATTCCTTTTCGTTCCAATTGAATCTGATTTTAACAAAGATAACATTTTCGTCACTTAAGATAAAATTTTATGTTGTCTCGTTACTCAAATTTTTCTTTCAATTACTCAATTATGTTTTTAAAAAAATAACTAGATTAAATGTTCTATTTTACTCAAATCTGATCCAATTCGTTTATATGCAAGACTTTAGTGGTCTCGTTCTCATTCATGACCTCTGAAAGGATTGATCCCCTAATTTTCTTCTGGATGGAACATTGACTAGCTCCAGCCAACCAGCTTTGCATGAAACTACGTACGGGCTTCACTACATGACAAGTAGCCCAAATTTGGATGGGGCCCATGCGGATAAGGGTATCCATGGCGGCGGGAAGAACGTAGGACTTTGGAAATGGCTTGTTCTTAAACTTTTGTTTAATGGATAGAGTGCATGTGGATGAGGGCCATCCAATTATCGGTGCTCTCTTCTCTCTGCCATACAAAGGTAGAAAGAAGATCTAGATGGTATATTTTCAAATATGAAAATACATCAAGAAGATCTTGGATTATCATGTTAATCACAATCAATGCGGAATATAAAACTATATAGACATACCTGTATCCATTGCTAAAATCTGTCCTTGCTTTTAGAGAGAAAGGGTCACCCTAACAATGTTCCTCAAGAGTGTCTCACGATGGTTAGAGGCACAAATTATATTGTAGGTTTGAACCCTAGAGTCTCTCATTTCTTTTATAGGTCTCCCACCATCAAGAAGACCAAAGGACTCTTTTAATAGGTTTTCTACCAGCAAGAAAACCAAAAGGCTCTTACGAGCAAGAAAACCAAAAGATTCTTTTAATAGGTTTTCTACCCATAAATACAATTGGACTAGTAATGACCCATAATCCTTTAATTGGGTATTATAGGGTGTGTGGGACACTTTAATAGAATATTAATTTATAATATTCTTACATTCTCCCACTTGACCCATACACCATAAAACAAAATAAAACATTCTTTGTAATTTGAAAATACTTCAATTTTTTTTTTAAACGACTATTATGGGTTATGACATTAAAATCATACACGTGCACGTTTTTCATTAGAAAACCTTTCTAGTCCAATATACTTCATATGAGTTCCATTATATCAATGTCAAATTGGCTACCAATGCGAGTCATGGCGGTCATTTGTTATTCAATCAACAAAATTCCTTCCATGTACCACAACACTAGCAACTTCATTCAACATGATCTTTTATAGGGGTTTAAGGCTACTATCATTATGCCTTGGGTTCGTATTCATGTCTATTTCAGACATTTTTCTTGTCATCTTTCATCCATACAATTCAATGTACATATAAGTGGAAAACAAGAAAACAGAAACAATTATACTTGGATATCCATGTATGTCTTGAAGAAAACATTTAATACATTAATGAGCTCACTAACATGTTCAAAACATGGATAAATACGTAAGACCCATACTGTCAACATGTTCTTTAAATTTCTTTCCTGTTAATCCTTTCGTCAAAGGATCAGCAATCATAAGTGAAGTCTCGATGTGTTCTATGGACACTGTTTGTTTCTGTACTTCCTCCTTGACACTAAGGTATTTGAGCTCCATATGCTTCGCACCATTAGAATACTTGTCATTCTTGGAGAAAAAGACTGCAGAGGAATTATCACAATAAATTCTCAGCAGCTTGGCTATAGAGTCGACAACTCCAAGTCCTGAGATAAAGTTTCTCAGCCATAAACCATGCACTATGGCTTCAAAGCACGCCACAAACTCAGCCTCCATTGTAGACGAAGCAGTAATAGTTTGCTTCATACTCTTCCAGGAAATAGCTCCACCTGCTAGCAAAAATACATAACCAGAAGTGGATTTCCTGCTATCTGAACAACCAGCAAAATCAGAGTCTTGAGTATCCGATCACCTCTAGATTATCAGTTCTTCTAAAGGTGAGCAAATAATCCTTCGTTCCTTGCAAATAGTGCAGTACCCTCTTCGCAGCTTTCCAATGGGACATTCCTGGATTACTTTGGTAACGCCCAAGCATGCCAACTGCAAAACTGATATCTGGCCTCGTACAAGTTTGCGCATATATCAAGCTTCCCACAACAGATGCATACGGAATCTTTTCCATCTCCTTCCGCTCCCAATCAGTCTTTGGACATTGTGAGATGCTGAACTTATCACCTTTCGTTATCGGGGTATCTAAAGATGAACAATCTTTCATGCCAAATCTCTCAAGAATTCTTTCTATATAACTTTTCTGAGACAATCCCAACAATCCTCGTTTTCGGTCTCGAAAGATTTCAATTCCAATCACGAAAGATGCCTCACCCATGTCTTTCATTTCAAAATTCTTTGAGAGAAAACTCTTAGTTTCATACAGTAAACCCATATCACTACTGCCCAACAATATGTCATCAACATACAGGACTAGAAAAATAAACTTGCTCCCACTGACCTTTAGATATATACATCGATCAACGACGTTTTCCTTAAATCCAAAGGTAATAATGGTATTATGAAACTTTAGATACTATTGTCGAGAAGCTTGTTTAAGTCCATAGATTGACTTATTGAGCTTACAAACCAAGTGATCTTTACCCTCTTCAGAGAAGCCTTCCGGCTGCTCCATGTAGACATCTTCATCCAAACTTCCATTCAAAAAGGCCGTTTTCACATCCATTTGGTGCAACTCCAAATCGAAATGAGCCACCAATGCCATAATGATTCTGAAAGAGTCCTTTTTAGATACTGGAGACAAAGTCTCTTTATAATCAATGCCCTGTTTCTGAGTAAAACCTTTCGCCACAAGTCTGGCTTTATATTGTTGCACATTGCCTTTAGAGTCATGTTTTCTTTTGAAAACCCATTTACATCCGACTCTTTTGCATCCTTCAGGCAATTCAACAAGATCCCAGACTTTGTTTTGGGCCATGGATTTTAACTCTTCCTTTATGGCATCAATCCATTTATCAGAATCAATTCTTCCTTTAATTTGTGAAAACGTAACTGGATCATTACTTGTTCCAATGTCAAATTCATGTTCCTGGACATATATTACATAATCAGATGAAATAGCAGGTCTCCGTTCCCTCTGAGATCTGCGTAACATCATCTGTTCTGGTATCTCCATAGCTTGTTCATCAGTGGCATTCTCATTATGAGATGGATCATTATTTACTTGTTCCACAGTATCATTAGAATGATCATTAAGCGGATCAGTAATGCTTTCTGAAAAAGTGGGTATTGGAACATCAACTCATACTTCCTCAATAATTACATCTCTCAATTCTTTACTCCCACTGACTTCACTGAGCTCAAGAAATTTGGCATTTCCAGTTTCTACTATTCTCGGACTATGGTTTGGACAATAAAACCTATACCCTTTGGATCTCTCTAGGTAACCAATAAAGTACCCGCTTACAGTTCTAGGATCTAATTTCTTTTCATGTGGACTGTAAAGCCTTGCTTCAGCTGGACAACCCCAGACATGCATATGTCTCAAACTTGGTACCCTTCCAGTCCATAACTCAAAAGGAGTTTTTGGAACTGACTTACTAGGGACACGGTTTAAGACATACACAGCAGTCTTAAGAGCTTCACTCCACAATGACTTAGGTAAGGTAGAATTGCTTATCATACTCCTAACCATATCTAGTAATGTCCGATTACGCCTCTCAGCAACACCATTCTGCTGAGGCATACCAGGCATAGTGTATTGTGCCACAATGCCACGTTGTTCATGAAGTTTGGCGAATGGGCCAGGGTTACGACCCGATTCATCATATCTACCATAGTACTCACCACCTCGATCCGATCTAATGATTTTCACCTTTCTATCTAATTGCCTTTCAACCTCAGTGAGAAATATCTCAAGGACCGTAGCGGCTTGAGATTTCTCATGTAGCAAATAAATATATCCATACCGTGAAAAATCATCTATGAAGGTGATAAAATACTTTTCTCCCCTGAAACATTCTGTGGAGAAAGGTCCACATATATCTGTATGAATTATTTCAAGAAGCTCCTTACTCCTTGTGGCACTTTTCTTTGTATGTTTGGTTTGCTTTCCTTTAATGCAATCCACACACATACCGAGATCAGTAAAATCCAAAACCGGAAGAATCCCTTCCTTTACTAATCTCTGTAACCTTTTTTTGGAGATATGCCCCAACCTTTTATGCCACAAGTCATAAGACTTTTCATTAATCATGTTCCTTTTCATTCCAATACAAACTTCATGGTGTTGGGTGTAAACATTTTTAACAAAGGTATTAACAAGGCAAAGCTGATAAAGGCCATTAGAAAGGAAACCGGAACCAATAGGAATAACATTCTTAAACAAACTAAAACAACCATTCTGAAAGGAAAAAGAGTAGCCATCAATGTCAAGTCTTGACAAGGAAATCAAATTACGCCTTACAGAAGGCACAAAAACAGTATCATGAAGGTCTAAACAATGACCGGTACTTAAAATTAAACGAAAGGTTCCAATGGCCAAAACTTCGGCCTTATTCTCATTTCCCATGAAGATGAAACGTTCAATTGGATTTGGTGTACGGCTTGTAAGGAATCCCTGCATTGTTAAGGAAACATGAACATTAGCACCCGAATCTAACCACCAAGTATTAGTAGGAACGCTTACAAGATTTGATTCGAAACATACACAAGCATAAAGCTTACCCTTCTTTTCGAACCAAGCCTTACGTTTTGGACACTCAGCTTTCATGTGTCCAGGCTTCCTACAGAAATGACATTTTGTATCCTTTCCTTGAACCTGATTGCCTTTAGCAGGTCCCTTTCCCTTTGGTGGCGCTTGTTTCTTTCCTTTCCCATAATGGTGCTTTTTCTTTCCAGCTTCTTGAGTCACAAAATTAGCAGAAAAAGTCCCCTGTTGTTTTAATCTTATCTCCTCCTGAACCACCATACTAGCCAACTCATTCACATTCCATTTATCCTTAATAGAATTGTAGTGCATCTGGAATGGACCATACTGCAATGAGTTCAGGATGAATTGAACAATAAAGGACTCCTCTACTTTCATTCCTAGAGTTTCAAGTTTGGTAGCTATATTTGTCATCTCAAGGAAATGCTCTTGCATTCCCTTAGCCCCATTATATTTCATGGTGGTAAGTCTAGCCATTAAGGTCCCCGCTAAAGACTTATCTGCTGAGCAAAATCTCTCTTCAACACTTGTCAAAAAGGTTTTGGCATCCTCTGTACTAGGAAGTGAGTGTTTGATGTATCCAGCTATGGTCATTCTTAAAAATATGAGGCTCAACCTATTTGATCTCTCCCAGGCTTTGAAATTGTCTTTCTCATCTTTGCTACTGTTTTCAGTAAGAGCAGCTGGTTTTGGGGTCAAAAGGGATAAATCTAGATCAAGAACTCCTAAGGTGAATCTGACCCTCTCCATCCATTCGAAAAAGTTACTCCCATTCAGCATAGGGACAGATGATGCTTGTGAATGTAAAGAGATCGGTACACTTACTGCAAAGAATTTCAATTTAATCACATTAATGCTTTGAATTAGACACTCATAAATATAATAATCAGAATTTAAATCATAATGGATGAACTAGGGTATCATTAAAATCCAACCTTTGGGAGGATCCTAACATACAAGTGTTCCTTCCGGCATTTAAATTCTGTGGATGAACTAGTAGTATCATCAAAATTCCTCCTTTAGGTAGGCAATTTTCACATACAAATTGTTCCTTCCAACATTAAAAATTAGTGGATGAACTAATCGTATCATTAAGATCCAACCTTTAGGAGGATCCTAACATACAAGTGTTCCCTCCAATATTATCCATTCATAATTATGATGTCAAATATTTGCCATCTAAAATCTGGTAAGATTTTGTACCTTTGGGCAAACAAATTCTCACTTGATTTTAGTACAAATAGATTACCTCAAACAATTCATGTCCAATCAATAAATAAAATTCATCAAGTAATAATGGAATTTTACATATAATGGACTAAGATTTCTACATACAAATACATGCCCAACCATAATAAAATTCAATTAATAGTTAAGAATTTAATACATAATGGGCACAAGGTAATCTAGAGGTAATAAGAATAATTTTCACCAAATTTTTTTTTGAAAATAAAATAATATTAAAAATAATAATATAATAATCATTCTGGGCAGGTTCAAGTCAACCCTCACTTACTGTTCATGGGCGCAAGGCCAGCCCAAACCTTGGTTAAACATAAGGCCGGTACTCATATTGTTGGACTAAGATTATCCAGCAACTTGTGCAAAGATTGGACATGCACTTTCTCTGTACCCATTGCTCATCTTAGATGATTACAATGACAATATGGGCAATCTCTTCTAAAGTTCATGTCAAGTGCTAATAAAATGGAATGGATTCAGATGGATGAAATGGGGTTCCATACTTGAGCAAGCAAGATGCATCAGAATATGCCATGGACCAAAATAGACAGGAACTGTATAAATGATTGAAAAGGTTTGCTTGAACTTTCATTCATTTAAACTGTGAATGAGGACGTTTCAGAAGAGAACATCATGAGGAATTTAAAAAAAAATTGTTATAAATTTCTATCAACATAACACTGTAGGCGTAAGCAGTGGATTTGTCATTTATGCATGAAATACAATGTTCCAATTTCCAAGCCTGTTGGGTCAAATTTACGTCAGGTCATGTAAAGATTCAAATTTATTATACGGAAACCCTGCTTTTGTGAGCCCAAAATCAATACAGACCAAGCCAAACTGTATCAATAATAACAGGCACAACAACCATAGCAACTTCAAAAAAAAAAAATGAGGAATACTCCTTGACATGAACAGAAGGACAGAAAATATTTTAAGAACTAAACAGAGGTATGGACAAACAAAATGTAGAGAAGTTTATTTTGTCACTAATAACTTCTATAGGAATGCTTAGTATGAATATACAACTGTGAAAAACTTGTCCATAATTTTTAGAACTGATATGCAATACAACAACTGTATCCACAAAGGAAATGTTGATGAGTCAATCTGACAAACACGTGGAAGGCATGCATATTTATATAGCTCTAGGACAAATTTTTGATAATAGGTTATAAAACTAAGTAGACAGAAATGAAGTACATAAATCCATCATAATCTCCAAACCTTATTTGATGGCAGATTCTTAATATCAATGGAAAAACATAATAATCCACAACATTGGCTCTGATACCAAATGTTATATTTTCAAATATGAAAATACATCAAGAAGATCTTGGATTATCATGTTAATCACAATCAATGCGGAATATAAAACTATATAGACATACCTGTATCCATTGCTAAAATCTGTCCTTGCTTTTAGAGAGAAAGGATCACCCTAACAATGTTCCTCAAGAGTGTCTCACGATGGTTAGAGGCACAAATTATATTGTAGGTTTGAACCCTAGAGTCTCTCATTTCTTTTATAGGTCTCCCACCATCAAGAAGACCAAAGGACTCTTTTAATAGGTTTTCTACGAGCAAGAAAACCAAAAGATTCTTTTAATAGGTTTTCTACCCATAAATACAATTGGACTAGTAATGACCCATAATCCTTTAATTGGGTATTATAGGGTGTGTGGGACACTTTAATAGAATATTAATTTATAATATTCTTACACTAGAATCCTCTATGCTATACTGTCTGCATAGCAGAATGCTATACAATGCTTGATGGCCGTCATCAAGTGATGAATGACTATCAACAGCGATATGTTATGTATGGCACTCAAAGCTCTAAAAAAACCAATATACCCTTTTCACTTAATTTTTCTCTTCCTCTTCTGTGTCTTCTTCAATCTCTTTTGTGTCTTCTTCTTTTTTTTTTCTTTTTTTTGCTTTAACATGATACCTAATATAAAGCCAATGCAATAGATAAAAAATGTATCAGATGCTATTGACTATTATTCTTTTAGCTTCGATTATGTGGAGAATCTGGATGGTAGCATAAGGGGGGGGACATCTGGATTGTATGCACAGAGATGTTAACTTTGTGTAGGGACATCTTAATTGTGTACACAAAGATGTTAACTATTTGGAGAATTACTTAGGTTCTTAATGTTATTATCTTTCTATTTTTTATTTCATTAGCAGGCAAATAAAATCTCCGATTTCAACGTTTGGAATTAAGTAGGAGCGGTATCATGTCATTTCCTTAGCATTTAAATAAATTTTGGGTGCCCAAGGCTGATTCATGGTGATATTTAAATTCGTCTAGAGATCCTCATCTTATACAGGGGATCGGTATAATACGAGACCATGACCTTTTTTACATTGAGTTTAACTAAATGATCAATATTTAGAATACTTGAGCACTGACCCACCGAGGCAAAGATTTAAGGCTTTAGTTCAAGCCCATCATGCAGGATTCAGCCGACATAACCAAGTGTGAGATTGGTAGTTCATCATCTTTTTATTTAATAACCTAGTTTGCAAGATTCATTATCAATAAAAATTTCTAATTTGCATTTCTTGCATTTCATTATGCCCATCTTTTTTCCAAAAAATGAATAATGGTTTATCTAACAACAACTAGTGGTCCTCTAAGCACCAAGACGGAGTGTTTCACTTAGTTAGCCCACTAGCATAATTTTTTATGCAAGCATCATGAGTACATGAACATCGTGGGAATTAGAGGACGTACAAGTCTCCATTTGGTCACTGATATGATGGTCTTCTCGTCAACCCATTGTCTCGGCCGAGCTCTCGCCAGCGCAGACAAGTCTCCGTCTTCAGCCGCTGTCGTCCAACAAAGTCATTTTCTTGGATGGATATACGAAGCGCATGCGCCGTTCAAAGTCCTGCTGGTGACTGTGCCACCTACTCGGGCATTCCTCGTATTGGATCCCTTAAAATACTCGAAGGTAGCATGTATTTTTTTTTTTTTTTAAACGGCCGTTTACACAGACGTTGCATTAGTACAGCCAGCCGAGTCATGAGAAAAAAAATTAGCGAAGAGAAGGAGCAAATACATAACCCTTCCAAAAAATCTCTTTTGAGTGCTGAGCAGCAAAGGAGGCAATCTAGTTCGCGGTCTCGTTTGCCTTCCGGCATACATGAGCGGGCTGAAAGGAGCCACAATTTCTTACCAACCTGCGAATATCATAGAGCAGCGGATATCCATCCCCGTACCTATGCTTGTCCTGTATCCACTCGATCACCAATATAGAGTATTCTTCAAGGCAAATCAATCCGCTCCCAAAACACGTCCCGCATTTGTGATACCCTCACATGCAGCTCTTATCTCGGCCCCAATAGACCAATTACATGTTTTTCCAGATGCTTTCAGTAAGAGCAGTAACCATTTTAATGTGTCATATTTTTGGGGAAAACTTACATCTTTAAACTTTTTCTTAAAAAAGAAAATGTTTTTAAGCCTACATGCTTAATTCTAGAAGTTTGGAGTTCAGACCAGAAGCCCATATTAAAGTCTGCTGTACATCGTCAAGGCAAGATCAACAATACCAATACCATAACAATACGCATCCCAAGCTTATAGAAATTCGAAATATTCAATCAGTATTGAAAGGGCTATACGGGTAGTTGAGTGATTGCAACACCAACCTACTCCATTGTCGGTCACAATAATAAGCAAACACAACATTCTACACAAATATTTGAAGTCCTCATAATAAAAACTAGCAAGCAAAGGGATGATCCCAATAATCCATAGTTTACAGGATGGAACAAACGTTGGGGTTCGAATAATTATTGGGATCCTCGTACACTACCACGGGCGGAGCTGGCGGGTAACCATACCATGCAAAGTTAGGCTCGACCTTTGGTTCTTTTGATTCTTCATCATCTTTCTTCACTTCCGCCACTTTAACTATGACAGAATGGCCTATCTTCTTCCTCAAAATGCCTGTCAAGATAACAGGATCGACTTCTCCAACAACAACCAACTGGTTCTTCTCCCCATCTACCTTAACAGAATCAACGCCTGTCGTATTAAAAAGAAAAAAATTGTATCAGTCGGAGCTCGGCATCTTGGGAGTCCATATATTTGTGACATGATAGTAATAATTATATATATTTTTATCTGATTTCTAATTATATATTCAGCAAAGATGAGCCTCAAGAATCTGGTAATCTACCACCTGCTGATGCAGCCAACTGCATGGCCTTGCTCCGGCACTTCTCGCAGTTCATCTGCACGTTGATCACCATCTCCTTCTGCAAACACAAAATATATGCATGTATATATCACCATGTAAGAATTGCTATCAGCTGACGAAACTAAATTCAATTTTAGCGATTAACTGTGGCATGGTGTTGAGTTGATCCAATAGCAAACAAAGAGAAGTGCATATACCCTAAGAAAATAGTACTGCCATTCGACAAGCAGTATGTTTTCATATATGTGGCATCAGAATAAAAATATAAAGAAAAAAGGCGAGTTGGCCGTACGTACCTTCATGTTTTTTCTAGTTCTTTGTCGAAGGGTATGGAAGGATCGGTCTTGGTGCTGAACAGATGAGAAGTTAACTCTGATAGAGGGAGAGAGATGAGAGGAGGTCTCTTTAAATAGGAGCTTGTTGGGTTTTTTTTTTTTTTTTGGTAGTATGGTTATTGCGCATTCAAGAAGGACAGGTCTTCCAAGAATCTTCAAATCTTCCACCAACTCCAGTAATCCGTAAAATTTCAGCAATTCCTTGCCTACAAATTTGAACCACGCGGTTTCTGGACCAAGTCGTCGTGAAACAAATATGGCATCAACTGCAGCTGAGGTCCCCCCACCGCATGGTAAGTTCGTTTCTTTTTTTTTATAAATAGGGGAAAAATTACATTATTTTACTATAAATACATCCATGGAAATCACAAAATAAGATATTCAAAAATTTAGACGATAAAATAGCCGTAGAATTTCATAAAATAGTTTCTATATGATTTGCTACATAAGCTGTCATTGAATCTCCTACACAGCTCAAAAGAAAACAAATTACTTGTTATTTACAAACAATCTTGTAGAATAGAATGAGAATTAGCCTCTAGAGAAAGTGAAGTTAATAACTATTTGATAATTACAGTAGATGAGTAGAATCCCTTATATATAAAATATGTGAAGTCCTCCATATCTATCCCTTCTAAGCTGCATACAGCTCCACTTAGAATTGTTGAATTAAAAACTCGAACTCCACCTATAGCTAGTAGAATATTACTAGGACTTCTGATTATAAAATTTGCTCCACCAAAAACACCTCTCTCATATAGGCTATTGTCGAAGTTGATTTTAAGGAAGCATAATTTATTCTTACTATCAATGGATCCTCCAAATTCTTGAAGATGAGTGGGTATTCTAAAAAGAATCATTCTAACACTCTATTTCTTACTTCAAAAATACATTTATTTCTAACCAAGGAAGTCATCGGTGGATGGTGTAGAAATAATGTCTGAATCATGAAGAGGGGCTAATTTCTACGCACGTGATGCCACTCTTTAAACGGTAAGTTTCTTTCAACCTAACTCCAGCAAGGTACTATCAGACCCGTTTGAACGCAAAAAACCTTAAGTTTCATTTTTTATGGCCCTTGGAGAATACGTATACACTAGAAAAATTAAACTTGACTTACCATAAAAAAAAAGAAGACAACTTGACTTGCCAAAAAAAAAGAAAAAGAAAAAGGCTTGACTATACTTTTTAGAGGTCTTCTCTTCTTTTTTCTTTTTTTTTTTTTTTACTGTGGCGAAAGGGGAAGGGGAGGAAAGGACAAGCCCTTAGAGGTCTTCTCTTTGGTAGCTTCAAGCCCTTAGAGGTCTTCCCTTTTTTTTTTTTTGCTAGAAGAAGGGAGCAGGGGGAGGAAGGGACAAGCCCAACCCCGCGTAGCAGCCCCCACTGGGCCCCCCACCCCGCCAGGAGAATGTTCGATGCGGGCAAACCGGGTCGTGTGTTGGGCACGCCGACCTATTTTACTTATACCCTCCCCACCCGTGAGCCGGCTCGGTTACCCGACCCGACCCTCCGTGTGAGTACGTCACACCTGGCACCACCCAGGCTATCAGCCGACCAGTAGCACTTCCAGACCCCGTGTCCAGGCGTGGAGCATTCGGTCCCCAAATTTAATCGACGCCCGCGCGTTTCGAACCTGGAACCACTTGGTTGGAAGTAAACGCCCCGTTCCAACTGAGCTACCACCTTGGTGGTTAGAGGTCTTCCCTTTGGTAGCTTTGGTAGCCGTCCAATTGAGAAATTGTACGAAAGGAAAATGCCAGGCGTCAATATTTCTTTCGTTGCTGCCAATACGACAATGAACGCGTCTCTCGGCTCTTTTTTTTTTTTTTTTTTTTTTTTTTTTTTGCTGAGAAAAAGGAGGTAGGGGGGAAGGGACAAGCCCAACCCGCGTAGCAACCCCGAACCCGGGCCCCGCCCCCGCCAGGACTATGTTCGATTCGGGCAGAATGGCTGTTTGGTATAGGCCCAGCTCACCAGACCCCAGCCATATATTACTCATACCCTCCCCACCCGTAGACCCGGCTCAGATACCCCAGCGGGCTCCGGCTCGAGCACCACGTGTGAGTACGTCACACCTGGCACCACCAAAGCAGTCAGCCGACCAGTAGCGTTTCTAAACCCCGCGTCCAGGCTAGGGGCATCCGCTCCCCACAATTAATCGACGCGCGCGCGTTTCGAACCTGGAACCGCTTGGTCAGAAACAGAGCTCCGTTCCAACTGAGCTACCGCCTTGGCGGCCTCTCGGCTCTTTGAAACTGAGAAATTATGTGCTTCACCGGCCACCGCATGTGCCATGTGCAGACTACACGGTCCTATAATGCAGACCGTATAGGATATAATTTTTTTCTGAAAATGCCCAAAACTCAACCCATATTATACCAAACCCTTTGTGCTCACAGAAAAAATCGTTGCAGGTATTTTTTTTTTTTTGGTATGAAAAATAATAATAATAATAATAATAATAATAACAGTTAAACATAATTTGAATTATACTTTTTGTATAAATAAAAAAATTATTTTTTAAAAAAATACTAATTATTAAATTACATTTTATATAAATTTTAAAATACATCGATTTTTTTTTTCACAGCTTGCATGGATTTTGAAGTGGTAATTGCATCATTTAATGGTCGATGTCATGATACAGGTGAATCATTATTTGATATAAAAAGTACAATGCGAATCCTCAATAAATGCACACTTTATTACAATCAAAAAAAAAATCTCAAGGCAAAATTTGACTAATATATTTAATATTTTACCATGAGATGCTGTAGCAAAATCTTCTTTTCCTTATTACACTCCTTATTCCTATTCTATGCATTTTACCTCTTCTTAATAAAATTTAGGTGACTAATCCCGGTTCCTATCTCCTTAGTCTCTATTTTCATCGCCCACAACAAGACGGCTACCCAATTTTGGCCCAATAGACACCAACGCCAGCCAGACGGAACTTCGGATCGGCCCAGAACCAGCCTGACCTTGGACCTCTTCGAAAGCTCCTTCGACCTCGGATACTCGCCCGACCAAGTTCGAGGCACCTTCTACGATCACCGACTCATCCCGACCAAGCTCGGGGCACCTTCTCCAATGATACGATCCGACCCTTGAGCCCGGGGCGCTCTGTTGAGTGCACCTCAAAACCTAGGATACTAGGCAAACCTCATCACCCGTCAGGTTGTTCTCACCAAATGTATGATGCGACCTCTCAACGAGCTCAGCCTTGCCAACGGCCGCACCCACATGCGTGCCTACGTCCTCCTACGTGGTCGTACGTAGTGACGCCACCACACCATGCTTTGCTTGCTGGCCCACGACAGCCAAGGACGACAACCAAAATTAATTTTTAAAGTGGATGCATCTTTTGGGGATATAAACCAAGATATTTTTTCAAAAAAAGCGGCAATATTTTAGTTTCCAGCCCACCAGTCAACAATTAGTATACACGGCATAAGAACAAATCAAAAGCTTTGCCCATGAATTCTACCAAAAAAAAAAAAAAAACATCAAAGTCAAAAGCTCGCCCGCGATTTTTGTACCTAGGTTTACTTGACTTGAAGACTCAAACGTGAATGAATATAAATATACGTAAATAAGAATTTAAAAAAAAATAATATTTTTATATCACTACTCTTCATAGGTGATGCAATGATCGTTTACCAATATTCTCCTATATCGACGATATTAGTGGATAAAAGAACGACCGTCTCTTCGGAGACATCGATAAAATTGGAATGATGCAGGGAAAATTAGCATGCCCTTACACAAAAATGATACGCATAAATCGAGGAATGATCTAAATTTTTTTAACCAAAAAAGAAAGGATTTGTAAAAAAAAAGGATGGCCAAAATTGTATGTGATATAAGACTCCGGGTCACTCATAACAACTCAACCTGGTCCTGCCGAGCCTAAGCCAAGACGCGTTCATATGGACTTGTAAATAACCAAATTGACTGTGAACGTGATAGAGTACGAGCCTTATAATTTAGCTCCACTTGATGGTTCAGCTACTGCTTGGAATTGGGGTCAATTGGCCCTGTCGGTTATTAAACAAACCAACCCAATTAGACGCGGTGATGTGCCCTTCTAGGAGAATTGAGGCCTTTCTGGTCAGGATTCAAGGAGCGATGGGAGTCTACATCAACCCGTGCTGAACACGTTGATGGGTAATGTTGACTTGGCGTCAATCCCGTTTTTAAAAGAATCAACTCTATTCGTACCAAATGAACGAAGAGAAAGGGTCACCCCATCTTTTTCCTTGAGAATTTTTTTAAGTTTATAGAAAAAAAAATTCCCGCTGAAATATTTTTTTAATTAATGATGAAAAAATAATATATTCAAAGTGACTTATATTTGATCGAATATTTATCTTTTAAAAAAATATTATAGAATATTAATTATATTTTTAATTAAAAAATCTTATCGAGCTACATACAGCAATAAACTTGAGGCCTTTTTCGCAGGATTCTAAGTGCAATGGCAATATACATGAGCCCATGTGAAACATGTTTATGGATAATATTGACTTGGGGTCAATCTTGCTCCAACGGCTAGTCCTCGCCGGCGGATGCTTGGCGGGGTCGTCGCCATCCACGGCGAAGTTCTCCGAGAAGGCAAAGGCCACCTGCGAACGGAGGGAAGGAACTCGGCTCGTGTGTGCTTGGCTTCAAGAAGGCAAGGGCTACCAGCTTTCGTCGCCGTCCCCATCCACGGTAGGTTCTCCGAGAGATTAAGAAGGCTCTACTTGCGAATCGAGGAGAGGAAGCTTGGCTCGCCGGCGGGCGCTCTGCGTGCTCCAACGGCTGCCACAGTGAAGTCCTCTAAGAGAGCAGGGGAGCTCCAACGGCTGGTTGTGGGAAGGGATGCTCCGGCGCAGCCGTGCGACTAAAGGCTAGTTCTCACCGGCGGGTGCGCGGCAGAAGCTCGGGTGTAAGCTCCGGTCCTTATTGTTCATGTGTTTAGTATAAATTGTTTCATCCTAGCCCTTTTGTTAAGCAGGGGACCATCTTCAAGACTCTCCTTGTCGGCAAGGTTGGTTGTCATCAAAGGGACCAACGGCTGGGATTTCCAAGCTGATACAACGTGGTGTAAATACTTGATGAAGGACTCCAGCAGCTAATGGAGTGGTAGGCGGGCTCAACCGAGAAGCAGGCATCGGGGAAGACGGCGGAGGTGGCAGCCAAAGGCAAAGGTAAGGCTTATGCGAGACGGGAGGAGAGCTCCGGGGCTTGGGCGAGGCTAGGGCCTTGGGTGACTCACCGGCCCACGGAAGCAGACGTGGCTCGGTTAAGCCGCTGCTTCTCGGCAATCATAGAGCTGTCAGAGGAGCCGATCGAGGCCACACACCGGAAGTGGGACGGGTTGTCGGTGGTGGTCCGCAGTCTTGGCTGCCGGGTGCCGGCTGACTAGGTGGCCAAAGATGTGGCCACCCGGGGGAAGTTGGCAGGGAAGGTGGACGCGGTGCCACTCGCCGACGACCACCTCGCCCTAAGGATCCGATCGATGGTGGACCAAGACCGGGCACACTCTGAGGGCCCGTGGATGGTGGCGGGGCAGCTCCTTGCCATGGAGCCGTAGGTACCAGATTTCATACCTAGGGAGGATGCCGTGAAGACGGTGGTGGTGTAACTTTGGCTACCCCGGCTCCCGCCGGAGTACTGGTCGGCTACGACCATACTCCAAATCGTGTCCGAGGCGGGGCGGTCGCTCGCCGTTGACGGGGTGACCGAGCAGCGATGAGCCATGGGCTTCGCCCGGGTGAAGGTGGTGATTGACACCACTGAGCCTCTCCTTCTGGGTGTCCGAATCCGAGGGAAGACGAAAGTGTTGTGGCAACCCTCCTCTTTGAAAACTTACCAGACTACTGCTCCAGGTGCGGTAGGATTGGGCATTCGGCGACGGTGTGCCGTCATTCGGCGACGGTGTGCCGTCACCTGGTGCTGGAGCATTCGGAGGAGGATGCCCCCTATTTTCAATCAAGGGTGGTGGACATTGGGGTCGACCCCAAAATGTCGGTGTCGGGACCTGGGGAGGGTGACTAGGGGCCGATCTACGACCCTTGGCTGGTGGCGGATCAGGCCCAGCTCCCGAGGGAGAAAGGGCTGCCGCGGTCGGAGAAGATGATCGCACCCTTGCCTGAGTAGTCTTCGCCTCAGCCGCTCTCTCCAATGGCTCGGCCTAGTTCACCTAAGTCCCCACCAGATTTGGATGGCTGGCAGAAGCTAACGAAGGTAGCCCGCCGATGGTCACCACTGAAGGGTCCACCGGCGGAGGAGGCGACGACCCAGTCTCCAGGCCATAGCTCAAAAGCCCCCGAGTCGACTCGGCCTTTGAGCCACTCACGGGCCTGCTCGACTCGGATGTCCTAGCAAATGCTACTGGGCTGGTGGGGAGGCCGGTTTGTTCGACAGGGTAGCGAGCCGACCCAGGAATAGCCCCGGCGAGCGAGCCTTTGGCCCAATCCAAGCTCTTGAGCTTGGCCAAGGAATCGGCAGGCACAGGTCAGGTTGGCGGCGAGGGTTGCAGCCTCGCAAGGGCGGTTTCGCGCATGGCACATGTGCCCTGCGCGGCTCATGCGGCAAGCCAGCAGGCCCGACGCGGGCTTGGAGACCAACAGGCCCGTGAGGGAGGGCTGTGTGCTCCTGGACCTGTGGGAAAGGAGCCGGGCATGACGAGCCAAGGGCAGCCTGGCCCGTGAGCGGGGTGACCGGGCCCTTTGGCTCGGATCCACCAGCAGTGGGCCAGGCTTGGGGAGTGGGCCCGACATAGGGGCCTCGGCGACCCTAGGACGGGATCCGTTTAGGCCACTAGGCGTGCTTGAGGGCCCAGTAAAGGGATCAGGCATAGTCTTCTGGTTCGTCTTTTTAGCCCAGGCGGTGGAGGGCGCCATACCAGGAACGCCCCTAGCACCCAGAACTGTCGAGGGGTCAATCAATGATGGGAGGCCCACAGTAGGCCCTGGAGTGGTAGTTGGTGTGCAGTAGGAGCATGCCCTAGGTGTGGGCCGCCCCAAGAATGGCTCAACAACAATTCCAGACGCGGCTGAACCGATGACGCCGAGAGTAGGCGCAGAAGTGGATCGGCCGGCATGAGCCCTCCGAGAGGCAGAGACTTCAGAGGCTAGTATTGGCAGTGGTGGCAACAGGGCTATAGGCCACGAGACCGTGAGTAGGTCAGCGACGGATCATCCGACAATGGTTCAATGGGTCAAGGCGGCAGTGATGCGGGTCGTCTTCGAAGTCAGTGAGGATGACGAACAGTGGGGTGGCATGTACCATGAGGTTGAGATAGACCCTATGGCCTAGAGGGTGGACGAGCCTGTGCCCAACCTCTCGAATTTTTCTTCACGAGGATTCTAGAATGGAACTGCGCGCGGGGGGGGGGGGGGGGTTCTAAGTCATCTTTTATGACGTCCTTCAGGAGACTGGTGCAGTTCAGAGATATGCTTCCTCTCGAGTACATTAACGCCTGGAGGCCGACTGAGAGTCCTATGCTGTGGAATTCTAAGGATTGTCTGGGGGTATTTTGGTATTGTAGAAGCGGGGGATGGCGATAATGGACGTTTTTCGCAACTATCCCCAACAGGTTATTATGGTTGTCTCCGAACCCAATGCAGCTCCATGGGTATTATGCGGTGTGTATGCGAGCACAGATTATAGGAATAGAAGAGTCCTCTGGGACGAGATCACCAATTTAGTTGCCCAGAATTTTCCGACAGTGGTGGTGGGTGATTTCAATTGTATCCAAAATGCTAGTAAAAAGAGGGGAGGAAGGGCCTTCTCTGACATAGTAGATAGAAGGGAGTTATGTGACTTTTTTTTGCAAAATGGCCTCGTGGACCTGGGCTTCTTCAGGCCGCGATTCACTTGGTGTAACAACCAGTCCGATAGAGCTAGGGTATGGGAGCGGATAGACAGAGCTATTGCGACCCCTGATTGGATCATCTAATTTCCTATCTGTCAGGTCAGCCACTTGTCCTGTATTGCTTCTGACCACTCTCCATTGCTAATTTCAACTGCCTTGGGTTCCAACCATCATTGCCCCTTCCACTTTAAGAAGGTTTGGTTGTCTTACCCTCAACCCTGAGACATTATCCAGGAGGGCTGAAGCTTGTCGGTGCACGGCAATGCTATACAGAGGGTTTCACGTAAACTGAAACTAACTAAAAGGTGGCTTCGCCGATGGAACTATGAGGTCATATGCGATATTTTTGAAAAGTTGGAAGAGATGGAGGCCGCGATTGTTGACCTTCAAAAAAAAGAAGATCAGGGGGGCAAGCTCCCAGAGGCCGACATGATAAGCCTACGGGGGCTACTTGCCACTCATCACTCATTATTGCGACAGCATGAGATCTTTTGGAGACAGAAATCTAGGATCCAATGGGTCAAAGAGGAAGATCGAAACACTAGTTTTTTCTGCCGGACAACGGTTATTAAAAGGTAGAGGAACACGATCCATTCCTTGCAAGACGGGACAGGCCAACGGGGGGAAGGGAAGTCGGCAATCAATCAGGTATTGCTTAACTTCTTTCGGTCCAGATGGACGGAGGATAGGCATTCTGAGGATGTCGGTCAACTCCCGAGGGCAGACAGGGGAATCGAAGCCATTGAGAATGCCCATTTTGGTATGGCCAATGGCAAGGAGGGAAGTGTAGGAGGCGGTCTGCGCTCTGGCAGAGGATAAGGCTCTCGGACTGGATGTGTTTTTCCCTTATTCTTTCAGAGATATTGGGGTATCATTCGAGCTTCTTCTTTTAGGCCTATTAGATGTGCACCCTATATAAAGTTGTGGCAAGGATATTGGTGGGTAGGATGAAGCCCTTACTACCCGGTATTATCTATCAAGAGCAAAGTGCTTTTGTGGAAAGTAGAAATATCTCTGACAATGTCATATTGGCCCAAGAAATGATGTGGAAGCTTCAGCGGGCCTCGAAATGGCCAAGCTTGATGGTTGTCAAGCTGGACATGGAATGAGCTTATGATAGAATCAGATGGGGCTTCTTAAGGCGAGCTTTGGAGAGTTTTGGTTTCCATGGGATCTAGATTGACTAGGTGTTGGGGTGCATTTGGGGGCCGAGTTTTTCCATCTTGGTCAACGGTACGCCATCCTCTTTTTTCAAGTTTGTTAATCCTAAAGGATGGATTTTGATGATCATAAAAATAATTGAGTTAAATATGTACTCTAATTATGTTGGCTTAAATATGAAGTGTTAGATCTCTAGACGAAAGTTGCGCTTACAACTTCCAAGAATCAAGAAGAATAAAATCAAAGATCTCAGAATTTTTTGTGAAAAACTTAATGAGTCGATCCATACAGAAAATGAGTCGACTCATGTATAGTTCAAAAAAAACAAAGAAGAATCATCGCTTGAGACCAACTAGATAAGCCAACTCTTGTATTTAATTAGCCGACCCATTATCAACATGAGTCGACCTCCGACATTGATGAGTCGACCCTTAAGGCCAGCGCAGGAAACTTATGTGCACTAAAGGAATGAGGCGACCCTTGTGTTTAAGGAGCCGAGCCAATATCTACATGAGTCGACTCTCGACATTAACGAGTCGACCCTTGAGGCAAGCATAGGAACATTATATGGATTGAAGGAAAGAGCCGACTCCTATGCTTAATGAGCTGTCTCTCTTAGTACATGGGACGACCCCCGAACCTGGTGAGTCGACCTCTGTTATCCTGACAACTCCAACGGCTACTTTCAACAATCTTTTTCTGGGTGCCAACGGATAATTTCTTGGTGTGACGGCTACTCGATACTTTCTGAAAAGTATGTAACCTAAAAATTCAAAGGAACGCCAAGAGAAAAAGAAGACATAGGAGAGGATCAAGTGAGAAAATCTTGACACCCAACATCGAGGCTTCAAAAGATAAAATTCTCACAAAAAGAGCTTTTAAGAAAAAATCATATTGTGAGGAAATTAGTTGAAATATTCTGTGAGGACCCGTGCGGACGTGTATTTAGTCCCACATCGGTTATACGCTGGATAGAACTTGGATACTTATACAGGATCAAAGAACCTAAATAATACCTTCCGGCTAGCCATTTTGGGTGAGGTCATCCAAATACTTATCCATTGAGGCTGACCACAGGCCAATCGTGGTGTTTGTGATTTGATTTGAATAGATATGAACTCTTAGCCTGATGAGGACGTCAGGGTTTGAACGAGGGGAGTATGTGAGGCCAAAATGGTTAGCCATAATGTATTGTTTGGGTTCCTTGGTCCTGTATAAGTACCCAAGATCTACCCAGCGAATAACCGATGTGGGACTAAACACACGCCGCACGGGTCCTCACATATTCAACAGAGAAGTTGCTGCTGTGCTATCAAGATCTTCGACTGCAACAACCATCTTCAAAGCTTCTGATCTATATTTATTGTTTCATTTACATTGAAGCTTTGTTTACATAGTTACAGCATTTATTACATATTTTTTAAACTCTGCTGTAACAGTTTTATTTGCTCTAAAACTGATAATAGTTCTTCCAAACATTAATTGAAAGTTGTTGAATCAGGAGATTCAACAAGGTTTAAGGTTTCGATTGGTGAGCCTGTGAAAACCAGTTGGATTGTTTGTGAGCCTGAAAAAAGAAACGTGTAAAGATTTTGGTTGGTGAGCCTGTGAAAACCAGCTAGATTATTTGTGAGCCCGAAAAACAAACGGGTTAAGGTTGTAGTTGGTGATCCTGGAAAACCTGACTGGATTCGTTGTGATTCCGAAAAAACAGCGAGTTGGGTTGTGAGCTCGAAAAACAACCATACTGTAATCAGAGTGGTTATAGTAAAATTTTCAAGAGTCTTGGAGAGTGGATGTAGGTGTGGGTTACACCAAATCACTATAAATTTTCTGTGTTTGTGTGTGCCTGTCTCTTTATACTGTTGCACTTTAATCTCTGCCATTATTCATTCATTGCTTAAGCACTTATATCTTTCAAATTGAAATTATAGTTTATCTGCTGCATTTAATTAAAAAGTTTTAAAAACCAATTCACCCCCTCTTGGGTTGCATATCTGGGCAACAATGTCCACCATGGGGCTTAGACAAAAATGTCCTTTATCCCCATATTTGTTCATTATTTGCCCTGATGTCTTGTCTCAGGCACTGCGGGCCGCGTGTACGAATCGGGAGCTGGAGGCTTACGTTCTAGCCTCAGAGGTCTGACCCATTTCTCATTTACTTTTTGCCGATGATTGTCTTCTTTTAGCCAAGGTAGGGGTAATGGATGCTCAGGTCCTTAGGGGCGTGCTGGCGGATTATTGTGCAGCTTCAGGGCAGAGAATAAACCTCCAGAAGTCAACCATCTCCTTCAGCCGTAGCACGGAGCGCAGGGTTAGACGAGAGATTCAGAGGATTCTGAAGATGCCAGAGTAGGACGAGACTTTGGGCTACCTAAGTGTACCCATCACAGGTAGGAGGTTGAGGGTGGCTGAATGCTCTGGTCTAGTGCCGCATGTGCAGAGCAGACTGGAGGGATGGAGGACGTTGTCTCTCTCTATAATGGGTAGATTAACGCTGATTAGATTGGTGCTAGGCTCCATGCCCGTCTATCTCATGGCAAACATGATGGTACCGAAGATAATGCTGATAAGGATCGAGCAACTAATTCGGAGCTTCTTGTAGGGGTCGTATGGAGGGGGACGTGGGATGCATTTAGTGGCGTAGGAGAGTGTCTGCCTACCCTTGAGTGAGGGCGGCCTTGGGGTGTTTTCTCTTCTAGAGAGGCGTGAGGCGCTCATTGCCCGACATGCAGTTCAATTTATGCTGGAGACACAGGGATTCTGGAGTCAGATTATGACAGCTAAATATGGCTGGGCAAGCCCTAAGGGGGTGGCCCAGAGTGGGTGCAAATGTTCATTCATGTGGCGAGAGGCACCTGCTAACTGTTTCGGCAAACACTAGATGGCTGATAGGTGATAGGCGAAGCATCGATATGGCCGGCAACCCGTAGGTAGATGCCTTCCCTTTGAGGCTCTAGTCGACTATGGTTAATGTAGAGGCAGTGAAGGGACTGTGGGTATGCGACCTCCTCGACCCTAGTGGGGCAGCATGGGACGATGCCAGGTTGGGTCAAGTTTTTGGAGTACATCTTGCTGAGAGGATCCAGTCTCTTCCAGTATCGGGGTGTGCAGGACCAGATATCCGGATTTGGAGCACATCATGTAGAACCGGCGTCAGGGTGGTGGAACTCTCCTGCGTGTTCCAGTGGGAGTTGGATCTGGTGCTTGAGCCTTCACCCGAGGGTAGCACTATTCTTATGGAAGGTGGTCTGGGATCGGCTTCCAACGAGAGCAGTACCCGGTGGACGAGGTTTGAGAATTTCTTCAGAGTGCGGGGTGTGTGGTGTTGACGAGACAGTGGACTATGCGCTGTTTAGTACACATGGGCAAGGGTGACTTGGCAGTTGGCAGAAATTCTATGGGTGGCTTGGAGTTAGAGGGACCAGTTCGTACGGACCATCCGTCGGTGGTCGAGCAACCCACTGACATGCTAGGAGGTTGTTAGAGCGACTTGTATAACATAGCAGATCTGGCTGGTAAGGAATGCTCGAACTTTTGGTGAGCACAACATATCGCCGAGTCTCGTAGCGGAGAGCGCCCATGTGCAGTCGGCGGAGATTAGTCATGTGTTCTTCTCAGAAGTGCCATTGACAGCTCGAGATATCTGAAGTTCTCATTTTGCCTAGGCAGCACTTCGTATGGTGTTTTTCACCTGGAAGCCCCTAGGTGCGGGTTTCGTCATTAGGGACCCGAACTCTAGGATAGTGGCAGCGGGCGACTGTCAGTTATTCGACATCATGATATTCGGTGCAGAGTTGAGGGCTGCCTGAGTGGGCTTTCGATATGCTCGGTGAGTGCTATTAGCTAGTTCAGACATCCTGGAGGGTGACTCGGCCACAGTCATCAGTAGGATCCAGAGGGGTCTGAGGGCTGCCGACTGCGACCATTCCTTGCTTCAAGACATCTGGATGATGATGCAGGATGGAGAGGCTGTCCAGGTTAAGTATGTATTTAGAGAAGCCAACGGGGTTGCGTATTGGATGGCCGCTAATGTGGCCAGCTATGCTGTTAGCACCTTGTCGGCTGGGGATGGGAGCTGCCTCGAGAGCTCCGCGACATTCTATTTTCTGATTTTATTAGGTGCATTCATACACGTATTGTATGAACTACCTGTCTTAGCCAAAAAAAAAAAAGAAGAAAGAAAGAATCAACCCTCAGATTCAGATTTCGGGTCGGATTTCATAGCCCAAAATCCGAATCCAACCTTCATCTTCTTCCCCAAGCCACCGACCCAAAAAGAGGAGAAGGGGCCAAAACCGGCGGCCCCTTCTCGCCCAAACGGTGGTGGCGACGGCCGCCTCCTCCCCAAACCGCACCAGCGGCCTCTCCGGCCATATGGGAGGCGCCGCGCTGCTCCCTCCGGGCGGGAGGAGAACCGACGAGAAGGAGAAGACCCCTCCCCCCTGCCCCTTTCTTCTTTCACAGCGGTGTGGCCGCTAGCCGGACGGCGTGGCCCTTGTGGCCTTCGGTGGCTTCTCGGGCCACCACATGAGAGGAAGGTACGGTGGCAGAAATCTGAACACTGCTGTCCTTCATCTTCATCCCTCCTTTTTTTTTCCTTTCCTTCGCCCGCGGTGGCCATGGTAGCCACGGTGGGTCGCAGCCGCCTCCTCTTGTTTTCTTTAAGCATGGCAATGGCCTGAAGGGATGGGTTTAGTTTCTTTATGCCAAACCCGGAGGGCGGCTTTGATACCACAATGTAGGAAATTTGTGCTTTGCGAAATAATTAATGTAGCATAAATATTTTTTTACTAACCTTTGGTTATTATTAATTAAGCATCTTGATTAAGCACACGCACTAACGGTTGCAAAGAAGAAGAGACCTATAGGAGAGAGGAAGAGGAGGGGAGATCCGGAGCTTCCAACCTATGCAAGACTTGAGTACCTTAGATGATGGATCCACAGACTATTTATAATGCTATGTTAGGGACCTGGATCTTTATCTTTAAGGTTTATCTCTAATTAGTTTCCATCCATCACAGAAACTACCTGATAAGATAAACTCTAAATAATCTCTAATCAGATACTTGATCAAGTGGGCCACATCAAGTCTCCTAAAATCATGAGACATGCTAACATCTTGTACATCATCAAGGCAAGATCAACAAAATAGGTAGTTGAGTGGTTGCAACACCAACCTACTCCATTGTCGGTCATAATAATAAGCAAACACCACATTCTACACAAATATTTGAAGTCCTCATAATAAAAACTAGCAAGCAAAGGGATGATCCCAATGATCCGTAGTTTACATGATGGAACAAACGTTGGGGTTCGAATAAATATTGGGATCCTCGTACACTACCACGGGCGGAGGTGGCGGGTAACCATACCATGCAAAGTTAGGCTCAACCTTTGGTTCTTTTGATTCTTCATCATCTTTCTTCACTTCCGCCACTTTAACTATGACAGAATGGCCTATCTTCTTCCTCAAAATGCCTGTCAAGATAACAGGATCGGCTTCTCCGACAACAACCAACTGGTTCTTCTCCCCGTCCACCTTAACAGAATCAACGCCTGTCGTATTAAAAAGAAAAAAATTGTATCAGTTGGAGCTCGGCATCTTGGGAGTCCATATATTTGGGACATGATAGTAATAATTATATATATTTTATCTGATTTCTAATTTATATATTCAGCAAAGATGAGCCTCAAGAATCTCGTAATCTACCACCTGCTGATGCAGCCAACTGCATGGCCTTGCTCCGGCACTTCTCGCAGTTCATCTGCACGTTGATCACCATCTCCTTCTGCAAACACCAAATATATGCATGTATATATCACCATGTAAGAATTGCTATCAGCTGACGAAACTAAATTCAATTTTAGCGATTAACTGTGGCATGGTGTTGAGTTGATCCAATAGCAAACAAAGAGAAGTGCATATACCCTAAGAAAATAGTACTGCCATTCGACAAGCAGTATGTTTTCATATATGTGGCATCAGAATAAAAATATAAAGAAAAAAGGCGAGTTGGCCGTACGTACCTTCATGTTTTTTCTAGTTCTTTGTCGAAGGGTATGGAAGGATCGGTCTTGGTGCTGAACAGATGAGAAGTTAACTCTGATAGAGGGAGAGAGATGAGAGGAGGTCTCTTTAAATAGGAGCTTGTTGGGCTTTTTTTTTTTTTTGGTAGTATGGTTATTGTGCATTCAAGAAGGAAAGGTCTTCCAAGAATCTTCAAATCTTCCACCAACTCTAGAAAGCCGTAAAATTTCAGCAATTCGTTTCCTACAAATTTGAACGCCGCGGTTTCTGGACCAAGTCGTGGTGAATCAATGGCATCAACTGCAGCTGAGGTCCCCCCACCGCATGGTAAGTTCGTTTCTTTTTTTTTTTTTTGGATAAATAGGGGAAAAATTACATTTTTTACTATAAATACATCCATGGAAATCACAAAATAAGATATTCAAAAATTTAGACAATAAAATAGCTGTAGAATTTTATAAAATAGTTTCTATATGATTTGCTCCATAAGATGTCATTGCATCTCCTACACAGCTCAAAAGAAAATAAATTACTTGTCATCTACAAACAATCTTGTAGAATAGAATGAGAATTAGCCTCTAGAGAAGGTGAAGTTCATAATTATTTGATAATTACAGTAGATGAGTAGAATCCCTTATATATAAAATATGTGAAGTCCTCGATATCTGTCCCTTCTAAGCTGCATACAGCTCCACTTAGAACTGTTGAATTAAAAACTCGAACTCCACCTATAGCTAGTAGAATACTACTAGTACTTCTGATTATAAACTTTGCTCCACCAAAAACACCTCTCTCATATAGGCTATTGTTGAAGTTGATTTTGACAAAAAAAAAAAAAAAAAGGCGGCGGCTCCTAAGAAAAATAAATAACCTAGGATGACTAGAATCTGCAAAGGAAAAGCCACAATTTATTCCTACCATCCAGAGGATCCTCCAAATTTTTGAGCATGAATGAATACTCTAGGAAGAATCATTCTAGCACTCTATTTCATACTTCAAAAATATATTTATTCTTGGCCTAGAAAATCATCAGTGAATGGTGTAGAAATAATGTCTGAACTATGAAAAGGGGCTAATTTCAAGACTTGACTAGACTTTTTAGAGGTTCTCTTTGGTAGCCGTCCAATTGAGAAATTGTACGAAAGGAAAATGCAAGGCATCAATACTTCGTTCATTGCTGCCAATACGGCAATGAACGCGCTTTGCGTTCATCTTAAAAAAGCGTTGCGGGTATATTTTTTGCATAATAATAATAATAATAATAATAATGGTTAGAAAATAATTTGAATTATACTTTTTTTAATAAAAAATCATTTTTTAGAATACTAATTATTAAATTACATCTTAAAGCACATCAAAAAAAATTTTCACGTCACTTCGCATGAAGTGATCATTGCATCATTTAATGGTCGATGTCATGATACAGGTGAATCATTATTTTGCATAAGAGGTACAATTCGAACCTTTTAATAAAGGTATGGTGATGTAGCAGCACACTTTATCACAATCAAAAAAAATGTCTCAAGGCAAAATCTGCCTAATATATTTAATATTTTAACATGAGATGCTGTAGCAGAAATTTTAACTGAGTCTAGACCATCAATCTCTCTCCTCTTTGGCCAAACAGCTGAGACGATATTTTCCTACTACTTTAAATTCTTCTTGCCTTCTTTGAAATCTTCTTTTCCTCATTACATTCCTTATTCCTATTCTATGTATTTTACCTCTTCTTAATAAAATTTTGGTGGCTAATCCAGGTTCCTAGCTCCTTGGTCTCCATTTTCGTTACTATATATATCAAAACACACATGCATACATACATACACACATATATGTATATATGTAGTTGCCCCAAAACCATGGTCTCCAAAGCATGGGCCATGCCGGGACTAAGATAAACTAATTCATGTAAATCAAACCAAAATTAATTTAAAGTGGATGCATCCTATGGGGATATGAACCAAGACATTTTTTCAAAAAAAGCTACAATATTTTAGCTTCCAACCCATCCGCAAGGGCCAACAATTAGCATACACGGCGTATGAACAAGTCGAAAGCTTTGCCCATAAATTCCACCAAAAAAAAAACATCAAAGTCAAAAGCTGGCACGCTATGTTTGTATCTAGGTTTACTTGACTTGAAGACTCAAACGTGAATGAATATAAGTATACGTGAATGAGAATTTTAGAAAAAAAAATTAATATTTTTTAAGAAGAGAACAGAGTTGATTACTAATTAATCTCACTTAAAAAGAGTCATTATTCTTTATAGGTGATGCGGTGATGGTTTACCAATATTTCTCTGTATCAACGATGTTGGCAAACAAAGGAGCAATCATCTCTTCAGAGACATCCGATAAAATTAGAATGATACAGAGAAGATTAGCATGCCCCTGCGTAAGGATGACATATATAAATCGAGAAATGGTCCAAATTTTTTTAACCAAATAAAAAAAAAAAAGGAGCAAACAAGAACTACCAAAATTGTATGTGATTTTTATAAGACTTCAGAGTCATTCATACCAACTCAACCTGGTCCTGCCGAGTCTAAGCCAAGACGCGTTCATATGGACTTGTAAATAACCAAATTGACTGTGAACGTGATAGAGTACGAGCCTTATAATTTAGCTCCACTCGATGGTTCAACTACTGCTTGGACTTAAAGCCAACAGCCCTGTCGGTTATTAAACAAACCAACCCAATTAAACACGGTGATGTGCCCTTTCAGGGGCCTTTTTAGTTTGCTGAAAAATTTTTTTCTCACTAAAATATTTTTTAATTGATAAAAAACATGTTTTAAAATGATTTATATTTAATTGAATATTTATTTTTTAAAATATTATAAAATATTAATTTTAATTTTAATTAAAAAAATCTTATCCCGCTGGACGGGGTGATAAACTTGAGGCCACTTTAGCCAGGACTACAGGAGCAATGGGACCCGTTTATGGATAACATTGACTTGGGGTCAATCTTGCTTTTGAAAGGATCAAACTCTTTTTAACGAAGAAGAGAAAGGTACACCTCATCACTGTCCTTTTTATAAAGTAGAATTCTACTTTACCAAAGTAAGCCAAAATTGACGATAAGGCCATTCCCTTGAAACCCTACGGTTTTTTTAAATATGAACTAATGAACCAAGTATCCAGCCTTCAAATATTCTTCACTCCTTTGAAAAAAAAATAAATCAGCCTCCAATTGTCATTTGTAATCTTATTATTATAGATCGATCTTTGGTTTTAATTTAATTTTTTTTGCACCGGGAGTTATGTTGATGATAAAAAATACAAAAATATGATGACCAGGAAGCAACCTAACTACGTTCTTGCTTCTTCTTTTTTTGAGAACTAAATAAGTTCTTGTCAATTAAAGTTTAAAACTCGAATATTTTTACGCAATTGGCTGGCGTTTATTATTCCTTAAACAACTTACTTTACGTTAAAGAGGTAGCAAGAGTGGGCTCAACTCTTAAAGAAAGCACTGGATGTTTGAAGGTCCAAATTCGGAAACGAATGAGAGGTGCATCGAGAAAGCGAAATAAAGCCCATGCATCGGTACTTCTTGGTGAAATTAAAAACATTTGTTGTCCACTAGTGCAGATTGAGAATTTAGGAAAGTGAGAGAGGAACGCAGTTAAATGGATCAAAAACACCTCTTAGGTCAATGAGTCAACTTATTTTAAATACCGTGCCGCCTCTTAGGTCAATGATTCAGGAGAAATTATACTCCATACTATATGGACCACATAATAGTGCACCACACCAATCATGCATCTCAGATTCTGCAGACTATTCATCATGTCGTCATTGGGAATTGCCGTCCATATATATTCTAGCAGGATTATGTTGAACTATTTGTGTGTATGTATGTATATACATACATACATGCATATGCATATATATATATACACACATACATGTGGGGTACTTGGGTTTAGTTAGTGTTGGACTTTGAATTTTCTCTCATAGCACTTCTAAGGGTAAATGATCAAGCAAAAGAAGTTTAAAGGGGAAGAAAAATTAAATTATCTAACTTCTGAAAACTTGGTTAGTATCAACCTAAAAAATTTTCAGTACTTAAAATCAGCTTTCAGATGAAATTTCTTTATACCGGTTGTTTAGGTTTCTATGATCGGCAAGCTCTCAATTTCTCAATCCTGCCTTTTTTTCTATATTATTATAATAATATTTTATAAAAAATATAAATAATTTATTTTTCATAAAACTTATTTTCAATTTTCATAACAGATTTGTGGAGGGCAACCAGACGACATCTTCGTAAAACTTATTCCTTTTAAGTTTTATGTAAACTTATTTTAGGGAAACTCCCTCATCAAACAAGATCATAGATTATTTCTTAAGACAAGGTGGTTGTGAAACCGGACAACACCTAAATGAAGGTGGGAAAGATAAATTCATGGAAAAATTAAACCAAATAAGATACCTGCCTAACATACCTAACCAATCTGACTAGATTTCTAGTTGATAAGGTTATGATCAAGATAAAACAACTCTAGTGAACCCACAAGGCTAGAACAAAGAGATTATTTAAATTAAACAATTATCGGAGCCAAATTATAGACCTCTCTCAGAAGCAAACCCTCATGAGAAGGGTGCCAACCACTGGACGGAAAATCTTGTTGGTCATTAACTATACAAGTTAGTCAAATTTGTCTCCTACCTAATTATCTCTATAATTGCCTAGTAGAATACATTATGGTATAAACTCATTGTGCTTTTTTTTTTTTTTTTGATGGACCGGATGGTCAAAGACCCCGAGAAACAAAACTAAATAGAACAAAATTGGCACAACCCACAGTATCATATTGAATTGAGCGAAAATGTAACTTCGATTACAAGTTCTTTTGTTCCTCAAAATGCTGATCAGCTTTATATTTGTTTTATAAACAAAATAGCATAGAAATAAAAATGATAAGGCCATTATATACATCTGAATCTATGGAGAATGCTCAAGTTGGGTCAGGTTTCGGACTACGCCCGAAAGAGTTCAGATTGGATTTGGGTTTGAATGTAGAGCCCATTTATTTTTCGGGGCAGGCTCAGATGTGTCATTAGCCCGGCCTGAGCTCGAGCCCGAATAAACCCTGAAATGGAGCTCAAATTCAAGCCCAAATTAATTTATTTTTATATGTTGTTATTTAGAGAAAATAATGGATCAATTAAAATAGATATAACTGAAAATAATATATCATGTGTCATTTACTTGTGTTATAAGGGATAGCCTAATTTTTAACTAGATCATTTACTTGTGAAGTAATATTAGAAAATATTAAACTTTAATTAGGTTCGGTCGAACCTATTTTTAGCCCAAATGCATAATTCGGGCAGCCCAATCAGATTTGGACCTAGCTTGGGCCTAGGCTCGGGTCGGGCTTAGGCATGGATTATCCAAAAAAAAATTGGACTTAAGTGCAGCCAGAATCTCAAAAATACATTCGGGCTAGATTTGAGTAGGGACAAGCGTGACCCAACTCGGCCCACTTCCAGCCCAAAGAAGTACCATGAACCTCGACGCCTGCTCAAATTTCGGCATGCAAATTCACAAGGAAAAAGTGCCACACATGGTTAAAACTAACGGTGTTTTAGCAACTTTCCCTGGATCAACAACATAGCTGAAACTAATGTCTGTCATAAGAATTTGGGCCCCCCGCTGTTATCATAAAAACAATGAAAAATGATAACAACTATTATACAAAAAAACAACACCACATTGTAGATATTTATTTATTTATTTATTTATTGCTAAGGCAGATATTTATTATTTGACATTTGCACATTTTATTTAATAAATAACATTTCTTTAATTTTTGGAGAAGAAAATTGTACCATACGAAAATATTAATTCTTATGAAATAAATAATCATTGAAAATTAAATAATTGTTGAAAAACATGTTTTTATTTTTTATTTGTAACTCATTATTTTGTTTCAGCATATTATAATAATTGCTACTTAATATTTGTTAATTTAAATTATACAAGAATGAGACAAATAACAATAGTCATAGCATTTTTTTGGTAAAAAAAAGAAAAAAAGGGAGGTGAGGAGAACCTCACCCGCGTAACAACCTCCACTGGGCTCCCTCCCCGTTGGAGCATGTTCGATTCAGGTCTCAAATTTTCGCGGAACATCTTGATCGAAAGCTCCACTGTTCTGAATAGTGAGAAAGACTTTTCAAAATTCGATCAAATCGATCGAGAATATCATCACATATTCGTGTAGAAAGATGAATAGGTACACTTATTTTATTTAGTTCTACATTCCAGTCGTGCTTGGAAAGCACTCCCTTATCTAAGGACTAGGTTATGGAACGTTTCCCCCCCAACCCCCTCGGGGGGAGTGTTTATATGGACGTTTCCCCCCCAACCCCCTTGGGGGGAGTCCTTACAAGTTTGAAAAGAAAAGTCCTCGTTTCGTTCGGCTTGCCCTCTTTATCCGTGGTTACTCACATGCCAGTACGTCACCCCAGCACCACTTTGGTTGCTAGTGAACCAGTAGCACTTCGACCAGCAGCGTTTAGATGTGGAACATCTTACTTCCGAATTTAATCGACGCCCAACCTAAACCACCTTGGTGGAAGGCAGCCTCATTCCCACTTGGCTGCCACCTAGTAAAGGGTTGATTTTTTCAAAAAAATCTAACTATGTCGGTAAGTGCTGGTGCATTGCCCCCGAGCATTCTAACTTTAGGCTACGTGGCGAGTACGCAGCTTTGTACCTCAACTTGGACAGCTGAAATTCTGCCACGTGGACATCCTCTCCCTCTCTTGAAATCTCTCCTCTCTCGCCGCCTTTCCACCCGCCCTTCCATCTCTCCTCCGCTGCGACTGTACCCATGGACTCCGCTGTGCCTCCGGACTCGAACTCCGGTCTCGTCGCCACCACCGGGGACGATAAACCCATCTCCACCACCGCCTTCTCCCTTCCCCCGATAACCATCCAGAAGCTCCCCCACCTCTCCGACTACGTCGCAAACCTCGCCACCCTCACCAACCCCATTGACCGCAGCTCCTTCTACCACCCCTTCCCCGGATTCTACCTCTCCCCCTCCGATCTCATCCTCCGCCACATCGTCTTCGATCTCTCCTCCGCCGCCGCCGGCGATGGCGGCCGCCTCCTCGCCTACCACCGCGCCGGGCCCCGGCCGACCATCCACTTCGACCCAGCCGCCGTCCGGGCGGCGATCGTCACATGCGGCGGGCTCTGCCCGGGGCTCAACACCGTGATGCGGGAGCTGGTGGTGGGGCTCTGGGATCTCTACGGGGTGCGCCAGATCTTCGGCGTGCCGTCCGGCTACCGCGGCTTCTACTCGATGGAACCGATGAAGCTGGATCCCAAGATGGTGGACAGCTGGCACAAGAGGGGCGGGACGGTCATCGCGACCTCCAGAGGTGGCTTTGATCTTGAGAAGATCGTGGATGCGATCGAGCAGCGTGGGTTTAACCAGGTGACTTCTTCTTGATTGCTGATTTCTTCGATTTTCTTTCTTTCCCTCATTTATTTATGTTTCTCAGGTTATTTTTATTTTTTAGGAGGATTGCAACTAATATTGATTTTTAGATTTTAAGAGATTCAGATTTAGGATATTGTATGGGATTATTATTTAATTCATGCCTATTTTATTGATTAAAAGAAGAGCAGGATTTTATATTATTGAAAGGTTTAATAAGAGCTTTTACCCCAAAAAAAGGTTTGATCAGAGCAAAGTTATTCATAATATGACTAACATAAGTTATTCATGATATGACTAACACAAGTTATTCATAATTGACTAACATAATCATTAATTGGTTAGGGTAATGTAGACAGAAGTGTAGTTCCTTTCAAGTTGTGCTAGTTTAGAAATGTGCTCCTTGAGAGAATCCTCTTTTTTTTAACTGGATATTGCTTTGGAGCTAGGAGAATCTATTCTCATACTAGGTTTTGGGACCAGTGTGCAATTGCTGATGAAGACCATGGAATTATAATACTACTTTGAAGAAGTAATTTGCTAAAAGATTTGCACTTGGTGGCTTTCCTCGTGTCTATTATCTTTTGCTTCCTTTGGCGTTAGGTTTTCCAGCCGTAATAATAACAATAATTTTGAAAACGAATTGGACATGTCTTCTAGCCATTCATTCTATTTCGGCATCGGTGCTTTATGATTTCTTATTAATTTGAGGATTGGATTCCTATATTCTGTCTCGTGTTTGCTTTCCCTTCTGATTAAAAGATTATTGCAGTTTCAAAAAGTAGAATGTGAGTTTAGGTGTCTCATTTTCTTTGGACTTCAAATTTTCTATAATTTGTATAGCAAATCAACATGGATGGTACTTGCAAATATGTTTCTCAAGCATAATCTTTTTTCAGCAATCCAAACCTTACAACTCTACGCTTTTGAGTGACTTTAAGGTTCTAGCGCTCTATGAGCTATGTCCTCTCAGCATTTAATTTTTAGACTTTGTTGCAAGTCAAAAATTTTGCAAACTTTGGTGACATTTCTTATCATGATCTCAACCCTTCATGCTATAATTTGCCCTCCTCCTGGTATAGTTGTTCTTGATGTGTATAAGTCCTCTACCTCCAAAAACCCAATTAATTTACCAATTTGATAATTGTCAGCAAATATGCTATTATAGATGAACCATTGCCCTTCTTTGGAATGACAAAAAATGGATGGGAAGAAAAAAAAATGCCTTCAGAGTCTCTAGGAGGATCATATCTGGCTATCGTACTTATCCACATCTAAGGCCTATAGGGTTCTCATTAATGATCTGATGCCGGTGCATAAGCAGGACAGCATGAAGACCAGTTGATGTGTTTGCATTTGCGTGAATCAGCCTCCTTAGATAGTAAGCATCAGTAAATTCCAATTTCTGCTAGATATATTTCCAGTTAGCTTTTTTGCAAAAGATTAATTATATTTTCAGTTACTTTGAATGATTTGATTGCTGCAGAAATATGACTTGAGAACTGACAAGAGCTGCAGCAGAGCTCTGGTAGATTTTTAAGTTGGTTTCTGTTGATAAACAATGTATTTGAATAATTAAACAAAAATGCGTGTGCTGCTCACATGCAGCAACAGCAATAGCAGGAACATGGTTAACAACTCTAGCTAGACTCTGGACATTTAGATTTATCACATGAACATAAAATATGACTATCTTACTCTCAAACTTGAAATTACCCATTTACTGATGTGTATTGCAGGTGTCCACAAACATACTCTTCAATTACACTTTGCTGATATGTATGTTTTCCCTTTCTTCGTCTTTAAATTTGCATATCTCATTTTTGAACTGGCACAATATAAACATAACTAAGAATTTGAGGATTGTATTCTTAATTAATTTTGAGCTTTTTAGTGCATATATCCATAATTTCTCAACAAGTATGAAGGGGAAAATTGTTGAATCAAGGTGCTAATTGTTAAAGTTTCCCGAATTTTTCAGCTTCATCTCAGAGACATAATATAAATTCTTCAAATTTGCAGCTATATGTCATTGGTGGTGATGGAACCATGAGGGGTGCTGTAAAAATCTTTAGGGAGATCCAACGCCGCAAACTAAACATATCCATAACTGGGATCCCCAAAACAGTTGACAATGATATTGGCATCATAGACAGGTCATTCGGGTTCCAAACTGCAGTGGAGATGGCACAGGAAGCAATCAATGCTGCTCATGTGGAGGCTGAGAGTGCTGTGAATGGCATTGGTCTTGTCAAACTCATGGGCAGGAGCACAGGGCACATTGCGCTCTATGCAACATTAAGCAGCCGTGTTGTGGATTGCTGTTTGATTCCTGAGAATGATTTCTACTTGGAGGGTAAAGGTGGGCTATTCGAATTCCTCGATCAGACGCTAAAACGGAATGGGCATGCTGTGATCGTGGTAGCTGAGGGAGCTGGGCAAGATATGATACCAAGAACTGATAAACAGAAAGAAGAGAAGGATGAGTCTGGCAATCCTGTGTTTTTGGATGTGGGACCTTGGTTGAAGTCTGAGCTGAAGAAGTGGTGGGAACAGGAGCATCCTGGAGAACTGTTCACGGTGAAATATATTGATCCTACATACATGATACGAGCAGTTCCAGCAAATGCCACTGACAACTTATATTGTACCTTATTGGCACATTCTGCAATTCATGGAGTCATGGTTGGCTACACTGGGTTTGTATCGGGTCCCATAAATGGCAATTATGCCTACATTCCGATGGAGGAGGTGGCAGTGGCTCAAAACGTTGTGGATACAAAGGATCATAAATGGGCATGGGTCAGATCAGTGACAAATCAGCCAGATTTTCAGAAATGCTAGAACCAAGGTGCCTGTAAAACATGTGAGAGCTTTCTTAAGCCCTTTTATCTCAGTAGGTTTGAGAAAATATAGTATCCATATTTGACTGGAGCCTGACGAGTTCGTTAAGTTTTTGGATTGTCCTTGCTAAAAATGCATTCTGTTTGTTCTCAGTCTGACTTATTTTACTAGCAGTTTACGTAGATAGGGCAAAATCTTAAGCTACTGTAGAGTATCTTATAGCTAATTCCACCTGGTAAAAATTTTTGTGGGCTGCTTAGTGAGGATGGGAATAAAATGAGGCTTGTGGACTTAGCATGAGAGTTTATGTTGCAGATCATGGCTTGTTCTGTCTATTGCAGGCAGATATTGTCCCTTTTCACCGCTGCCTGTGATTTTATAATGAATGTATCACGTCTTTTACTTGGCCCTGGTCTGAAATCAAATCATTGTAGCTCTAATGGTGAAGAAAGCGAGCATGAATGTAGTTAAAACCAACTTGAATATTTTCAACTGAATTGCCTAATGCATCAATGGAGCTATGGACTATGATACAGGTATCAACAAGTAACGGGCGACTGCTGGATTCTAAAAGTACGTCTCTGTTACTAAGATGACTGCTGTGAAACACACAGTGGGATAAATATATTATTGCATTGTTTTTCATAAACATACCAAATGCGATTAGCATTAGGATTGAGAATGCTAACCTGTTCAGTTGGCAAAGTCCAACTCGCCGGGGTTTGAGTCAGCACCCTAAGAATAACACTAATTAGGATTTAAAAAATTCTAGGGCAGAAAATGGATGGTATTTTTGTTCATTTGTCAGTGATTTACTTGATTTAAAGAATACGCCAGGAACATAACATAGCTACTCACCAGAAGATCCTTTACTCAATTGGGCAAGAGGAAATTGGGCAAGAGGAGGAGCCATTTACATAGCTATTAGCAATGAGCCTTTCCTGCAATTTGAATGGTAGCTGCTATTCTGTTGGAAGTAGCAACTTTTAATGCTCTTGCACTGTTTATGGAAAATCTTTGGTGGATTTAGATCATGATTTTCTGGATAAAAGACTGAATTTTGGATTTCCTGGCACATTAATTGAATAGTTAGTTCCTGAAGTGTGTTACCTTGTCCCTCTGAAACTTCTTCTTCATAGGATGTGAAAACGAAGATGAACAGTCTCGAGTTTCTTGTAGAAGCTTTCTTGCCTTAATACAGTGACTGATTCGCACACTTTGTAAGCTATCCTTTTGATACTTCATCATGTAAGTGGAATTCATGGACCATCACAAACTTTAATTACTATTCGTCTGTCCAATTACTAGCTTTTAGGATGTCATCTGTAATTTGTTCTTGTATGCAGAAGCATTCTTCTTGGTGTATAATTTTAGAGGTCATGTTAAAGGAGATGCAGCTGAAAGATTCTGTTTTTGTTATCAACAGCACATACAATCTTTCAGAAAGGTAACAATGATCAAGACAGCTTCGAATTCAAAATGAAGATTGTGCAGCAATATAGCCGATTCTTCTTTTCTTCTTCTTCTTCTTCTTCTTCTTTTTTGTTTGTTTGTAGGCAGTGGAGTAGGACCCCACTACCATCTAGGATGTGATACACCTCTAAATCCCCCTTTGCTTAGTACACTACTACATGTGTAGGAAAATGAGATGTCCAATAGGCATGGTGGATCTTCGAAGCACCCAGACTAGCTGGAAGTCGACGGGCTATGAAAGCTTCAAGAGAGGAGATGATGTCCCAAGTATCTGAGCTGGGGATGAGCAATGGAGGAAGCTTTCTTGATCCCAGGTATGACAGTGTCTGAATCTCCCCGTAGCACTAATCTGGCGGCTTTGAGAGTGAATGCGGCATACTGTATTCCATTCAAAGCAGCCATGAGCTCCACCATTGGAACAGTTGTCGGTTGCAGGTGTATATATAATTATATGTGATCCTCCCCTGATGATCCTCTGATGATAAATCTTGTGCCAGCCTTGGCATGGGGGATGGAGCCATCAATATGTACATTAAGTTATCCAGGTACAGGGGGTTCCCATTAAATTATTAGCTTCTCAGGGAAAACCAGAGACCCAGTACCCAATCTGCATATATATATATATATATATATATATATTTCTTTTGTGCTTAACTTTCAATTTATAACTTAAAATAAAAATAAAAATATGACAAAAAATTACGATAAGTGGACATGATATCCAAAGAAAATAAGAAATCAACGAGGATAAGTTAGTGTGGAGAAGAAAAACATGATAAATATAGGCAAACCATTTCCTCCGCTCATCTTTTTAATGTTTTTGTGTTGCTCTCTTAACCACTGATTATACTGCATTTATAATCGGGTTGACCTTGACGAATGTGTTTGGATGGGTTGGTGGTTCCAAATCAAAAATTGCAAACTGTGGCCAAAATATCTGATCAAGAATTAGATTGAGAACAGCAGTGCGGCTTGTGTATCTCTGGAAAAGATGAAATATTTACATCATCTAGAAATATTTGTATCTAAAATAAATTAATTGTTCATTGTTCATCATGCGTCCGCCAATTATTAATAATCAACTACTATTTGACAGGAAATTTTCAGGAATTGTCAATGAAGATGCCCTCTTCAACCTATAGTTTGTTCGAGATGTGACATCAACTTTCATTAGCTCTTCGAATAAAGTCTTATCAAACGCATCCCTATAATCGTGGAATCATTTGGGGCTTTAGTGTGCCTATTATTTTCAAAGCATCAATGAAGTTTATCTTAGGGACCACTTGGCTTTAGACTGATGTCAAAGCATGGAGTGATTTTGAAAATGAACAGAAAAACAGCAATGCTAACTTACATATACATTTTTGGATGAATCACCTCCATAGATTTATGCTATATCATTGGGCAATCTCAAGGTAAATAATAAATTCTTGTTGGCTAAACATTGAGAAGATTTTTTTTTCTTTTTTCTTTTTTTGAGGAAAAGAGAGAAGATAAAACTTCTCTTATCAATTACGGTTGAATCTGAGGAACCGGATCAGCCGGGGAAGGCAAATTCTGGACAGAGTTTCCAGGACTCTGCGGGGGACGCCGGGAAGCGTTGGAGGCTCCCTTACTTCTCAACTTCATGACCGCGACTCGGTCCCTTCCTCTAGCCGCGACCGATATTTGCTTCATAAGCTGGTCGGACAGTATGGCTATGGTATGTGCTTGAAAATAGGGTCGGAGTCTCCGAGCTGAAATGATCAGGGCAAAAATTGTCTTCTCAAGCTTAGAATATCGGGTCTCAGGATTCCTGAGGATCCGGCTGGTATAGTAAATTGGCTTCTGGAGCTTGTCCTCTTTCCGGACCAAGACTGAGCTCACTGCGACCGGGGAGACGGCCAGATACAAGTAAAGAACCTTGCCCTGCCGAGGCTTAGTGAGTAGCGGGGGGGAAGCCAGGAGGCACCTGAGCTCTTCAAAGGCCTGCTGGCATTCCTCCGACTACAGAAAGTTCTTTGGCCGCTTTAGGATCTTGAAGAATGGAAGGCAGCGCTCGGCCGACCTGGAGGCAAACCTCTCCAAGGCTGCGACTCGCCCAGTGAGCCGCTGCACTTCCTTAACTGTCCTTGGAGGCATCATCTCTTACAGCGCTCGGATTTTCTCGGGGTTGGCCTCAACTCCACGCTGGGTTACTATGAAACCTAGGAATTTGCCTGAGGTGACTCCGAACGCGCACTTCGCAGGGTTGAGCTTCATTTGGTATTTCCTGAGCTTGGAGAATGTTTTATTGAGGTCAGCTACATGGTGTTCCGCCGCTTGACTTTTCACCAGCATGTCATCCACGTAGACTTCCATATTTCGGCCGATCTGATCTTCAAAGATTTGGCTGACCAGCCTCTGGTATGTGGCTCCAGCATTCTTCAGCCCGAATGGCATTACCTTGTAACAATAGGTGCCCTTGTCGGTGATGAAGGCCGTCTTCTCCTCATCTTCTGACGCCATTCGGATCTGATTGTATCCTGAGAAGGCGTCCATGAAGGTCAGCAGTTGATGTTTCGAGGTGGAATCGACGAGCTGGTCGATGATGGGGATGGGAAAACTATCCTTCGGGCAGGCCTTGTTCAGGTCGGTGTAGTCCACGCACATGCACCATTTTCCGTTGGCCTTCTTTACGAGGACCACATTGGCAAGCCAATCTGGGTAGGAGACCTCCCGGATGAAGCCGGCCTCAAGGAGCTTATCCACTTTCTTGGCTGCTGCTTGTTGCCATTCCGGGGCAGAGCCCCGTTTCTTCTGTTTTACAGGCCTGCAGGTCGGTTTCACCTGGAGTCGGTGGACTATGACCTCAGGGTCGATTCCTGGTATGTCGGCGGGCGACCAGGCGAAGACATCAATGTTGGCCCGGAGGAATTCGATCAGGCGCTTCCTTTCGCGGGGGCTGGCGCCGGCTGGCAGCAAAATTGGTGGTGAACTGCCTGCCGAGCTGCTCGAAAGAGGATACCGTGCTCGGCTTTAGTCCGGAAAACCAAAGCCGAGCTGTCCCTCGGAGGGTCGCTGGGAAGGCCTTGCAGAGCACGGCCTCCGAGGACCCTTGCAGTGTCATAAGAGCTCGGTAGCTTTCCAAATAGTCGAGGGGGTCGGTAGTTCCGCTGTAGGGCTCCACTTGAGGCATCTTGAACCTCGGAGGGACCGGCTCGTCCTCGATTTGGCGGGAGAAGGGGGACTTGGTGGTAAATTCAAAATCCCCCTCGTGTCTTGCACTCCTGCTGTAGAGCGCTTCAATCTGGCGCTCCAGGTTCTCGACTTTTCTATCGAGCTCCCCAACCCGGGGAATTGTCACCGTAGTTTGCTCCGGCTCACGGCGGTCCGGGGCCGACTCGGCTTCAGAGAGCTGGGGTCTTCTGTTTAGACTTCCCCCCGGCAGCTCTCTCTGGGGGGACACTCGCTCTTCGTTGTTAGCCCTGGAAGAGCCATGAAGGTTCTGGCCTTGGAGAATCGGGCCGTTCGGAGGAAGCTCCGGCGGGATCTGGGCCTGTGGGGGGAGCGTAGGTAAGGCTTCCTCACGCCAAAGACCTTGGACGGCGGCGGCCAAGGCCTGGACTTGCTGCACCAGGGCGTTGAACTGTTCCGGCTGAATCTGAGAAACCGGATCAGCCGGGGAAGGCAAATTCTGGACAGAGTTTTCAGGACTCTGCGGGGGACGCCGGGAAGCGTTGGAGGCTCCCTTACTTCTCAACTTCAGCCCGAACTCTTTCATTAGCGCACGGATGGTGGCAGTGCTAGCTTATAAGACCCATCAAAGTAGGCCATAAGAATGTTTTATTATAAAAAACCTGCTCTCCATTGAGACCATGCTTACATATAATGCCTACTATATATTTGGCCATGCCCCAAAATTAATTATCTATATATTGATTTCTTCGAAAATCACATAGCTAACCGGCAGCTTAAGCCATATATTGGTAAGGTTATAGAATAAGAAAAAGGAATGGGATGGGGCATTCATCGTACAGTAAGCACTGATACTAAAAAATTAGTTAGTGTCGAGAGACTAGGCTTTTCATTAAAGTAGGAGATAACCAGAGGTACTCTTGTTAACGGAAAAAATTTCATCGTCGTAAGGGAAGGCCTTGGTCAATCAACTCACTGTAGTTCAATCAGTAAGAGCACTGCCTTATCAAGGTGGAAGCTGCGGGTTTTAGCCCCGTCAATCTTGAAAAAAATTGGTGCTATACGGGAGAATAATACATTCAACAAAAAAAAAGCGTTGACCCTTGCAACTAATCCACATGCCTCGACAAAAGCTTTATCTTCTTTACGATTGTCCAAATGCAGAGAGAGATCACGATTCTATGGCAAGAAGTATCACGACAGAAGCTTATCTTCTTTACGATTGTCCAGATCCATCTCGAGGTGTAGCGGGTAGGTGGAGTTAAGCCTCCGATATAGCCTCGCCCGAGAGAGAGAGAGAGAGAGAGATCACGATTCCATGGCAAGAAGAAAACAAAGAAACAAGAATCTATGACACAAGCCCGGTAGAAAGGAACATTTCATATTATTACTTAAATATTTTTGCATCTATGCCTGTCTCCACTGTATTTTTATAGAGAATCCTAAAAAGATCAATATCGACATATATAGCCTGTTGGTGCCAATCCAACCCACGACCCGGAGTTTATAAGATTTTCCAAGAACCTGTGCGCCATTGATTGATATTCTCTATCAAGCAATTGTATCCAAATGAGACCATTCTATCCATGAAAGAAGCAATGAAATGGAATCAATACGCTTGAAGTAACTGCATGAAGGGGAAGAGCTTGTGTGAAAAGAATGCCTCGAGAAATTTGTTTCCCTGCTTGGGTTTGTACGGTGACAACCGATCAAGGGGTCCATATGCACATATTAACAATGTTAAAAGGACACAATAGATAAAATAGTTATTTATGGATATATAGTAAGTATGTACATACATATGTATTTATCTGAGAGATTCCAAAGATGCCCTATTTTTAACTATTTCATAGTAATATCATGCTTGATGAACATCTCAAATAATAAAGTCCATGTTACCAATCCACAAAGCCAGACAAAAGTGAATAGTGCTTGTGTCCAACATAGATATAATACGAAGAAGGAAACAAAAACTGATAAGAGGAATTAAACTAGGAAAAACATGGTTTTTACCCTCCTTTTACCTCAAAAAAAAAAGAAGAAAATTGATATTGCTTTTATTTGGGAAAAACATATTTATTTACATAATCCAGGAGAAAGGAACATGCATAATCCAGCAAAATGAAACATGTTTTAACTTGCACCAATGGTGCATTGCTTATATTGCAACTGCCCGCTATTGAGAACCAACTGCTGTATGCAAACGAGTATTGCACCAAAGCAACTACTGAATACTGTTCGACGATGATGATGTACTCAACCTTTACTTGTGTCCCAGATGTGTGCCGACTTTCATGAAACACAACCTGTTATGGAGTCATCATTCTGAACATTAATGTGAATGATAGTCTCAAAGCATCAGTAAAGTCTGATTCTAGTTGCTATCTGGCTCTGGCAAATTGGGCAGACCTGCAAGCTTTCTCCACACTTATGGCAAGTCTGCAATAAAAAAAAATATTATCAGTGCAGATTAAGTATCGTTGGAAGAAAAAAGAAGGAAATCTACTGCATACCTGATGCCCACACCCAAATGCGAGATTCTTAGCTTGCCACAAGCAAATGGGACAAATCTGTTAACAGAAAAAGAAATATTTTTGGCATCCGTGAATTAAAACTTTATATTAACATTGACATTATCAATATGCTTTACACCGAAGACACGGTTCCCTCAGATATAGCAATAACTACAACCACATGAAAATCCATACCCAATACAGCAAACTCAGAAGTTTTGAAGTGATCTGCTCATCACAAGCCTTATAAAATAACAGGTCAGCACTCAGCATATGGACCAAAATGTAAATCAATTTATTTACTTGTTTCTCTTCTAGAGAACTCTCCGATGGAATGGCTGGCGCCCTTTTATGAACTCCAGCACCTTGCTCCGAGCTGCTTGAGTGCGAGTATTTTGGATTTGAATATGCTGAACCATGACTTTTAATTGGTGGAGGGAGAGAAGTCATTTCCGGTGTTCCTCTTCGTTTACTGGGGAACAAAAAGAAAATAACTTGAACAGCAGAAACATTGTTTAATCAAAATCATGAATCAGAAACATCATCCTAATACCCCAAAAGTTGAAGGTCTATTGTTGCTTTATATTGTGATGGGATTTCCATCAATGCTGCAAGCGCGAACTCTGTCTCCTTTCTGCTGTTGGAAATATTTCTAGACATGATCTCTGTAAAGTTCACAAACTGCATAAAACCAAATCACAAAATGACCACTCTTCATATGCATATGTAGTATCATACTTATGTATGTTCAGTTTGTAACCTGGAAATTATCAAATGCTCGTGAAGGTATATTATCATCAAATTCTCTCATCATGTCCCATGGTCCATCACCAACTCCAACTAGAACTATTGACAGCGGGTAATCACTACCAAGTACCAACATAAGAGGTGCAAGTCAGAATAACTAACAGTAAATATATGATTAAAAAGCAAATAAAAAGGCTTTACTATCTCAAATGTTGTCAATCACCTAGCTTTGACTATGGCATTCATAGTATCTCGCTCTTGTGAACTCAGCTGGCCGTGAATTGTGTCAACACTGCGTGTTACCTAAGGTCAAATTAGTATGAGGAGTATTAGATCCCCAAGAAAATAGACATGTTGGAAGCAGGACAAAATACTATAAACTGAGATGTGGAAAAAGAAAACAGACAAATTAGTGCTCTTTTATTGCATAATATAAAAATCTACGAATAGGGAAAATAACAACGAAAAATTGAAAAGAGAAGCATCTTGAATAGCTGACCTGTCCATCTGCTATTATAAGAAGAACATGATATTGGCCACCACTATTATCTACAATGCCGATGGCTGTTTCAATTATTGGTGCAAAGGATGTTGGTCCTGTCAAGAAGGTCCAGAGTCATGACCAAATAGGAACTTCACAATGATCTATATGAGGTTGACAAAAATATAGCATGTAAGTAAGAGCATCGTACAGACCAGCTAATCGAAGATGTGGAACTAATTCTTTATATCTTTGTAGTGCTTCCTCAAAGCCATTACATGGTCGGTTCTCTGGATAAAAACTGAATACCTCCTGATCATGTGTGGATGCTGCAATATAGAAACAATAACAAGAATCCCCAGACAGTTTTATAAAGGTAGCCTTGAAATTTGTAGCAAAATTAAGTAGACCTTTTTCTACAAGCTAGAGCGACACTAACCATCTCCGAATCCAAAGCAAGGAATAAGATTATCCTCATCAAAAGCAGATAGAGTTCTTCCAATAATTGATAATGCCTGCTCATATGGGTTTGGAGTATGCCCAATGTCATGCAAACATCGGCGGTTGAAAGAAACTCTGCCTGGTAACAGTGTAGGATTCATGAATGAGGATTTTAAAAGTTTCTAAGGCTAAACTTTACACAACCTTTTCTAAGATATGAATACCTAGCAGAAATACTGAGGTGGAAGTAATCAGCATTACTTATAATTCTCTTTCTGTTTTACATTCTCTCCCATATATTATCCAAAAATCTAGAGCATGCAACAGGAATAGTCCATTCAGGTACTAGTTCAAACAAGCATTATATAGATATTTAACTAGTGGAAAAAATCAGCTAATGCCACAGATAAAGTAGGATCCTAGACCTAATATAAAAATCTGTTGGTTGCTTCAAAAACTTGTTATAAAAAAATTGTAACTGTAACATAATAAAACATGAAGGAAAAACATCATCCCCCCCCCCCCCCCCCCCACAACACACACACACACACACCCCCCATCACAGCATCACAGCACCTGTTTTGCATAAATTCCATATCAGCTAAGCATTAAGCATCAAGATGTTACATTAAAAATAATGAGCTTTTCCGCTTATGAGATCTCCCAGATTTGGCCCACAAAGAAGTAAAAGCATTTCATAAGTTGATTTTCTGTGCCCGTTAATAATTACATGGTGCAGAACCACAAGCTGATAACAAAAAATTTAAAGGCAGTAGATCACAAGTTTATGAAATAAAACCTGTCCATTCGTTGCTCTTTGTAAAATCAATTCCCACAATCAGATTTGAAGATTCAAGACCAGCTTGTGAAAGAGCTTCTGTTACCTAGGTTTAAAAACAATATAAGGTCAATAAAGTATGACAGTTTATATTGATAGATAGCTAATGTTTAGTGGAGATTGATGAATGAATGTAGTTAACACAGATTATTTGAGACATAGAAGTGAGATGATAAGTAAGACCACCTTAAATAAGTAACATTACATCCCCGCCATTAACATACAGTAAAGCAGATGATTTTAATACAGAAGTGAAAGTCATTAAATGAAACTACCTGAGAAAAAGCATCATTATATGCTTCCCATTGACATTCAGTATAAGAAAATTTATTTGTAATATTAAAGTTGAGACTGAATAAGCCTTGTATGTGCTATCTTTGATATAGTTCTTCTGGGTGGCTGAGACTTCTTTTATTTTTCCTTCTTTCCTTTTCAGACTCTTCCTCAGTATCATGATCTTAATATATGCACATTTACTTGATCAAAAATGATTTTGGTTGTTTAAAAATGAAACATCCCCATTGGAGGTAGTATGTCCTATCCCATGCAAAACCCCATTTTGTCAAACATCAACAATTTGCATCCCGTGTCCTGCTCCATCATGGGTGTTACCTATCAACCTTGTACAGGACAGTTTAGTTAGCTTTAATGATGTAAAGAAGGAACGCCTCATACCATCTATTTGCGGTTAATTTTATGGATCATATTTCATCATTGATTCCTGTGCCATAGATTACTTCATATCAAGCCTTCTCTAGTCTTGCTACAACTATGAACTTCAGCAAGAAACTAAAGCCACCTCCCTGCTTGAAAACCTAAAAATTCCTTTCATATTAACAAGGGACAGAATTAATTTTTCTAACCAATCCTGCGAGTAACCTAGAGTAAGCCTAGACCTTGATTACGTTAACTTGATATCTAGCAGTCATTTTTTCAGCATTTTCAGCTTCAAAAACTTCTCAACACCGCATATTTAAGCATGGTGTTTTATACTTTCTGACACAGAAGAGCACATAATAGCTAAATCATTCTTTCCCATTGGAATTTGAAAATTCATAGAATAGAAGTACAATAAACGCATCAAAAAGAGATATTTAAAATATGATGAAGAGTAGGGGGGTTGGAATACCTGGTCAAGCGAGTGGTAATCATCACCTATTTTTGTATACTTTCTCTGCACCCTCTCTACTGTTCTAGGCTGTAGATTATTCCCTGGGTAAGGAGAGTACCTCGAAGTGCTTCGTGAAGGCGGAGTCCCATAATTATGTGAATAACGATGGGGGCTCCTAGATTTCGACCATTTTCCTCCCATAATCACACTTCCAATCTATAGCAAACTTCTTAACACACAGCTCTCCGAAGAAAACAGCCCTCAACCACCAAATAAACCCTCTGCTGAAGACCAAAACCAAACATGAATCAACCTCAATTTCCGGCAGAAATATATGAAGATGCAAACCCAAATTCTAGGCGATAACAAACCAAAATTCAAATTCCTTTATTTCAAGAAAAGCAAGCATGAAAACACCCAAAATCCTCACCAACAATAACTGAAGGTATAAACATCCAACTCAGAATTCTTGAAGCTCAAACAAATTTAGATTGTGGAAAAGCGGATCAGAAGATTAGTCAGAACATATACTTGTACAAAAGCCAAACCTAATTTTTCTTTTCCCAACAGAATAATTAAAATACTCTCAAAAAATCGAACTTTCCAAAGACCCACACGACCAAATCACTAAACCAACCCCATTAAATATTATAATCCAACGAAAATCATTGAAAGCTTCCTACATTGATAAGATCTCCACCAAAAACAACAGTAGAAAATGATAAAAATGAACAAATCATGCAAAAAAGAGATGGAATAACGCTAGATTCCCACTGAAACATTATGCGGAGAGCTTAACGGGGGAGAGGGAGTACCACTTACGTCGGGGAGGAGGAGAAGCGTACCGTTTCATGCGGAGAAGAAGATGGCGGTTAGCAATCGAATCCCCCCGTGACTCCGAGAGGACCTCGATCTTGGTGACCAGCGAGGAAGTTTCCTCGTTAACGTACTTACTTTTCACGACACCCAACGCCATTATTGGTGTATTAAATGCAAGATGTGGGCCCAGGTGTCAGAGAGGGTGTGATGTTTGGTGCGCTGAAAGTATGAGACTTATCTGGACCGCTCCCAAGCCAGCTGCGATTCTCCCATGTGGTCCACGTGGCGATTATTGGCCATGAGGTGCACTCTTGTATTTTTTTTTTCTTCTTTAATGATGGTAATTTATTAATCCTAAGTTTGGATTTGATAAAATAGATTCAGATTATAAACATACCAACCTATCTAAACTTGTTTACTAAATAAATTAGATTCAAATTTAGATATTCAAGGTGGAGAAATATCCGAGGGGGTTTCATGTAGAGAAGACTTGTTCATAAAATTGGGGCTTGAGGACAAGTTCCGACAGAATTCCCTGCATGCACAGAGCTGGATATCAACCTGGAAGCCCCTTCAGCCCATTGGCTCTTTCATGGTAATTCAATTCCATTAGATGAAAGACGACTGAAGAAAAGTCATAATATTTTGTATCAAAAAAAAAAGTCAGAATATCTGAATACCACGTCAAAGTCTATATGCCAAGTGTCATCAATTGCTTAAATCGTTATAGATAGAAGAGAACTGGCAATGTTGATGGAATTTTCCAATCTGAATGCCTTATGTTATATGAATCTATGGGTGGCTGAGACTGCATGAACCATGCTTGAGGACTAATTTCTTGTGGTTTTTGAAAGAGTCAGCAGCAGTAGGTTTCATTGTTCATTTTGGTGGCTCGAGACCGAGCAAAAGGAATTTCGTGTTATACTTCCTTTTGACCGCTTAAGAAATGTGTGATTGTTAGAAAGTCACAATTGAGCTTGAATTCTCTGCAATTTAGCTTCTCAATACGTAGATAGTTGACTAATTAACTCGAGGACACCAAATTCTTGCTGTATTTTAGAATTATAGCTGCCTTTAGGTGTGGGAGAGGTTTGCTAAATAAACAATCAAGCACTGAAAGTTCATAGGTCCCCATGGACTGGTAGCTCGTTCCGACGAATCTATGGACTAAATCATGCCATAGAAAAAATCAGTTTGTGGTCCACATATTGGCATGGGCATGCCTTATATCACAATTATCACATGCATGCCCCCTGCTGCATCTTTTATGCCTAACTTTCTCCAATTTGCTATTATTACTGTTGCAGGCCTTCCGACCCGACAACAGCATAGTCCCCACAAACTGACGGCAGATAACGGCACGCGTCCCCCATGAGGTATTGTCCGCTCTGGGACTCCGGCCCGCGTGTCCAGCGCTACTGGGGGAATTTTTTCCTGCCCGCGCGTCCAGCGCTGACGGAGGGATACCCGCACGGTTTTGCCCCACAAAAAGCGCCCGGTGAGAAAAGAGGTTTTCCCTCCTTATAAGGCACAGACTTTTCTGCTGCCTAATCGGTATGGGACTAAATTCGGCACCACACCCACAACAATTGCCTTGTTGAGTTGATGTGCAACACTTACCTTTAGTATGGATATATCCAAAAAAAAGTTAAAAAATAGCAAGTCTCAGAGTGCCCTAGGCAACTTCCTTTTCACAAGGCCTTCTAAGTGATCGGCTATATACGAGGCCGTCCAATCCGCGGCCTCATTAACTTCTCTGTAAGCATGCTCAGCCTAGAAAGCAACATCGCCACTAACGATGGCCCAAATGTCCAGGAGCAGGGGTGGCACCCAATGACCCAAAATAGATCTGGATTGGGTGATGCATCAAACACTGGGGGATGATAGCATCTAACTCATTTGCACTACCAATGTCCCAATAGATGAGCAAGCGTTTATGGAGATTTATTTTTGCTTCACTTTGCAGCATACGTGGCTCTTCACTGATCTTAGTTTTCGAAGGATATTAGGAAAGTGGGAAGGTTCTGTCATCGATGCTCAATCTAATAAAGCAAGTTAAAGGAGTCGTTTGGTTTATTTTGTTATTTAGACTTTTGTCAACTCAAGGAATAAGATAAGACCCAAGAATATTTGGCGGGTGGCAATTGCAGCTAGTATCAAGAATGGAGAATTAACCCCAAGGACAATTTGATAAGTGAAAGATCATGGAAAAAGTCGTAATTTGATTAAGAATATCAATATATAAAGAGTTTTCAATTTTCACTTGTGGAAGTCATTTTTGATTCACCCCGGAGTCAAAATTGTTGGTGGCAATAGGAAGCCACCATGGTATCTGATCCAGTTGGGTAGGCCTCCTGAATGAACGCTATCACTAAATTGTCTCCACAATTTTTTCCTTTTTTTAATTTGAAAGGAGTTAAAACAGACCAGGTTTATTGGAAGGGCCCTGGAAAAGGAGATTAGGGTGCCAAAAAATAATAAGAAGAAGAACAAACAAAAAGCCCTGTTCGACCGGCACACTATGTATTTCAAGGTGATCGGGGCAATATATAAAATCAATGTAATACACGATGGAGTCTTGCACATCACAAATCCAATCAGAAATATCATGATCAACTTATAGTCATTCTAAATGGGCATGTGCAATAGTGTCATTTAATCCACATAAACTATAGGCTGGATCAGCTCTAATACTGTGAAGGCCCGATCTAGGCCCAATCCACACGATCGGCCCGACCTGTGGTTTGACCTCTGGAGTAGCCAAGCACATGTTACACGTGTGACAAGAATGGAAAACTCACAGAGGAAGTCTTCTTCTCCTTTGGTGATTTCGGCTAGGAGTCAGAGTTCTAGAGCCGTCGGGACCCTAGGGCTTCTCTATAAAGGGAGAGCTCTCTCCCTCCATACCTATCCATTCCAAATAATCCTCCTCTTTCCCTCTCCTTCTTTCTCCTTTTTTTCTATTAAGTTCGTGGCTGCTCGTCATTATGCTTGCCAGAAATCGGGACCACCAAACACCACCTGAGCTGAGGTAACGCTCTGATCTTCTTCTCCTTTCACTCTTCTTCTTCCCGCGACCCGAAATCACGGCCGCCGATCAAAAAATCAGCCAGAAATCAACTGAATAAGGATCCCTATTTTGCCTCTTTTTTTTCTTTTTTCGGCCATGCCTATCGTCGGCGTTCATCGCCAAAGCCCCCGGTCACTTCCCAATATTGGTCCATGGTTGGAACAAGACCCCAGCCGCAAGCGAGCGGCTAGGATTTGAATACATTGAGGCAAGAAATCATCTATGTCCAGCCCTGCTTTTGGTTTGATTTTGGACGGCCAACCGCCACCGCACCTCATCGGACCACCATGGTTAGCCACTAGTCAAAGTTCCTCTGTTTGCTAAAAAAGAAGAAAAGTTCTCTTTCTCTCTCGTTTCCTTCCTTCTCTCTTCTCCCTCTTTCTCTCTCTAGGAGACCTATGGATCCTAGTATAGGATCCTGTCGACCTGGCCCACAAATCCAAGTTGACACCTATAAAGAGCCTTAATCTACCCTGGTGCCCAGGCAGCCTGCCAGACTGATCACCCCAGTCCTATTAAGTGCCCATGAAACTCAGTATTAATGAACCCTATAAATTGGCCTTAGCCCTAATCTAGTCTGTGCCTCATGATTCATTAATCGAGTTGCTTAGACCTGACCTAACTGGGTCGTCATTATCCAGCCGATGTGGGACTAAACATGCCCACACTTGTTCTCACACACAGTAACACCAAAAGATATGAAGCAGTGGAGCATATTTTTTTTAAAGTTCTGAGATTAGACCCCCAAAGCATTTTCCATGGTGATAACTAAGTCTAGAAACAATCAGCCGAGATTTCATGCAGCAACATGAAAAATACTAAAGATTTTCAATGTAGATTCAGTGCTGCACATACCCAAAACTACAATAGGACAATAGCTAAAACTCTTCTGTTTGTTTTCCCCATTTTTAGGCAGCATAGAAATCAGAAGTTTGCAAAGCAAATGCCAAAGCACCACACAGTACAATGAAAGTTGACATATGTTAAACTAGCATTATTCCCATTTAACAGAAAAAGCAAACCAACATGGAAATTCTAGCGATCCATAAATTTTAAAAAAAATTATTGTCTAACTGCAAAAGGATGGTAAACATACACAATTGTGTACAGCAACTAAAAGAGTACAGCAAATGGAAGACTAACATCAAAAAATTGTTTGCAGATGTCATCTGCAGTCCTGGTTATGTGACAGAAAAAAAGTACAATCATCTTAACCAACAGATAGGAAGGTTGAATTTTTGCATTGAAAAGACGTCACAGCAGCTTACAGCTATTTTAAGGAAACCTCCTCGTTTTTTCGTAGCACAAAGCACAAACCAACAATTAGACATTAGATATACTCCAACAAGATGGGACCATGAAAAGTGATGACTGCCACTTAAAGAAAAACTTTGTATCAGCTCCAAGATAACATTTAACTAATAATCATCTTGTTGAAAAAGTCAGCTTGCTCTGGAAAGTAGTCCATTAATTCATCCTTGGTCACCCATACATAGTCCTGACACTTTCCAATATGGAGTTTGTTGGTACCAATTACTTGTGATTTGAAAAAGAATCTCTGTTAAGAAGAGAGATGGAAAAAGGTTACGGAAAGTAACCAACCAAATATACCATTTTGGAATGTTTCTATATCAAAATAATACACAAAGTGGGGGTACATGGAGGGCAGGTTGATACATAGACTAGTTCAACATAAAAGCAGCAAGCTCCATCACATCTTTAATTAGGATTTATTTGCAAATCCTGTTCCACTATTTATTCCAATCAAATATCATGTGCTTCATCATTATGCTCATAAATAAATGCTCAACTTCTCAAAACTTAATTGACTGATGCCAATATTTCTGATACCCTCACTGTGAATTTGCTAGCTTAATGTTACGCAATTCCAATGGAAGGTCGAAGGTGCTAGCATCCTTCTTGGATGCATAGATATCTTATCATTGTGGTCATATCCACACGATTGACAATGGCTGTACGAGGCAATATAATGGAGGAGAAAGATCAGGGCAGGCCGTTGATCCTGCAATCTTAAAATTTCACTGAAAATCACCTTCTAAGACATATTCTAGTATCTTGAAAATCCCAGGATTGCAGGACAGATGGACCTCCCCCAATCCCTCCAACTTCTCCATCACTCTTAGCCAACTCTAAATAATGGAAGAAATGTCATGGATACAGTATTAAAACATCCAAATAAGCCCTATCAATCCTAATTGGTAGTGATTGCAAACAAGATACACAGTCGAACATTAGAAGTCGGTTCATTTCCCTATACAACTAGATAGATGACATTTTAGAGGATAATGATGATAAAATCCTTTGCTATTGCAGTATATTAATTAGTATGCCAAGAGAAACCATGCAACATCGAACATGTCTTTTGGAACTTCTCAACAACATATATATATATATATATATATATATATATATATATATATATATATATATATATATATATATATATATATATATATATATATATATATATATATATATATATCAAGATCGGCATGGCTCTAGCTTCCTACACCATAAAATCCTTGCTATTATGTCAGGTGGTTGAAAGAAATCAGCTCCAAATATAACAAATGATGTACCACACTGCAAAAGGAGGAATAGGCCTAAATCAGGCCTATCCAAGAGGCTCAAGAAGATCTTTGAACTCCCCTTTTTCTATTAGCAGAATCGAAGATCAGTGTTTTTTCCCCGAAGTTAAGACATCAGAATCTAGGCGAACCAATCAGCCCAGTCAATGAATACTTACCATTTTATTGTCTTTTTGGAGGCAGTTTAAATTGCAGTTTGCTGTGATTGAAATAATTATCCAGCAATAGATTAGGGGTGAAATTTAAAATCTGATACTCTCATTTGTTACACATATCCTGTGAATAGAACTTGGGAATTGGTGTTATACACAGTCGTCGATCTTAAATAGCACTCCCATCCACCATTGGTTTTATGATCGCGTTGCCAATAAATCACAATCCAAAATTATTACTTACGTTGTGTTAACTAGAGATCAATTATTTCTTCAAGAATCATAATTACCCTGTTTGATCCCAGGTGCAACAATGTTTTGTAGAAAAATGACACAAAGGGAAGAGTCAGACAAAGAGAGAAACAGAGTGGCTGTTAAATAAGGAAAATAGAAACAGCAAAAAATTATGAAAGGCATGAAGAGGAATGACTTCTGCTATTTGAGAAAGAAGAAAATTAAGCCAGGAAAAGTAAAGAATTTGAAAGAGATGCGAAAGAAAAGAAAGAATGTGTGAATGAAGAATAAGAGAAAAAAAAACTAGGTGGTCTGCTGATGTTACCAGGAAGGAAGAAAGGACAAAAATGGAGAAGCGAGACAGTAGCAAGAAAAAGAAGAAAAGTGATGAAAATGGATGCAGAGGTCAGAGAAGGGCAAAAAGAAGATACAAGGCTAAAGAGAAGTGATACAAAATCCTCTACACTAAAAAGATTTTATTCTCAATATGCAATATCAAATTAGATGCTTCGGACTTCCCCATGAATCATGGGCAGGGATGTAGGACAAGGATATGACATGATATGGATAGCCAATACAACAAATCTTGAAAAAAATAAGATAGGACATGTCTAGAATACGCCAACGAATAGATATGTACTTCATATATACATACATATACACACACATACACATACATAGATACGTATGCAAAAGAGCATCTATAACACATAGTAGGCCAAAAGAGAAACCACTATACCTAACTTAAATAAAAATAATTTGATTATAGATAGAGCAGTATCTATTAAAGTAAAATCGAGACCAAGATAGATCTATGCATTCAATTGTGCTGAGATAGGCATTTCTGAGGCCAAAAATAACACATAGTTCATATTTAGATGCAGTTTTTAAAGAGGAGAGATAGAAAAATAGTTTTTATATAAATAATATTTTATATTTAATAAAAAAGAAAAATTCATATGGGGCATTAGAAAATCCAACCTATTAGTATAGAATAAATTGATTTGTGCTATCTATAATATATGTAATAAGCTTAATTCCATGATTTAAGCCTTAGATATGGGTTGTTTGCTATTTGTTATCTTCAGCTAATTACATAAAGCATAGAAAAATATTTATGCTTTTTTTATTATATAGATATTTGGTTGAAACAATGAAATGTTTCAGACAGTCCATGGTGTCTTGCAAGTGTTGGAAGTCTCCTTCCTTTAATAGTTTGTAATGTTGAGAGGAGTTTTTGTCCCACATTGCTTGTGTAGAGTTTTTTAGATAGTTTTATAAGCATTCATATCCTACACATGTTAAAGTAACTTTTTGGTAGGAAGTTGTGGAGGGAAAGCCAATATTATGTTATCAAAGATTGGCACTTAGGCACGTGAACGTGTAAAATAAAATTCATATTGGCAGTTTTTATCCGTTTTGCACAAAATAACTGCACTAGCAGTTATGTTTTAAACATGCACTATTCCAAATGTTGTGTTGGTTCAGAGTTTAATTCAAGGTTATAAATTGCCGGTATCCTTCACAGATTAATATAACTTATTCTACAAAAATCTCTCATTCCGTTGTTCTGGGGAATCCTAGTTTTGCTGGCTAGGATTCTATTTTAGTTTTGTTGTATCCTGGAGCGAATTTGCTGGATCACCAACAGCAACATAATGGGGGCAAAATTCGCTTAAGGACAGTGTTAATTCACGCTTCAAGACCGGTTTTAAATACTAGAGTTCCTCGTGCTTCAACAGTTAGTGTCATTATCTACCATGTGAAAGCCCAAGTGTACACCAAAAAAAAAAGAAGCCCAAGTGTACTAGGGTGGTTGTATGCCTGATGACGACGATGATGAAGTATCCGAAAGTATCTCTAAGAGGCCAGAAATTAGATTTTTTTCCCCAGACGTGTTCTTAAGCTTTTAGATAGAATATAATAATTTTTTTATTAAGAGTATGACATATATTTTATATAACTTTTTAGAAAAGTACATTCTCAACCAAGCATAAGCTAGTTAGAAATGTACCAAATTTTCGTAGTCAACCAAATACATAAAAATTATTTTTTCAGGCATTATACACCCAAGCTTCAGCTTTCTAAAAAAAAAAAAATAATTTGAGAACCAAACGGGTCCTAAACTCAATCCCATGATAATGAGGTCATCCTTCCAAGGCTGAACCTAAAGTGAATCTAAAATCTTTAACCCAAATACAACTTGGTTAAATCAAGTTGGGTGCATTTGGAAGTTAGCCATTGGGCCGTGATCCTCGAGTTCAAATTATGTTGGATGTCCAGGTGCTATGACCAAAAAAATTTGGGTCGGATCTCCTGGTCCCACCTAACCTTAAATCTTCTTGACATTTTTTTAACCTAGCCAAGTCAAGTAGGTTGTACATAGCCCACACAAAGTAGGTTCAAATCTTGCTCTCGGCTTGGGCGGCCCACATGGATCTGAGCCTATTTGGTGGAGAAGATGGGCCGGATGAAGGAATGCGAGTGTAATTCTTCGATCGGGTGAGTTTTGACTTCTGGGTCGAACGCACCGATATCGATACGCCCCCGCTGTGTCCCCGGGTTTATGGGGGGCTCAAGGAGGGTTCGCGTCGAAACCGAGCGGAAATCGGGAGAGGGGGGGAAAGGAGAGGGAGATGCAGCGAGCCGCCGCTTCGCTGCTCCTCCGAACTCTGCGATCGCGAGGGTTCTCCTCGTCGAGCTCCGACAAGATCATCGCCACTGTCCTCTTCGAGCGCCTTCCTGTCGTCATCCCCAAGATCGATCCCGTCGTGTACGCCTTCCAAGAATTCTCGTGAGATTTCAATCCCTCCTCATTTCCTCCTTTTACTTCTTCTTCTTGCTTGATACCGCAATAAGAGCCCCAAGATTGGTGATGAAGTTTATATTAATCGGAAAAGATTGAACTCTAATGTAACTGATAGCATCTATTTGCGGAACTCCGTTTTCTTGATAGCATTTTTTTTTACTTCTTTTTAATAAATTCTGATGAGCTTGAACGGGATGGATAGGATGATGGTGAAATAATTTATGTAGGTTTCGGTGGAGGCAGCAATACCGGCGAAGGTACCCTGATGAGGTCTTGGGAAGGGGCGATGCCAGGTAAAGTTTTTTAATCTTTCTGGGACTTTTGGTTCTCTGTCAACTTCAATAATGATATTATATTCCTTCCTTTATAATTTCTATTAGCTAGCTGAAATCAGGTTAAAGGTTTGTTATATGCATGTTAGCTTTGTGAATCTTTTGGAGGTGAAGGAGAAACATCAGAAGCATAGTTTTTAGATTTTGAAGTGGAATGCTTGACACATGCATTCATACGTCAACATTAGATTTTAAGTTATGGTGCTGGCATTTCCTTTTCTTCTTTTTCCTATGAATTGTTTGCAGCTGATATGACGAGTAAGAATCATCACCAACATAAAGTCTATGCTACCTAAATGGAGCGGGTGCCAAGTCTCCTATTTTCTTGTGTGGTTTCTATCATTGGTTGTCTATTGTTCCCTCCTAATCATCAACCTATTATCTCAATTTGTTACCTCTTTTAAATGGGCTATCACTGAATTATGCTCAATATCCATAGAAGACCTGAAGAGGGTGTTTGGATGCCTCACATGTCTATCCATGTTATGTTCTTTATATTGCTGGGCTGCATAGTTTGCAAACTGCAGTTTAATTGAATAAAGGTGGCGGTAGAAGGGATGTGATGTGGATGGACGTACCATGTCTGCTGCATGTATTGAAATTCTAGCTGCAACTAAATGATTACATTTTGTCTCTCCGATGTATTATCGTGTTTCTTGTAGGTAAAATGATATTGCGAGGATAGTTGGATGAAGCATACAAAACATCCTTAAAATTCAACTCCAGTTAATGCATTTTGGTCCTACTAAGCTTCCTATATCCTGATTTCTAGTTTCATCCTTCTTGACATTACTCTACATTTTCAAGCCATCATCCCCTCATCTTGAAAACTTAAATGTCGTGAACTTTTCTATTGCTTCTTGGTTGCTCCTAAGCTTCCTCAGAAGTAGTTAATTCTAATTACATCCTTCCGAACGTGCACATAATTTTTGCTCATGTGTCCTCTCAACAACTCAAGCTTCTTATAATGTTATATTATTATAATATAATGTCTATTTTATAGCAAAACAAAGTCAGTCATATTCTGTGATTATAGAAAACTATGATGGGCAGACCCTGCATATATTTTAAAGCTGGTATACTACTAATCTTTTATATATATTTTTAGACAAATGTAAGTAATAGTTCTGAATTGTGGTATGATTTGCTTTCTGGATTATGTGTCATACATGTATATCAAGTATTGTACATGAATTTTCCATGTATAATCCATAGGTTGTTGCATAGATTTGATTTTTTTGGGTTTGAAATCTATCCATTGATTCCATTGATTGTCATAAACAAACATAAGCAAGCCTTACCATTTGGATGGGTTGTTTTATCGATGTTACTTCACATAAGTTTCCTGTATAAATCTACAGAGTGTGATTCCTGTCTAAAGCTGTAAATGGAAAGCGCCAAATATATTTTGCCAGAAAATTGTAAAACCTTTCAATCTCTTTTGTCATTGTTTCTACATAAGTCTTATTGTTCTTGATTCATGAGTATGTAATATTCTCTCTTTGTTAGACATAACCATGATGGAATAAGTCCCAATTTTTCCTCTATCTTCAGAGTCATATATTGCAGTTCTGCTCTGAAGTTAACATCAACCAGCAGCTAGAATGTGCTATCTTTTGTACGGCATCACACTTGCTCCAAAATCATTTTCATCCTTCCTCATCCACTTTCTGAAGCTTCTGGTTCTCTCTGTATTCAAGTGTTTTTCATTTTTTTATCATATTCTACCAAAATTGCATCTAGTCCTATTATTGTGGTTCCTAATCTCTATATCATGTATGCCTTGATAATGTAGCAACCAAATTACGATTTTTCTACATGATAAGGTTTGTTGTGTTGTTATGCTAAGGTTTCTTAACCTCTTTTGTAATCTAAACTTTTCTGAGAGATCCAATTTCTTGCTTTGACTATGGAGTCGACTCTTGCAACCACTCCTAGCTCAAGCAACCAAGGAAATGACTAGTAGGGTTTTGAAAATTGAAATTCATTACCTACGAGAAAACATTTCATACTCTCTGCAAAGCAGTGAAAACATGGAAGATTATATTTTCTTAGTAACTTCAAGTTATCGATAGATTTCTCCAATTTCTTCGATCACAATAAAGATTGCAGAAAACCTGGCATATAAAAGGATGCTTTATTTTAAACTTCTTGTTTGGTTGTCATGTACAAGAATGGTGCCACAAGGAAGTGGTTAAAAACCATTAAGCCTCTTAAATGGTTGGTGCATCCTTTACTGATGTGCTTGATAATATGAAAATGATGAATATTTTGGAATGAAAAGTCAGTCATCTGCAATTATAGGGATGGACTCTGCCATATTGCTGTGCATATTCATATGTGCAAAGAGAAGCCACTAGTATGATGGATATAGGAGGCTCATGTGCTCAATTTTGGTCTCTTTCTTGTTGTAACCTAAATATGTCTATTGTTCCAAAACTGGAGAAGATGTGACTTTGGATAAAAATGTTCAAACCTTTGAATAGGACTTTGACATCGTCAAGTTCCTAATATACCCAAGAATAATCATCAATGAATTTCCTACAAAACTGGTTTAGTTTAAACATAGCTGTAATTATTTGGTTGCCTTGAATGATCATTATTAGTTTTGTTCCTGATTTCATGATAAAATAATTTAGTAGTAAGGAAGTAACAAAAGTTTTTATATAACATGCATGCAAAATTTGGTTTACCTACTTCCATTATCTTAAATAATGGAAACACATATCTAAGTCAGTTTTAATCATGGTGGGAGATGACTTTTTTGAAGCAAAGCATAAAATTTTGTTGGATTGTGTATCTGCACGCATAAAATACTTAACATGATATCTTGCCTGGCATCTTGTTTATATTCAATAAATTCATCTGTTTTAACATGGGAATTGCTTCTAAATCCTGCAAATCCCTTTTGCTCCAAAATGCAACTTTAGTGATAAGGACTTTGAAAGAATAAGTGTTTTTGATATGAACTGAAAGGTTGTAAATAGATTATGAGATGTGCACTGAAAAGTCAAGGCTAAACTATTCATGGTGCAATGGATATAAAAGTTATTGGAGCAAAGCATGACCAGCATGAGGTGAGATATTCAGTTCCAAGATTATTCCCTCATTAGATTTGCTGAAATAAACATATAATCATATAAACATAGAATGATTGACAGAGTTAAAAACACCACTTAAAGAATTTCCATTTTTTTAGGAAGGTTTTGGATAATACATTTTAGCTTGGTTTTGTCTTCTTATATGAAGATGCTTTTTGTGATTGATCTTAATAATATTTTGGATGATTTGAAGAACCTGTGGAGTCAGATGCATTCATAATAAATGATTTTTAATGAAAGAGGAAGTCTCCCTTGGCTAAAGATTTTAGTCAATTATAAAGTAATGCAGAACTGGATTAAAGTGAATTTCACATCAATAATATGGAAATGCTAGAAAGTATCTTATGCTAGACTTATAGATTCTGAATCATATGATAACCGCCACGACCTACTCCTACCACCTTATGTGTGCATCCTTGTTTGGTAAAATTTTATGTTAGATACTGTATGTGAAAAGAGAAGTATGCAGGAACATCCCTTTCCTCGGCGTGCTTTTTCATGCTTAACATATACAGATGCATATTGGTTTCAACTATCAGAGACATTGATAAAATCTAGTTAGTCTGAAGTTAAGTAAGCATAGATAAACAGATTCGAACATTTTATGGATAGAATATCTTGGAAAGAAAGCTGTTCAAAGACCAGGAAAGAAAACCTTCAGGAATCATGGGTAGTTTTTATAAAGGATATGATGCATTTCTTAATCTTAAGAAATCTGCTAATACTGCATATGCAAAGAGAATATCGTTAACTCCATTACTTAAATGGTTAAAGGTTCAAATAATTCAACATCGTCACTGCACTGGCTTTTACTTAAAGAAAATTTGTTAGGTAAAATTTTAATTAACTACTCTAGTTAAAACCAGAGGCTTAATCTACATGCCTTATTTTCCTAGTGTTTGTAGTTCATTTAGCTAAACAGCCTGCAGTCTGAATTTCAAGATAGACTTCTCCTTAGAAATCTTTTGTTTTAACAAGCCAGCTGGAGTTAGTTTCATTGCCAACTGGAGAGGATTTTTTTTGTATTATCCTTATCATTGGCAACAAGCCTTATGCTTTATATTTGGCATACGCAAGGTCCGCCGTACCGGTACCGGTCGGCGTACCGGTGGCCGGCCGGACCGGTACGGTACCGGTCCGGTCCGGTCCGTACCGGTACCGTACCGGCCGGTATGCGGTGGTTTCAAAAACCACAGCGCGCGGCGCTGTGGTTCTAAAAAAAAAAAATCGTACCGGTGCGAACCGGCCGGTACGGGCTCCGAACCGGCCGGTTCGGATAAAAAATCGGGATATACCGGTTTTTTATCCGTTCCGGTACCGGTCTAGGACCGGACCGGTACGTACCGGCCCGTGCCGGCCGGTACGGGCCGGTACGGCATTCCATGGCATACGAGCTTCTCTGTCATCCTATAAATTATTTATCACAAACTGTCTGACTACTAGGAGGTGTATCTTAACAGCGAATTGGGAAGAAAATGTCCATGATACATCAAAAAAAATGTGAAGTTAGATATTTAAATTTCACAATTACATACTGTACTGTTGTTCTAAATGTCCTTGTTCTTTGTGACGTGATTTGTAACTCAATTTTGTATAACTATTGATCATTTTCTTGGGGAAAAGGTGACTACCAAATTGATTATGTGCCTGCTCCACGAATCACAGAAGCTGACAAAACCAATGACCGGAGGTGTGTCTTTTTTATCTGGTGTTCTGGTGGTGCTTGAATTAATGGTTATCTCCCTTTCTTTTTTGCAAGGCATAATATCATAAGATTGAAGAAAACTGATGGGTGGTAAAAACATGAATTCATGGTTGTGCGATGGCACTCTTTTTCTTTTTTAAAATAATATGGGTTCATAAATCAAAGATATATAGTATTTAGTGGTCATCAGGATAGTCAAATATTTCCGTGCATTGGGCTGTATTTGTGCCATATATTTGGCTCACGATCCATGGATTATGACCCATCACAGTTAGGGCTTGTATGGTCCTTAGACCACTCGCCTTCTCTCTGTTCTCATCTGGTACCTTCCCATCCGTTCTTCCACATGCTTGTTATCTTCTTTTATTATTGTATTGATCCCATTCAAGAGATTTTAATGGTCCTTTGTGTAATCTCTGAACCAACTGTTGATCTGATTGTTTGCCCCTCAAATGGACCTCACCCTCCAACTGTCATTGTCATGCATGAAATCTGGATTTCTACATGGTATATAAGCTTTCTTCCATGTAAACCCCCCTACTAAATTTTCTCACCCATTTACATCTTTTTGGGAGTAAATTTGTATAAACATAATAAAAAATATTGTTCTTTTTTGTTGGGCCTCAATGTTGATGTTGTACTGTTGATAACTTGACTATTATGAAAGAAATGTATACATTATCTCCAAAGATTGGTCTAGCATGCGTGTGTGCACCATTTATTGGTAAAGATGATACGGTCTCTCTATTGCTGCTTCTCCTTCAACCAAAAACTGTGCTAATGGTTTGTTTTTTGTGAAGATCATCACTTTACTAAAAGGTTGGTTTAGTTGCTATAGGGTATCCACGTCGGAGAGTATATTGGAAAGCAAAAAAGGAAGAAGTATGTAACTTCTAAATATTCTGTTGGAGGTAATGCTAAGTGCTAAGTCTTAGGACTTCAGTTATTCAGATGCTTACATTGTGAGCTGGCTGTTGAGCAAGTGCCAAGGTGCATATAGATTCGGTATGATGTTTCTCTATGTATCAAAGGAAACAATTTGAGGGGGTTAAGAAATTGTATTTAATTGATAAAATCTGACAGTATTTACAATTGTATTTAATGAAAAAAGAAAACTCTAGAAGGGTACATTAAATAGAGGTCTTTAGTCAAAAATTGAACTTACATGAACAGAAAATTGGGCAACAAAAGTGCTTGTGATTATGCAGGTTTAACCTTAAAAGAAAAAGAATAAAAAAAGGAATTGAAGGATGCAATCATCGAGAGGATTGGGGGGCTAAGAAGGACATAACTGCCAGTACAAAGAACTTGGGATATGTTGGTCATGATAATAATTGTATATATTATAAAGCATGATGAACATGCCTTCTCCCTTCATGGCTACAGTTTATGGATTACGAGTGTTCTAACTCATGTTGCCAGCATATTTTAGATTTTTTCTATTCATCTGTCGTATACTGCTATGCAAATAGCTGGTTATCAGTTTTTCGTTTTCCATTTGCCAACCCTATTTATTTTCATTGTTTGCTGTCTGTTATCTATAGATCATTGCAGAGAGCACTAGATAGAAGACTTTATCTTCTCCTCAATGGTAGCACATATGGAGCTCCTGACAAGAAACCTGTTTGGCATTTCCCAGAAAAAGTATATGAAAATGAAGAGACTCTGCGACTGGTATTTCCCTAACAAGTTCTTTCATTTACAAATTACATATATCTACCTTATAATTTATCTTCAAAAAGTTTTGCTTGTTGGTGAATGACTGAGGTTGTGATTCAACACCCTTCTTTTGAAGAAGTCTGTGTTTGTGATGTCTATGTGAAATCCTTAATTTCAGTGTGCAGAATCAGCATTGAGATCTGTACTTGGAGGACTTCATCATACGTATTTTGTTGGCAATGCTCCTATGGCCCACATGGCTGTAGAACCAAAAGAAGACTCATCAGATACTCCATCCTTTAAGGTACCAGTCTTCATATCTTCTTTTTAGGACCTTTTTATACATATATTGCATGTTTTGCTTTTAACAGGCCGAAGGTTGTAATTAGTAAGAGTGCTGACATGTTGACCCGACAATCTTCTCCATTAGACATTGGTTTGAACTTTTGAGGGAATTTATGAAGGCAACCTACCTTTATTCAAATACTAACTATGATTTGCTTTGTCACATATTTGAGTTTTTCAGAAGACCAAAACCTTTAATTTGACCCAGGTCAGTTAAGGGCAAAAAGGGGATCTCGGAGGTGCACCAGCCTAATCTGTTAGGGAGAGAGGCAAGGCATCTTCATGGATGAATGGAGTAAAGAGATAAATAAGTGGGAAGGCCTCTTTGAGAGAGAGAGAGAGAGAGAGAGGGCCACTTTGGTGGTTAGAGAAGTAGACGCGTGTATATTTCAATGTACATTAAGCAAACACCACACTCACACAGAGAAAGAGGGGAGGATAGTGTATAAAAAAACAGAAAACTGAAGATTTTTCTGTTTTTTTCTATTTTAATAAATTGCTTAAACAATATGAAGTGGCAGTAAAGCTAATCCTTTTCACAAAAATATTAGTGTATTCTTCTTTTGAGTCCAATTTAGAGGAAGAATGATATTTTGGAAGTCTTTTTATAAGTAAAAAGTAGGTAATTTTTAAGTCTAATGAAGTAACGTGGTCTGTAGTGTTTTTCTTATCTTGTAGAGAGGGTTATGTGGAACTTTTTAGGAAGCGTTGAGACTTTAGCTCGCATGCTGTTCCCGGATTCTTCTTGGATGCATCCGATGCTTATGTTAAATATTCTATTTTTCAAAACTAAGAAGACACTCTAGATAATTGTTGGTTATGTTTGAGATACTTTCTCGATACCTCCAAAAATTAGAGAAAGGCTACTTTCTTTCCTTTTTGATATTTATTTTCTACTGGTGAATGGTCAATTTTACATGGGAGAATCGCAGCTGGCTTGGGAGCGGTCCAGATAAATCTCATACTTTCAGCGCACCAAACATCACACCCTCTCTGACACCTGGGCCCACATCTTGCATTTAATACACCAATAATGGCGTTGGGTGTCGTGAAAAGTAAGTACATTAACGAGGAAACTTCCTCGCTGGTCACCAAGATCGGGGTCCTCTCGGAGTCACGAGGGGATTCGATTGCTAACCGCCATCTTCTTCTCCGCCCGAAACGGTACGCTTCTCCTCCTCCCCGACGTAATTGGTACTCCCTCTCCCCCGTTAATCTCTCCGCATAATGTTTCAGTGGGAATCTAGCGTTATTCCATCTCTTTCTTGCTTGATTTGTTCATTTTTATCATTTTCTACTGTTGCTTTTGGTGGAGATCTTATCAATGTAGGAAGCTTTCAATGATTTTCGTTGGATTATAATATTTAATGGGGTTGGTTTAGTGATTTGGTCGTGTGGGTCTTTGGAAAGTTCGATTTTTTGAGAGTATTTTAATTATTCTGTTGGGAAAAGAAAAATTAGGTTTGGCTTTTGTACAAGTATATGTTCTGACTAATCTTCTGATCCGCTTTTCCACAATCTAAATTTGTTTGAGCTTCAAGAATTCTGAGTTGGATGTTTATACCTTCAGTTATTGTTGGTGAGGATTTTGGGTGTTTTCATGCTTGCTTTTCTTGAAATAAAGGAATTTGAATTTTGGTTTGTTATCGCCTAGAATTTGGGTTTGCATCTTCATATATTTCTGCCGGAAATTGAGGTTGATTCATGTTTGGTTTTGGTCTTCAGCAGAGGGTTTATTTGGTGGTTGAGGGCTGTTTTCTTCGGAGAGCTGTGTGTTAAGAAGTTTGCTATAGATTGGAAGTGTGATTATGGGAGGAAAATGGTCGAAATCTAGGAGCCCCCATCGTTATTCACATAATTATGGGACTCCGCCTTCACGAAGCACTTCGAGGTACTCTCCTTACCCAGGGAATAATCTACAGCCTAGAACAGTAGAGAGGGTGCAGAGAAAGTATACAAAAATAGGTGATGATTACCACTCGCTTGACCAGGTATTCCAACCCCCCTACTCTTCATCATATTTTAAATATCTCTTTTTGATGCGTTTATTGTACTTCTATTCTATGAATTTTCAAATTCCAATGGGAAAGAATGATTTAGCTATTATGTGCTCTTCTGTGTCAGAAAGTATAAAACACCATGCTTAAATATGCGGTGTTGAGAAGTTTTTGAAGCTGAAAATGCTGAAAAAATGACTGCTAGATATCAAGTTAACGTAATCAAGGTCTAGGCTTACTCTAGGTTACTCGCAGGATTGGTTAGAAAAATTAATTCTGTCCCTTGTTAATATGAAAGGAATTTTTAGGTTTTCAAGCAGGGAGGTGGCTTTAGTTTCTTGCTGAAGTTCATAGTTGTAGCAAGACTAGAGAAGGCTTGATATGAAGTAATCTATGGCACAGGAATCAATGATGAAATATGATCCATAAAATTAACCGCAAATAGATGGTATGAGGCGTTCCTTCTTTACATCATTAAAGCTAACTAAACTGTCCTGTACAAGGTTGATAGGTAACACCCATGATGGAGCAGGACACGGGATGCAAATTGTTGATGTTTGACAAAATGGGGTTTTGCATGGGATAGGACATACTACCTCCAATGGGGATGTTTCATTTTTAAACAACCAAAATCATTTTTGATCAAGTAAATGTGCATATATTAAGATCATGATACTGAGGAAGAGTCTGAAAAGGAAAGAAGGAAAAATAAAAGAAGTCTCAGCCACCCAGAAGAACTATATCAAAGATAGCACATACAAGGCTTATTCAGTCTCAACTTTAATATTACAAATAAATTTTCTTATACTGAATGTCAATGGGAAGCATATAATGATGCTTTTTCTCAGGTAGTTTCATTTAATGACTTTCACTTCTGTATTAAAATCATCTGCTTTACTGTATGTTAATGGCGGGGATGTAATGTTACTTATTTAAGGTGGTCTTACTTATCATCTCACTTCTATGTCTCAAATAATCTGTGTTAACTACATTCATTCATCAATCTCCACTAAACATTAGCTATCTATCAATATAAACTGTCATACTTTATTGACCTTATATTGTTTTTAAACCTAGGTAACAGAAGCTCTTTCACAAGCTGGTCTTGAATCTTCAAATCTGATTGTGGGAATTGATTTTACAAAGAGCAACGAATGGACAGGTTTTATTTCATAAACTTGTGATCTACTGCCTTTAAATTTTTTGTTATCAGCTTGTGGTTCTGCACCATGTAATTATTAACAGGCACAGAAAATCAACTTATGAAATGCTTTTACTTCTTTGTGGGCCAAATCTGGGAGATCTCATAAGCGGAAAAGCTCATTATTTTTAATGTAACATCTTGATGCTTAATGCTTAGCTGATATGGAATTTATGCAAAACAGGTGCTGTGATGCTGTGATGGGGGGTGTGTGTGTGTGTGTGTTGTGGGGGGGGGGGGGGGGGGGGGGATGATGTTTTTCCTTCATGTTTTATTATGTTACAGTTACAATTTTTTTATAACAAGTTTTTGAAGCAACCAACAGATTTTTATATTAGGTCTAGGATCCTACTTTATCTGTGGCATTAGCTGATTTTTTCCACTAGTTAAATATCTATATAATGCTTGTTTGAACTAGTACCTGAATGGACTATTCCTGTTGCATGCTCTAGATTTTTGGATAATATATGGGAGAGAATGTAAAACAGAAAGAGAATTATAAGTAATGCTGATTACTTCCACCTCAGTATTTCTGCTAGGTATTCATATCTTAGAAAAGGTTGTGTAAAGTTTAGCCTTAGAAACTTTTAAAATCCTCATTCATGAATCCTACACTGTTACCAGGCAGAGTTTCTTTCAACCGCCGATGTTTGCATGACATTGGGCATACTCCAAACCCATATGAGCAGGCATTATCAATTATTGGAAGAACTCTATCTGCTTTTGATGAGGATAATCTTATTCCTTGCTTTGGATTCGGAGATGGTTAGTGTCGCTCTAGCTTGTAGAAAAAGGTCTACTTAATTTTGCTACAAATTTCAAGGCTACCTTTATAAAACTGTCTGGGGATTCTTGTTATTGTTTCTATATTGCAGCATCCACACATGATCAGGAGGTATTCAGTTTTTATCCAGAGAACCGACCATGTAATGGCTTTGAGGAAGCACTACAAAGATATAAAGAATTAGTTCCACATCTTCGATTAGCTGGTCTGTACGATGCTCTTACTTACATGCTATATTTTTGTCAACCTCATATAGATCATTGTGAAGTTCCTATTTGGTCATGACTCTGGACCTTCTTGACAGGACCAACATCCTTTGCACCAATAATTGAAACAGCCATCGGCATTGTAGATAATAGTGGTGGCCAATATCATGTTCTTCTTATAATAGCAGATGGACAGGTCAGCTATTCAAGATGCTTCTCTTTTCAATTTTTCGTTGTTATTTTCCCTATTCGTAGATTTTTATATTATGCAATAAAAGAGCACTAATTTGTCTGTTTTCTTTTTCCACATCTCAGTTTATAGTATTTTGTCCTGCTTCCAACATGTCTATTTTCTTGGGGATCTAATACTCCTCATACTAATTTGACCTTAGGTAACACGCAGTGTTGACACAATTCACGGCCAGCTGAGTTCACAAGAGCGAGATACTATGAATGCCATAGTCAAAGCTAGGTGATTGACAACATTTGAGATAGTAAAGCCTTTTTATTTGCTTTTTAATCATATATTTACTGTTAGTTATTCTGACTTGCACCTCTTATGTTGGTACTTGGTAGTGATTACCCGCCGTCAATAGTTCTAGTTGGAGTTGGTGATGGACCATGGGACATGATGAGAGAATTTGATGATAATATACCTTCACGAGCATTTGATAATTTCCAGGTTACAAACTGAACATACATAAGTATGATACTACATATGCATATGAAGAGTGGTCATTTTGTGATTTGGTTTTATGCAGTTTGTGAACTTTACAGAGATCATGTCTAGAAATATTTCCAACAGCAGAAAGGAGACAGAGTTCGCGCTTGCAGCATTGATGGAAATCCCATCACAATATAAAGCAACAATAGACCTTCAACTTTTGGGGTATTAGGATGATGTTTCTGATTCATGATTTTGATTAAACAATGTTTCTGCTGTTCAAGTTATTTCCTTTTTGTTCCCCAGTAAACGAAGAGGAACACCGGAAATGACTTCTCTCCCTCCACCAATTAAAAGTCATGGTTCAGCATATTCAAATCCAAAATACTCGCACTCAAGCAGCTCGGAGCAAGGTGCTGGAGTTCATAAAAGGGCGCCAGCCATTCCATCGGAGAGTTCTCTAGAAGAGAAACAAGTAAATAAATTGATTTACATTTTGGTCCATATGCTGAGTGCTGACCTGTTATTTTATAAGGCTTGTGATGAGCAGATCACTTCAAAACTTCTGAGTTTGCTGTATTGGGTATGGATTTTCATGTGGTTGTAGTTATTGCTATATCTGAGGGAACCGTGTCTTCGGTGTAAAGCATATTGATAATGTCAATGTTAATATAAAGTTTTAATTCACGGATGCCAAAAATATTTCTTTTTCTGTTAACAGATTTGTCCCATTTGCTTGTGGCAAGCTAAGAATCTCGCATTTGGGTGTGGGCATCAGGTATGCAGTAGATTTCCTTCTTTTTTCTTCCAACGATACTTAATCTGCACTGATAATATTTTTTTTTATTGCAGACTTGCCATAAGTGTGGAGAAAGCTTGCAGGTCTGCCCAATTTGCCAGAGCCAGATAGCAACTAGAATCAGACTTTACTGATGCTTTGAGACTATCATTCACATTAATGTCCAGAATGATGACTCCATAACAGGTTGTGTTTCATGAAAGTCGGCACACATCTGGGACACAAGTAAAGGTTGAGTACATCATCATCGTCGAACAGTATTCAGTAGTTGCTTTGGTGCAATACTCGTTTGCATACAGCAGTTGGTTCTCAATAGCGGGCAGTTGCAATATAAGCAATGCACCATTGGTGCAAGTTAAAACATGTTTCATTTTGCTGGATTATGCATGTTCCTTTCTCCTGGATTATGTAAATAAATATGTTTTTCCCAAATAAAAGCAATATCAATTTTCCTTTTTTTTTTTGAGGTAAAAGGAGGGTAAAAACCATGTTTTTCCTAGTTTAATTCCTCTTATCAGTTTTTGTTTCCTTCTTCGTATTATATCTATGTTGGACACAAGCACTATTCACTTTTGTCTGGCTTTGTGGATTGGTAATATGGACTTTATTATTTGAGATGTTCATCAAGCATGATATTACTATAAAATAGTTAAAAATAGGGCATCTTTGGAATCTCTCAGATAAATACATATGTATGTACATACTTACTATATATCCATAAATAACTATTTTATCTATTGTGTCCTTTTAACATTGTTAATATGTGCATATGGACCCCTTGATCGGTTGTCACTGTACAAACCCAAGCAGGGAAACAAATTTCTCGAGGCATTCTTTTCACACAAGCTCTTCCCCTTCATGCAGTTACTTCAAGCGTATTGATTCCATTTCATTGCTTCTTTCATGGATAGAATGGTCTCATTTGGATACAATTGCTTGATAGAGAATATCAATCAATGGCGCACAGGTTCTTGGAAAATCTTATAAACTCCGGGTCGTGGGTTGGATTGGCACCAACAGGCTATATATGTCGATATTGATCTTTTTAGGATTCTCTATAAAAATACAGTGGAGACAGGCATAGATGCAAAAATATTTAAGTAATAATATGAAATGTTCCTTTCTACCGGGCTTGTGTCATAGATTCTTGTTTCTTTGTTTTCTTCTTGCCATGGAATCGTGATCTCTCTCTCTCTCTCTCTCTCGGGCGAGGCTATATCGGAGGCTTAACTCCACCTACCCGCTACACCTCGAGATGGATCTGGACAATCGTAAAGAAGATAAGCTTCTGTCGTGATACTTCTTGCCATAGAATCGTGATCTCTCTCTGGATTTGGACAATCGTAAAGAAGATAAAGCTTTTGTCGAGGCACGTGGATTCGTTGCGAGGGTCGACGTTTTTTTTTTGTTGAATGTATTATTCTCCTGTATAGCACCGAAACCCGCAGCTTTCCACCTTGATAAGGCGGTGCTCTTACCGATTGAACTACAGTGAGTTGATTGACCAAGGCCTTCCCTTACGACGATGAAATTTTATCTCCTACTTTAATGAAAAGCCTAGTCTCTCGACACTAACTAATTTTTTAGTGTAAGTACTGTACGATGAATGCCCCATCCCATTCCTTTTTTCTTATTCTATAACCTTACCAATTAATGGCTTAAGCTGCCGGTTAGCTATGTGATTTTCGAAGAAATCAATATATAGATAATTAATTTTGGGGCATGGCCAAATATATAGTAGGAATTATATGTTAGCATGGTCTCAATGGAGAGCATGTTTTTTATAATAAAACATTCTTATGGTCTACTTTGATGGGTCTTATAAGCTAGCACTGCCACCATCCGTGCGCTAATGAAAGAGTTCGGGCTGAAGTTGAGAAGTAAGGGAGCCTCCAACGCTTCCCGGCGTCCCCCGCAGAGTCCTGAAAACTCTGTCCAGAATTTGCCTTCCCCGGCTGATCCGGTTCCTCAGATTCAGCCGGAACAGTTCAACGCCCTGGTGCAGCAAGTCCAGGCCTTGGCCGCCGCCGTCCAAGGTCTTTGGCGTGAGGAAGCCTTACCTACGCTCCCCCCGCAGACCCAGATCCCACCGGAGCTTCCTCCGAACGGCCCGATTCTCCAAGGCCAGAACCTTCATGGCTCTTCTAGGGCTAACAACGAAGAGCGAGTGTCCCCCCAGAGAGAGCTGCCAGGGGGAAGTCTAAACAGAAGACCCCAGCTCTCCGAAGCCGAGTCGGCCCCGGACCGCCGTGAGCCGGAGCAAACTACGGTGACAATTCCCCGGGTTGGGGAGCTCGATAGAAAAGTCGAGAACCTGGAGCGCCAGATTGAAGCGCTCTACAGCAGGAGTGCAAGACACGAGGGGGATTTTGAATTTACCACCAAGTCCCCCTTCTCCCGCCAAATCGAGGACGAGCCGGTCCCTCCGAGGTTCAAGATGCCTCAAGTGGAGCCCTACAGCGGAACTACCGACCCCCTCGACCATTTGGAAAGCTACCGAGCTCTTATGACACTGCAAGGGTCCTCGGAGGCCGTGCTCTGCAAGGCCTTCCCAGCGACCCTCCGAGGGACAGCTCGGCTTTGGTTTTCCGGACTAAAGTCGAGCACGGTATCCTCTTTCGAGCAGCTCGGCAGGCAGTTCACCACCAATTTTGCTGCCAGCCGGCGCCAGCCCCCGCGAAAGGAAGCGCCTGACCGAATTCCTCCGGGCCAACATTGATGTCTTCACCTGGTCGCCCGCCGACATACCAGGAATCGACCCTGAGGTCATGGTCCACCGACTCCAGGTGAAACGGACCTGCAGGCCTGTAAAACAGAAGAAACGGGCTTGAGGACAAGTTCCGACAGAATTCCCTGCATGCACAGAGCTGGATATCAACCTGGAAGCCCCTTCAGCCCATTGGCTCTTTCATGGTAGTTCAATCCCATTAGATGAAAGACGACTGAAGAAAAGTCATAATATTTTGTATCAAAAAAAAAAGTCAGAATATCTGAATACCACGTCAAAGTCTATATGCCAAGTGTCATCAATTGCTTAAATCGTTACAGATAGAAGAGAACTGGCAATGTTGATGGAATTTTCCAATCTGAATGCCTTATGTTATATGAATCTATGGGTGGCTGAGACTGCATGAACCATGCTTGAGGACTAATTTCTTGTGGTTTTTGAAAGAGTCAGCAGCAGTAGGTTTCATTGTTCATTTTGGTGGCTCGAGACCGAGCAAAAGGAATTTCGTGTTATACTTCCTTTTGACCGCTTAAGAAATGTGTGATTGTTAGAAAGTCACAATTGAGCTTGAATTCTCTGCAATTTAGCTTCTCAATACGTAGATAGTTGACTAATTAACTCGAGGACACCAAATTCTTGCTGTATTTTAGAATTATAGCTGCCTTTAGGTGTGGGAGAGGTTTGCTAAATAAACAATCAAGCACTGAAAGTTCATAGGTCCCCATGGACTGGTAGCTCGTTCCGACGAATCTATGGACTAAATCATGCCATAGAAAAAATCAGTTTGTGGTCCACATATTGGCATGGGCATGCCTTATATCACAATTATCACATGCATGCCCCCTGCTGCATCTTTTATGCATAACTTTCTCCAATTTGCTATTATTACTGTTGCAGGCCTTCCGACCCGACAACAGCATAGTCCCCACCAACTGACGGCAGATAACGGCACGCGTCCCCCATGAGGTATTGTCCGCTCTGGGACTCCGGCCCGCGCGTCCAGCGCTACTGGGGGAATTTTTTCCGGCCCGCGCGTCCAGCGCTGACGGGGGGATACCCGCACGGTTTTGCCCCACAAAAAGCGCCTGGTGAGAAAAGAGGTTTTCCCTCCTTATAAGGCACAGACTTTTCCGCTGCCTAATCGGTATGGGACTAAATTCGGCACCACACCCACAACAATTGCCTTGTTGAGTTGATGTGCAACACTTACCTTTAGTATGGATATATCCAAAAAAAAGTTAAAAAATAGCAAGTCTCAGAGTGCCCTAGGCAACTTCCTTTTCACAAGGCCTTCTAAGTGATCGGCTATATACGAGGCCGTCCAATCCGCGGCCTCATTAACTTCTCTGTAAGCATGCTCGGCCTAGAAAGCAACATCGCCACTAACGATGGCCCAAATGTCCAGGAGCAGGGGTGGCACCCAATGACCCAAAATAGATCTGGATTGGGTGATGCATCAAACAATGGGGGATGATAGCATCTAACTCATTTGCACTACCAATGTCCCAATAGATGAGCAAGCGTTTATGGAGATTTATTTTTGCTTCACTTTGCAGCATACGTGGCTCTTCACTGATCTTAGTTTTCGAAGGATATTAGGAAAGTGGGAAGGTTCTGTCATCGATGCTCAATCTAATAAAGCAAGTTAAAGGAGTCGTTTGGTTTATTTTGTTATTTAGACTTTTGTCAACTCAAGGAATAAGATAAGACCCAAGAATATTTGGCGGGTGGCAATTGCAGCTAGTATCAAGAATGGAGAATTAACCCCAAGGACAATTTGATAAGTGAAAGATCATGGAAAAAGTCGTAATTTGATTAAGAATATCGATATATAAAGAGTTTTCAATTTTCACTTGTGGAAGTCATTTTTGATTCACCCCGAAGTCAAAATTGTTGGTGGCAATAGGAAGCCACCATGGTATCTGATCCAGTTGGGTAGGCCTCCTGAATGAACGCTATCACTAAATTGTCTCCACAATTTTTTTCTTTTTTTAATTTGAAAGGAGTTAAAACAGACCAGGTTTATTGGAAGGGCCCTGGAAAAGCAGATTAGGATGCCAAAAAATAATAAGAAGAAGAACAAACAAAAAACCCTGTTCGACCGGCACACTATGTATTTCAAGGTGATCGGGGCAATATATAAAATCAATGTAATACACGATGGAGTCTTGCACATCACAAATCCAATCAGAAATATCATGATCAACTTATAGTCATTCTAAATGGGCATGTGCAATAGTGTCATTTAATCCACATAAACTATAGGCTGGATCAGCTCTAATACTGTGAAGGCCCGATCTAGGCCCAATCCACACGATCGGCCCGACCTGTGGTTTGACCTCTGGAGTAGCCAAGCACATGTTACACGTGTGACAAGAATGGAAAACTCACAGAGGAAGTCTTCTTCTCCTTTGGTGATTTCGGCTAGGAGTCAGAGTTCTAGAGCCGTCGGGACCCTAGGGCTTCTCTATAAAGGGAGAGCTCTCTCCCTCCATACCTATCCATTCCAAATAATCCTCCTCTTTCCCTCTCCTTCTTTCTCCTTTTTTTCTATTAAGTTCGTGGCTGCTCGTCATTGTGCTTGCCAGAAATCGGGACTACCAAACACCACCTGAGCTGAGGTAACGCTCTGATCTTCTTCTCCTTTCACTCTTCTTCTTCCCGCGACCCGAAATCACGGCCGCCGATCAAAAAATCAGCCAGAAATCAACTGAATAAGGATCCCTATTTTGCCTCTTTTTTTTCTTTTTTCGGCCATGCCTATCGTCGGCGTTCATCGCCAAAGCCCCCGGTCACTTCCCAATATTGGTCCATGGTTGGAACAAGACCCCAGCCACAAGCGAGCGGCTAGGATTTGAATACATTGAGGCAAGAAATCATCTATGTCCAGCCCTGCTTTTGGTTTGATTTTGGACGGCCAACCGCCACCGCACCTCATCGGACCACCATGGTTAGCCACTAGTCAAAGTTCCTCTGTTTGCTAAAAAAGAAGAAAAGTTCTCTTTCTCTCTCGTTTCCTTCCTTCTCTCTTCTCCCTCTTTCTCTCTCTAGGAGACCTATGGATCCTAGTATAGGATCCTGTCGACCTGGCCCACAAATCCAAGTTGACACCTATAAAGAGCCTTAATCTACCCTGGTGCCCAGGCAGCCTGCCAGACTAATCACCCCAGTCCTATTAAGTGCCTATAAAACTCAGTATTAATGAACCCTATAAATTGGCCTTAGCCCTAATCTAGTCTGTGCCTCATGATTCATTAATCGAGTTGCTTAGACCTGACCTAACTGGGTCGTCATTATCCAGCCGATGTGGGACTAAACATGCCCACACTTGTTCTCACACACAGTAACACCAAAAGATATGAAGCAGTGGAGCATATTTTTTTTAAAGTTCTGAGATTAGACCCCCAAAGCATTTTCCATGGTGATAACTAAGTCTAGAAACAATCAGCCGAGATTTCATGCGGCAACATGAAAAATACTAAAGATTTTCAATGTAGATTCAGTGCTGCACATACCCAAAACTACAATAGGACAATAGCTAAAACTCTTCAATTTGTTTTCCCCATTTTTAGGCAGCATAGAAATCAGAAGTTTGCAAAGCAAATGCCAAAGCACCACATAGTACAATGAAAGTTGACATATGTTAAACTAGCATTATTCCCATTTAACAGAAAAAGCAAACCAACATGGAAATTCTAGCGATCCATAAATTTAAAAAAAAATTATTGTCTAACTGCAAAAGGATGGTAAACATACACAATTGTGTACAGCAACTAAAAGATTACAGCAAATGGAAGACTAACATCAAAAAATTGTTTGCAGATGTCATCTGCAGTCCTGGTTATGTGACAGAAAAAAAGTACAATCATCTTAACCAACAGATAGGAAGGTTGAATTTTTGCATTGAAAAGACGTCACAGCAGCTTACAGCTATTTTAAGGAAACCTCCTCGTTTTTTCGTAGCACAAAGCACAAACCAACAATTAGACATTAGATATACTCCAACAAGATGGGACCATGGAAAGTGATGACTGCCACTTAAAGAAAAACTTTGTATCAGCTCCAAGATAACATTTAACTAATAATCATCTTGTTGAAAAAGTCAGCTTGCTCTGGAAAGTAGTCCATTAATTCATCCTTGGTCACCCATACATAGTCCTGACACTTTCCAATATGGAGTTTGCTGGTACCAATTACTTGTGATTTGAAAAAGAATCTCTGTTAAGAAGAGAGATAGAAAAAGGTTACGGAAAGTAACCAACCAAATATACCATTTTGGAATGTTTCTATATCAAAATAATACACAAAGTGGGGGTACATGGAGGGCAGGTTGATACATAGACTAGTTCAACATAAAAGCAGCAAGCTCCATCACATCTTTAATTAGGATTTATTTGCAAATCCTGTTCCACTATTTATTCCAATCAAATATCATGTGCTTCATCATTATGCTCATAAATAAATGCTCAACTTCTCAAAACTTAATTGACTGATGCCAATATTTCTGATACCCTCACTGTGAATTTGCTAGCTTAATGTTACGCAATTCCAATGGAAGGTCGAAGGTGCTAGCATCCTTCTTGGATGCATAGATATCATATCATTGTGGTCATATCCACACAATTGACAATGGCTGTACGAGGCAATATAATGGAGGAGAAAGATCAGGGCAGGCCGTTGATCCTGCAATCTTAAAATTTCACTGAAAATCACCTTCTAAGACATATTCTAGTATCTTGAAAATCCCAGGATTGCAGGACAGATGGACCTCCCCCAATCCCTCCAACTTCTCCATCACTCTTAGCCAACTCTAAATAATGGAAGAAATATCATGGATACAGTATTAAAACATCCAAATAAGCCCTATCAATCCTAATTGGTAGTGATTGCAAACAAGATACACAGTCGAACATTAGAAGTCGGTTCATTTCCCTATACAACTAGATAGATGACATTTTAGAGGATAATGATGATAAAACCCTTTGCTATTGCAGTATATTAATTAGTATGCCAAGAGAAACCATGCAACATCGAACATGTCTTTTGGAACTTCTCAACAACATATATATATATATATATATATATATATATATATATATATATATATATATCAAGATCGGCATGGCTCTAGCTTCCTACACCATAAAATCCTTGCTATTATGTTAGGTGGTTGAAAGAAATCAGCTCCAAATATAACAAATGATGTACCACACTGCAAAAGGAGGAATAGGCCTAAATCAGGCCTATCGAAGATCAGTGTTTTTTCCCCGAAGTTAAGACATCAGAATCTAGGCGAACCAATCAGCCCAGTCAATGAATACTTACCATTTTATTGTCTTTTTGGAGGCAGTTTAAATTGCAGTTTGCTGTGATTGAAATAATTATCCAGCAATAGATTAGGGGTGAAATTTAAAATCTGATACTCTCATTTGTTACACATATCCTGTGAATAGAACTTGGGAATTGGTGTTATACACAGTCGTCGATCTTAAATAGCACTCCCATCCACCATTGGTTTTATGATCGCGATGCCAATAAATCACAATCCAAAATTATTACTTACGTTGTGTTAACTAGAGATCAATTATTTCTTCAAGAATCATAATTACCCTGTTTGATCCCAGGTGCAACAATGTTTTGTAGAAAAATGACACAAAGGGAAGAGTCAGACAAAGAGAGAAACAGAAGGAAAAGTAAAGAATTTGAAAGAGATGCGAAAGAAAAGAAAGAATGTGTGAATGAAGAATAAGAGAAAAAAAAACTAGGTGGTCTGCTGATGTTACCAGGAAGGAAGAAAGGACAAAAATGGAGAAGCGAGACAGTAGCAAGAAAAAGAAGAAAAGTGATGAAAATGGATGCAGAGGTCAGAGAAGGGCAAAAAGAAGATACAAGGCTAAAGAGAAGTGATACAAAATCCTCTACACTAAAAAGATTTTATTCTCAATATGCAATATCAAATTAGATGCTTCGGACTTCCCCATGAATCATGGGCAGGGATGTAGGACAAGGATATGACATGATATGGATAGCCAATACAACAAATCTTGAAAAAAATAAGATAGGACATGTCTAGAATACGCCAACGAATAGATATGTACTTCATATATACATACATATACACACACATACACATACATAGATACGTATGCAAAAGAGCATCTATAACACATAGTAGGCCAAAAATAACATAGTTCATGCTCTATATGATAACATCAACTCTTATAAGCTTATCGTATAGTCATCAATCAAATCCACAAACCCCAGTTCATACTTCATATTTTAATATTAGTATCATAGACCAAAAAATTGACCATTCACCAGTAGAAAATAAATATCAAAAAGGAAAGAAAGTAGCCTTTCTCTAATTTTTGGAGGTATCGAGAAAGTATCTCAAACATAACCAACAATTATCTAGAGTGTGTTCTTAGTTTTGAAAAATGGAATATTTAACATAAGCATCGGATGCATCCAAGAAGAATCCGGGAACAGCATGCGAGCTGAAGTCTCAACGCTTCCTAAAAATTTCCACATAACCCTCTCTACAAGATAAGAAAAACACTACAGACCACGTTACTTCATTAGACTTAAAAATTACCTACTTTTTACTTATAAAAAGACTTCCAAAATATCATTCTTCCTCTAAATTGGACTCAAAAGAAGAATACACTAATATTTTTGTGAAAAGGATTAGCTTTACTGCCACTTCATATTGTTTAAGCAATTTATTAAAATAGAAAAAACAGAAAAATCTTCAGTTTTCTGTTTTTTTATACACTATCCTCCCCTCTTTCTCTGTGTGAGTGTGGTGTTTGCTTAATGTACATTGAAATATACACGCGTCTACTTCTCTAACCACCAAAGTGGCCCTCTCTCTCTCTCTCTCTCTCAAAGAGGCCTTCCCACTTATTTATCTCTTTACTCCATTCATCCATGAAGATGCCTTGCCTCTCTCCCTAACAGATTAGGCTGGTGCACCTCCGAGATCCCCTTTTTGCCCTTAACTGACCTGGGTCAAATTAAAGGTTTTGGTCTTCTGAAAAACTCAAATATGTGACAAAGCAAATCATAGTTAGTATTTGAATAAAGGTAGGTTGCCTTCATAAATTCCCTCAAAAGTTCAAACCAATGTCTAATGGAGAAGATTGTCGGGTCAACATGTCAGCACTCTTACTAATTACAACCTTCGGCCTGTTAAAAGCAAAACATGCAATATATGTATAAAAAGGTCCTAAAAAGAAGATATGAAGACTGGTACCTTAAAGGATGGAGTATCTGATGAGTCTTCTTTTGGTTCTACAGCCATGTGGGCCATAGGAGCATTGCCAACAAAATACGTATGATGAAGTCCTCGAAGTACAGATCTCAATGCTGATTCTGCACACTGAAATTAAGGATTTCACATAGACATCACAAACACAGACTTCTTCAAAAGAAGGGTGTTGAATCACAACCTCAGTCATTCACCAACAAGCAAAACTTTTTGAAGATAAATTATAAGGTAGATATATGTAATTTGTAAATGAAAGAACTTGTTAGGGAAATACCAGTCGCAGAGTCTCTTCATTTTCATATACTTTTTCTGGGAAATGCCAAACAGGTTTCTTGTCAGGAGCTCCATATGTGCTACCATTGAGGAGAAGATAAAGTCTTCTATCTAGTGCTCTCTGCAATGATCTATAGATAACAGACAGCAAACAATGAAAATAAATAGGGTTGGCAAATGGAAAACGAAAAACTGATAACCAGCTATTTGCATAGCAGTATACGACAGATGAATAGAAAAAATCTAAAATATGCTGGCAACATGAGTTAGAACACTCGTAATCCATAAACTGTAGCCATGAAGGGAGAAGGCATGTTCATCATGCTTTATAATATATACAATTATTATCATGACCAACATATCCCAAGTTCTTTGTACTGGCAGTTATGTCCTTCTTAGCCCCCCAATCCTCTCGATGATTGCATCCTTCAATTCCTTTTTTTATTCTTTTTCTTTTAAGGTTAAACCTGCATAATCACAAGCACTTTTGTTGCCCAATTTTCTGTTCATGTAAGTTCAATTTTTGACTAAAGACCTCTATTTAATGTACCCTTCTAGAGTTTTCTTTTTTCATTAAATACAATTGTAAATACTGTCAGATTTTATCAATTAAATACAATTTCTTAACCCCCTCAAATTGTTTCCTTTGATACATAGAGAAACATCATACCGAATCTATATGCACCTTGGCACTTGCTCAACAGCCAGCTCACAATGTAAGCATCTGAATAACTGAAGTCCTAAGACTTAGCACTTAGCATTACCTCCAACAGAATATTTAGAAGTTACATACTTCTTCCTTTTTTGCTTTCCAATATACTCTCCGACGTGGATACCCTATAGCAACTAAACCAACCTTTTAGTAAAGTGATGATCTTCACAAAAAACAAACCATTAGCACAGTTTTTGGTTGAAGGAGAAGCAGCAATAGAGAGACCGTATCATCTTTACCAATAAATGGTGCACACACGCATGCTAGACCAATCTTTGGAGATAATGTATACATTTCTTTCATAATAGTCAAGTTATCAACAGTACAACATCAACATTGAGGCCCAACAAAAAAGAACAATATTTTTTATTATGTTTATACAAATTTACTCCCAAAAAGATGTAAATGGGTGAGAAAATTTAGTAGGGGGGTTTACATGGAAGAAAGCTTATATACCATGTAGAAATCCAGATTTCATGCATGACAATGACAGTTGGAGGGTGAGGTCCATTTGAGGGGCAAACAATCAGACCAACAGTTGGTTCAGAGATTACACAAAGGACCATTAAAATCTCTTGAATGGGATCAATACAATAATAAAAGAAGATAACAAGCATGTGGAAGAACGGATGGGAAGGTACCAGATGAGAACAGAGAGAAGGCGAGTGGTCTAAGGACCATACAAGCCCTAACTGTGATGGGTCATAATCCATGGATCGTGAGCCAAATATATGGCACAAATACAGCCCAATGCACGGAAATATTTGACTATCCTGATGACCACTAAATACTATATATCTTTGATTTATGAACCCATATTATTTTAAAAAAGAGAAAGAGTGCCATCGCACAACCATGAATTCATGTTTTTACCACCCATCAGTTTTCTTCAATCTTATGATATTATGCCTTGCAAAAAAGAAAGGGAGATAACCATTAATTCAAGCAACACCAGAACACCAGATAAAAAAGACACACCTCCGGTCATTGGTTTTGTCAGCTTCTGTGATTCGTGGAGCAGGCACATAATCAATTTGGTAGTCACCTTTTCCCCTAGAAAATGATCAATAGTTATACAAAATTGAGTTACAAATCACGTCACAAAGAACAAGGACATTTAGAACAACAGTACAGTATGTAATTGTGAAATTTAAATATCTAACTTCACATTTTTTTTGATGTATCATGGACATTTTCTTCCCAATTCGCTGTTAAGATACACCTCCTAGTAGTCAGACAGTTTGTGATAAATAATTTATAGGATGACAGAGAAGCTCGTATGCCCATGGAATGCCGTACCGGCCCGTACCGGCCGGTACGGGCCGGTACGTACCGGTCCGGTCCTAGACCGGTACCGGAACGGATAAAAAACCGGTATATCCCGATTTTTTATCCGAACCGGCCGGTTCGGAGCCCGTACCGGCCGGTTCGCACCGGTACGATTTTTTTTTTTTAGAACCACAGCGCCGCGCGCTGTGGTTTTTGAAACCACCGCATACCGGCCGGTACGGTACCGGTACCGGCCGGTACGGACCGGACCGGTACCGTACCGGTCCGGCCGGCCACCGGTACGCCGACCGGTACCGGTACGGCGGACCTTGCGTATGCCAAATATAAAGCATAAGGCTTGTTGCCAATGATAAGGATAATACAAAAAAAATCCTCTCCAGTTGGCAATGAAACTAACTCCAGCTGGCTTGTTAAAACAAAAGATTTCTAAGGAGAAGTATATCTTGAAATTCAGACTGCAGGCTGTTTAGCTAAATGAACTACAAACACTAGGAAAATAAGGCATGTAGATTAAGCCTCTGGTTTTAACTAGAGTAGTTAATTAAAATTTTACCTAACAAATTTTCTTTAAGTAAAAGCCAGTGCAGTGACAATGTTGAATTATTTGAACCTTTAACCATTTAAGTAATGGAGTTAACGATATTCTCTTTGCATATGCAGTATTAGCAGATTTCTTAAGATTAAGAAATGCATCATATCCTTTATAAAAACTACCCATGATTCCTGAAGGTTTTCTTTCCTGGTCTTTGAACAGCTTTCTTTCCAAGATATTCTATCCATAAAATGTTCGAATCTGTTTATCTATGCTTACTTAACTTCAGACTAACTAGATTTTATCAATGTCTCTGATAGTTGAAACCAATATGCATCTGTATATGTTAAGCATGAAAAAGCACGCCGAGGAAAGGGATGTTCCTGCATACTTCTCTTTTCACATACAGTATCTAACATAAAATTTTACCAAACAAGGATGCACACATAAGGTGGTAGGAGTAGGTCGTGGCGGTTATCATATGATTCAGAATCTATAAGTCTAGCATAAGATACTTTCTAGCATTTCCATATTATTGATGTGAAATTCACTTTAATCCAGTTCTGCATTACTTTATAATTGACTAAAATCTTTAGCCAAGGGAGACTTCCTCTTTCATTAAAAATCATTTATTATGAATGCATCTGACTCCACAGGTTCTTCAAATCATCCAAAATATTATTAAGATCAATCACAAAAAGCATCTTCATATAAGAAGACAAAACCAAGCTAAAATGTATTATCCAAAACCTTCCTAAAAAAATGGAAATTCTTTAAGTGGTGTTTTTAACTCTGTCAATCATTCTATGTTTATATGATTATATGTTTATTTCAGCAAATCTAATGAGGGAATAATCTTGGAACTGAATATCTCACCTCATGCTGGTCATGCTTTGCTCCAATAACTTTTATATCCATTGCACCATGAATAGTTTAGCCTTGACTTTTCAGTGCACATCTCATAATCTATTTACAACCTTTCAGTTCATATCAAAAACACTTATTCTTTCGAAGTCCTTATCACTAAAGTTGCATTTTGGAGCAAAAGGGATTTGCAGGATTTAGAAGCAATTCCCATGTTAAAACAGATGAATTTATTGAATATAAACAAGATGCCAGGCAAGATATCATGTTAAGTATTTTATGCGTGCAGATACACAATCCAACAAAATTTTATGCTTTGCTTCAAAAAAGTCATCTCCCACCATGATTAAAACTGACTTAGATATGTATTTCCATTATTTAAGATAATGGAAGTAGGTAAACCAAATTTTGCATGCATGTTATATAAAAACTTTTGTTACTTCCTTACTACTAAATTATTTTATCATGAAATCAGGAACAAAACTAATAATGATCATTCAAGGCAACCAAATAATTACAGCTATGTTTAAACTAAACCAGTTTTGTAGGAAATTCATTGATGATTATTCTTGGGTATATTAGGAACTTGACGATGTCAAAGTCCTATTCAAAGGTTTGAACATTTTTATCCAAAGTCACATCTTCTCCAGTTTTGGAACAATAGACATATTTAGGTTACAACAAGAAAGAGACCAAAATTGAGCACATGAGCCTCCTATATCCATCATACTAGTGGCTTCTCTTTGCACATATGAATATGCACAGCAATATGGCAGAGTCCATCCCTATAATTGCAGATGACTGACTTTTCATTCCAAAATATTCATCATTTTCATATTATCAAGCACATCAGTAAAGGATGCACCAACCATTTAAGAGGCTTAATGGTTTTTAACCACTTCCTTGTGGCACCATTCTTGTACATGACAACCAAACAAGAAGTTTAAAATAAAGCATCCTTTTATATGCCAGGTTTTCTGCAATCTTTATTGTGATCGAAGAAATTGGAGAAATCTATCGATAACTTGAAGTTACTAAGAAAATATAATCTTCCATGTTTTCACTGCTTTGCAGAGAGTATGAAATGTTTTCTCGTAGGTAATGAATTTCAATTTTCAAAACCCTACTAGTCATTTCCTTGGTTGCTTGAGCTAGGAGTGGTTGCAAGAGTCGACTCCATAGTCAAAGCAAGAAATTGGATCTCTCAGAAAAGTTTAGATTACAAAAGAGGTTAAGAAACCTTAGCATAACAACACAACAAACCTTATCATGTAGAAAAATCGTAATTTGGTTGCTACATTATCAAGGCATACATGATATAGAGATTAGGAACCACAATAATAGGACTAGATGCAATTTTGGTAGAATATGATAAAAAAATGAAAAACACTTGAATACAGAGAGAACCAGAAGCTTCAGAAAGTGGATGAGGAAGGATGAAAATGATTTTGGAGCAAGTGTGATGCCGTACAAAAGATAGCACATTCTAGCTGCTGGTTGATGTTAACTTCAGAGCAGAACTGCAATATATGACTCTGAAGATAGAGGAAAAATTGGGACTTATTCCATCATGGTTATGTCTAACAAAGAGAGAATATTACATACTCATGAATCAAGAACAATAAGACTTATGTAGAAACAATGACAAAAGAGATTGAAAGGTTTTACAATTTTCTGGCAAAATATATTTGGCGCTTTCCATTTACAGCTTTAGACAGGAATCACACTCTGTAGATTTATACAGGAAGCTTATGTGAAGTAACATCGATAAAACAACCCATCCAAATGGTAAGGCTTGCTTATGTTTGTTTATGACAATCAATGGAATCAATGGATAGATTTCAAACCCAAAAAAATCAAATCTATGCAACAACCTATGGATTATACATGGAAAATTCATGTACAATACTTGATATACATGTATGACACATAATCCAGAAAGCAAATCATACCACAATTCAGAACTATTACTTACATTTGTCTAAAAATATATATAAAAGATTAGTAGTATACCAGCTTTAAAATATATGCAGGGTCTGCCCATCATAGTTTTCTATAATCACAGAATATGACTGACTTTGTTTTGCTATAAAATAGACATTATATTATAATAATATAACATTATAAGAAGCTTGAGTTGTTGAGAGGACACATGAGCAAAAATTATGTGCACGTTCGGAAGGATGTAATTAGAATTAACTACTTCTGAGGAAGCTTAGGAGCAACCAAGAAGCAATAGAAAAGTTCACGACATTTAAGTTTTCAAGATGAGGGGATGATGGCTTGAAAATGTAGAGTAATGTCAAGAAGGATGAAACTAGAAATCAGGATATAGGAAGCTTAGTAGGACCAAAATGCATTAACTGGAGTTGAATTTTAAGGGATGTTTTGTATGCTTCATCCAACTATCCTCGCAATATCATTTTACCTACAAGAAACACGATAATACATGAGAGACAAAATGTAATCATTTAGTTGCAGCTAGAATTTCAATACATGCAGCAGACATGGTACGTCCATCCACATCACATCCCTTCTACCGCCACCTTTATTCAATTAAACTGCAGTTTGCAAACTATGCAGCCCAGCAATATAAAGAACATAACATGGATAGACATGTGAGGCATCCAAACACCCTCTTCAGGTCTTCTATGGATATTGAGCATAATTCAGTGATAGCCCATTTAAAAGAGGTAACAAATTGAGATAATAGGTTGATGATTAGGAGGGAACAATAGACAACCAATGATAGAAACCACACAAGAAAATAGGAGACTTGGCACCCGCTCCATTTAGGTAGCATAGACTTTATGTTGGTGATGATTCTTACTCGTCATATCAGCTGCAAACAATTCATAGGAAAAAGAAGAAAAGGAAATGCCAGCACCATAACTTAAAATCTAATGTTGACGTATGAATGCATGTGTCAAGCATTCCACTTCAAAATCTAAAAACTATGCTTCTGATGTTTCTCCTTCACCTCCAAAAGATTCACAAAGCTAACATGCATATAACAAACCTTTAACCTGATTTCAGCTAGCTAATAGAAATTATAAAGGAAGGAATATAATATCATTATTGAAGTTGACAGAGAACCAAAAGTCCCAGAAAGATTAAAAAACTTTACCTGGCATCGCCCCTTCCCAAGACCTCATCAGGGTACCTTCGCCGGTATTGCTGCCTCCACCGAAACCTACATAAATTATTTCACCATCATCCTATCCATCCCGTTCAAGCTCATCAGAATTTATTAAAAAGAAGTAAAAAAAAATGCTATCAAGAAAACGGCGTTCCGCAAATAGATGCTATCAGTTACATTAGAGTTCAATCTTTTCCGATTAATATAAACTTCATCACCAATCTTGGGGCTCTTATTGCGGTATCAAGCAAGAAGAAGAAGTAAAAGGAGGAAATGAGGAGGGATTGAAATCTCACGAGAATTCTTGGAAGGCGTACACGACGGGATCGATCTTGGGGATGACGACAGGAAGGCGCTCGAAGAGGACAGTGGCGATGATCTTGTCGGAGCTCGACGAGGAGAACCCTCGCGATCGCAGAGTTCGGAGGAGCAGCGAAGCGGCGGCTCGCTGCATCTCCCTCTCCTTTCCCCCCCTCTCCCGATTTCCGCTCGGTTTCGACGCGAACCCTCCTTGAGCCCCCCATAAACCCGGGGACACAGCGGGGGCGTATCGATATCGGTGCGTTCGACCCAGAAGTCAAAACTCACCCGATCGAAGAATTACACTCGCATTCCTTCATCCGGCCCATCTTCTCCACCTAATAGGCTCAGATCCATGTGGGCCGCCCAAGCCAAGAGCAAGATTTGAACCTACTTTGTGTGGGCTATGTACAACCTACTTGACTTGGCTAGGTTAAAAAAATGTCAAGAAGATTTAAGGTTAGGTGGGACCAGGAGATCCGACCCAATTTTTTTTGGTCATAGCACCTGGACATCCAACATAATTTGAACTCGAGGATCACGGCCCAATGGCTAACTTCCAAATGCACCCAACTTGATTTAACCAAGTTGTATTTGGGTTAAAGATTTTAGATTCACTTTACGTTCAGCCTTGGAAGGATGACCTCATTATCATGGGATTGAGTTTAGGACCCGTTTGGTTCGCAAATTATTTTTTTTTTTTTAGAAAGCTGAAGCTTGGGTGTATAATGCCTGAAAAAATAATTTTTATGTATTTGGTTGACTACGAAAATTTGGTACATTTCTAACTAGCTTATGCTTGGTTGAGAATGTACTTTTCTAAAAAGTTATATAAAATATATGTCATACTCTTAATAAAAAAAATTATTATATTCTATCTAAAAGCTTAAGAACACGTCTGAGGAAAAAAATCTAATTTCTGGCCTCTTAGAGATACTTTCGGATACTTCATCATCGTCGTCATCAGGCATACAACCACCCTAGTACACTCGGGCTTCTTTTTTTTTGGTGTACACTTGGGCTTTCACATGGTAGATAATGACACTAACTGTTGAAGCACGAGGAACTCTAGTATTTAAAACCGTTCTTGAAGCGTGAATTAACACTGTCCTTAAGCGAATTTTGCCCCCACTATGTTGCTGTTGGTGATCCAGCAAATTCGCTCCAGGATACAACAAAACTAAAATAAAATCCTAGCCAGCAAAACTAGGATTCCCCAGAACAACGGAATGAGAGATTTTGTAGAATAAGTTATATTAATCTGTGAAGGATACCGGCAATTTATAACCTTGAATTAAACTCTGAACCAACACAACATTTGGAATAGTGCATGTTTAAAACATAACTGCTAGTGCAGTTATTTTGTGCAAAACGGATAAAAACTGCCAATATGAATTTTATTTTACACGTTCACGTGCCTAAGTGCCAATCTTTGATAACATAATATTGGCTTTCCCTCCACAATTTCCTACCAAAAAATTACTTTAACATGTGTAGGATATGAATGCTTATAAAACTATCTAAAAAACTCTACACAAGCAATGTGGGACAAAAACTCCTCTCAACATTACAAACTATTAAAGGAAGGAGACTTCCAACACTTGCAAGACACCATGAACTGTCTGAAACATTTCATTGTTTCAACTAAATATCTATATAATAAAAAAAGCATAAATATTTTTCTATGCTTTATGTAATTAGCTGAAGATAACAAATAGCAAACAACCCATATCTAAAGCTTAAATCATGGAATTAAGCTTATTACATATATTATAGATAGCACAAATCAATTTATTCTGTACTAATAGGTTGGATTTTCTAATGCCCCATATGAATTTTTCTTTTTTATTAAATATAAAATATTATTTATATAAAAACTATTTTTCTATCTCCCCTCTTTAAAAACTGCATCTAAATTTGAAGTACCAAACCATAAGCCAACCCAAGACACTCAAGTTGCACCTAAGTTATACGGAATCCTATTTGTCAGCTGCCATGAGCGTCATCCTGCTAAGGTTATCGCATTCACTCTTGCTTGCCGTCAAATCCAAGAAACATGGTCCCCCCATAACTGACCGATAGAATCGGTTCGAGAAGTATATTTTATGACGAAACTCATTTTTGCATGAGATTATGCGAGCATTTGGAAGATAGCATTTCTAGTTTCATATATACATAGTCATTGAGCAAGGTGGATGCAGTGCCAAGACCATTAATGGCTTTGCTAATGGAAGTCACCCTAGATTGAGAGCAACAATAATTCCTCAAAAGCATTGCAAGTAACAATACACCAGTAAGTCTAGTGAATGACACAGTAAGACACAAAACCATGCAAACTTAACATAGTTTAACTATTATGAGTCAGCATTATAATCCTAATTCACCAATTGAACCTGACAAACACAAATTAAAACTAGGCACATACCTTGTACCAATGTTTAGATAAGCAATAACGTAATCAACACTCATCACGGATAGAGATAGAGAGATAGAGAGATAGAGCGAGAGCCAATGGAGGAAAACAGCTTGCCAAGGTGGCCTAACTGCATCACCCTTTCATTTTCCTCAACTTATTTTTTGTGTGGTGTAACGACGGTTAAGTGTAATAAGATAAGCATCCATCAGCATTTCATCAGGAGGAGCGAAGCCATGGGAAGCATCCAAAAGGGCCGTTGCCCCTACCTCTTATTATTCGCAACTTGACGTGATGGAGGGGATGAAACGTACGACTCTCTTTATGTACGCCTCAACGACAACTTGCGTGTGCTTTTTAGGCCAGGTGCCCCACAAATGGCTTGCTCCAAATGATTCAGTATCTATGAGATATTTGCAGGCCTAGTTTGGAGTCAGGCAAATAGCTCATGGGCTCAGCCTATCAGGACCATTCGCTAGAGTCGCCTAAAAAAAAAAAAATTTGGTATGGTACTTGGATGCTCAAAAAATTTTAGGATGTTAGGCTTTAAACCAACAAGATTTCCTGAAATAACGGAGAAACTATCTTAAAGAATCATGTTTAAGTTTGATCGTCTCAATAAATCAATGATGTGGTCGATTAGATGAAAACCAACTCAGAAATGCCTATCTCAGCACAATTGAATGCATAGATCTATCTTGGTCTCGATTTTACTTTAATAGATACTGCTCTATCTATAATCAAATTATTTTTATTTAAGTTAGGTATAGTGGTCAAATTGTCGGGCAAATGTCATTGCAATTCTTTCAACTTTTAGCCATGCTTGCATGAAGGGGGGCAAAAGAGTAAAAATCCCCCATCAAATGGTGTTTTAGATGTATTTCTCTAGCCAAGATAGGCCTAAATCCCTCAGGACCGAAGCCAACTATTCTAACTCGACCCTACAAACCAAATGCAATACTTTAGTGTAGTAGTGGTAGACCTCAGCAATAAAGATCAAATCCGACCCAATAATCGAGTAAAAATGGGTCAAGTTAACCCCAAATCGATTCTTATTTGAGTCAATTAGACCTAAACGAATTGGTCTAGCCAACTCGCCCTAGCCACCATGGTGTGGGCCTGATCTTCTGGATGGCCCACATCAACTAGCCCACATGAAGATCGATGCGTGGATGCAAATGAGCATTGGGCAAGAAATATAAAGCAAGCGGGTCCCACATTTATAATATAGATATTAATGGTGAAAGGGTTTCGGATATGTCAGATTGCTTGTGCTGGTAGGATGCTTGAGGATTCCGGCCATGGGAGGAGGGCCCGGCAAAGAATCGGAGATACTTTTCTTGTCCACTTGGGATCTCCAAAGAGGGATTACTTTATTCCATTCTTAATTAAAAATTATCCTTTAAATAAAATAGATTATTGGATTCCATTCTTCCGGCCGTCGTGAGTGGCCTAGGAGACAAAAGACCGCCCAACCTCCTCTGTATTAATTAGAAGATAAAGTGCAGTAGTCTAGCTATAAAATTACAAGAATGCCCCCATTCTAGATATTTGTAGAACTAAACTATTAAAGAGGCCGCGTGGGATCGACAGTTGTTCTGGGTACACCTTACTGAGAGGATCCGGTCTCTTTCGGTACCAAAATGTGAGATGCCAGATGTCAGGATTTGGAGTACTTCGTGCAGGGCCAGTGTTAAACTGGTAGACCTCTCCCATATTATCCAGCGGAAGCACGAGCGGAGGCCGGACTGTACTTGAATTTAGAGATCCGGGTTTCATCCGAGGGCAGCACTCTTCTTATAGAAGATGACGTAGGACCGCCTTGCGACAAGAGCAGTGCTGAGCAGGCATGGCTTGGGGATCCTCACAAAGTGTGGGACATGCGGTGCAGAGGAGTCGGTGATTATTCCAGTGTACATGGGCGAGGTCGATATGGCAGTGGACAGGGATCCCGCAGGAGGCCTGGCGTGAGAGGCCACAGTTCCTACAGGTGATACAACAGTGATTGGCCAGTTGGCGGACATGTCAGGAGGCCATCAGAGCGACTTGCACAGCGTATCAGATCTGATTGGCAAGGAACGCCCGTATTTTCGACAAGCGCAGGGTGTCGCCGAGGTTTGTTGCGGAGTCTGCTCATGTGCAGGCGATGGAGTTCAGACTCACCCTCTCTTTAGATAGACCTTTGACAGCTCGGGACACCTGGGGTTCCCTCTCTGCTCAGGCAACTCCTCAAATGGTGTTTTTCACATGGGAGCTCCCACCCCCGAACTCCTCAAATGGTATTTTTCAAGGTTAACTTCGATGGGTCGATGCTGGATGGAGGTACACGGGTAGTGCGAGCTTTGTTATACGGAGCCCGCACTCCAGGGTGGTGGCAGCGGGCAGCTGCCAGTTGTTTGACACATCGGTTTCGCAGGCGAAGTTGCGAGCTGCCTGAGCAAATCTTCGACATGCGTAGCAGGTGCTGCAGGCCAGTTCGATCATCCTGAAGGGCGATTCGGCCACGGTCATCGGGTGGATTCGAAGGGGAGCGAGTGGAAAGAGCACGGACTACCCTCTGATCCAAGACATAGGAAGGATGATGAGGGATGGGGTGACCTTTGAGGCCAAGCATGTATTCAAAGAAGCCAACGGAGCGGCTGACTGGGTGGCTGCCTACGCAACCCACCACTCAGGATACATCCTATGGTCAGGAGAGGGGGAGCTACCGCAGGCACTCCGTGAGCTTTTTGATTTTATTAGGTGTATTCGTACATGCATTGTATGAAGAATCCGTCCAAGCAAAAAAAAAAAGAGGCTAATATACGGAGGGCGACGCACAGTGACGGACGGACAGTTTCTGCTTCATGATATTCGAAGGATGGCGGAGGACTGTAACTTCTTCAGAGCCACTCATGTTTATCAGGAGGCGTACATGTAGCTGACTGGATGGCCTTATTTGCGGTATATCTTCATCTGAGTAAGTTAGGTGGATGTTTTCCACTCTCTTTATCAGCTTTTTTTTTTTTTTTTTTTTTTTTCTATTTTTATTGGTTGTGCTCGTATGTGTATGGTGTGAGAAACTGGTTAAAAAAAATGTTTTGGATTTAGTGTGGATGGGAGCCTCCTGTACCATGATCACGGGTACCTCTTTGAAGCCCATTGCCCTCCGAAAGGACACGACCCCACTTAACCGCACCAAACGCTTGGTCGGGGTTTCACTTGTTGAACAAAAGCATACATACTTTATGTGACCCGCGGACTATAGACAGGATTAGCTATGGAGAGAAGAATCAATACGCTTGTTTTTAGGCCACGTTTAACTTGATCAAAATTCTGCTTGATTAAAATAATTCTAAGATAAGACATATAAATAAGTTACTCGTAAACAGCTAAACTTTAGTTTACAATAACAAGAGTTGAGCATAAACTCGACGTGAAATTAGACTAGACTGAGTTTTAACCAGGTAATGATATCAGCTAAAATTAAGTACGGTGTTGCTCATGCTTGACCATCTTTACTCTGAAAAATGATACATTGGTGTCCCACCAAGGACTGCTACGCCGGTATCGAGTTCCAAACCGGTTGCTCGGCGGTATGGATCGGTATGATTCCGTGCCATACCTGTACTGATACAGTAGAAGAGGAGGGGGACAGGATGTAGGGGAGAGAGAGAGAGAAAAAAAGAGGAGGAGGAGTCCGAGGGAGGCCAGCGAAGGGTTAGGGAGCCGCTGCGCAAAAAAGGCACCTCCGCCTCCTCCGTGTGGCGGGTCCTCAGTCTTTGTCGGCTGGCTGTCACCTTTCCTCTCTTCCTTCTTCTCTCTCTCTCCCTCACTCCTCCACTCTCTCTCTCTCTCTCTCTTTCTTTCTACTTCTCCTCCGTCGTCACTTTTTATTTTCGTTGCCGGAACCATTCCAGTCCGCTGCCGATATGGCTCCGGATACTCTGAATTGAGTGGCTTAGAATGGTTCTGCCGACCATGATTCTAAATAGCTTTCTATTTCTTGCATCATTTTTTAAATGTAGATAATGCTATATTTAGAGTTTAGACCACAAATAGATTTATGAGGACTTTGTTTCACCTTGAGTGTTATTAATCTTCAATTCGAAGGAACGTCTACTTGCTAAATCATGTAGTTGCATAGGAACTAGTTGGTAGTTATTAGATTTAAGTTTAATAATCAACTTTCACGTACTATAAATTAAGTTTCTTCAGTTGAAATTTCGGTGGTAACGCACTCAATGGAGATATAAAATTAATTTTTTTATTTCTTTTTTATTTATTTATGCGATTTCAAAGATTGATTTTTTTTTCAATGAAAAAAAGCTATCTGGAAACAGGATCATCTCTTCCTTAGGTATTACTATTATTTATTCTTTCTGGTGGTTACTGTTATGAGGATATTATTAGTTATTTGGCTTAAACCTAAAACGTGAGGATCAGAGAACCTACTCGTTAGGTATTGGACAGATTTTAGATATTTATATATAATAAAAAAAATTTAAAAATATTTTTTAGCTAATTTTTATGCACATGGGACCCATCAATCGCAGGAAGGACACGCACCCTCGTTGGAAGGTCACCGGTCACCCTCTTTTAATTTATTCGGACCGTGACATTAGTCCTTGTTTTCAATTAAACTAGCGAGTCCCAATACCCTCAGTTTTAGGTAGTACGCTGCCACCATGAGCGTCTGATCCAGATCAAACGGCCACCACATTCCCCTTCCCCTAGAAAGTCCTCGCAAGTTTGAAAGCCCCGTGGAAGGGCCGGTGAGGGACATTTCAGTAATCATAAGTCATCATTTTAACTAATCAAGATTAATACTGGGGATTATTCCGTAACTTAAAAAAGTCGGGGGTAGATCTACCATCCGACAGGTGGACCCCACCGTTACGGGTGGACCCACAATGATCAGACGGTCAAGAATTTAAAGTTTACTAAATGGACGGTAATCGATGCAACAACAACTTTCATTATCTCTTTATTCAATGGCCTCTCCGTCGCCGCTCTCCAGCAGCACTCCACCGGGTAGAATAAAACTTTGGAAGTGGAGTGAAAGCCAATAAAAGAAGCGCCTCTCTCTCGTTTAATAAAAAAAGAAGCAATTCCTTCAGCTTGGCGTGCCGGATTCCTCGATAACAGCCCCCCGAGGGTCCTCGTAGAGCTCCATTGTTGTTGTCCGAGGAGGAGCAGTGGTTGTAGCCTTTCTTTTCTTCTTTCTCTTCCTCTGTTTTGGTGAGTACATGAGGAGAGGGCGAGGAGGAGGAGAGAGTGGAAGAGGAAGGAGCAAACCTGGGAAAGGCAGGGGAGTTACTGGGGATCTTCGACTGCATCAATGAGGTCACGGCAGCGATCGCGGCAGCAGCGTCATCGTCGTCGGCGGGGATGAACGAGTCGGCGTACCGGGTGGAGACCGCGCCCCGCCTGGCTCAATGGAGGATCGATACCCTCTCCTCCTGCACCTACCGCAAATCCGATCCCTTCAAGATGGGCATCTGGAATTGGTTCCTACTCTCTCTCATCGCATCCCCTGATAATTGCTTTCATATTTCGACGGATTTCGTCTCGAAAACAAGGAAAAGTTCCGATTTTTTTTGGTAGTTTTTGTTTGGACTTCCAGCAAATTCTCGTCTTTCGGAGAAGTGGTGAAGAAAGTTCCGATTTTGGAAGTACCAAATTGATTTTTTTTCCATTATTAGATCAATAATTGGAAAAGCTGCTCCTTTCTGTCACTGTTTTTTTTTATATGGGAATCCTATCTTATTGAGTTTCGGAATCTTGCTGTTTCTCGGGAATTGAGCTTTGGTTGTTTTCTTCCCGTTAAGAAGTATCCTGGAAAGTATCCAAAAGATTTGATCTTGGAAGCACCAGACATGTTCGCATATTTTTCTTTACAGAACACAGAAAAAGCTTGCTTTTTTGGATGTTTCCTTTGTTTTATCTTCATCTATTTCTTTTTCCTTTTCTGGAGTTAGAACCTAATTATTATGATAAAATTAAAGGAATTAATCATTCGCTTGTTGTTTGTTTGATGCTGGGAATTGTGGAAAGGTATTTGACGGTAGAGAGACATAAGCAGCTATACGTGAAGCTATACCCAGAAGTGTCGAGTCTAACAAGGGAGCAGCCGCCAATCGCTTCCTTCATCATCAAACTCATCTCCTCCTCCTCTCCTAATCGCAGGACCCTCGTCCACCCAGGTCCCCCTCGTCCTTTCTCCGTTTCTCTTTCCTTTTTTCTTTTCTCTCATCGAAAAGTATCCATCTATGTGTCGCATAGCTATTTCAGCAAGGCGTTTATGTAGCCTTGAAGAAAACGAGGCATAAATAATAGCCACTGCTCATCTTTTGCTACCTTGCATCAGAATAGCAGGAAGCTCTCAACTGTTTGATTGCTAGTGCTCTCTCTTGAATGTTTACAAGAATCGCCATAGGTCAAAGTTTGAGATTATTTAGAATCTTTGGTTGTGACATGCTGAATATCTAATTCCTGTCATTTTTTTAGTGCAGGAATATGCGACAAGCAGCTAAAGAACAACGATGACTTTGTATGGGCAATTGATACACTCCTTACTGGCAGATTCATTATTGATGTCGAGTTCCTCGATCTAAAGATTATACCCACATCAGTAAGCAATTCTATCTCCATATCTTTCATGTAATCTTTATCTTGTTCATTTGGAGACAGGTTTTTGGATCATAAGTCATGTTATCTTGTTTTGCTTTATGCCTCTGTATTTAAGCCCTCGTTTTAAACATCATGACAAGAATTCTCAAATCTCCTCTTCCTGTTTCCATCTATAAGGTCTTCCATATATATGAATCAAATATCAAGGTCCTAACTGCTCCATGTTTCCACGTGCCATCGTCTAAAATATGATAGATTTCGAGAACACTAATATTTATGTGAATAATACGTAAATAGTATCTTGATACTTTGAAATCAAAGGTAACTAGCAAGTTAGGAGATTTTATCCAATCAACACCCGCCTGTCAACAATTCACCTAATAAAGAAGAACTGTCTCAAGCTTGCTCTTGACCATAGAGTTGGTTGTACCTTCCTTCTAATTAATTGATTTGTTTTTTTTTTTGGGCCAAAAAGGATGTCAATATCAGGATTTAGGGGAAATTTACCTACCCCAGCAGCTGATCCTCGGATGTGACTATTCAAATTGCCTAAGTTCAAAAGATAGCAGTACCATAATATCAGTTTTGTTATGGTTGCTGATGCGAGGAAGTGCAGTAACTCAATATCCTTTATAAATTTTCTACCATCTTTATCTAATTATTTTAGATTTTTGGAGAAAGTGGAGTAACTTAACATCCTCCATAAATTTTCTACCATCTTTATCTAATTATTTTAGTAGCATTAATTTCTATTCTGCTCATGCTTGTCTTCTGTGCTTCTTCTTTTTTTTTTTTCTTTTTTTTTTCTGCTAAGATTCTGTGCCTCTTTCAAAACTATCATTAAATATTTCTTCCCTTCGAAGAGCCTTCTTGTTGCAAACATGATTAAGGACCACACATTCTCAATGGTTGTTAATCTTGACAGATATTCCTATGCTTTGGTGGTAAAACTGGGGTATGAGTCCAAGTCTTTTAAGACAGTTGAAATGGACACAGGGACTGGTCAATCCTTATGACTTCAAGAATCTCACTTGACCATTTAGTAAATCCTCCTGTCACCCATTGATCCAGGCTAGGATACTCTTTAGCAGGCATAACACAATAGTTGGGCTCTATAAGTCCAGTAATTCCACATTCCACTCTTTTGTTGGAGTTATTTAGTCATCATTCAAAACCGCACCTCATGCTCTGAGGTCCCATGGCATATTCCACCCTTACCATCTGTATTCCTCCTCACTGCCTCACTAAGAAGCCACGACTTCTATGCTTCTCTCCCTCTCTCTCTCTCTCTCTCCACGGAAGCAAAATTTCAGTTATAATCATCAAATCTGATCCTTGTTCTGAAACACAGGGTGGAGAACCTTCATCTATCTGGACCGGCTACCACGTCGAGAAACACTCAATTGCTACGGCCCTCACATCCCTTGGCCGAATGTTATCAGAGGGCATCCACACAGACATCACGATCAATGCTACTGATGGCAGCATCGGTGCGCATCGTGCCATTCTAGCTGCAAGATCCCCCGTCTTCCGCAGCATGTTCTCCCACAACCTCAAGGAGAAAGAGCTTTCTACTGTGAACATCTCTGACATGTCCTTTGAGGCATGCCAGGCCTTCCTCAACTACATCTATGGCAATTTTCAGGCTGATGAGTTCCTCAATCACCGTCTTGCTCTCCTTCGTGCTGCAGATAAGTATGACATTTCTGACCTCAAGGAGGCCTGTCATGAGAGCCTCACAGAAGACATCGATGCTAAGAATGTGCTCGAAAGGCTCCAGACTGCCTACCTCTACCGTTTGCCAAAGCTGAAGAGTAGTTGCATGAGGTACTTGGTGAACTTTGGAAAGATTTATGACATCCGTGATGATTTCAATGTGTTTCTCCAGAGTGCAGACAGGGAACTCATAGCTGAAATCTTTCAAGAGATTCTTGCTGCATGGAAAGGTTTCTGAAAAGATTTCTTAAGAAAAATAGCAACGCATAATTGTGTGTCCGTCTGAGTGATAGTTGCGTGAGTTATAGTTGTTTGCGTGGTCATCAATGTATAGATGGGTTGCTAGACAAACACTGTACAGGATTTGTTTCCATCAAGGGTGTCCATTATTGAGTTCAAGAAGAATGCATATAATTGAATTGAAAGACGCTGATGTCACTGTCCCCATGATAAATAGAAATCATTGCTTTTGATTGATTCTCTTCTGTTGCTTCCTCTCTCCTTCCTGAAACATAATCACAAACTATCTATTCTATTACAAATCTTGAAGGTGGTGCTTCATAATCTAAATCATCTGAATAGTTGGGCAACTTAAATCTCACAGCCTGAAAGAGATTCTTGCTACCTAGCAAGGCTTTTAAAAAAACTTTAAGAAGAGCAGTCAATTGTGGGCTAGTCTGATGCCCCATCGTGTATCAGGTTGTTGCTCTAAAGATGGATTACTAATTACCAGAGGTCCAGAACAGCATAGTATAAGAATTCTCAAAACTTACAACTAAAGGTCATTGTTCTTTCTTGATTCATCTTGCAATAATTTTTATGTGCTCTTTTTTATTCCATTTTGTTGTCGTCGTCATTGTTGTATGTAATTAGACAATTATTTTCAATTTGATAATGTTCCAGTCAATTTCATGTCTTGCTTGATCTGTTATCCATAGTATAGGACAATTTATGATAGAAAAATTAGGAAGTGCATGGTGCACATATATTTTTCATAGCCAACTTCTTGTAGGAGGAAGAATCAACATGAAAAACTCAAATGCATAATGAGAGCAGACCTGAGATGACAAAAAAGGTTCCTGCACGGAAGCAATCTGTGATACCTCCTATGAAAAAAACTTTCAGTAGGAAGACAAACTACGAAAAGCTGATGATGCTTAGCTATCTTGGAAAACACTCATCAATCATATGATGGCATGAAACGGAAAGAAACGTTGTTCACATAAAATAACATATCATCTGCACTGGTTTGCTTCCCTTGGACCATTTGCAAACTGTCCATTTTGCTTATTCAGCAATTATTTACCAAAAAAAAAAGGACTGAGTTTTAGCCTTTTTGGTCTTACAACCAAGGTCAACAGTCATCGTTGCAGTAGCAGGATCAGGGCCTGCCGCACCTCATTGTGAGGCTCTTGCAATTTCAAGCAGTAGATTGCCAACATATACTTTGAAAGCATGCCAAGGCGCGCGCAAGGCATAAGCAATTAGAACTTCCAAGTTCCTTATCCACAGATATTGGCACCATCTACTAATCATGCACAAACCTCACTGGGGTATGCAAAGAGATCTATGTATTAATGCCAGCTAGGTGTATAAGAAAACCTGAAAAGTGTCACAATGATCTCAAAACACTAAGTTGATATTTATCAATAGTTACTTCATACCTAAAATATGTCTCAAAGCTCTCTTAGTAAAGAGACTGACATAATAATCCCATAAGAAAGCTATAGATTTTTTTTCATTGCTCAAGGATGAACAGACAGTCTCAGCTGAAATTATTTGATCCAAGTTTTTAAACTGCTTTTCAAGGAATCTATAGAATGTAACTTTATCCTATCTGATGTTTCACATATATGAGTTCATCAGACATTCCAATTAAAAAAACGATTATGATGATGATCAGTGATGAGATGATCTTGATATTTTACATCAGTAATATGATATCATACCATATTCAGAGCTTTTCTATTTCATTATGCTCTTCACTTCATGGAGGAGTCATAAGATGGATCTTAAATAAAAGAAAAATAAGAAACTAGACAAACTATAATGATATTTATATGAATTATGGTAATAACCAAGCGTTTTGGTAGTTAAGCTGGACTGCATTACAGGATATAAAAAAAAGCTTGTCAGATTGTATAAATTAGCAAACCTTCATCTCTAATCAACTCTAATTCACTAGCAATTCTTTGTTAGCGAAAAAAAAAGAAGGCGGCAATGGGCTAATGCTGCAATTGCAGTATGACCTGTCTCAAATATTTATGGGTTGTGAAATTGCAGGTTTCAAGCTCAAAGTGAGGATTGTTGGACTACCCCATAACGAAAAGCAAATCCGAGAAGCTTTGTGATCAAAAGGGGCTGCAAGTGGCCTCCATTTGGATATATTGACTCTGATGGTCCTTCTGTACAACCACCGAAAATTGTAAGGTAACTAAATCACTGCTTAAAGATTTAGAAGTCACGAAACAAAGTCTAAAATGCAATAAGATGAAATGAAAGTCTACAGAACTTTATACAGTAAAATGTCAAGATCTTTCCTATTCAGAGGTGGAGGTTTGATGTCGCGCACACAGTTAATTGTAAGCAAGATTCAACTGAACTTTGAAATATAGATACTATTTGTCACAAACAAACATAAAGAAAATGCGAGACAGCCTTTTCAGTTTTGTCACCACACAATTCTTCCTTGATTCGTACGAATAAAATGAACAGGATCCTTTGTAGCTATTTTAGATTGATGTTCTATCATACGTGTAAGAATTGACTCACCGAGGTGATTAGCTACAGATGGACACTTGAAGGATAGAATTCAAAGCCACAAGGGACACAGCATGATTCTCAGAAGTTGAAAATTTTAACTTCAATTAAAGATCAGTTGTTGGCTCAACATAATAATGTCATATTATAGACCTCATGCAAGTTGCCATTAACGGCCTATTAGCTCAGTTGGTTAGAGCGTCGTGCTAATAACGCGAAGGTCGCAGGTTCGAGACCTGCATGGGCCATTTCATAATTTTATCCATTTTTACTCCTTCTAAATCTTTTACATATTGCCATTTCAAAACCTTATAGCTATTGCCATCAATTACATAACAGGTATTGAGTTTATTTATCATATTATAGACTTTGTGTATCTATCAAAATTTCAATATTTAAAAGATAATGCCAAGAACAATATATTAATACATAATGTAATATATTAGTATATAATATAGTTCATTATAATATTGTAATATGATAATATTATACATTACTATATCAATATTAACATAATATTACTTATTAATATTATTATATTGATGTATTATCCTGATATTACTATACTAATACTATTGCCGCTAGCCTTGGGATGCCAAAGCGGACCGTCTTTTTGGACCTATGAGACAGCATACAAAAGTGAGAACTTGTCGGATTGGTCCTAGTCTAAGCCTTCGATGCTTAAATCGGAGAGGATTTGAAATGGGAAGGAAGGATGAAAAAGAAAGTAAAGGGATAGACTGTTCTTGGCTATAGTGATTTTCATGTTATCTTTTTGTATAAGGCCCTCAGTTTATTTATAACTCGTATTCCGAATATCTAGCAAATCATATCCCAGCAAATATAGAGTTGTGTTGTAATAGCCTGGCATGTGGTGGAATTGCTGTTATCGTGCATACATTTGATGCGGAGAGACTAAGCCACTTCATCTGCAAGGGGAATGTGCCTGCTCAGATCAATGGCCGAGGTTGCCGAGCTGAGCTGAAAGATGTTGGTCTTAGAGGTCGGTTGCTTTTGGTCTTCTCATCTCGGCTTCCAAGTTAGCTTAAAGGGGGCATGATAAGAATATCTTAGAGAATTTTTAGATGCACTTGGCTGCTAGTTAAATCATGAGCTAGACGAATCTTACTGCACCATGTCATCGTGGTTGTGAAATGCAACATCAAATATGCTATTGATTACCTTACATATATATTTACATTAATATTATGTTTAAAAAAATATGTTAAACTAATATTGAAAAGGCACACCTGTCTAATTTGAAAAATATGATTAAGATATAATTTTTATTTTAATGATTAATATCTTTTATTATCTTAAAATATTTTGACTATTCTCCAAACCAATCTATACTGCAAATAAATGAAAAATAGTGCGTATTGCATTGACAACTTGATCATGACAGAAAAAATTCACCTTTTTGATACTCATCCTCAAATTTCATCCGAATACCGTTTTCTTATCCTTGCATTGCGTCCAAACAAAGAAACAACAAACCATAATCATCGCATGGGATAACAGTATTAGTTCCAAATAAAAAAAAAGACTCGATCCTTACAACACCTATCTAAATTTAGCTTCACACCGTGTAAAACCATGTACCCAAAATCTATATTTCCTTTCCAAACTGGGCCAAGGTTCTGTTGATGGAAATTTGCGAATCTATGCCCGATCACCATTCTGCTGAGGTTGGGAAGGAATTGTGAGGAAAATTTGGTTGACCACCATAAGAAAATAAGACTCAATCCTTGCTAAACCTGTACAAATTTAGCCCTACCTGGTTTAATCTGCACCCAAAATCTCAATTTTCTTTCCAAACTTGGCCAAGGTTCTACTGATGGAATTTTGTGCATCATGGTCGACCACCGTTCTGCTAAGGTTTGGTGGAATTTGTGTGGAAAACATGGTGAGTCGCCCACAAAGTAGTGTTTAAGTATAGGCCTACCAAAATTTGGCATGCACCCAATTTCTGCATATATCGTTCGAGAGCCTATCAAAATTTGGTGCAAAGTCTCCATATGGTTGATGCATGTGATCACTATTATTGGTAACAAAATCTAGATGATTCATGCTATAGGCACGTATTCAAATCCAACAATTAAATCTCTACAATACATGCTATTCGATCGTGTACCTAGCATCGGGTCATGATTTGGGACAAATCATAGCGGGACCAGACGAGCAGCACCATGTAGGCTTGCACGCTAAGCTTCGAGGGTAGGACTCATTGTTGGTCCTTCATTTGAGGCTACAACATATTCATCTTGTTGGAGTCTTAGGAGAAACCATTCGCTCATAAGATCACATGGCATGAATCTACATGAATAGTTGTGGCTCCAATAACCATGGTTGTTTGTGACACTTTAGTCAGGACCGTACGAGCGAAGTCTGAGATATAAAATATATCTCTTATCATCCTTCCCATAGTGTATGCGATAGGCATATGCATCTCGATTAGAGTTATTGTGAGGACCCGTGCAGGCGTGTGTTTAGTCCCACATCGGTTATTCGCTGGGTAGATCTTGGGTATTTATACAGGATCAAGGAACCCAAATAGTACCTTCCGGCTAGCCATTTTGGGTGAGGTCCTGGGTTGTTACAAATGGTATCAGAGCGGATCCGGCCCATAATCTATGTGGACTAGGGAACACTGCAGCACGGATCCATTGGGGCTAACCATGAGCCGATCGTGGTGTTTGTGATTAGATTTGAATGGATTTGAACCCTTAGCCTGACGAGGACATCAGGGCTTGAACATGGGGAGTATGTGAGGACCCGTGCAGGCGTGTGTTTAGTCCCACATCGGTTATTCGCTGGGTAGATCTTGGGTATTTATACAGGATCAAGGAACCCAAATAGTAACTTCCGGCTAGCCATTTTGGGTGAGGTCCTGGGTTGTTACAGTTATATTCTTTGGTCACGATTCTACGAGACATATGTTTATATCTTTTAATGATTCCTCTAGCATTGCAAGAAGCTATACTTGCAACAAGAATAAAGCTTCAAACATCCCAAAGAGGAAAGCTTAATTGCTTTACAATACAGTATTCAAGCACCGTTATCGCTAAAAAAACCCTTTGTTATTGCAGCCTTGGTCGTTATCCTTGGTATTATTAATATTGCTCAGCTGTTGACCAACCGTCAGAAACAGTCCTCTTAGTCGCACGTGCAACCAGGTGGTCCTCGTGCCATGAGGGAATCGTCTTTTGGGTGGTCTTTGAGGTCCAAAGAGAAGGGACCATCACAAGTCTCCATTAAAATAACGTCGGTTCGTATGTGGGAAACATATACTTTTATTCCTGTGGTAGTGTTAGTAGTTACGGCAATCCGGCATGTCTTGATCGAGTAGAATAGAAGGTTACTTTGGTTTGTTTCCACCAATTTGGTTTTTTGAACATCATGCCTAATGTCATTGGCGAGCCGATTTTTCAGACATTCTCCGCAAATAAGCACTTCAATTGTGCAATTATAATAGATACCTGAGGAGCACGACCAACTCGGGCCTTCTTTTTCTTATTGGTTTCAATGAGAAACATGAAATACATATTTTTTGAAAAATATGCATACACACACATACATACATACATACATACACACACACACACACACAAACATATATATATATATATATATATATATATATATATATATATATATATATATATGTATGTATATGTATATGTATATCTAAAATATTTATAAATTTTGAGGAGATTAGTTAGATTCATTATGGATCAGATTCAAGAGGAATAAAGGCTGCTACAAGGGTATGTCTGTATCTTTCATGCAAAGGAAGAATTCACCTTCGTTTGCATAAATCCACCATTGGATCATGCAATAATCACTTTGAAATCTGTACAGGCAGATGTAAGATAGTGTTTCAAGTACTTTGAGATCTGCACAAGGTATAATCCAACAGTCAATGTCGCAAAAGAAGAACGATCATTCTTTCGCATGAAGATACACCTCGACCCTGTATTGGACACTTGTCTCTATAGAAATAGGATTAGAGTTCAATTCTTTTTCCTTTCTTTTTCTTAACTATCTAGATTTCTCTCTCTCTCTCTCTCTCTCTCTAAATTATTGAAATATAAACTGCAAAAATTCTTTGCATTGAGATTGAAATTTTAAATAAAATTTAGTTATGTACTATAGCAAAAGTGGGAGGATATTTTCAATAAGAAAAAAAAAGGAGTTACAGTGTTTAAATTTAAAATTGTCATATTTTTTACTAAAGAATAGTTTAATTTTTCTTGTAATTTTATCATTCATGTTCACCACTCTACGGTAGAGTCTACCATGAAGTTATAGAGACTGAGAGCTCACGACACAATCATTTGTAACTCACTCATCTATTAACCAATTATGATCCAATTATATTTTTTTCCATTTTCACAACTTATTTCTCTTGTGAGCTGTGCAAATGTTGCATGCTAGTTGAAGGTTAGTCTAAACAATGATAAAATCTTTTGTGATGTGGTTATCAAAAGCTGAATTCTAGGCCTCAACAAACTACTTTGAATATTTATTGACAAATAGAGTGGGCAATACAAAGGCTAATAAGATGTGGTATGAAAAGAGTAATAAGTCATGGGCTAGAGTTTGTAAACTAAATATATTGCCATCAGTTTATTGCACCATTTTTATCTTAAACGATTAATGAGAGTAACAGACGGAGTAGATCGGGTAATAAAAAAAATAAAAAAAATAAAAAACAGCTGATAAAATCATGAGGTCTAGAGTTCTAAATAAAGGTAATGAGTCCACTCGGCGAGTCAAAAGCCGAGGTGGCTTTGCCGATTTCGTGTACGGTCGGCGAAAGGGACGGCGAAGCCCTCGCCCTTTCTAAAACAAGGCAAACGCGTCGAGGACTGTCTCCCAAGTCCCAACCCGAGTCCATTTCCTCCTCCTCGTCCTTTTTCTTTTTGTTCCTATCCGTCCTTCCCCAAGCCCCCTAATTCCTCTGTATTTGATTTCGCTGTAGCCTTTGGGGAGGAGAATCTTGGATTGGGGTTTGGGAGGAGAGATGTCTTACGCCTACCTCTTCAAGTACATCATCATCGGAGATACAGGTAGTTCATCCCTTTTATTTTTTTTTAGGTTTCTTTGGAGTTGATGTATCTGTGAATTGGGAGGATTGATGCCCTAGGGGTTTCTGTTTAATCGATTTTTTTACCGAATTAGATGGAATTTTGGTGTCCCGGAATGACTTTGTTTCCTTTCTTTTTTTTGTTTCTGTGGATTAGTAATCTGGGAAGAATATGGATTTGGATTTGTTGATATGTTTTAGACTATGAATTATAGGAAAAAGAATTTGATTTACATGGATTGGTTGAGTTTTATATGGACACCCATGTCCGTGATACAGAGGATATGATTCAGACTTTGGTGGTCCTGCCTCATTAATCTGTCAGGTTTTCTTGTGTTGCATTATATATTCCAAAGAACTGGATTGCGATTGATGGTTCTATTGAATATTTTTAGTACTACATTTCTTTGAAGATTTGAATATATCCATGATGTGTGACCACGTATCTTTTCTTTTCTTTGTTCTTTCATCCACAGGAGTTGGGAAATCATGCCTTCTGTTGCAGTTCACGGACAAACGATTCCAACCTGTTCATGACTTGACCATTGGTGTTGAATTTGGGGCAAGGATGGTTACAATCGACAACAAGCCCATAAAGTTGCAGATATGGGATACGGTTGGTTGCCATGTCCCTGATTGTACTTTCTTGGATTAGGTGTTTGTAGAGTAAAACTGTATCTACTGGTAATCAGAATTGCTTGGATATTGACTTTATTGAACCCAAAATCCTACTCAACAACGTCAAATATCTTGCGTAGTTTATATTGCTTTGTTTTGAGTTTGAATTGTGATCAATTCCTTGTTTGCTTGAGTATTTCTGATATTTTTTTTTTAGTTGGAGTTAGTGAAACCATTCCCATAGCTTTTTCCTGGAGGAAGTAGCAAAATTAATATGATAATGGTCAAGGTCAATACTATACATTGTTGTTCTCCAACAAAGCATTCTTGAACATTGAAAGGTTGATAAGAGATTTTTGGTGGTGGAAGAATTCTGTGCAGTGAAATAAAACTTTCAAGCAATCGGTATACTAAATTTATTTATATATTAGGTTTGGAGTCATTAGTGAGCATGATAGTATGTCTTCGGAGATTGTCATGCAAGGGCCAAGCATGCTGGGATTTATTTTAAATTATACAGCAATTCACGATAGAATTGGGTTGGAGTGGAATGAGCACTGGCGCAGTGGAGCAACTTGGATTGGGTCTATCGGAGTCTCGCAGGGCGGGGACCAATGAGTTTCAATGGGGTACGTAGGGACAACTAGGTGCCTTTGTTCTGTCTTGATCCGATCAAAATCTGCCAGCATTGTACCTCCAATATATATATATATATAATTTTATTATTTAATTTTTTACTATTTTTGGTCGAGGTGAAAATTTTAGGTATGGAATCAGTCAGTCCTATCTGACCTTTCTCGCTGATTTTATATATATATATATATATATATATATATATATATATATATATATATATAATTTTAGGTATGTGAGCTTGCATTTTCTAGTTTAAATTTAGAATTTGTGAGTTATGAGAATCATTGTAGATTGTCTTGCAAGGAACAAGCATGTTGGGATTTTCCACTTCCTTTCAAAACTGTTCGAAAGTATGTCAGTTTCAAATTTTCGGCTAAAACTACTTTTGTGGCCAAATTCACTGTATAAATGAGCTACTTGTGTTGATCGCCGCCCCCCCCCCCCCCTCCCCCGCTTTCTCTCTCTTCCTTCCAATTTTTGAATGTGAACTAGCATTTTCTAGTTTAAATTTAGAATTTGTGAGTTATGAGAATGCTAGAAGCATTGCAACATCACATTATGATTTTAATTTCAGAAGTAAACTGGTATAGGTTTGGCTATCCTAAAACTCAAACATTTAACAATAAAAAGATATGGTGTTATGGTGCACTATTAACCTGATCCTTTACAGTATATTTTGCAAAAAATAATGATTTGATTGTTATAGTGCAAAGCCACCAAAGCAATACATCCAAACGACTCAAACAGTATAAGATACTCAGAAATGATGTATATCGTTTACTTTATTCTTTTAATTAGTTCAATGTCTTATGAGATGCTATAATTATCAACTGAAACTACTGAAATTGGAGCCAAAACAACCAAAGTTGAGAATATCACCTGATTCAAAGCTCATACTATCAAGCCGGAACTAAAAGCAAAACTAAGTTTCTAAACCTTATGGCCAGGCAGCTGCTGATTTGCAGTGGGATTAATGTATATGTTAAGTTAATTTTTGGGCTGCTATTAGTTAGTCTAGAGTAGCAGCCTAGTGGCTACAATAATTTTCGTTGGAGTCAAGAATGGTGAGTGTTTTCATGGCACATGTAGGATGTAATGCACATATAAATTAATGGTACTGGAGCTGAATGAGCTGAAATAAGCTTGCTGACCTCATGAGGTTAGGAGTTGCCGAGAAAATTTTGGATGGGCTTTATGAGAATATACGTGCAGCAAAATTTTATGGAATAAGCATTCAGAAACAGTTATTGATGCTATCTCATCTTATTTTCATATGATCTGGATGGCAAATAATATGCAGAAGAAGTGCAATTTGAGTCTTTCTGGTTAAAGTTGTTGGTACTTGTAAGATTGGCAGAACAAATGCAATCATAGCGTTGTTAAGATGGATGTGATATTAAAGAAGCACTACATATGGTATCATTCATTGTGTTGATAGTTTTTGACATATATATACGAGCTGCTTGGATCAGTTACTGTATTTTAACCATATGGGATAAAGAAAGCAAATTAGTGCAGCCAAAACTCAAGAGGGCTGTTATTGTCCACTGTAACCTACTGTTGTGGTTTTAGTCGATGATAGACTACTGCCTTAGGATTACCTGCAGAGTTGCTGTTTACTTGCTTGTTTCGGCTATAAACAACAGTAGTAGTTTGTGGCAGCAAAGGTAATGGATCTGAGGGTGAAGGCTGTTGGGGATCTTTTAGCCTTAAACAATTCGAATTTGCCAGATCTGAAAGAAGATCTGTTATACCATTAAAGATTTAACAAAACAAAGGGTCATTATGGCGGGGTGGGGAGTCTATTGATGGGGAGAGAAAATTGAAGTTAAGAGGAACAATGAGAAAAGAGAGGACACTCTTATTTACTTTCACTATCGTCATCAATATTGAACTTCTATTCAACCTAGGGATCCCTTGAGCACATTAAGTTGACTCCAGATCTGAAGGAAGAATTTCTTGAAGGGCCAGTCAGGTCACATAAAATCTTTATCAAGTTAGGGCTTTAAACAAATTGGAGGCCCACGGAGTGGGCCAGTCAAAGCCTTCCATGAGCTGTTTTCTGCGCCTATCTAGCACCATATACGAGGGATTTTTTGAGATGAAATGAGTTGGTGGTTGTTTGAAATACGTAATGGAAGAGGGATCTAATAAGCTTGAGTTATTTTTCAAGCGTGACCTAACTGGGAGAACAAGAGTTTAGAGATGAAGTAACTAAACTATTTCAATTAAGCTCTACCACTCAACATAAGATGGAAGGAATCATATGAGAGTTGTAATGGAGAGTTGGCATCCTAAGAATTTTACAGTCCAAGTTATTTAGCAGCTAACAACAATGGGTTAAATCATTTTTCGTAAACTCTTTTAAAAGATGGGAAGGTTTCTTGCTAGTTACTTTGCAAAATGTAAACAATGGTGTATGTTGTTAGTTTACTTGAAAGATGTGATCTGGAATTTTAGAGTTGATTCCTGGACACTCCATTTTTAAGTTGTATGGGAGTATCAATACTTTTGGACACTTGGATATGACAAGACATGGCATGGCTGGAAAGTCCACTTTTAATTGTTCTGGTGATGTCAACTAGGGGACTTCTTGTTTTAAGCGCTGGACACTTTAAGTGGGGTGTCCTATTTTCAATGTGGAGTTACCCGGGTTTTGTAGACACTTCAAGCGAAGTGTCTTTATGTTTCTAACATAAAGTTGTCAAGATTGTATAAACACTTTAAATGAAATGTTATTGTTAAAAATATAGATGTACACAGTTAATTACCATTTAAGTACCTCAACGCATCTTAATCATGAGCCTAGCGAATAAATTAAACAACTTGCAAACTTATAATTATTTTATCAATCTGTTTGTTTGATAGCATTTATAACTCTCCTTTCCCTTTTAATTTATTCTTTTTTTGAAATCAGACACATAGACACAGATCTATGTGTATGTATATGTGTTTATAAGATATTAACATATATATGTGTGTGTGTGTGTGTGTATTATCACATATTTATGTCTTGTCCCCCTGCCTAGATTTTTGGTGGATGCCATGTCCGACACTTGGGGACACTTGGACTTCTTGTCACCAATGCCAAGTGTGTCTAAGTAACATTGCTCCATGGATTTCAATATACCATAACCTTCAGATTCAGCCAATGGGGAGTGGTTGGACAGATCTTGCTCGCATGTTATAATTTGGGAGCAATGGAAAGAGACAATAGAAATACCTCAATGACCTCAATGACAGCGATACATGAATAGGATTAGTAGACATAACGATCATTGATACATGATTCTGAAAATTGTTTAAGCTGTTGGTTGTTGACTTTGCACCTCAAGGAATGGCTAAATTGTTGGCCAGCTTATAATTTTTCCCCTCTTTTAATGGTATTTTGGATATCTAAGGAAGAAAATGAGTTGTGATCAGTTATGGATGTAATGGTTAGGACATTAGATGAGAAGGGTTTGAATTTTGTTGTATGACTTGTTATGCAAACATGTTTTACACTTGCATATGACAGTGCTGCTCTTCTTGAATGGAAACCAGGTAAAGTCCAAGTGGATAGGAAAAGGAATAAGGATGCATGTGGCAAATGCAACTGGTGATCTAATATAGTGCATGGATGTTTAAGATGAGGAGGAGATAGAAGGAGCAGGTTGCAATTTATACTTGCATTTTATGATCTCATTACTTGCATGTTTGATGAGGGTTGAATGATGAAATGTAGTTGTGTTAGTGGGTGGTTTAGGTGCAAATGAATGTTCAAGTAACAAGATTTGTATCAGCCTAGGACAATAAGTGGGCATAGAAAATGATTTGGGTGCTAAAATTGATCTATGGCGGTACGGGATCAAAGTTACAGGTAATACTAGTGTTGCAGATGTTGGTGGCATTTAGTTCATGGTAGCATAAAATAAACAGATATATTGGAACGAGTTGCTTCCATAGCATAGCAGTCAGCTCACAAAAAGGAACAACATTTGGAAAAATAAATTTGAGAGTTTCACACGCTAGTACTAGATCTTCAGGCTTAGAGATTCTCTTTTAACACAGTATGTTATTGCCTAAAATATTTTAAAACTAATTATATGCCATTTTATCTTTAAGGAGTGTACACTAAGGAGATCCATGGTGAGGATCCTCATAGTATTTTTAAGAAAAGGGTTTTTAGGTGTAACCAACAAGTATTTACTTAAAACCTAATCAGTTGGTATTGCTAATTTTCTTGTTGAACTGTGTCTCTTCTCTTTCTCTCTCGTTTGCATCTCCCAAGCCACTTGCAAATTATGATCAACATTATTGGTCCCTTCATTGAGCCTGAGGCTGGCCATACTCTTGTTTGTAGTCCACTTTTCAAAGCCCATTAACTGTAGTAGAGATCAAAGAGATATTCTTGTTTTTGAACTTCATGATGTAGCTAGCTTTCCTTTACTTTAATTTGTCTCTTCCTGGCAATTTGTGATGCTTGAGACACCAGCCCTTCTAAATATTTTAAGCTTTTTGGACCATTACTTCATGTCTGCTGATAGCGACAATGTTTCATGAATTATTGGAATGAGTCTACAATTATTTATGAGCTTTTGGATTTTTCAAGTGAGTTTGAAATTCATGGTTGAGTAATTTAATTCTTCAGTAGATATTTAGTATTAACTCATAACATTTGAAAAAATCATGTTTATTCTCAGGATAAGGGATGATTATTGAATAGTCAATGCTATTTTTGTTTTTATTATTTTTCTATTTCTTGCTGCTATTGGCATTCACTGCCTGTTTCTCTTCATTGAGAATTCATGGATATATATTATATTAAGTATCTAGGTCTTCAAATTTGCTTTTGGGACTTCTAACGATTTCATTTTCTTTTTCTTGATTTCACATTTTAACCTGCCAAATTCCAAACCTGTGACCATACATTGCAATTGTGCAACCTTATTCATCTTATGTTTACATCATAAATAAATGATGAGTCTTGTTTCTTTTCTTATTATAAATTTGCTCAAGTATGCCAAAAGCAAAGTACAGCTGTAACATAACAATGCCCTGCCTTTTCTGGTTCGGGAGATTTGACCTGATAGAAAGGGTATAGTGTTGAAAATTCCATGCTTCATGATAAGGTGATACTTGTGAGTGAGAAAATTCCTGATTGACTAGTCATTTTAGACAAGTTAGCTTCTACTATAATGTTATTGGAAAATCACTTTTGATATCTTGGCCACTGAACAGGATTCCGTTTTACGAAGCAGTTTAACAGGAAGAATTAGAGGTGAAGCAACAATTTCTATGACCCTTTATTTATCACCTCGCTTACCAAAATGAATGTTGTTTCTCGTGGAGGTGCCACACATGTCCTGTTTGGAACACAAAGTTGGCAGTTTCCTAACTTACCAGTAGACTGTTAAGGTGATAGTGACTGGAATTAGCAAAATCCCAAGATAGCAGTATAGTTTTTATTTATTTACAATACATCACTTATCATTGTAATTTTGTTATGAATATCAATTCAAGTGACTAATTTTCTCCTACCTATGTCACCTCCTTTGCCTCCATTTTAGCCAGAGCCCATATTTCCACTCAACAACCACTGCTTGACTCTCCTCTTAATGCTTGTACAAAAGAAATCATTGTTGTGATTGCTGAATATTTTTTACTGATTATGTTCTGAACCATGGGTTGTGTATCATTATTGGAGCATCATTGGTGGTAAAGGAAGAATATGTATGATGTTAATGATATGTGACTTTATTGGTTAAGTTGTCATGACAGTGATGTCGTCATAATTTTTTTCCAAACTTAATAAATTTGAATTTTGTTTAGATGCTGTTTAGTTTGGTATGTTATCGGCCAAAGTTTCATTGATAATAAACATAGTACATTGTCTTGCAAATGAATTGGTGCTATTTGGCTTAACCCTCTGCTTTTTAAGTTGGTGTACTTTGAAGCAACTGGGTGGGATATTCCCTGTCAAACCACCACTACATGCATCTGATGCAGAGGTTTTTTTAACACTACAGGCAGGCCAAGAATCTTTCAGATCTATAACGAGATCTTACTATAGAGGGGCTGCTGGTGCACTACTAGTCTATGATATCACCAGGTTGGTATATTATTAGAGACTTCTTGGCATTCAACAATGCAAAATTGAATATATTATTCTCTCTGAACTTGAGGTGTTACATAGATGCTTATACTCTTGTCCTTTAATATGAATCTCAGGAGGGAGACATTTAACCATCTTGCGAGCTGGTTGGAAGATGCAAGGCAGCATGCAAATGCTAATATGACAATTATGCTGATTGGAAATAAATGTGATCTGTCTCACAGAAGAGCTGTCAGCACTGAGGAAGGTGAGCAGTTTGCTAAAGAGCATGGTTTGATCTTTATGGAGGCTTCTGCAAAAACAGCTCAGAATGTCGAAGAGGTAACTAAGCCTTGCTACTTTTATGCTTAATAGTGGGTGAAATCTCTTCTTTTTTATTATAATATGGCTTTTCTAATGGCTACTGCTTTTCCAGGCATTCATCAGCACAGCAGCAACAATATACAAGAAAATTCAGGATGGGGTTTTTGATGTATCAAATGAGGTAATTCTTTACTCATAGTTGGACCCTACAACTTGTTTATCCGGTATTAACTCTACACACATGGGGGGAAGACTGGGGAGAAAGATCATGTATTTGTGGTTAGCTCTGTAACTTGTGCTTTTCCATTTCTTCCCATCCTGGTCAGTTTTTCGAGCTTCCCTCCATCCTTCCTCATAGCATGGAGGTTTTCTGATGCTTTCGCTTACTCTGTGCCCAGTAGTTTGTCGCAAAAGCTGGGTCCCTTATCCCCGATGCATAGACCATACCATACCAAGCAATTAATTTTGGAATACTTGAAATATTTGCTCCCTTTTTGTTTGGAATAAAGGACACGGTCAACCCTCATTTAGAACCAATACCTCAGGGCATAGTTGAGTGGAAGATTGAACAGCATTGGTAGGAGGGGAAAAGTAAATGCGTATAGTGGATGCCACTTCCTTGCTGGGACCCTCTAGGCTTCACTAGGCGTGATCATTTGATGATAGTGATGTGGTATCGGGCAACTTTACTCTTTTGAACTTCACTTTCTCTATCATCATCATCATCATTTGGTATAATATTTTGCCACAACTATTTGCAATCCTGTGCCTTTATATAATAATCACGAGCTCTACTTTTGCTTCCGCCCAAGGACAAATTTTTGTTGCGGATATTGGAACCTTATCTTCTCTTCTATGACTGGTAATACCATCTTGTGGCTTCTACCTTTTTTTTCTGTCCCTATAATCTTGTTGTGCAACTTTTGCAGTCTTACGGAATCAAAGTTGGATATGGAGGAATTCCAGGTCCAGCAGGAGGAAGGGATGGCTCCTCTTCTCAAGCTGGTGGCTGTTGCAGTTGAGCTCGTTTCACTTCCTCCAGGTCGGACAGGAGGAAGGGGGGGCTACTTTTCTCAAGTGGTGGCTCCTGCAGTTGAACTCATGTTGAAGAATGTTAGTCCGACTTAAGATATTCCTTATTTGTTGTCCGACTTATGATATACCTTATTTGTTGTCTTTCTCCATCAGAACGATAGTCCTATGTGTCTTGTTGTATTTTCAGCGTTTGGATCCTAAATTTGTGAAAAGTGGAGTATGCAAGTTGGTAAATATTGTACAACCCCTCTGCATCCCGTTTGTGTTCCATTCAGTTAATTGTATGTGCGTGGAAAGCTATATTAATTTTGATTCGTTTGATCACTTCGTTGCTGATCCTTACGGAAACTTGAATTTATTGCAACTGGTAGAAATTCTTTTCCAGAAATGGCTTGAGATATCTATATAGTATCAAGATGGGTGGATATAATTGTTAATGTTTAACTTATGTGAGGGCCTCGTGGGGTGGGCCGCCAAGTGGCTTGCTTATCCTGTACCTAATTCAACGGCAACTTAGCTTGTCATCTAAGCCATGGCGGACGCATTAGGAAATTTCAGCATGGACTAGATTTTGTTCCAAGTCTAATTGGTCAAAGCAAATGCGTGCGGGCATGAACTAATTCGGTTGGTTATGTCGCATCACAAAGAGCTCGGTTGGCTATGATTTTGATGATGCTCGACTTTATCTGTTCCAGTCCCAATCTGATGGATTGATGTTTCAATGATGATATCAAAATCTTTTGGTTCAATTGAATCACTTTAGCTGGGACTTCCTCAGTCTCTTTGGAAGTAAGATGTTATCTATTAATTTTAGATGTGGGTTGCTTTCTGTGACTGTCTGTTTTATGTAGCTTATGAGTGCAAGCAAAGACTGGTGAGTTGGCTATCTATGCGTTTGTCTTTTAGACAGAACTACACTTGACTGACTTGTAAGACGGTTTGTAACAGTCGCTCTACACTGCAAGGAGGATGGAGAAGGGATGGTAGTCGATTCTATTCTCTTGGAGGATGATTCGACCATGATGATCAGTTGGGTTTGGACGGGTCCGAGCAGTGATGGAGGAGTTCATTCCTTGCTCCATAGATATTTGGTTGATAGTGAGGGAGAGTGTTACATTTCAGGCTATGCATGTATATCGTGAGGCTAATGGGGCGGCGGACTGAGTGGTGACATATGTAGCGAGCCACTCAAGAGGCACCCTATAAGTTGGGAAGGATGAGATGCTTGGTGCATTTCGAGACTTTTTGTTTGCCGATTCTACTGGATGTATTCGTACCCGTGTTGTATGATATGTCTGTTTCAGCAAAAAAAAAAAGAAAAAGAAAAAAAGATGGTAGCCGGAACCTTGGGAGGAGCTACAATTGAGCTTGAGAGATAAAACAATTGGGAGAGAGACCAATAGCCGGAACCTTTCCTCTCACCTATAGATGGAGCACCTATAACTTAGGCTATATTGCAATTTGAGCTGCAGTGCGACTCTACCAACGAAGCTCCGGGAAACTTGGGGTGGCAATCGGGTCGGGTCGGGCATAAACGGGTCTGGTCAGATTCAGGTCGGGTCAAAAAATCATAAACCTGGATCTGACCTGTTTATTAAACATGTCAAAAATTACAACCCGAACCCGACCTGTTTATTAAACAGGTTACCCGACCCGACCCATTTAACCTGATTAATAAACATGTCAGTTTAAATAGTTCCTTCTTGAGTCTTGACCCGTTTAAACAATGAACATCCGACCCGGACCGCTCCCCGTTCTCCCCTCACCCGTCCGACCGTCTCCTCCAAGACCCCCTCCCTGTTCTCCTCTCACCCATCTGTCCGTCTCCTCCAAGACCCCCTCCCTGTTCTCCCACTTTTCCGCCTCCCCCTTCGTCTGCCGCTGGCGGCCGCCACCCACCTCCCGGAAGTCGGAAGGTCCCACGACCCCAACCACGGCAAACCCTAAACCGTCAACCCCCACGTCTCCCTCCGTAGCCACCACTCTCTCCTCCGCTCCTCCGACGACCCGCCCCTGGATCTCGATGAAATCCTCCGACCCTTGGCCCCCTCCTCCGACCCCGATGCCGACGGCGCCATCGTCATCATCAAGTCCCTCCCCACCAACCTCCTCGGCATCATCGAAGGCCCAACGTCCTCGGATCTTCTGCTTCTCCTCGGCATCATCGAGTCCCTCCTTACCGACCTCCTTGACTCGTTTGTTCGCCGAATCTGAGGGGACCGAGGTCAAATCCCACGACGGTCGGAGGGGCGACGGCCAGAGGGAGATCTTCGGCGGCTCGGCAGCTGGGGGAAGATAGGGAGAGATGAGGAGGGAAAGGGGGAAAGAGCCCGGCGGGCGGCGGCTCCAGGGGGTTTCTCTTTCTCACTTTCTCTTCTTTTAGTTTTAGTTAGGTTTTCATCTGTGAATCTCATCTCCACTCTCAACTGTTGGATCTTCAAATTATTAGCCTCCATCAATTCTATTTGGGATAAAATCAGGTCCAATAAGGCCCATATATTAAACAGGTTATACGGGTTATACGCGTCAAGACATATAAAACCTGTATCTGACCCAATTAATAAATAGGTTAAACAGGTCAACCTGTTTACGACCTGAACCTATTTAGGCCAAACCCAAACCTATTTATGGCGGGTCGAACACAGGTCGGGTTGGCGAGTCGGGTCATATTTTGCCACCCCTACGGAAAACCCCTTCTCAGCTTCTCCATGTCGTGGGTGTTAAACTTGACAAAAAGGGACAAACGATTGATATGGTTGACAAAAGATTTAGGCCCTGTTTGGGGGAGCTTTTGGAGGGCCAAAAAGCACTTTCTGGCCCTCCAAAAGTACTTTTAAATAAAAAATGGTGTTTGGTAAAATTTCCGAAAAGCTGTTTCAGCTTTTGCGGGAAGCTGAAAACAGCTTTTGGGGGGAAGCTCCAATTTGGAGCTTTCCGAGAATGCTGTTTTTAGCTTTGTCGGAAAGCTGTATTTTTGACAAAAATGCACATATTAAAATATAATAATTACATAGTTTGTCCCTTTATAAACCTAAAAATCTGCTGGAGCCAAGAACTCTAGCCGTCAGACTCCCTTCCGCAAGAAAGATTGTTAGAGAGATAAATGGTCATTCGGAGGATGAAACATTAATTTACACTAATAATTAAAATATTTTATACTTTTATTATTATATTATACTATAAATATAATATTATATTACATTGCATCATAATACATTAATATGTTATTACTATTATGCTATATTATAATAATATTATTTTACATTACAATATTATTATACTATATCGTATATTTATGTATTAATATATGTTATGTTTTATTATGTTCTGTTATATAATACTATGCAATATCCTTTATGGTAATTTTGTCATACAAAGTACTTTCTCAGTTTGTTTACCAAACATATGTTAAAGTACCACAGCACTTTACAAATGTAGTTACCAAACAGCAAACAACTTTTTATAACAGCTCTACTTCAGATAGCTTTACTTCCAACAGCTCTACTGCCGACAGCTCCCCAAACAGGGCCTTAGTATGTTAGGGCTTCTTTTTCCCTTTTAATTCTACTCAAATCCTTTGTACTTCATGCTCCAATTTCTTGCCCTTCTAGCACAAGTAGAGCCAAGTTGATATTGTCTTATTTTTATTTTATATTTTTTAAGAGAAAATTTAGATTTTTAGAGAAACACCATTCAAGAATTAAACCCAAAATTTGTGCTTGCTGAGTAGAGAGATCTGGCAAGTCCTAATTCACTTTCTTTTTTTCTTTTCACACAAGGCTTCCAAGTAAAGCAATATTTAACAGCTCTTCATCATCATGTTCTGCATATGACATGGAAGATTATAAAATCTTTCTCCACTGAGTGCAAAAATTTGATTTACACATTAGAGTGACACGTCATGGAAAATATCTAGATGCTATAAGATTAGGTAGTTCTCCTTGACATATGATTAACATTAGTTAGCAAGACCTTTTCAGCATCACCTCTCTTCCCGATGGCATCTGTAACAAACAACAGCAAAACACAAGCACTGGCAATGGAATCCAGCATAAATTTGCAGGATCCTCCTACTTTGGGCTCTGTCGGAATTAGCCCAACTGGATAAAAGAGGAGAGACTTCAGAGAAGTGCAAGGACTTTGGACAGGTCTGATATCAAATTAAAAAAAAAAAATGTCATGAAAAGGTCCGGTTTCAATAAGAGGTTCATTTTGAACAAAAGCGTCACTCCCCTTTGGCCATCCCCAAATCAAATAACACATCACATCAAGCAACGGTTAGTTATAAAGTCTCGTCAGTGGATGAGCTAAAACTCTCACCTATCACCAACCGCAACAACCCCCATCCGTGCACGTGACGGTCCGGTTCGAAGTGGTTCGCGGTTCAATGACTCGGACCGGCGTTTTCTAGAGTCTAAACCAAGCAGGACTTCAGCAAAGTGACGAATCAAAACCAAACCGGATTGGGTCCGGAAACTCGGAAAACGGCCGGATGTTCGGCATGGCTTCCAACTTCCTTCGCATTTGCGCTAAGATAAAGAGAGAAAAATTAGAGAATCAAACCCACCTTGGACAGATAGAAAAGATAGGAGAGCTGGTGAATCCAATCCATCTTTTTTTTTTTTTTTTTCAGAGAACGTCGCAGGATCCATTAGCGAATATGGATTTAAAAAATTCATTAAAAAAATAATATTGTTTTATAAGATCCACGAAGTTTTCGCCGGCATATCAGTAGATCTTGATCCAAAAACGAGACTCAAGGACCCACCTTGATCCAAAAAAAAAGTTCCCAAGAAAAGAATGCAGATCTCTTAGAAAAACTCGACCCAAAGAGCAATGAAAGGAAAGATTTAAAAAAAAAAAAGGATTATAGATTGAGATCTTGGATGGAAGAACCGTATGTTTTAGAAGGGGGCGGGGGCTCCTTGGCCCAAGAAAGGCCTCGAACCATGGACACCGGCGTCTTCCAAGTGGAAGGCGTCCTTGAGCTTGTGGAAGCCATGGGCGAACACCCCGAAGCCGAAGACGAATCCTATCACCACGATCACCAGCACCAACAGCAAGCACAGGCAGCACGATTTGCTTGGGCAGCAGCACATCTTTTCCGTCCAACGATCGCTATCCAAAGAGAAGGAATCTGAAGATATTTTTAGGAGAAAAGGATGGTATGAGTTTAGGCTTCGCCGCTCTGGGCTTTTGAGAAGAGAGAGAGAGAGAGGGGGGCATATATAAGAGATCGGGGAACAGAGGGGGTTTCCGAGTAAAAGACGGGGAGCGTTTTATGGGGCGGGGCCCACTTGCCCCGGTGTGATTACGGTGGTGAAAATTAGGAGGTTGCACGTGTGTTCATTAGAGATCACAAGTCCAAACTGGTTAACGCGGAAGGGCGACGCATCTTCAAGTCATCAGTTTTGGAGGTAGAACTCAGTGTCGTCTGAGAGAGAGAGTCTTCTATGTGAGATGAGTTCTGTAGATCCAAAATATCATTTTAGAAGGAGATTCAGCGAAAGTGATTCAACGAATTCTGTAGAAGGGGTTCGGAGGGCTTTGTATCTGTTCTTCCATCTCTGTGGAGTATTTTGCCTCTTGATTTATATGGCAATGCTCATGCAAGATTGGTGTGATCTGCCGATGCATCAAAAAAAAAAAATTAGAAGATTTTTTTAGCAAAAAAATTAGGGATTTGGTTCCCTCGTAAAAAAAAAAAAAAAAATGGCGACTTGCTTTAGTATTGTTTGGTAGGTTTAATTTTGTTACTATTTTAAGGGAGCCGTGGTTTCCACGCATTGGTCGGATTTGGTAGAGATTTTAGATTTGGATGCCGTCAAAGCGAAGGGAGGAGTGATAGCGGCAGTTTTTGTTTGGCTCGCTGCTTTCTTCCACGGTGCACGATTTTGGGTTCCAAAGATTCACAATAGTTTCGTTGGATTTGATTTTTTTTGTTTGTTTTTGTATGTCATGGCCTTGTAGGTTTGTTCGAGTCGGCAAGAAAAAGCTGAATTCGGTGCAACTCACTATGGCAACAAGTCAATATCTGATAGACGATCTTATTAAAATTTTATAATATATAAGAAATATTTGTATTAGAAAAAAAAGAAGAAGAAGTTATAGTTATGTATTTTATTGTGCTTATTAGTCTAACTTGTAACCTATGAGTGATTGATGGGACTAACTCATATATGGATGTTTAACTTAAAAAAAGAAAGGAAAACAAATATAGCTAGCTTCAACTAGCTAGTGTTTGTAACTACTTAGGTGTGGCTCCAATCCTCGAGCCAAATCTAGCTAATTAAACATGAAATCTCTTGAGAAAGATTGCAAATCCATAGTATTTAAATTTAATTATTTTAAATGGATAAAGAGCATTAATTATATCTTCTACCTGATAAGTGCAATTTGTAACATGCAAATGCCCTATCAGAGTTTAGCTAGCTACAGTAATTGGAATTTACAATGCATCCTACTGCCACTTCTATGGCCATGAGCAACAATTAGGGTAGAACTATCGAGAAGGACCATCGGATAGCCAACCGTATGGTATCTAGTAAAAAATTTGATCGATTGCTGAGTGTAAGAAGCTATGAACTACATTTTATTCCCTGGTGGCATGAGGTTTTGTAGCTTCGACCAATTGGAAAGTAAAGAGATTGCCTAATTGAAAACATTGTGGCAAACAAAATTTATGGATGAGCATTCTTTTTTCCTTCCAACTGTTTCAGTCATGCATATGAATAGTTTGACAATGCAAGGCTGCTGGGGGGGGGGGGGGGGGGGGGGGTTCTTTGCAAGTTTTTGTATGCTGATACTCTTGGGTATCTTTACACTCATGCATGATTCCAGCTCAGTTGGCTTTGAAGTGAAAAATACAAGGGTTGCATGCAAATTAGGAATCACAATTCTAGAGAACACATTGAAAATGTCCATTCCTCCAGAGAAAAGTGGCATCAACTAAGAATTTTTATGCAATATTTTCATTAAAAAGATATAGTAATGATGATGGCGATGGTGGTCGATATTTTATATGATATATTTTTTCATCTTTCCTCCACTCCCTATCCCTCCACTTGGTCTTGGATATCAATGTATGATTTTAACTCCGGCTCATGTCTTGCACATGTGATTCAAGTTTGGGCATGGATGTGATATTGCCACTGAATGAGATTACAAGAGGGGGAGACCGAAGTACAAAATTGCAGGCCACAAACATATGATCTAGATATGATGTATTTAATTTTAAGTTATTTTTTCAACTCCGAAAGAACCAAACTTGTGAATGTCCTACGGCCCATCGAAAGACCGAAAGGGATTAGGTCAGGTTAGGTTACCAAATCTTTCAAGTCTAGATTGGTTTGTCATGACTATGAGCCCTTTCCAGGTTAATACAACATTTCATTTCAAATTTTGATAAGGAAAAAGGCGAAAAAAAGGAAGGAAAAAATTGGATCTTAATTCACACTAAAACTCTGTTGGTGATCAAAGTCTTGGCTTCTGGGAAAGTTAGAACTAGCATGGGTATACACCAGGACTTGCAAAAAAAAAATAAATAATATAAAAATATCAATCACTGTAAGAGATTCCAAATAATGCAGCAGTAGTTTGATAATTATCATAAAAACGAAGTTAAAAAAACGGGTAGAATACTGTTGTTGAGAGTTTTCTTTATAATAGTAGCAATGTTACCTGAAGTGCATTAAACTTATCAAATTCATGGCCTCATACTATACCACATCGACACGGTTCTAATAATAAGGGTGCTAATTACCAAATGAACTCGAGCGGTGGAGCTCATTTGGTTGGCACCCCTTTCCCTGGCCCTTTTGTGGGAGAGATGTTCTAAGCTCTGAGTCCAGTAAGAAGCATCCCTCTTCCATTTTGTTCCTCAAAGATGCAAAGGGGAACCATCAACATGCTCATAGCATCTTTCCCTTCTAATGCTAAGAGTGCTATAACTTAAACTCCAATCAGACATGGCATGACAGTGATCGCTCATGCTCAATCTCCGTACGATTCAAAATTATAAGTATCTCAGCCATCCGTAATTTTTCAAAAAAATGTCGACTTGCTCATGTGTTGCATTGGGTTCATGGTGTAGCTAAGTTGTGCTATGTCAAGAATGGTAGACAATGAATTGGAGACACCAACTTACAAGAGTCCAATCCAATATAATTCAGGTCATCTGCTCTCCATGTGTCATTAGTATGCAATGCTTCATCAACATAATTATTCCACACCTAGCTATCACTTCAAAAGATGTTTTTTTTTTTTTTTTTTTTTTTGGAGGAAATCACTTCAAAAGATGTTAATAGTCAAAATTAAATCCTTCTCCATGAAGACTAATTCTAGGGATGGGCTGTTAGAGAAGCCCTCTTAGTGGCCTGAGATCTGATAGGCTCACATTGTCCTTGAAAGTTAGCTCCTCTCGAATTAATTTAGGTGCTCTCCAACTGATAGGACTTGAGTATACTAAAGCAATTGCCAAGGATATGAGTTGATTCTTGTGCGCCATAGCTACAGATGTTCTTTGAATTTTTATGCAATGCTTGTAGGAACAGTGGAAGAACGAATTAGCTGCTTGTTTCAGTGCACTTTGTGCAGCCTTTAGATTATAAGAAAAACAATATATCCTCATCGCTTGGCACAAAATTATAATCGAAAAAAATGCATCGAAACATTGTAAGTCTCTGTGACTACGCAGCCGAATACAATCACATACAAAGGTTCCATGGCAAATTTTAGTAATGAAGGAGAGAAGCAACCCCCTTGGAACTAAGCAAGTGATTCAAGTATATACCTACTCCATTCAACTGCATTGCCATGCTTCGAAACACCTTGATAGCTTTCATGTAATTTTTTTGGCTTCTGCAGCCTTTGTCAATTGCATCAGTCAAGAACATAATTATGCAACTCAGGAAAGCAGGAGGAATCTGATGTCTTTATAATTGATCAGTTGCTGATGACCCAAACAACCAAGGATGAGGATGAGGCAATGCCTTTGAGAAGTAGGCACTCCTGGACAAATGCAAGCATGTATTTTATGAGGCAGTGATCCCTGTGCTTCTATGATGACTCCGTTGATGTTAGTATCCAATGAGAATGAAAGACACACAGCCGTCCATTTCAAGCTAAAAGCATTCCATTCATCAAGTGAGTTGTCGACTTACAAATGGGTGCAAGTGAGGACCATTTCATAGTAGCGTATTATAAAAGAACCAAACTTAAACAAATGACTAACCAAGCCCACCTTAGGACTAGGGAGAAGGATTATGAGATGAGTTAAAGAAGTTTGTAACACCAAAAGGCTAATAATGGTTTCTTTTTAAACAGAAAAAAAAAACTTATTTTTTCTTCTCGACTAGGGTCCAAAACCTTCTGTCATCCAAGCCCATGCATACTTTAGTTCAAACTGGCGTCCAGTGTTGGATTTTCAGACTCACCAGTGTGATGGTCTATTGCTCATAACCTATTTCTTCTCTTCAACATACTCTAAGCTTAACCATTTGGCTTGCACGACTGAAGTTTTATTTGGATTATTCCTGCTCTCTTCTTTAGTATATATACCAAATTATCATGAAACTATCACATACCACTATATATGCTAGGTGGTATAAAGTTATGAGACATCCTGTCACAAGTTGCTTTCTGGGATGAGAAATTACATGCATTTGCAGGAGAATGCAAGAACTCTTACTAAGTTCTTTCCAGAAAAGTGGACTGAAGAAAATAATTTAGATGCATAATAAGCAATGAAAACTTTAACATGCCGAAAGACTCAAAGTCATGTGAATGTATTTTCTCTCTTTTTTCCATTTGGCCGGAATGATCAAAAGACAGGCATTACCAGAAAGCAGGCTGGCTAATGGAGAAGGATGTTATGGCTTGAGTTGGGATACATGCGCGGATGTGCCACCAGTATTAGATTAGCCGAAAAGAAGATAATGAAAAGATGATGATGAGTGAAGTGGGTACAGATGCTTTAACCTTCAAGAACTTTTATTGTCGTCACACCGTTTGCTTGGAAGAAGAAAATATAAGATGCAACACGATTGAAGTACTCTAGTGCTATCACTATTGGTAACTTAGAATCCTAACAATAGAGAATTTAAAGATAAAGATAAAAATAAAGATAACTTAAAGATAAACTAGTTTTATTAATTGGCGAAAAGATTCTTTTTTCATATTATAATCTATTATTTATACCAGATGATAAATAGTAAGATAACTGCATATTTCAGTGGTAGTAGCCCACGTCTAGCCTCCACCTGTGACACCTATGGCAACTGATACCAACTGCTCTCTAATACTAACATTTACTATAATAGCTAGGTCCTAGATTATTTGTTAAGCAATGTTATCGTCCGGTTTGCTCATAATGGTTTATCTTGGCTATTTCTCGGCCTATAGACTGCTTTTCCATGCTAATGTACCTTTAGGTGAGACTGCATAAAAGTTGCCTTGTTTGTCTCGAGACTTGGAACCCCTTTTTGGATCATGAAGCTACCATATGTATAGTGATTGTGAATGCCAAGATGTGGTGCAAATGGAACGTTAAGAAAAAAATGAATTATTTCTTCCTCTTCTTCTTTTATAGAGAGTGTGCATGCGTGTTTAAGGAAGAAAAAACGACTTTTTTCTAGTCAAATGAGTTTGGCAAAAATGATAAGCTTAGGCAAGTATCAGGAAAAGTGGTACCAAATTAACAAACCAATTGATGACACCCTGGTCACAATGCAACTTTTGGTTGGTTTGATTATAACACCACAGGGTATAAGATCTTAATATATTTGGATCATATGCTCCATTCAAGCAGTTACTTTGAGATCACTGAAAAAATGAAACTTGGGAATCTCATATTCTTAGGATGCATGTTCCAAATATTACAGTTATCTTAGGACTTTGATAATCAGCTTGAATCTTTATTTGTGGAGTGACATCATCAAACTTCATATAGTATTTTCACTGTGACTGGGGTAGTAAGTAGCACACTGGACTTCTCCTTTGTTTCATCTGCAACAATTACACATGAGGTGATTTTTTACACTTTATAGTCAAATATAACAATTGGCTTTGTATTAAGCCATACGACCGAATGCTAGATGCATGCAAAAGATAATGATCAACTACATGGGCAGAGTAGCATGAAGTCTAGAGCATAAAGATAAGAGGAGACCTGCAAGGCTTTCTTCATGCACACCAACCTGCCTACAAGCTGGAATTTAGGCTAAAACTTGGATAGGCTCTCAAAAGATGTGTGTTAGATGGCCGAAGGCTCATTTTTTGTAGAATATTTTTATAAAAATATCCATATAAATTTTTATTTATTTTAAATTTTAAACACTAGAAAAGAAATACATTCCTCAAAGAAGAATAAACAAATGGATTTTTTTTTGGAGATGAACAAATGGATTTTTTTTTTTTTCAGAATAAACAAATGGAAGGACCATATGAAAGTATATCTCCCCTACGAGAAGCCTGTTTAGTGGTGTCGTCCACTGTTTTTTTTGCTTCCCCAAAAAACCACTAATTTGCTGGGTGTTTGGACTCTAAAAACATGGTTATCGCAGACTGTATTAAATAATTGTATGAAACTTCAATTACCCACGGTGTGAACTCTGAGATGAGGTCATCCTTGCCTCTCATCTAGACCAATTCTTTCAAGTCTCTTTCATCCCAAATCCAAAAGCATTAACATTGATTAACTAATTCACATCATTCCATACAAATAAAGGATGTATCTATTCAAAATTCAACACATAAACAAAAAACAACATACTGTAAAGTGTAAACCCTTTAAATAAACCAAGAAATTGGTCATCAAAACACCTAAACTCACTTGAACGCCACAAACTAATCCAAGTTGCAGAAAAGAATAATATAAAATGAATCCCAGAACCTTACTTGACAGAACACCAGATCTCATTCCAAAGTTCCTCAGAATCAATTTAAGAAACAGAACTCGACGCAAAAAGACAGACCCTCTCTCTCTCTCTCTCTCTCACTCCGCGGCTAAAATCTAAATGCATTGGAACAACTATTAATTATTTTACGTTTACCCCCTCAGTCCTCACCGGCAAATAATAAATATTTTTATGCCAAAATCCGAAATTATTATTTTCCCTTCGTACTCTCGTCTTCTCCACTTCGCTGTTCTCATTCTCCTCAGTCTCCCCCCCACCCCTCCCAGATCTCTTAATCTACGCGCCCCCCCGGTCCGGTGCACGATAGCCTGAGCCACCGCTAAACCCTACTCTCCGCTGCCCGCCTCCGCCGCGATCGGAGCCATCGTCGCCACCGCCGATGGCCTCCCCTGCCGGAAACCCCAACCCCTCTGGCCCCTTCGAGCTCCACAAGCTCTTCAAGCCCCCCAACCCCAGTCCTAACGCTAACCCTAGCTCCCCTTCTCCCATCCCCCCGCCCTCCTCCTACGGCGCGGCCCCGCCGTCGGCGTACCCCTCGCCGCCCACCGGCGCTGCCCCGCCGTCGGCGTACCCCTCGCCGCCCACCGGCGCCTCCACGCCGTCGGCGTACCCCTCGCCGCCCCCCGGCGCCTTCTCCTACCCCCCCACCACCCCGCCGTTCCATCACCATCCCTTCCTCCATTACCCCCACGAGCCTCTCCACCGCCCCATTGTCTCCTACCCCGCTGCCCCTCCCCACTTCCCCAGCCCTAACTCAAGCCCTAATCCTAGCCCTAACCCTAGCCCCGGCGCGAACCCCGGCGCCCGCCTGATGGCGCTTCTGGGCAACGCCGCCCCCTCCCACCTCGAATCCGCGGCCTCGATGCCTCCTGCATCCTCCATGCCGTCGGAATTCTCCCCCCCGGTGAACCCGCCGATCCTCCATGCCGTCCCTTCCGCGCCGCCGGCGACCCTGGCCGTGGTGGGCCAGCCGGCACCGGCGAGGCTGCCGAGCAGCAAGATGCCGAGAGGAAGGCACCTGGGGGGCGGGGACCGGGCGGTGTACGATGTCGACTCGCGGCTGCCGGGGGAGTCCCAGCCGCCCCAGCTCGAGGTCACTCCGATCACCAAGTACACGTCGGATCCTGGGCTTGTTTTGGGTCGCCAGATCGCCGTCAACCGAACGTACATCTGCTATGGGCTCAAGCTTGGCGCGATCCGCGTGCTCAACATCAACACAGCGCTAAGATCGCTTCTCCGGGGGCACACTCAGGTTTGATCTCAGAGAAATTTCTGAACTTCTGCTATCTTCCTTCTCGGTGGATGATTCATGGGTTGATTTGATCTCCAAGTGTGTACGGTCCCTGTTATTACCGGATTTAGATGGTAGTGTAATCGATATGATTTGGGTATTTGAAAGTAAGGCCAAACTAAAATTTTGGCAGGGAGGGTGAAATATGGTACCGAGGCAGTTTTAACTGGCTTTCGAGGTTTGTTGTTTTGTAGCTGTTCAGATATTGTGAAAAGTCTATTCACTCTTTAATTTGGTTTGGTCATGGTGCTTGTTGATTTGTGAGTGCTTATATGTTGTTGTGCTTGATACCATCCTTGTTTTTGTGAGAAAGAAATAACTGTAAGTTTTTGTGAGAAAGCAATAATCATATCTATGACTGCTGAAGAGAACAAAATTTGGAGCTGCTTACCATGTTTTACTTGAAGTCTGTTCAGGTCATCTGTCTTGTATATAAAGTGAGTCAAGTTGGAAGTTGTCATAATTGTGTAATTAATGCAAAATACTAGTTGAATAACTGAAAGACGATATCTTAACTGTAATGATTGAAACTCGGAGAGGAAAGAATTTCTAATAGATCTATGTGGATTTGCTGGAGCTGTTCATGTATTTGGAAGCATGTCCTGCTTGGTGTAATCTAGGGTGTTCTATTGCATTATATGGCAATAGGGATCATATAAGTTGGGTAGTTGAGAGAATGATCATACGATATTGTGATTTTGCTGTGAATGATTTGAAGCTGGGAGAACGTTGGTCGAGCTTTGCAATTTCCACCTCTCGAGTATGCTATGTGAACAGCCTGGGCATTTGCAGATGTAGAAATGCTTGGCAAATGAAAAATAATAAAATTGAGCCCAAATAGTTGGGATAGGGCCTAATGGCTATGTTTACGCTTGTTGATATCGCTATGATTTAGCTATTCATAGTTATTATGATCATTATCCTGCTGATACGCATCGACTGATATGGGAAAGTTAGTATCCTGCTGATATGTGTTGGCTGATATACTTTGAACTATTTGGGCAGCTTCTAAAGCACTCTATATGGTGGGTGGGTGATTCTTGTTATCAAGGAAAAAACAGACACACACACACACACAGAGAAAGAGACCATGATAGGCATGGAGAGTATTTTTGGAGATGACAGAACCATAGCAGGGTGTTGAGTTTTTTTTTTTTTTTGTGGAGAATGATAGACATACAAACCTATTCCTTTGTCAACTGTGTTTAGTTCATGCAATAGTTATAATCATGTGTGTGCATGTGTGTGTTTTTTCTTTTTTATTTGATGAATTTGTATCACCAGACAATTGGAAGAAGAGCTGCACTGTTTCTTAGGTGTGGGAATCAGATTTTCTTGTCTGATAATGTATATTTTTGGCACCCAACTTTTGAGTGTATGGCAGCTTGAATTCCATATGGTGATATGTGTAAAATTTTTCATATTTATGCATCCTAGGATTTTTCCCAATAATGATCCATAGCAGTTTTCATAATTATACTTAGTCTTTATTTTCCTGCTTAATTTGCATCAAAAGAGCAATACAATCTCCATGTGTAACACCGCCTTTGTGTGTAAACTTTTTTTTTTACTCATCAGCTGCTATTAACTCTTATATATTATTATAATATTGTTTGCATGGATGGATATTCCAAGTCTGCTGACATGTGTTAACTTATTCTTAAGTGATTGCTTATTTTGCAACTTCCTTTTTTCCCCTCTTAATGGAAGAAGTTAATGCTGCCTATACTACCTCATTTATGTGGAGTGAAAACTGAATTCATGCATAAGATGTTGTCAAGTCATTAGGTATTACTTATGGCATTTTATATGCTTTCTTCCCTCTTACACTCTAGTTAGAGGGACAATCTGCAGAGCTGCTTATGTGAAGGTCTTTATGATTGGCATTTTTGAACTCACTGGATTTGCATTTTCTCCAGAGGGTTACGGACATGGCTTTCTTTGCTGAAGATGTCCACTTTCTTGCCAGGTATTCTTCCACTTGTGTTCTATCAGTTTCTTCCGTTATCTTTCATCCACAATTTATTGGCAGTTCGCTTATTCTATGTTTTGCAGTGCGAGTGTAGATGGGAGGGTTTTTGTATGGAAGATTGATGAAGGACCTGATGAGGACAATAAGCCACAAATAACAGGAAAAATCATAATTGCCATTCAGATTGTAGGAGATGGAGAATCATATCATCCACGAATTTGTTGGCACTCTCACAAACAAGTAAAACCATCATTTATAGTAGCGCCATCTCATGGATACTTTTTTAAACAGCTTTATTTGGATAAATGTACTCAATCACTATATTTTTCATGGTCTATCTAGCTTGGAAAGATGCATCTGCTATGTATTATTCTGCGTAGATGATATTTCTGCAGTGTTATATGTGAATCTCATACTTCTGGTCTTCAATAACTGTTCTGCAGGAAATTTTATTTGTCGGAAATGGAAATCGTGTGCTAAAAATTGACATAACAAAAGTGGGAAGAGGAAAAGAATTTTCTGCGGAGGAACCTCTTAGATGCCCAATTGAGAAGCTGATTGATGGAGTGCATTTTGTGGGCAGACATGATGGGGAAGTGACAGATTTGTCAATATCTCAATGGATGACAACTCGTTTAGCTTCAGCATCAAAAGATGGCACGGTTTGTACTTATGCCTGAAAATCTTCTTGATAATTGTAAGGTTGATTTTCTAACATAAGGGGAATAGAAAGAATCATGATTGTGATATATAGAAGAACTTGCTGCTGTTACTTTCCTCTGGTTTTTTGTAAAGCTTGGCAGTGCATAATTACCTGGAAAAAATGCATGTTCCTTGATGTGGATTCTCAAAATTTTTGCCAACTTTAGATGATCTACTTTACTCTTCAAATGGTTATGCCAACGTATGCTGTACCGGCCTAAATCGGGCGGTACGGAGCATATCATATCGTACCGGTTAGATATCGGTAGCTGCTACAGGTGGCGTACTGACACTTGGTTCGTCAAAAAAATATCCGGTATGGGTAGCGTACTGACACTCGGTTCGTCAAAAAAATTTCATACTGTATCGTATTGATACTGTGCTAGTGTGGCACTGGTACGGGGTCCGGTACTGAGATGGCGAACCTTGGGTCATGCCATTGTTTTTTTGGCTGGCATGAAAAGTTGCTTTTTTCATCCATTTTTTTTATATGTTTATCTTACATGCGCCAAAGCTATCCATAGCTATATTATTATGGCTACGTATTTGGTTGCCTGCTATATTCTGTCTAGCTAAGATTTTCAGCCTTTTCATGTTGGTGCTTAAACAACATTTTGAAACCACATGGTGTTTTGGTACGATCATGCTGAGTATCTATTAGTATTAGCTATTATACTAATATTTGAGCAATGCAAATTCCGATGGATAATGCAATTGTATGATTTTGCAAACTTCATCTGAAATTCTTTTCATATTGATGTTAAACTTTAGATGCTTTGGATATCACATATGAACAATTCAATAATTGTTTGATGTAGCTCAGATTCTGTTGGTTTATGTGGATGTATGATTTCACAAACTTTTATCTGAGATTTTTGCACATTGCTGTTAAAATTTAGATGGCTTGGACATTACATCTCAGTAAATTACTGCTATGCTCCTTACAATGTTTATATGACCAGAATTGTCATGTCTCATGTATTGTAGAATTATCTGCTTTCGAACAGTTGTATCCCCACAATTGTCAGTCTGTCCTGTTACTCTACTGTTAATTGGATGCGAAGGTATAAATATAATAGAGAACAACTGATCTTGTTATATGACTTTTTCCTTATCATGTGCTGGCACATTATTGTTGTTGCCCTACTTAATGTAAGGATTGGAGTATCACATGCTGGTGGTGTGCCAATCTAGCACCGGCATGTATGCATGGTGTCTGTGCTATGCCATGTGAAACCATTCTAGTGCTTGACATACTTTGGCATTTTAGCATGTCAAGTACTGGCAGGCAACCGGCACAATTCTGCTGTCGTATGCTGGCAAGTTGTTGTTAGAGTATATATCTCATCATGCACTGCTGACCTGGCTCTTAAATCCATGTTTTGGTGCATGATTTTTTTCTTTGGCTTTTAATGGCAAGATGAATGAGATGCATATTGATTGCAAATGCTTGAAGTTTCATTTATGCAAATATTTGCATGTGCTTATGATGATACAATTGCGGTTTTCTTCATTTAATAGAACGGTAGCAAGACAGGCAAATATTGATCCATTGTTCCTTTACTTGGGATCAATTCCTTTCGTCCGTATCTTTTTAAACTTGTAAAAGTTAACCTAGTTTTTGATGTTCAACTAGATTTGCCATTGTTTATGTTGTTTACAGATGATATCTTTTTAGCTGGTAATAGGAGGCTATAGTGGATGCTAATGGAATTTATGGAGGGAAATTGTGGATCATGAGAGTTTTAAATCAATAGAACTCAAACAAAGATTATTGAATTCAACATCAGTGAAAATATAAATGAAAATGAGGCCTTGGTTGAAATTGATGGCTAAGAGATACTACAGTGTGATCTTATTTTTTACAAGGAATCCACTATGTAGATGAATGTGGAGATAGATGATGAAGATATATCTTATAGATGAAAGGCCAGTCGAATAGAGGTGCTGGATGTATAGTGTATAATTATACCCTCTAAGACTTGGATCAGAAGGACAACTAAGCTTGCAATATTTTATGTTTTACATATTGGGCATGGGCTAAACACATGAGATGGATATTCTAGAAAAATGAATGATGGGATGTGTCAAATATCTTGTGAAGTCAGGAAGAAAGGGTGAGGAGTACAAAGGAAGTATTTTCCACTGCTTGAAGATAAATCAATGGAGAAATGATTGAGATGGTTTGGTGTTCGGTACAATGTTTTGAGGAATTGTTGTGGTGGGAGGAACTCATATATGTTGAAGGGGTCTAGAAATGAGGAGGAGACCAACTTGGTAACACGAATAAACTTCTCAGAGAGGATGTTGGTTAGTTTGCAATGATGATGCGGTAGTGTGAATGATTGGCAAAGAAGATTCGTATATCTTAACAAAAAAAAAATAACATTGGGGTAGAGTATGATGGTTATGACACATCTTATTTTCTTATGTCCAACTTGTCGCACAAACCTTTTATTAGCCTGCAAATGCCCTACTATATCAAGGTTGTTGGAAGAATTCTACGGACCTGGTTACTCTAGTTAAGTCAGTATATCCTCTACACACACACACACACACACACACACATATATATATATATATATATGTATTTATATATGTATATGAATACATGTATGTATATATATGTGCATATGTGTATATATAACAATATATATATATATATATATGTATATGTATATGTATGAATGTATATGTATATGTATCTATGGATGTATGTATGTATCTATGTATGTATGTATGATTGCATAGTATGCCTTAGCAGCTCAAACTTAATAGTGTTGCAGATTACCTATGTTACTATTGTTGCTACATGTTATTGTTGCTCAACCATTATGTAGCTGTCCCTTGTACTAATCAGCATTTGCTGTTGGTTCCCATCACAAGCCTAAAGTCATGTTTTGAAATTTGGCTAGTTTTGAGTTGAGTTACCAAATTCCACTTTTGGCGTCGGTCAACTGACCAATTACATATTCATGTTTCACATGAGAACTGTCCTTCAGTTAATATTCTGTATTCATCCGAAAGAATTTAATTATATGCCTTGTTAGTATCCCCTTTATTTCTATTAAGTCAAAATAGGAAAGAGAAGAATGAAACATGTTCTAGTAAAGCTTGAAAAATTCGAAAGAGTCTAGTCCGATATCAGGTACCAAGTGAAGGAGAGGAAACAAAAGAGAAACAGAGGAAGGAACAGAAGGATTTAAGACGAAGGGTTAGGTAGCACTGGAAATTCCGACATGACTACGAGGTTCCAGCATGTAAATGGTTTCACTCCTAGGTCTATATTAACCGCATCTTTTGTTATATCAATTATCAAATACACCATTTTGTCTCATGCATGCTATAAACAATGTGCTCCATGTCTGATTTGCAAATTGTAATATTTAAGTCAATTTTCTTTTCTGGATTTCCCTTTTTTCCTTTTAAAATGCCAAGATTTTTCTTTTAAGTTGTACACGAGCAGTGGTGCAAGTGTTTTGAATGGTCTTCGTTATCAGTTAGGTCATTAGAATTTTAAGAGTAGTACTCTGCAAGTGTAGCTTTTAGGTGGAAGTAGATTTTATTTAATTTTACCTGATGATTGATAACTTTATGTGGCCTTTATTAAGAAATTATACTACCAAACTTTTTTGATGCACCTTTAAATTGTTTATAGTTTAATCATGATATGAACATATCAAAAATGTAGGTCCTTCAACCCCTGGAAGGCCACTGGATTTTGACACAGGGTCAGCAGTACGCATAATAGAAAAGCACAAGTAGGGGGAAACAAGGCTTTAGGATCCCTTGGGATTTATCCGATAAGAATTCTTGTGTGAACTGCTGGAAAATTTGTTGGGATGTAGATGAAGACATTGGACTAAGAAGCAACAGAGATACGACTAAATACACAGCTGGTTCCGGATTTTCATTCTTGTACATTGGGACAGTTATGCTATGGCTGCAAAGCAACCTTTTGGTCATGTACTGATTATAATTGATGACTTTGTTAGGTCAATCCTAGTTGGAGGATATCATTGAATTGATATCTGTTGTTCTCGATAGTTTTTATACTGAAACTTGATTTGATTTTGTTGGATGTTTGCTATTATATTTAGGACAATCCAAAGCTCGACTTTTAGATGGTGGTGCCTGATTTACGCTGCCAGGAGTAATGGTAGCTATTTTAGCTTTTTTTTACCCCCACAGGGGTGAGAAGATCCATTGTGTTTCAGGGCTTCATCATCCACACCCTTTCTTTTCTTCGAGGAGTTTCTATGCAGTTCTGTTTTGTATGATATAACATTTTGCCTTATCACAATAGTTGAGATCTCTTCCTATCACCTTTTGAGCATTGACTGCTCAATGTTTTAGTGGGAAAATATGTAGGACATAGCTTTGCTATTTTTTGAGGCATTTATGTTCATCAAGTCTTACTTAAAGATTTTTTTGTTGCTATATATTGGTTTCCTTTTTAATCTCCCCCAATACTTCAGGTTAAGATCTGGGAAGATCGTAAAGCAGTTCCCCTTACAACTTTAAGGCCGCATGATGGTCAAGCTGTTAATTCAGTCATATTCTTGACATCGCCTCAAAGACCTGATCACATTAATCTCATCACAGCGGTATGTGTCCTTTGACTTCATTTAAGATGCCTCCAAAATAAACAAGATATTGTTTGATATTCATGTTTTTGGATTTTCTGTTACTATTTCAGATTTATTAGCTTAAAGAAACTGTAGCAATTTGCTGTAGAATTATCATGTTTTATGCTATTTCTTTTGATGCAATTAGTAGTTCATTGCAGTTGCAGTTTCTTATTACAGCAGACACATCTCTAATTGGTTGTCATTTGTCTCAGGGTCCTCTGAATAGAGAAGTGAAACTATGGGCATCTGCTGGTGATGAAGGTTGGCTGTTGCCGGGTGATTCTGAAGCATGGCAATGCACTCAGACTTTGAACTTGAGAAGTTCTTCAGAACCTCGGCTTGAGGAGGCATTTTTTAACCAAGTTGTGGTTTTGCCTCGAGCAAGCCTTATAATACTTGCAAATGCTAAAAAGAATGCTATATATGCAATTCATGTAGACTATGGTCCATATCCAGCAGCTACATGCATGGACTATATAGCAGACTTTACTGTTGCAATGCCTATTTTGAGTCTTACTGGAACGAATGACTGCCTTCCTGATGGGGAACAGGTGGTTCAAGTTTACTGTGTCCAGACACAGGCTATTCAGCAGTATGCATTGGATTTATCGCAATGTTTGCCTCCGCCGAGTGATAATGTTGCATTGGGGAGGGATCCTTGTGTCTCACGTGTTTTTGACACACCTAGTTTGGAGGGAGTAGCAGTTTCAGAACCATCCCGTGGACCTATAGTTAGTGATCTTCCTGTAGGAAGTGCTTCACCCAAATGCCCAACTGATAGCAGCATTGAGGATCCATCTGTAACTTCATATCCTGTAACCTCAGTAGCTTCAGAGGGTAACAGTATTCATGAACTGTCTTCATCGAATGTTGATGTGAAGCCCAGTGCTCCTCCACTTCCAAGTTCAGATGCTGATGCTGCAAATGTTGTATCTTCTCCTGTTCCCTTGAATTTAGACCTTGCAGGAAGACTACCTGCCTTGAAAAGCCCTCCAAAAGGTTTTGAGCAGGTACCAACACTCGGTGACCGTGATGTTGACCCATCAAATGTTGATTTTTCAGTTGATAGGAAAGTGGACACTGTTATCACAAGTACACCTGATGTTCCTTCCATGAATGAGAACTTAGGAAAGGATGATTCTAAAGCTGGTCAAAATGATATTTCTATGGTGCCAAATCCTCGTTTTATGTTTAAGCTGGGTGGCAACACAACACACCTAGTAACTCCATCTGAAATCTTATCAGGTGCTATATCTTCATCTGACAGCAGCAATGTCAATCAAGGTCCAAAAGATGAGGAAGTAAGGGTTCCAGATGCGCTTGCTAATAATAAATTGGAGAATGTAGAGGGGGAAGTTAAAGTTACGGGCGAGAGTAGATCAAGCCAGAACGAGGAATTTGACTCTCAGAAAGAGGCTCAAGTTGCTCCTGCAGAGAGCAAGGAGAAATCCTTCCAAATTTCAGAACCAAACATTGAGATGGCCAGTGAATGTTCGGCAGTAACTGAAACTTGCAATGTGGATGAATCTCAACCTGTTGAAGACATAGCTGTTGCCGAGTCATTGGAACAGCGTCCAAGTACTGGCGAGGAAGAAATGCAAAACAGCACAAAAGATATGCCTGAAAAGGTGGCAGAATCTGTTGGAGCTGCAGCACCTGCTGCCAAAGGGAAGAAATCAAAGGGAAAGCAGTCTCAAGCTTCTGGATTATCATCTCCTTCCTTGAGTCCTTTTAACTCCACTGATTCTTTATATGAACCAGGGAGCAGTACAGGCACTCCTGCTGATGCTGTGTTTCCTCAAGTTCTGGCAATGCAGGATATGCTGAACCAGGTGATTTTGACCAGCTATTTGAAGTTGTAGAATACATGATTATTTCTGAAATTTCTTAGCACTTGGTTATGAATACTGAACAACTCTATTTACATTGTGCATTATGAAAAGTATTGTTTGGTCAACTACCAAAAAGAAATGCATAGTTTGGTTAAGAAAATCATCATTCCTATGGAATATATAGTGGACTCATGAAGTTCTTTTCTTTTTTTTCCTTGAAGTGTATTACTTCTGCTATCAGGTTTGTTAACATCTGTCATTTAATAAATCAATCACTTATTGGCATGTCTAGATCATTGTTTGTGCCTTGCAATACTTTGTTTTGAAAAATTGGATATGGTTTTGTCAAACCTCAGTTGATTAATTGCCAGTCATCATGCTCACTGTTCAAATTTTGTTTCAAGCATTTTCAGAAAATGTTATGTTTTTTAGCCTTTTGAAATTCAATGTAGATTTTGTGCTAGCCATTTTTGAACAGAGACAATGGTTCTGCATTGTCTGTTGAGAATTGCAGTATTTAAGCATTTTATACAATGTGCTAAGGGGGGAAGTATGTATTCATAAGATGTTTTTTGCTAGATTTTCTCCATTTTTAAAATTCTGATATGAATTATGTGGCACTTTCATAATTGATACTCACTCTATCATTCATTTGTTTGCTATTTGTGCCTTTTGTGATACTAGCAACATGCGTGTGCAAATGCTCGTTTAGTTAGTAATTAATAGAACAAGAATTTATTGGAATGATTTTATCGCATCGACTAAAAATAAATATCTATAACATGGGCTAGGAAAATTTGATATAAAAGTCATATGAATGGTTTTGCAGATTGTATGATCTCAATTAACTTGGAGAACCATCAACTTCCAGCTAGAAGAGACAAATTTGATTGCGAATTGGAGAGGGCTATCTCATCTTAGATTTAAGGTTTCTTAGAGCTTATGGGTTTTGGAATAGCCATGATGTTTGATTTTAAATCCAAGAGTCTGATATGCTTGTTGGATTAATTATTTAGGCCTACATGGTCCAGTGTATATATGATTTGGATGAACTCATTTCAAATTGACGTAGCCGAAAATGTTCTCAAATCCAATTCAATTAATTGATTAAATCCTCAATTAGTTATATGATTATGGTTGATCTAAGTGACATGGTCTTGGTGATATAGTTGGGATATGAATGAGATAGGTAGGCATGGAGTGATTAAGATGGGGTTTAGTTTTGCCAATTGGTTGAGCTAAATCTAAGACCGGCACATGCTAAAATCATCCAATGGTCAAACCTTTGTATGATAACTAGAATAACCTTCCTCCTTGTGACCGACAATTGCTTTGCCTTCAAAACAAATTTATTTTATTTTTCCATGTAAATTTTGCTAAGAACTGATGGGACTATCTTAGACGATCTTTTAGTTCCCAAAATTGGGAGTGTATGATATGTTGCATGATAGTTAGCTCAATTTTTTGTAATAAGACAATCGCGACCAACGATTAATAACACAATCACCATGAGCCTCCCAGAACCAGGTGGAGATTTCAAGAATAACAGTTGGGATTCATCATATGCACTAGAGAAAAATATCTGGGTGGAAGATTGAGGAAATCTAGATGCACTTCACTATTGCCCATTTTCGTGACTCACATACCTATTCTAATACTAAACTAAAAACTTCCAAGTCATCCAGTCATCTCTCTCCACGTCTTCATATGCTAAAATAGGTTTTTTTTTTTTTGAAAGCAACCTGGTTTGCTGACAATTTCCACTAGTCTTTGAATAAGATGGTTGAACTGGAAATAAACTCACCCAACTCTTTTCGCATATTAAATAAATATTTTTAAGATATTTTACTTGCACCTTTTTTTTGTTTTTTGTTTTGGGGGGGGGGGGGGGGTTGCAAGACACATGCACCTCGTGTAACTAAGGGGTGTCATGCACACCAAGGATGTCATGAGAATGGATACATGTAGCATATGTTGGGATATGTTGCAACAGATGTACTTGTTGGTGTCTGAGAGAACAGCTGGCTCTACCATTCATGCGAGATCTGAGGATGAGAAGGATAAGGGTCCTCACAGAGTTGCACGCTGGCAAGAGCATATATAGCTTGTTGGATCAGGGAAACAAGATGATATATATATATATATGTGCATATATATGTGTGTGGGTGTGTGTGGGTGTGTGTGTGTGTAAGTATATATATGTATTTATATTATATAAGAATTTTGATTTTATTAGTAAAGTTAGGTCCCTGTAGCAATTTTCAGAAGAGCGATGTATGAAAGGAAGAGTCGTGAGATCTTAAAGTTGAGTTAGGATTTGAGGTATCACAGGAAGTTTAGTGTTTGGACTTGGGATGGCTCTAAATTGGAGTTTGATTTAGTCAAACTATTAGTCTCTTGTCAAGAAGAGCCTTCTCTGTATGATCAACCAAGATTCAATCCGTGGCCCAGTGTGATGGACCCATTGCCACCATCACAAGAATCATGAAATGTCTGCAAACTTGCAGCCAAACTCTAGAAATATTGGACTTGTGGTATTAGTTGTTTTTCTACAAAATTAGGGTTCTTTGGTTAGATTCAAGGATCACTGCTGGACATAAATAATTGGCATTTTTATATATAGTATATATGTATAGTTAAGTAACTAAACAAATTGAGGGTAGTCCTTGGTGCATTAATAAGGTTGCTCTATTATGATCTGGGTCACAGATTTGAAACACGAAAATAGTCTCTTTGTATGTGGGGGTAAGGCTGTGTACACTAACTCTCCCCCAACCCTCGGTAGGAGCCTTGTGCATTAGGACGTCCTTTAAATAACTAAACGAATTTAAAAAATAAGGGAATACAAAAGATAAAAGAAGTTCAATCCTAGTTGCCTAGGTATCTATACTATAATTTTTCAAATTTTGGAATTATTTATTCTGATTCCGTTGTCATTTTTTCTACCAAAAATGTCCTTATGCTTATACTAGAATACATAACAGGCTATTATTTTTAAAAAAGTACCGACTATTTAAAAAAGAACATGGAAATTCTGGCTCTTGAAGACGGAAATAGAAATAATTAGATTATATCCCCTATGTTTATGGAGGCAAGTTTATGGTGTCCTCTATTCCTCGCGGATCCAGACCTAGATTGATTCTAATCCCCTTTCTGAAGAGCGATATTACGAAGGGGAGAAAAAGACACAAGAGAGATCCCATTATTCTCTTTACTGTATAATATGAATTAAAAGTTTATATTTATTTCTTTTTGAATGTGCATTGCATGTGTCTAGTTTCTATTAGTATCATAAATTTTAAGAGATGTTTCCTGCCTATTGTATATTTATCTAGACTATCAAATATAATTGTGTATAAGGTTTGGGACAACCTTCAAGAAGTTCATTAGTCTTTTCATGGAGATCAGAAAACTATTCTGATCTCCATGTTTTCCTTTTCTCGTTTCCCAATAAATTTCGTTCTTTGTGCTGGCATCTGCTATTTAGTCACTCTGGGGATACTTGTGTTTGGCATGAAGTATCCTTACATACAACAAGCATTGGTCATATAAACTTCTTAGTAGGTATGTATTCATAACCATGTCATTATCATTTCTTAGCACCATTTTCTTACCTGAATTGTCTGAGAAGATTCCATCAAAGATTCAGGTTTGTCGTTTGCACTGATGGTTGTAGTGATGTAATGTTCTCAATGTATAGGAGATTTCCCATTTCAAAAGTTTGCTCAAAATACAATTCGTGCTAAGGAACTTTGTTTCCTTAGCTAAGAAATTTGTCATCTGTTCCTTAATAGTGGGTTTGCTTCATTTTGTTTCAAAAATTAGCTTTTACTCTCCTAGCAACCATGTCAAAATCTTTCTTTCCAATAATTCTAAGGGTAGAATTTTTCATTACACAGTTCACTTCCAAGGTTGTAGGTATAGATTTGATGCATACTTACTGTAAGTAGGATATGTATCACATTATCCTTGTCAGGTAGTGATTTCTGAGGTAGCGATTTGTTGGTTTTCATTCCTTCAAACATCATATATATTGTATATATGAGAGATTTCTGTGGATCACATTTTTTATTCCAATCGCTTGTTGAGATCTTCGTAGCCATTACTAATTAACAGTAGAACCTCTTTCCTTGATGTGCTTTAATCAATACAAAAATCAGCCTGATGTCTTATCAATGACAATCACCTGTGAGTTTGAACATCTTGTTATTAGAAAATTTTGAGAGGAGTAAGGCTTAGATATGTACATCTTTTGTGGGTGGGGGTGAGGGGAGGGTGCAAAGCTATTCTGTCTAGCGAGAGTGATCAGAGAATATTTTCTCCAATTGGCAATTCTACAGAGAATGTCCCAAAATATGTCTATTAGTGGTTGAGTGCATGGAAGAACTGGTCATAGGAAAATAGTAGGAAGCAAGAACATGAAAGGGGGTAAGCTAGTCTTTCTTCGTAATCTCTTGTGGGCAGTTCAATAGTTGATTTGAGCCTGTATGACATATTATTTTTTTATACCCCTTCTCATCTATTGATTATATGAAATCAACATAACTGGACTGCCTATAGTTGGCCATGGCCGTGCTAGGGGATTCATAATAAGAGATGATTGTAGTATGACTCTTTTAAATCACATTTGTACCATGTTAAAAAATGTATATAGCATACACTGCAACCTTTTGAAAGTGGATCTTGGCTGCTAGATCAGAAAAGGCTGGCAGTGTTATCAATTAAATTTTTAGATAATTTTAACAGGAAAACCTTGGGTGTATTCTTGAATGTATTATTTCAAGTCATGGTCGAGATTGCAAGAAATGGAGTGGATTCTGCTAGGATTTTAGAAAGCTTGGCTTTGGTGGTTTTGGCTATTCAAAGATACATTGACCATTTAGTTATGTCTGAACAGTATTTGATGGTGGTTTGTTGTTGCTATAAATAAATAACTAGCATACTTCTGTTAGTCCATTCATTCTGTCATCTGACTTCAGAAATGGCCAATATTGCAGCTTATGACCACGCAAAAGGAAATGCAAAAGCAGATGAGTGTGATAATGGCTGTTCCTGTCACCAAAGAAGGCAAAAGAGTGGAGATGGCCTTGGGACGGAGCATAGAGAAAGCTGTCAAGGCCAATTCTGATGCTTTGTGGGCCCGTTTCCAGGAGGAAAATGCCAAACATGAGAAGCTAGAGAGAGAACGAACACAGCAGATAACAAGTTTGATCACAAACTGTATGAACAAGGATTGGCCTGCCATGTTGGAAAGGGCATTAAAGAGAGAAATCCCTGCAGTCGGGCAAGTCATAGTTCGTGCAAGTACACCAATTATTGAAAAAACAATTTCTTCAGCAATAACTGACTCATTTCAGGTTTGATTCAATTACTAGCTCACTGTTTTGGCTGGAATTCAATCCGCCCATTGGTGTCTTATTGATCCCCTTGTTTTCAGAGAGGGGTTGCAGACAAAGCAGTCAATCAGTTGGAGAAGTCTGTCAATTCAAAACTTGAAGCTACAGTGGCTAGGCAAATCCAAGCACAATTCCAAACTTCTGGGAAGCAAGCTCTTCAGGTATGCAAGCTTGGTGAGAGAGAAGTCTTTTGTAGCTATCTAGTTTGTAGCTTGCCATGATCACCTGTTTATAGATCCAACCATAGGTTTATCCCTATTGTATAAAAAACTTTTATCTGTTAGTTTCTTTGATGGAGGGACATCACAATATGATAACTAGCCGAATGAAGTGGAGAGGTGCTTCTGGGTTTTTTTGGGACCAACACATCTGAGTGTCACTAAGCGAAAATTTATAGAACAGCAGAGGCTAGAAATACTAGACAGTAAAGAATGTCCTTGGAAAAACCAAGATGAGACAGAAATGAGCTAGTTAGATGACTCTGGTAAAACTAGAAAAGATAAAGCGAAAGATTGGTAAAATAGGAGTTACAATGGTTGAGGACAAAGCAGCAGAGCAGCTCTGAAGATTGTATGGGCATATAGTATGAAAATATAATTTGTTACTGTGGAGAAGAGATACTTAAATTATTGATGAAAATTATCGACATAATTGAGGAAGAGTACAGAATGACCAATACATGCCGTGCAACCCAAGTGAAAAATTTATAGAACAGTGCTGAGACTAGAAATAGTAGAGAATAATGAATGTCCAAAGAAAAACCAAGATATGATGGAAATGAGAATAGTTAGATAAGTATGCGTGGTAAAACTAGAAAAGGTAAAGTGAAAGATTGGTAAATTAGAGATGTAGGAGTTGCACTGGTCGAGGACAAAGCAGCATAGTGTATGGGCACATAGAATGAAAATCTAAGAAGTTACTGTTGAGGAGAGATTCTTAAATTATTGATGAAATTATTGATGTAACTAAGGAAGATCACCAAATGACCTAAGGTAGTGCAGGTTGAAGATGTGAGAAAAGATCTGAAAAGGCTTGCAACAACAGTGGTCTTAGCCACCAATTGAAATAATTGGAAAGGGGGTTGATAGAGCTAATCTCCAATGGTTGTCTTGTGACAAGGCTTGATGATCCGGGTCTGCCGAACTGGGCCGAAACGCCTGGTTTAGGCAGTACCGAGCCGACTCGGTGCGAAACCAGGTTGGTTCGGTATTTCAATTCGGTTCCGGTCCTTTAACGGCCAGAAACTTTTTTGAACTGGTCGAAATCGGTCCTTTATCGGCCGGAATCGGCCTGTTCGATGCCGACTCGGTGCGAACCGCCTTTATCGGCCAAAATCGGCTTGTTCGATGCCGACTCGGTGCGAACCGCCTTTATCGGCCAAAACAGGCCGGTTCGCACCGAGTCAACCCAGTTGAAATCGGGTTGACTCAGGCATTATTGCTATTGTGGCATTATTGTCATAGTGGCAGGCACTGTGGCATCAGGTGGCATTGGGAAGGCCTAAGAAGGCCTTTCTAACGGAATTTGAAAGCGGCTCTGCCGCTTCTTCTCTCCAAAAAAATCTACAAACAATACCGATTTAGGCTATCAAAAGAAAGATCCAAGGCTAAATAAGGTGTGCTTCCTCTCTCCTGTCTTTTCTTCTTTTTTTGGAGGGAGCTTGAAAAAACAGCTTCAAAATTGTAAAATAAAAAGAGATCATGCCAAAATTTTTGATTTAGGCTTGATTTTTTTTATATATTATAGATCTATGGATGATGTACATGTCGGCACAAAAATTTTTAATTTTTGGATATATATATAATTTTTAAAAAATAAAAATATATTTTTGGATTAAAAAAGAATAGATTTTTTAAAAATAAATAAAAATAAAAAATGTAAAATCAGAAACGTATTTAGGAGCATGCAAGCTACTCTCTATAAAAATTTGGTATTCATTTATTCAAGTTTTGATGCGATTATGTAGACAGTAGCTTAGGCCTAATTTTAAAAAAAAAGAAATAAGTAGCCTTTGATGCATGTCTGAGGGTCTAGAAAAATATATATAGCATCCATTATTAGGTTCTACGTAGATCTGAGCTGAAATTAAATTTTTAAAATATTAATATTTAATTTTTTAAAATTTTAAAAATAATTAAAAAATATTATTAATACCAAAAAATACAAAATATTAGTAGGATGTATGACATAATTCAGAAATAATTTTTGAGGTAGAAATCATATTTTCTGAATTTACAATATATAAATATTTTTAAAAATAAAAATTATGAAAAATATATAATTAATGCAAAAAATTACGAAAAATTAGTAGTACATATTACATAATTCAGAAGTAATTTCTGAGGTAGAAACCATCCTTTTCTGAATTTAAGATATATAAATATTTTTTAAAATTTAAAATTATTAAAAATATATAAATAAATAAAAAATATGAAAAAATAGGGTTATATATTAGATAAATCAGATGTATTTTTAAGATAAAAAATATTATTGTACGTGATAAACCTGCAAGAATGAAGCCATCAAGAAAAAAGGATCCAAATCGTGATATTCGCTGAAATCATGGGCAGATGCTCTTGGGCTGGCACCATTGGCAGTGTAACTGGTGCAACACAGAGTTCAACAGAGGGGTAACCAAATTGAAGCAGCACTTAGCAACTGGTTATCCCAACGTATCTGTACCATAAATGTCCACAGGAGGTTCGCCAGCTGATAAAAAAGAACTTCATTGATTTCAGAGCAGCGAAGAGAGTTGCCAAGAAGGCGGAGGTGGACCGCCGAGCGGTAGTGCCACCTTTCTGTTACTCCAGAAAGTTAAGAGACGTCCACTCTAGATGACGAAGTACAGATCCAGACTGCCATGTAGGCGAACCTGGATGATCAGTGGCAGCAGGATGAGATGGCCAGGCATAGGGCTCAATTTGGGCCTCGTACGAGTCGGGCATATCCAGAGTTCAGAAGGATCTCAGTCAGGGAGGTTGTCAGCAGAGGCAGTGGCCGAATTGAATTTATACTGGAGGCTTTTGGTAGTAAAAAGAAGTCATCCATGGAGGGAGTGGAAAGGAGACCACTATTTATGAGAGCCGCAGGACGGTATTCGATTCATCAGTCTTAGTGTATGTATGTTACACAGGATATGGACCACAGTGTAGAGCCCGCGTGACACAATTGCATATAGAAAACAAGTTCTTCGAGGTCATTCAGGAGGACACGATGCAGCTGCAAATGATCTCGCAGTGGAGTAGGATCAATAGGCGTATTAGGTTCTGAGTCATATACTGGATCCTAATATCCGCAGTTACAAGCAGCCTATGATCCATACAGATACGTATATGGATATGCTGTATTTGAGGCATCTTTCGATAGCTACTATCGTACGCAGTTCGGAGCATTTTATGAGTCGGATTTTGCTGCCGACATATTCGAATAGGCCCCTCTACAACCGTATTATCAGCCAGAGGACACCTCTTAGAGCCAAAGCTTCAACGAGAGATTCCAAAGTGCTTATAACCTGACGCACATTGTTTATGGGATGAATGTACAAAACTACAACGCCGCTTGATTAGAGGGATGGGTTGATGTGTCTTCTGACTATGCTGATGATCTGAATAGCTATGAGAGCCATCGCCACTCCGATCTGATTTTAGATATCGGTATGTATATTGTACTTTAAATATATGTAAGTGATTGTATTATTTTATAATTTTTATGTCACTACTTGATTTGAGGTTATTTTATCTTGTTTCTTATAGCATGCAACATCTCACTAATCATTTTATGTTTTGTATCATTTTAAAACAATAAAATACATCATTTAGGTTAAACGGGATTATAGAAACATCAAACAAACATAAAAAAATATCAATAAAATACCACAAAAAAAAAATAAAAAAGAGTGATTACCGACTAAATATTCTTAAAAAGTTAAAAAAAATTGGATGTGCTGGTTCGGAACTGGCATGCCCTATACATACCGGTTCCGGTTTGGTACTGAACCATACCGGCCGTTGACCGGTATAGATCTCTAGGTACTGGTTCGGCGGTCATGGTTATGGTTATGTAAGTGCAGTTTTAGTACTGTCAATCTAGAAGGGCATCTGTTTTCTGCCTTGTGATGTTTGAGCAAAAAATGAATTTGACTTTGCTGGTTTTTTTCCCACAGCCGTTAGCTACTGATTTCTTTTTGATTGCCACCGTTTTCTGCTTAGAAATTACAGGGCTAGTTTGGGTCTAAACAATTAATTCACTTGTGTGTACATGCAGGATTCATTAAAATCTTCTCTAGAATCCTCAGTGGCTCCTGCATTTGAGCAGTCTTGCAAAGCAATGTTTGAACAAGTAGATGCTGCATTCAGGAAAGGAATGACTGAACATACTGCTGCAGCACAGCAGCAACTTGAGGCATCACATACTCCACTTGCTCACACTTTGAGGGTAAGTGCTGTCAGTTCCGAATTAGTGATCATGAGGAGGTCGCATCTGGTATTGATATATTGAATTTACCCGTCATACAATTTATATTTTTAGTGATAACTTATTTTGTTTTTTGGTCCTGCAGGATGCAATCAATTCTGCATCAACAATCACTCAAAACCTTACCACTGAATTGATAGATGGCCAGCGGAAGCTTTTAGCTCTCCTTGCAGCAGGAAACACGAATGCATTGAATCCCATTTGTATGCAGCAAAACAATAGCCCAATGCCTGGTCTTCCTGAGATGGTAACACCCATCAATTTCCATTTTTGTTGGTCCTGCTTTTCTTTTACGTTTTTGTATTAGCCTTCTCCCTTTTGATCCTTCAATTGATTTTTGCAATCGTGGTCATTGCTTTCTCTGAATGTTGGCTTATTCAATGAGTATGCTAAGCTTATTCTTAGTGGGCCTTGTTTGTACAGCAGGTGGAGGCACCTCTGGATCCAACAAAGGAACTAACAAGACTAATATCTGAACGGAAATACGAGGAAGCATTCACTATGGCTCTTCAAAGAAGTGACGTTTCCATTGTGTCTTGGTTATGCGCTCAGGTATAGCGTGCAGTCCTGCCTTTACATCAAGGAACATCACAAATATCGACTAATAGATGGATTAATGTTTGAGCCAGCAAATATTGGTGCAAGAAATGCTTTCACCTTCAGCTTTATTCATCTTAATGTTTCTGATTACTTACAAGTCTTAGCTGTCCCATTGTTCTTTTCTTTTTGCTCATAGTAGTGTGGTTTTCAGGTTGATTTGCATGCAATTTGTTCCACCGTTCCGCTTCCTCTGAATCAAGGAGTACTGCTAGCTCTTCTGCAGCAGTTAGCGTGTGATGTCAGCAATGAGACATCCCGCAAAGTGGGATGGATGACAGATGTAGCTGTAGCAATCAATCCAACAGACCCTATGATCACAGTGCATGTACGACCGATATTTGAGCAGGTCTATAACATACTGGCCCACCAAAGGTCACTTCCCACAACCACGGCATCTGAAGCTACCAACGTCCGACTAATTATGCATGTTATAAATTCAGTATTGATGAGCTGTAAATGATCTCTACCCCTTGCCCCTTTTTCATTTGTTATTGTGCAGAATCCTAGGGACTTGGTTTGTGGTTGAATCTTGTATAGAGAATGGGGGGAAGGAAAAGGAACAAAAAAAAGGGAGAAAAAAACAAGAGAGTTTAAGGGATTGTATGCTGTAAATTGTAGTAGTGTGAACCTGTCTTGCATCATTTTGTTGTGGTTATTTCTTCATCTTTGTTTGGAATGTGAACAAATCAATTCTAGAAGTAATTTGGATTGGTCTTCTGTCAACTTTTGTCATTTGGTGGTTGCTAATTGATTGCATTTCTTATATCATCTGCTTTTGTGTTTTTCATATGAGTATTCAAGAGATTGATTATGTGTTTTTCCCTGCATGCTCAACGCCACAGAGGCTTCAGAATTGTGATTACTTTCTGGTGGGTTTTCAATTTTTCGGTCTGATGTCCCAAATCCGTTGGTTGGTCCAACACTTTTAAAGTTGGTTGGTCATCACATTGCATTTTGATTTGTGCTGGACTTGCATATTGTGATGGCCCGGTCAAGGCCTGGGAAGCTTGACCGGCCTAACTCGAGCTTGGGCTAAGCTCCCATCAAGAAGGGAAAAAAAAAAAGGGTCGAAGTAGAAGATTGTGATCCTCCGCGCAAATGGCCATGGTTAGGGAGGCACGGCTGCTGGGAGTTCCTTAGGGGACTGGTACCAATGGTTGGCGGTCGTTGGGGGCCGTTGCAACCGGCGAACGGTTGATCGGATTCGTCGGTAAGTTGAGCTAACCTTCTCCTCCTAAAATCTACTATAAATGCCTTGATTTCCCTCCGTCCGATCAACCACCGAGCTCTCTCCTCCCTCTTCGGTGGCCAGCATGCCAGCTTGGCTGAGCACCGTCATCCAAAACTTTTTGTTCCTCCATCTAAAACTTTGTTTCCTCGTTTTCACGGACTGACTGTTGCCGTTTTTTTCCATCGGAGATTGGCATCGCTGGTTGAAATCCAGTGCCTCCACCCGTGTGTTCCCTCTCACCATCGATGCTTCATTGGGCCATGTTGGCCAACTCCGGGGAAGTTAGGAGGTCCTGCCCCTTTCCTCTTTTTTTTTTTTTTTTTTTTTGTGAAAACGACAATTCATATAACTTTAATTTCAGTACATCCAGTCAAATCCAAAGAAAGTAAAGAGTACAAAAAAGTGGGAATGTCAGCTACAGATGTCCAAAGAAACTCTTCGGAGTGCCGGGCGACGTAGGAAGCGACCCAATCAGTTGCTCTTTTTGCCTCTCGATACACATGAGTTGCCTGAAAATCACCCATCTCTTGAACCAATCTCCGGGTCTCTAGGATGAGCGGGTGACCGTCATCGTACCTATCTGCACCTCGGATCTAATCGATCACTGCAGAAGAGTCCCCCTCGAGATGCACTCGCTTGGAGCCGAGGATCCTCTTCGTGAAGGATAAACCCTTCCAAGCAGCCCGCAGCTCTGCCCCAACAACGGTGAGCCCTGGCATGCGACGACCACCGGCGGCCATCAACCTATCCAGAGAGTCTTTGATGACAAAACCCACACCTCCAGAAGCACCGTCCATCGACCGACTACTGTCAAAGTTCACCTTGAGATGACCAAGGGGTGGGGGCACCCATAAAACAAGGGCGAATTTGGGCGTTGTAACAGCGGGGAGAGTACCCTAGATGTCCTTGACCATCCCAGAAGAGAACAAAGCAGTAGCACCTGTGACCTCCCCTGCCTATAGCACAGCTCGATCCACCACCATCCTCGATGTGGAGTGATTGGTTATACCCCTATTTGATTTTGATGAGCTCAAAGCATTTGAGTATATTTCATGTTGTACTAATGAATTCAATCTAGTGTTTCAGGCAAATATATGTGAATTTATCTTTAAGAGCATCGAGCTTTTGTTCAAAGTCATTTGGCTAAGTGTTGAACACAATTAAACCAAAGTCTGAAGCTCGAGTTGACTTCGGAAGATTGCGAGTCGACTCTAAGTGTTTCAGAGGTTCTGGCACAAGCTCGAGTCGACTCCGGTACACTATGAGTCGACTCCGACTGAGAACAGACAGAAGGACAGAAAGATGAATTTCAGACCCTGTCACCGAGTCGACTTCGACGATGTCGAGCTGACTCCGATGCTTGTCGAGTCGACTCCCGACGGTTCCAAGTCGACTCCAAGGAGTAACAGATAGAAAGACAGAGAAGTGTTTTCTAGACCCTATTACCGAGTCGACTCCAGAAGGATTCGAGTCGACTCCAACTTTTGGCGAGTCGACTCCTAAACATGCAAGAGTCGACTCTCAGAGGAAAGCAGACTGAAAGGCAGAAAACCAAACAAAGTGACTCCGTGAACGAGTCGACTCCGAGAATACGAGAGTCGACCCCATGTCAGCCGAGTCGACCCCAACAAAGTGCGAGTCGACTCCGAGGCAGTTCAACTCGAAAGACAAAGGATCAGTTTTCGGGCTCTGAGAGCCGAGTCGACTCAAAGATAATCCGAGTCGACTCCGAGACAGTTCAACTCAAAAGACGGAGGATCAGTTTTCGGGCTCTGAGAGCCGAGTCGACTCCAAGATGATTCGAGTCGACTCAAGAAAGAAATGCAGAAAAATAGATCTCTGGAATCCTGAGAACGAGTCGTCTCCAAAATGCCAAGTCATCTCCAGATCTTGGCGAGTCGACTCCAGGTTTGGCCCGAGTCGACTCCAGGACGGGACAACACTTTAATTCAAATTCTGAACAGTGGGCGAGTCGTCTCCAGTAAATCATGAGTCGACTCCAGCAACAGCTGAGTCGACTTCAGATCGAGCGAGTCGACTCCAACCCCAACGGATACATTGTCAGGAGGTGCAGACTGTGCAGAACGACCACAAATCAGTGTCTAACGGCTATTTTTCAAGGAGGACTGCTTAAATAGCCAGAGTGAACAGTAGTAGATATTAAGAGAGTTACTCCATCTGTGCATTAAGTGTTTTCCAACTACCAAGAGTCTATTGAGAGAAAAGACAAGCAAAAGAAGGAAGAAACGCAGTCAATACATTCCTAGAAGTCTTCCCTTCGCATTTAAGGCTCTTCCTCTGACATCAGATCTTCAGTGCACTCAAAGAGGAGACTCAGAGTTCGAGAAGCCCTTTCTTCCTCTTCCAAAATCTATTTGAGGGCTTCTAACTTTACTCTATTCATATTGATTCATATTTGCTTGTTAAGAAGCTTTCTTCGTATCTTTTTCCAAACTGTTTTATTACTTGATTCAATCCTTGTAAGGTTTGTTGGTGAGCCAAAGTTAAAACCAACGGTGTAAGGGTTCGATTGTGATCCCGGAAAAACAATCGAGTGGTTCTAGTCAGTGAGCCTGTGAAAACCGACCGAGTTCGTTGTGATCTCGCGAAAACAACAAGTTAGGTTGTGAACTTGTAAAACAACTGGCTGTAATCCAAGGGATTATAGTGAACTCCCAAGTGAAGCTTGGGGAGTGGACGTAGGAGCAAGGGTTAGCTCCGAACCACTATAAACTGATTTGTGTTTGTATTGGCTGCTGTCCTCTCTCTCTCTCTCTCTTCATTCACTTCATCTAGTAACTTAACTAATTTGCTTGCAATGGATTTAGTTAATTACTAATCATAGTTTTTAATTGGTCGAGAATTAATCCAAACCCAATTCACCCCCTTCTTGGGTTGTCTTCTTGGGCAACAAGTGGTATCAGAGCCGAAGATCTTATATTAAAAGGGTAAAAAATCAAAATGACAACCCCTTTTGGATCTTCTCTTAGTGAGGGGCAATCCACCAATAGGCCTCCATTCTTCAATGGAACTAACTACACCTATTGGAAGGCTAGGATGAGGATATTTATCCAAGCCCAAGACTATGATGTTTGGAGCATCATAGTTAATGGACAATACATTCCTTCTATTTGTGTAGATAACATTACTATACCCAAGCTTGAAAAAGATTGGGATGACAATGATAGAAGGAAGGCACAACTAAATGCCAAAGCAATGAATGTACTTTATTGTGCCTTAGACCATAATGAATTCAATAGAATCTCTACTTACAATTCTGCAAAAGAGTTATGGGACAGACTTGAAGTGACCCACGAGGGCACGAATCAAGTCAAGGAATCCAAAATAAACATGCTAGTTCATAAGTATGAACTATTTAAAATGGAATCTAATGAAACTATCACTTGCATATTTACTAGATTTACTGATATTGTCAATGGCCTAAAATGCCTTGGCAAAAGTTATACTAACAGTGACCTTGTCAGAAAAGTTCTTCGATCTTTACCAAGGTCATGGGAAGCCAAGGTAACGGCGATCCAAGAAGCCAAAGACTTGAACAAGCTGGCACTCGAGAAGCTCCTTGGATTCTTGATGACACATGAGCTCACAATGAAGCAACATAGTGAAGAAGAGTCCTCCCACAAGAAAAAGGTAATTGCCCTTAAGTCTACTTATTCTAACAAGGATCCCTCTTGCAGTAGCAGCAGTGAAGAAGAAGACAATGAGGGAGATGAAGATGAGGCTCTTCTCGTGCGAAAGTTCAGAAAATTCATCAACCGGAAGAAGTCCTTTCATCAGAGGAGAGGTTTCTCAAGTTCCTACAACAAGGACAAAGGTAAGGAAAGGAAAAGTGAAGAAATCGGTTGCTATGAATGCAAGAAGCCGGAACATTTCAGAATCGACTGTCCCTTGCTGAAGAAGGTCAGCAAATACAAGAAGAAGAAAGCTCTTGTCTCCACCTTGACAGACTCCGATCAATCATCATCATCATCGGATGAGGAACAAGAGAAAAAAGTAAATTTTTGCTTGATGGCAAATGATAATGAGGTAATATCTGAAACACATTTAGATTTTACCTTTGATGAATTATATGATGCTTTTAATGAACTAATGGATGAATATAAGACAATAAATCTTAAAAATAAAGAATTGAAACTAACTAATTAATTTTATACTCATAAGTACGATAAATTAATTAAGGACAAGGACTCTATCATTAAAGAAAACTTAGAACTTAAAACAAGCAACCAATTGCTAACTCAAAAAACTAATACCTTAATTAAAAATAACGAAAGACTAACTAAGGAAGTTTCAGAACTTAAAAACAATAACCAAACTATAAAATATAATCTTACAAAAGACTTAAACTTACTAAAAACAGAAAAACTGAAGTTAACAAAAGAACTTGAAAAATACAAACCTATTGTAGAAAAGTTTACATATAGTTCTGAAAAATTGGAGATGATTCTTAATAGTCAACGAGCTGTGTTTAATAGAGCTGGTTTAAGGTATAAGCCTAAGAATAAGCAAAAGTTTCTTAAAAACTTTTTTGTAAAAGCTGGGGAAAGTAAAACTAAAAATATAACCTATTTTTGCTGTGGAAAAGTAGGATATAAAGTTAATGTGTGTGACCATAGGAAAATGAAGCTTAAAAAAAATTTAAAAAGGTTTGGGTTCTAAAAGGAACCAACATAGCTAACCTTGAAGGACCCAAGAAAAGTTGGGTACCTAAAATTGTATGATTTCCTTGTGTAGGAGTGTCTTGCAACCAATGTCGACAAAAACTGTTGGTACTTGGATAGTGGCTGCTCAAGACACATGACGGGTGACAAGGAGCAATTCTTCACCCTAGAGCCTAAAAAGGGAGGTGCTGTGATTTTTGGAGACGATAACCAAGGTCACATCGTTGGCATAGGTAAAGTACAAATTACCTCTTCAACCTTCATTGATAATGTACGATTTGTAGATGGTCTTAAGCATAACTTACTTAGCATTAGTCAATTATGTGATAGAGGTTTTGATGTTCTATTTAAGCCATCTCTATGCATCATAACCAACTCAATTGACAATAGCTTAGTATTCAAAGGAATAAGACGTGGCAATGTTTATGTAGTAGATCTTGAAGATCTCGCCAATAATAGCCGTTGCCTAGTAGTTAGTGATTCTAAAGTCAATGATGCAAGTTGGTTATGGAACCGTAAATTAGGTCATGCAAGTATGGATACAATATCAAAATTAGTTAAAAGAAATTCTGTGATTGGTTTGCCAAAGCTAAAATTTGAGAAAAATAAAATTTGTGAAGTATATCAATATGGCAAACAATCTAGAAGTTCCTTTAAATCCATAAATTGTGTCTCTACTGCTAGACCCCTTGAATTAGTTCACATGGATCTTTTTGGACCAACTAGAACCACAAGCCTTGGTGGAAACAAGTATGGTCTTGTCATTATAGATGATTTTTCTAGATACACATGGGTTATATTTTTAGCTCATAAAGATGAAGCATTTTCAGTATTTAAGAAATTTCATAAGGAAGTAACTAACTCAAGAAATGCTTCAGTTATAGCTATTAGGAGTGATCATGGAACGGAATTTGAAAATCATCTATTTGATGAATTCTGTAGTAAAAAGGGAATAACTCATAATTTCTTTGCACCTAGGATACCATAACAAAATAGAGTTGTGGAAAGAAAGAATAGAACCCTAGAGGAAATGGCTAGAACCATGTTGTGTGAAACCTAAGTATTTTTGGGGGGAAGCCATTAACACACATGTCATATATTAAATAGAGTTTTATTGAGACTAATTATAAAGAAAACACCTTATAAACTTTAGAGAGATAGAAAGCCCAAAGTAAAATATTTTTATTAATTTGGTTGTAGATGTTTCATTCATAATAATGGCAAAGATAACTTAGGCAAATTTGATTCCAAATCTGATGAAGGTATCTTTTTAGGATATTCTACATCAAGTAAAGCTTATAGAGTCTTCAACAAAAGAACCCTTGTTATTGAAGAGTCTATACATGTTGTTTTTGATAATACTAATGATGTTTCTTCTAGCAAGAGAGTAGCTCTTGATGATGATGCAGGGATACTTGAGGAAAAGATGAATGACATGACATTATAAGAAAATAAACCGAAGCAGATTGGAGATACATCAACAAACCAAGAGGTAATTGTTGATCATGGGCTTACTAAGGCTTGGAAGTATGCTCATGGTCACCCTAAAGAATTAATCTTAGATAATCCATCTCAACCTGTTAGAACTAGAGCCTCTCTTAGGAACTTAAATAATCATCTTGCATTTGTTTCACATTTAGAACCTAAAAATATAGAAGAAGCTGAAAGTGATGTAAATTGGATAAATGCTATGCAAGAGGAACTTAACCAATTTACAAGAAATAAAGTATGGAACTTAGTTGAAAGACCCACTGAATACTCAATAATAGCAACTAAATGGATATACAAAAATAAACTTGATCAAAATAAAATTGTGATTAGGAACAAGGCTAGACTAGTAGCAAAGGGCTATAATCAAGAAGAATATATAGATTTTGATGAGACTTTTGCTCCTGTAGCTAGACTTGAGGCAATTAGATTGTTACTAGCATTTGCATGCAATAAAGATTTCAAGTTATTCCAAATGGATGTAAAAAGTGCCTTCTTGAATAGGTATATTAATGAGGAAGTTTATGTAGAACAACCTCCTAGTTTTGAGAATCATCAATACCCCAATTATGTTTATAAACTAAACAAAGCACTTTGTGGTCTAAAACATGCCCCTAGAGCATGGTATGAAAGACTTAGCAAATTTCTATTAGACCATGAATTTTCTAGAGGAAATGTTGATACAACTCTATTTTTGAAAAAGAAAAACAAAAATATGTTAGTAGTGCAGATTTATGTAGATGATATTATTTTCGGTGCTACTAACAATCGTCTTTGCGAAGAGTTTGCTGAGTTAATGCAGAGTGAATTTGAGATGAGCATGATGGGAGAATTGAATTACTTCCTTGGACTTCAAATCAAACAATCCAAGGAAGAAATTTTCATCAATCAAGCTAAATACGTCAAGAAAATACTAAAAAAGTTTGACATAGATGGAAACAAGTCAATCAGTACACCCATGAGCTCATCATGCAAATTAGACAAATATGAATCAGGTAAGTCAGTTGATCAAAAGCTGTATAGAGGTATGATAGGTTCATTACTATATCTTACAGCAAGTAGACCTGACATCATGTTTAGTGTATGCATGTGTGCTAGGTATCAATCTAATCTTAAGGAATCACACCTAATTGCAGTAAAGAGAATCTTTAAATATCTAATAGAAACAAAAATCATAGGTTTATGGTACTCTAAAGAATCAAGCATAAACTTAATAGGGTACACTGATTCTGACTTCGCTGGTTGTAAACTTGATAGAAAAAGCACCAGCAGGTCATGCCAATTTTTAGGAAAAAACTTAATCTCTTGGTTTAGCAAGAAACAAAACTCGGTTACACTATCTATGGCAGAAGCCGAATATGTTGCTGCCGGGAGTTGTTGTGCTCAAATTTTATGGATCAAACAACAACTTGAAGATTATGGCATTAAACAAAATAAGATTTCCATAAATTGTGATAATACAAGTGTCATAAATCTAACTAAAAATTCAATTCAACACTCAAGAATTAAACATATTGAAATAAGACATCACTTCATAAGAGATCATGTGTTAAATGGTGATGTAATACTTGAATTTGTTTGCACTGATAATCAACTTGCTGATATCTTCACAAAACCCTTAAGTGAAGATCGATTTTGTATTCTTAGAAGAGGGTTAGGAGTGATTGATCCATTCTTGTGATACTCCCCTATAATTCATTGATTTTGATGATTAGCTTATATTGGATATAGGATTTCACGTCTATGATTATTAAATCATTCCTTAAGTTATAAGGATTCCCATATCTCTCTCCTTTGGCACGGAATTAATTGAGTTCTTTGGTTATGTGCCAGAGTTCGAGTCGACTCGAATAGATTTTAGAGTCGACTCGAGGTCGAGTCGACTCGCGACATACCAGAGTCGACTCGAGGTTGGGAATCCGATTTTTAACCCTAATCGAAACGTTTATTCTTCACTTCTATTTTCGGCCGCCACTGTTCCAAAACCCTAGAGTCGTCTCCGACCTCATCTCCGACCCATTTTAAGTCCTTTCCCTCGAGTTTTCTTCCATTTCTCTTGTCCATCCCTCGGTTTTTATATCAAAATGCCTAGGAAAGTTATTGTCTCGAGCCGAAAGAGACCTCCCTCCGCGAGCGGCGCCGAGCGACGGTCCAAGGCCCAGAACGAACCCGTGAGGCCACCACCTCCGGTTCCTTTTCCGCCTAGGCCGGTTCCCTCGCGTCCGTGCGCCGGGAGGGCAGTCTCTACTGGGAGGAAAGTCAATTTTGACTTTCTCTCCCGGGAAGGATTCACCTTAGGGCATCGTCTTAGGGCCCAGGGCTTAGAGTTTTTCTATTCACTAGACCTCCCTACCTACCCAGGGTTAGTTATAAAATTTTATGGGACTGTCGCACGAGGTAGCGGTGGTATCTAGGGAACTGTAGCGGGTGTCCCTATATTTATCTCGGAGGACTTCATTGCTCGAATCCTCCATCTCTCCCGAGAGGGGATTTTTTCCACTCATCCCCATGATAGGACAGAGGCCCTTACGACCATCCTAGGGAGCCCACCTCAATCCCCTATAGAGGAGGTGTTTGCAAATCAGCTTTCGGCTGAAATGCGGCTTCTCCTAAGTATCATTTCTAGGACTCTCTTTCCCAAAATTGGTAGGTTTGACTTCATCTCTGAGAGAGACCTAGCACTGATGTTCCACATTCTCCAAGACACTCCCATGAACTTTCCTAAACTCATCTACAAATATATCTGTGAACTCCAAGATAAACCTAGGTTGAGTCTCCCATATGGCATGCTATTCACACTCTTCTTTAGGGAGTTAGAGGTTCCTATCTCTGAGGGGGAACCCTCTCGTTCACTTCGAAATACCGATCACATGGGTGAGGGAACTCTCCACAGAATGGGGTTCCATAAAGTAGAGGATGTCTGGGTTAGGAAAACATCTTCATGCACATCTTCTGACCCCACTACTCACCATTCACCTAGCCCTGACTATGACCAGGACCACTACACAGCTCCTCCCACTTTTTCTTCCACTTCTAGTCCTTCATTCCCATCTACTTCTGCTGGACCATCTACAGCTCCACCACCTCAGCAACCTTTAGAAGTCTGGATCAGCACTGAGCAGCTCCGGGAGATAAGACAGGAGATTGTGAGGGAGCTGAGAGATGATTTATTGAGAGAGCTCCGAGGTCCACTGAGTGCTCCCTCCTCTGATGTCGTTCCCTCCTTAGCAGCCATGTCCAAGATGGTAGCAGATCTGAAGGAGGAAATCTACAACATAAGGAGCCTAGTCCAAGCTCAATACTGGAATCTTAGCGACGTAAAGGATGACACGAGGAAGATGCGAGATAGCATCAAAAACGAGCTAGGTAGCCAGAGTCAGGGTGCAGAAAGGCTAGCAAATGCCTTGATCTCCAAACTTGACACCCTCCAAGAAAGTGTGACCCAGCTCACTTCGATACAATCTAGGGCCACCTCGGAGATCATCGAACAACTAGGGAACGTCTCTGAGGGGATAAGCTTGGTCATCAAACATACTAGACTGAGTACGGGAGTCAGATCCTCCATTACAAAGAAACCCTAGTGTATCTTTTTTATGATGTATAGTCCCTTGAGTACTTTTTCTGTTATGTAGTCACACTTGTACTCAAATTTGACTTTAATACAATGAGTAGAAATTTTCTTTCAAAACTGTGCAATTTGAGTTCTTATACTTTTCTGTGTTTTGTGCCTTTTTGCTATGATGACAAAAAGGGGTATAAAATATGATGAATTGAAATGTAAAGGAAATCACTAAAAAGAAAATCCTTAAAGCAAAAGGTAATTTGTTCTTAGTGGATTCGATACCTCGAGGCTCATTATCTCTCTGTTGGGGCTCCTCAAGGAGTAATCTCTAGAATCTATTCAAGGAATATTCAAAGATTAGTTGAATCATACTCAAGAACAAATTGATAGATTTTCCCTCTGAAAGTAAAAATTTAAGCTCAAAAGCTTCAAGACATTAAAAGAAAATTCAGAGAACCTAAACAAAATTGAATGCATATGTTGAGGGGGAGAATTTGAAATCTTAAGAAAGCAAATTCATTAAACACATATAAGCCAAACAATTGATTGCATGATATGAAGGCTTATATAATTCCAAATGAAAGGGGAAGCTCTAATTTTAGCATTTACTGATTCATACCCTTCAATTTTGGATAAATTAAATGACTAAACATTTGAATTCATTTCAAAACCTTACTATAAATCACCTTTTGGTTGAGCAATTCACTTTATAAATACTCAATGTTTTGTCATCATCAAAAAGCGAAAGATTGTGGAGTGATTGGTTATACCCCTATTTAATTTTGATGAGCTCAAAGCATTTGAGTATATTTCATGTTGTACTAATGAATTCAATCTAGTGTTTCAGGCAAATATATATGAATTTATCTTTAAGAGCATCGAGCTTTTGTTCAAAGTCATTTGGCTAAGTGTTGAACACAATTAAACCAAAGTCTGAAGCTCGAGTCGACTCCGAAAGATTGTGAGTCGACTCTAAGTGTTTCAGAGGTTCTGGCACAAGCTCGAGTCGACTCCGGTACACTACGAGTCGACTCCGACTGAGAACAGATAGAAGGACAGAAAGATAAATTTCAGACCCTGTCACCGAGTCGACTCCGACGATTTTGAGCCGACTCTGATGCTTGTCGAGTCGACTCCCGACGGTTCCGAGTCGACTCCAAGGAGTAACAGACAAAAAGACAAAGAAGTGTTTTCTAGACCCTGTTACCAGTCGACTCCAGAAGAATTCGAGTCGACTCCAACGTTTGGCGAGTCGACTCCTAAACATGCAAGAGTCGACTCTCAGAGGAAAGCAGACTGAAAGGCAGAAAACCAAACAAAGTGACTCTGTGAACGAGTCGACTCCGGGAATACGAGAGTCGACCTCAAGTCAGCCGAGTCGACCCCAACAAAGTGCGAGTCGACTCCGAGGCAGTTCAACTCGAAAGACAGAGGATCAATTTTCGGGCTCTGAGAGCCGAGTCGACTCCAAGATGATCCGAGTCGACTCGAGAAAGAAATGCAGAAAAATAGATCTCTGAAATTCTGAGAACGAGTCGTCTCCAAAATGCCAAGTCATCTCCAGATCTTGGCGAGTCGACTCCAGGTTTGGCTCGAGTCGACTCCAGGACGGGACAACACTTTAATTCAAATCCTGAACAGTGGACGAGTCGTCTTCAGTAAATTATGAGTCAACTCCAGCAACAGTCGAGTCGACTTCAGATCGAGCGAGTCAACTCCGACCCCAACGGATACATTGTCAGGAGGTGCAGACTGTGCAGAACGGCCACAAATCAGTGTCTAACGGCTATTTTTCAAGGAGGATTGCTTAAATAGCCAGAGTGAACAGTAGTAGACATTAAGAGAGTTACTCCATCTGTGCATTAAGTGTTTTCCAACTACCAAGAGTCTATTGAGAGAAAAGACAACCAAAAGAAGAAAGAAACGCAGTCAATACATTCCTAGAAGTCTTTCCTTCGCATTCAAGGCTCTTCCTCTGACATCAGATCTTCAGTGCACTCAAAGAGAAGACTTAGAGTTCGAGAAGCCCTTTCTTCCTCTTCCAAAATCTATTTGAGGACTTCTAACTTTACTCTATTTATATTGATTCATATTTGCTTGTTAAGAAGCTTTCCTTGTATCTTTTTCCAAACTGTTTTATTATTTGATTCAAACCTTGTAAGGTTTGTTGGTGAGCCGAAGTTAAAACCAACGGTGTAAGGGTTCGATTGTGATTCCGAAAAAACAATCGGGTGGTTCTAGTCGGTGAGCCTATGAAAGCCGACCGAGTTCGTTGTGATCTCGCGAAAACAATAAGTTGGGTTGTCAGCTTGTAAAACAACCGGCTGTAATTCAAGGGATTATAGTGAACTCCCAAGTGAAGCTTGAGGAATGGACGTAGGAGCAAGGGTTAGCTTCGAACCACTATAAACTGGTTTGTGTTTGTATTGGCTGCTGTCCTCTCTCTCTCTTCATTCACTTCATCTAGTAACTTAACTAATTTGCTTGCAATAGATTTAGTTAATTACTAATCATAGTTTTTAATTGGTCGAGAATTAATCCAAACCCAATTCACCCCCCCTCTTGGGTTGTCTTCTTGGGCAAAACTCAAAGACCACCTCCTCCCTTCAAACAGTCCAGCATTTCTATCCAACCAGATATAGTAAGCCAAGTGTGCGAATAGAATGCCTGCCTCAACAAAACTGGGGCTTCGCACCGATGCCCTCAGCATGTGAATAAAGTCCTATGCCGACTCCACCGAAAGAGGTAGTGGAACAGGAGACCTACTCCATATCTCCTTGGCCCTGAGGTACTGTAATAGAACATGATCAATGGTCTCCTCTGTATCTATACACAAATCACAGCACTGAGAAATCCACATGCCCCGGCTCGCTAGCAGACTCCTAGTCGGTAGGCAGCCCTATGCCACCTTCCAGACGAAAAGCGCCACCAGCGGGTGAACCCGCATCCTCCATATCCATTCTCCCTCGATCTGCCGATCTGGCGCCTTACTAATCAAAGTGTGGAGATCCCTGGCTCGTACCTGCGACCGACCCATCGGCAGCCATACTAACCTGTTAGTAGGGGTGGCAAAATATGACCCGACCCGCCAACCTGACCCGTGTTCGACCCGCCATAAACAGGTTTGGGTTTGGCCTAAACAGGTTCGGGTCGTAAACAGGTAGACTCGTTTAACCTGTTTATTAATTGAGTCGGATACGGGTTTTAGATGTCTGACCCGTTTAAACCGTTTAACCCGTTTAACTGTTGGGCAGGTTAAACAGGTCTAAACAGGTTAAATGGGTTAAACAGGTTAAACGGGTTAAACAGGTCTAAACAGGTTAAACGGGTCTAAACAGGTCTAAACAGGTCGGGTTGGGCAGGTTAAACAGGTTAGGTTGGACAGATTAAACAGGTCTAAACAGGTTAAACGGGTCAGGTTGGGCAAACAGGTTAAACAGGTCGGGTCGGGTTGGGTAAACAGGTTACCTGTTTATTAAACAGGTTAAACGGGTCGGGTCGGGTTACCTGTTTAATAAACTGGTCAGGTTCAGGTTTGTAATTCCTGACCCGTTTAATAAACAGGTCGGGTTCAGATTTATAGTTTTCTGACCCGACCTGTATTTGACCCGACCTGTTTATGCCTGATCCGACCCGATTGCCACCCCTACCTGTTAGGCACTTCCCGAATGGGAACTAGAAGGCCCATGATCACCTCTGCCAACTGCTCCCCAAATACCTTCCGGATCAATCCCTCCCTCCACCGGCCCTCATCTGGGTCCATCAGGTCGCTGACCCTATATCCAGCAATCCGCGTCGAGTCCACCATAATCGAGCACGAGCATCCCCATCGGGGGTTAACTGAATTGCAGAGTGAAGTTTGACGGTTTAAAACAAAAGATATGCAAGCCTTATACTCCTTACTAATTTTTACTTATTTTTTGATATTATAAAAATAGTATTAAATGTTGATGATATCATGTTTTTTTAAAAATTAAGGATCAAGTATACGATATTATGAATTATAAACTCCATATTTATGAAATTGTATTTTTGTTACGAAAAGAATAATTAATGATTTTTTTGTTGTTAAACTGCTTATTTATGGACTATGAACTCTATAAAGCCATTTAGTATTTTATTTATGTATGATTCAAGAAATATAACTTAAGAAAAATTATTTTAAGAACTATGACAAAAAGGCTTTCAGATAGCTATGTATGACCACTGAAAATGGGGTAGATCGACATTCAGTTTTATACGATCCTGTCAATAGGTAATAGTAGTTGGCATACGACCCTGCTGGCGGATAATAGTAGTTTGCATACGACCTTGCGAGTTGGCAATAGTAGTTGGCATATGATCCTATCAACGGAAAATAGTAGTTGGTGTTTGTCGATTACGGCCCAGTCACGGATATAATAGTGACCTTAGCATTTAGTCCGAGAGAAATAATTTAATCAATGATAAATGATTTATGATTTTATGCTAAACACCAGGAACCATATTTTATGAATGTTTTATGCATGCATGATTGGCTTTATGACTTATTTTAATATATTATATTATGAAATGCTTTATTTTGTAATATCTGTTATATTTCTTAAATGATACATTGACATAAAAATTTATACTTGATCTAGTAAAGTAGTGAAAGGTTTACTTACTCAACTGTGTCGCTTATATACATCTATTTTTATTTTTCTCTTTTCGGGCGAATAGGGTCAATAGGGATGGAAGATAGTCCAGACATGAAGTTCATGCTAGCAAGCTTGACAATTTTGTAGAAGAATTTTAGTATTGACTATAAATTTGTAATTAATGATTTTTCTGGATATTGAGGATCATGGGCTTGATAATTATGTTTAGATTTAGAAACTTTGAACCAATATTGATTTTTATTTAATGAATAATGAAATTGGACTTCTATTTATTCTATTATATTTGAGATAGATTTGAAAGCTAAATAAAATATTTGACTTCATGTTATTGTAGGTCGCACCCCTCGGTAGCATGGCTATGTCATGTTCTTGATCTGGGGCGTGATAGTATAAAATGTTTTATTTTTGTAATAACTATTATTTTTTTTAAATGATGTATTGACATGGAAAAACTTATGCTGGATCCGGTAAGGTGGTATAAGATTTATTTACTGAGCTATATCGCTCGCATATCTTTATTTTTCTTTTTCTCTTTTTAGACAAATAGGCTCAGTAGGAACAAAAGATGATCCAGGCTTGAAATTCGTGCTAGGAAGCTTGGCGATCCATGTAGCAGAATTTTAATTCTTTAGTGGTTATGAATATGTAGCTTAGCATATTGAGAATTATAAGTTTGGAATTTATGTTTGGGTTTAGATGCTCTGGACTGATGTTTATTTTGTTATTTAATTGATGATGTTATTTAATTGATGATGAAATTAAACTTTTATTTATTTATATTTTGTTCGTGATAAATGGTTGACTTCGTATTATTATGGATAGTATTCCATGGTAGCATGGTTGTATTATGTTCTAGATTTGAAGCATGGCACATATGGTGACTATCTAGCAGACATAAAATGGCAAATTGGCCGTGATAACTTCTGTTTTCGAATTTTAGCTATGCATGTAAGCTGGAAGCACAGAAAATGCTTGCTTTTGTTTTTTGGTAAGTTATTTTTCATTTTCATTTTCTTTTGGTAAGTTGTTTCTGATCCAGGAACAAATCTCATAAAGGAGAACTCGGTTCTGGAACTACATTATGGAATTCCACTACTGAGTTTCTTTCTGAATTTCTACATGTTTAATTTTATGATTCTCAGAGATATATCTATGGAGAGAACTCGGTTGGGCCAACCTTTGCGTATTGTTATTGCATGGAATTTGTAAGAGAGCAATTTTTGTATTCATACTAGTTGCAAGTGATTTCTTTTTTGTTTGTTTGTACGTATATCATTCTTGTGGAGAGAATTGTTTGGCAAGAAAAGAAAAACATTCATAATTTTGTCCAAATTTTCCAGGCACGCTCTACTATGCCAATTGACAAGCAGTTTGTTAAAAGTTCTGAGTTCTGGTTTGTGCCTGTTACGCGGTTTTAACCGTAATTTATAACGATGGACTTAAAGTCTGAAGGACATCTGTAAATGTTGGTTCTCCTTTCAACAAAATATAAAAAAATTTAATTGATACACAAAATAATTGGTACACAAAATATAAAAAAATATAAAAAATATATAAATAAATCTATTCAATCTTAAGCTTAAATTTTTAGAACACGAAGCTTCTTTTTACTTTTCTTTGTTTCTGGCGGGATAACTTTCATTGGTTTCTCAACTATTTCCACTCACAGCACATCGAAATGAGCTTTTCATTTGAAGCAGTTCACATTTTCAACTTTATGACAAAATTGAAATATTTTTTAATTTTTTTATCCAACACTTTTATTTTATCTAAAAATATTTTTTTAGAGAGACAGCAATTACTTTCTGACCGAGCTTTTTCTGGCCGACCAAAAGCCAAACGGAGAGTTAGTCCTATGATCCTATCTGGATGTCGAGGGCTTTTTTTTTTCCACGGTTTCTTGCAGTTCCCAAATCTTAGTGGTCGGATTCTGGAGGTTCCAATACTTTTCTCCAGAGGAAAACAGTTAAGAAATGTTGAGCAAAAACACCCTCGAACCTATACAATTTCACCATTCGCGCCACCATCTGCGAGCTTGTATATTTCTTCTTCTTCTTTTTTGAACAAAAAAATCCCCCATCTCGATTGATTGATTTCTTTCTTTCTTTCCCGGTAGAAGCCATCTCTAATCTTTGACCAAGAGGGGATCTGGATGTTGATGAGCCATTTAGATGCCGAACGTCGCAAGGGCAGTCCGCATGCGATCCGTACACGGGCTTATATCCGGCCCGGGTTCCGGCCTCTCTCCCCGCAACCGAACCCTCGCCGGTTGGTGGTCGATCGCCTACCAGCACTGGTCCGTCTCCCATCTTCGGGACCGCAGCGGCGCCGCGGCTGCGAATCCGAACAGCCCGATGGAGAGGTCGTACCGCACCCTCGCCGTCGGGTCGGAAAGCGTCTCGTAAGCCCGGTGGATCTCCAGGAAGTCCAGCCCGCCGGCTGCCGGCGCCACGTCCGGGTGGACTCGCTTCGCCATCGACCGGTACGCCGCTTTGATCTCCTCGGCCGACGCCGTCTTCTTCACCCGCAGCACCTCGTACAAGCTCTTGGGCCGCCTCACCGCCGTCGACACCTCCGCCATGGCCACCGCGCCGCACGCCGTTCGGCGGCTTGGGCAGTTGAGATGGGGGCACGGATTCAATCCAGAAAAACCTAGGGTTCCGGCCATTTCGGAATCAGGGGAACGGAAGGAATCAGGGTTTCAGGTGAGTGTTTCTCTCGTTCTTTTCGGCAATTTGGAAAGGTGGAGAGAGGGAGCGGGGGTTTATAAAGAGGGGACGCGATCACGGGGGACTTCAAACCGCTTCCTGCATTGGACCACCGACTCGGGGACACAGCTTACCGGGCGTGGTTTCCATTCTTTAACACGAGTGTCCGTTCGGTTACTTTATATGCGGGTTATTCGATCTTCCGTCCATTGGGTTCCGATTGGAGTAATTGGGGGGAGATCGAGAGGATCGCATATAAAGTGATGCAGCCACATCGGCCCTTCGTTCCAGCTGGTGATGTAACGCGCCCCCAGTGTGATGGACGGGACTGGGGGCCACGTGTACGCTTACCGGTTATGTTTCGGCAGCGGCACGCAGAATAAAAATCCATCGGCAGCGTCCCTTTTCTTTCCCTGGGCTGGCCGGGAAGAGCACTTGTAACAATCAGCCACCGCAGGTGCCTCTCTCAATGTTGGATTTTGATTATATATATATAATTAATCAAGGAATAGGGCAAATTGTGTATTAAGATTTGTGTGCATTAGCGTCAGTAAAAATGATTAGAATGATTAGTGCGGATTAGGCAATAGTTCTTACATCAAAACCTTATCAACCTAGCAACTGTGGTCAAAGAAGTTGCTTGATCTCTGTCTCAAACTTGGAAATAATTTTGCAACATTAATGCGGGACATTGAGAGACATTGATTTATCTTTTTAGGAAAATATTGGCTCGCATCAGGATACATAGCTTATATAGTTGCACATTAAAGTTATAGATATTCTTCAAATTACTTATGAGATTGTTCAGCTTGTTAAATAGTTTAACAGATCCATTTACAGATTGCTATCTTGTGTAAAAAAAAAATTATTTTTTTATTTTTTTCTTGTAAATTCTTTACAAATAATTTTTTTTAACTCTCCTTTTTCTAATAAAGACTAGGTAGCTTTGCCTCCCTCTTTATTAGGAAAAAAAAAAGATTTACCAGGCGCGAGTTAGTCCTAATGGCTTGGGTTAAAGAAAGAGATAAATAAATAGATTTAATTTATTTTTAGAAATAATTGTAATTTAAATTTTGCAATGGCTTGGGTTAAAGAAAGAGATAAATAAATAGATTTAATTTATTTTTAGAAATAATTGTAATTTAAATTTTGCTGTCTTGGTGGACGAGCTGCTCTATCAGTTGATAACACGAGTGATGATAGGTCTCCCTTTTACAATACCACCTCATTCTACTGCATCCTAAATTCTATGAAGAGGTAATTTGTATATATCATGATAGCTTTTAACCACTTTAGCTTTAGCTAATTGGCAACTCTCTCCCTTTCAGGATTTGAATTTTACTAGTGGCATCATTATTGTATTTCACAAAAGAAGGTTTAACTAATTTTTGAGGAGTGCTCTCTCCCATAACGCGTCATCTCATCATGAGAACAAAAGGCTAATCAATCCCTTTATCTTGAATTCCCGAAGAACACATGAGGTAAAAAAAAAAAAAAAATCTCTTGGGTGCCCCCACCCCTTGGCCATCTCAAAATTAACTTCGATGACGGCATTTTGGCGGATGGACCATATGAAGGAGTAGGATTTGAGATCCGAGATCATCAGGGTACACTGGTAGTAGCCGGAGGTCGGCGCACCCTCGGTTCGATTATTATTGAAGCAGAGCTTCGGGCAGCTTGGGAGGGCATCTCTTATACGAGAAGAGTACTTGATGCAGATAGGATATACCTAAAGAGGGACTTCTCGACAGTGATCGATTGGATACGGAGAGTTGATCGATACAGGGACGGTCACTCACTGATTTGTGAGACTCGCAGACTGGTTAGGGGTTTGGCTTCTTTTCAGGTAGCGCACATGTATTGGAAGGCGAACAGAGCTGCGGACTGGGTTGCCTCATACGTTGCTCAGCATACTGGAGAGTTTTCTTGGACTAGTGCCACTGAGATTTCTTCTTCCTTATATCATTTTATTGCTTCGGACTTAGCTGGTTGTACTCATGTAAAAGCTATATGAATGCCGTTTTTTACCCCAAAAAAAAAAAAAAAAAAACTATTTGTTTGTATTGTGAACGAGCTATAAGATGAGATTTAGAAAAGATTCATGAATCCAGATGGCGATACAACACCTATACACACGAGATATATCTCAAATGAGTTAAAGTTGTGGCCTGGACAATTATATCGATATGTTCCTTTCTGAAAAGCACTGATGGGGATGCTACTGTTCGGGTTTGAACTTGCAATGAGCTAACAATCCGCCTAGTTTCGTAGAAATCTATGGGCCTCTTGTAGTTCAGAGTAGCAAATGGAATGGCAAACCCAGCGTTTTCAAATGAATCATTGTTTTGTTATTGCCCGTACAAACCCACCGCATCGTAGGCCCCACGAGAGACTTGGATTGGAATACTTTTTTTATTTTTTCTGAAAGAAGGAAACTCAGATGCCGTGGGTGCTGAACGGTGGTTGGCCGAAGCTTGGCGACGACGACTTACACTTGGTTCAAGGCGCGGACTTATTTGCTTTTAAGTTCTTCTTTTTATTTTCAAAAAATCTAAAAAAAATAGAACTGGACGGAACAAATAAATGAAACCTTTTGTATTTTTTAAGTTATTTGCAAAACCTTGAAAGTTGTTGATAGCAATGACATATTGCCAAGGAAAGATGAAAAATAAAAGAAAAAATGACAGAAATTATATATAGATTTTATTTTGAATATGTCGATCATTATGTAGTATTTAATTAGTTTCTAGGAATAAAAATATAGAAATAACTACGATGCCAAAGAGGCCATATATTAGCGATGCAAGGATATAAAACTCTGAAACACGTTGCCGATTCATATCTTGTCAACCCTTTTTTAGTTTTCAAATTATTTGCAAAATCTTGAACGTTGGTAGCAATGATATATTGCTTCCAAAAAAGATAAAAAAATAAAAAATAATAAATTATATATAAATTTTATTCTGAATATGGCGATCTTTATGTGGTATTTTATTAGTTTGTAGGGATGAAAAATATAAAAATAACTACGATGCCAAAAAGGCCATAAACTATTGATACGAGGTTATAAAACTCTAATATACATTGATGATTCATATCTTGTCATGAGTTAAGTTTCTAAAGTTAATTAATTTGTTACAATTAATACTCATACATTTTCTTCAAAAATCTTTGGTGTAAGTCTCAAGCATATTTGGATCTAGTAAGTTATTTTGGTTGAGTCTTCCCTCTTCCTTTTCTTTATTCAAATAATATATGTGAAACAAATCCAGTGGAAATTTAGCCCAACTCAAGTATTATAAAGGAAAATGCAACTACAAAAGTTAAATAAATAATTTCTTGAAAAAATCAATGTTAGCACATATTCTAAGAGGAGGAAGAGATTCATGCATAGATGAGCATCCCAGCTGTAAGAAAAAAGCTTTTGCATACTAATCTTTATTATTTTGGTTTGTCCATTTGATTGGGTATCAATTAATTTTTTTAATAAAGACTCAAGTAGAACATACTTTCAAATTATCATTTTGCTCATTCAAAAAAAAAAAAAAAAAAATCCGACCTTCAACTTTTTATTTTGTTTATTTCTCCTCTTGATTCCAATAAATTATAAAACTATTGTTTTTTTTTTGAAAAATGAACCAACTTGTGAAAATCTGAATGGAATAAATTTATCTCTGACATGTGGGTCCTAAAGATAACACAAAGATTTTATTTCTTGAAAAAACAACCAAATCAATAAACAGAACACACCAACAACCAGTGCAGAAAAATAAAAAAAGAAGAGGTGCTCGTGCCGGTGGCATATATATATATATATATTCTTCTGGAACAGCTCAGCTGAAGTCTAGTGCCGGTGGAACATGATTGTAGCTCCAAATTCCCTTCTTCTGGAAGGTGTAGACCAGCATACCAACGAGTCCTTGTTCTTATTTTTCTTGCAATGAATGACCAATGCGTCTCATACCTTTTATTTTTTTTAATTTTTATAAATACGGTCTTACACTTTTGTAGTTATCTTTTTCACTGGGTAAGTGACTAAATGCATGTATTCGGACGTATGTTTGGTCTTGCATAGCTTATTCGTCATCAAAATTTTAGATATTTATATAAAATTAAGAAATCCAAATAATATCTTCCGACTAGTTTTTTGGATGAATTTATGGACTATGACAAATGGTATTAGAGCATATTCGGCTTACGGCCCATGTGAACTAAAAAATACTGCAGCACAGACTCATTGAGATTGACTATGGACCGATTGTGATACTTGTGATTAGAATTGAATGGTTTGGATTCTTAGCTTGACGAAGACGTTAGGGCTTAAAAGAAGAGAGTATGGGAGGATCTATATAGATATATGTTTAGTCCCACATCAGTTATTCGTCGAAGAGATCTTGAGTACTCATACACAACTAAGGAATCTAAAAATATCTTCGAGTTAGTGATTTTGGGTGAGGTTCTAAGTTGTGACACTGGGCCTTTTAGAAGCATCCCAATTGTGGTGCTGGTACTGGTGGGTTCTTTGGCAAGCTGTCTTCAGAAGGCCTCCTCTCTCTTTCTTGAATGTGCTGTGGGCTGGAGCTGGCCTAAGATATATGGCTGAGGAAAAGGATGTGAGCCATGCGGCCGAGATAAGAGATCCAAGTATATAGGGCATCACCTCTCACCTCATGGTGCGAGGGCGTGGCTGTAATGGCTTTTGAAGTGAGCTCGGTCAAGTCCAAAGGGTAGAAGTTGTTTGTTTGGTTGGTGCAGTCCAAATGGATCTTGTTCTCCTCTCTTCACCTTGCTTCTAGAGAGAAAAAAACGAGGAGGAAAAACTAAAGATCAACAATCCTTCACAATGCCCGCTATTCGAAAAAGTTTAGTATGTTTTTTTTTTTTGGTAAAAAATGGCTACTCATTCGTATAGATCTAACATGAGTACAACCCGCCACATCGTGGGAAAGGACAGACAACAAAGGAGGAGTATCTGAAGCAGACGTCCACAGAAAATCCCGGGAATGCTGAGCTACAAAAAAGGCGACCCAGTCAGCGGCCCTGTTCGCCTCCCTAAACACATGGACAGCCTGAAAACCGCTCATCAGCTGAGCCAACCTGCAAGTCTCCCGAATTAGGGGATGACCATCACCGTACCTGTCCGCCTCCCGGATCCAGTCGATCACCACCGCAGAGTCTCCCTCAAAGTGCACCCGCTCGACGCCAAGTACCTGCCTAGCGTAGGACAAACCCTCCCATGCAGCACGCAACTCCGCCCCAATAACTGTAAGCCCTGGTGTGCGCCGCCTTCCTGCTGCAATCAACCTACCACAGTGATCCCTGATCACAAAACCTACCCCTCCAGTCACACAATCCAATGACCTGCTGCCGTCGAAGTTTACTTTGAAATAGCCAAGGGGTGGGGGTACCCAAGGGACAAGGGCAAAACGGGGCGCTGAAGCAGTGTGAGGAGTACCCCAGGTGTCCCTAGCCATCCCAAAAGAAAACAGTGGCAGCCGCCATAATCTCCCTCGCGTGTCGCGCCGCTCTGTCCACCACTATCATCGGAAGCAACCGCCTCCCCTCAAAAATACCGGCGTTCCTGTCCAACCAAATATGATAGGACAGGTACGCCCTCAATATCCCGTCCACCGCCAATCTGGGCCTACATATGGAATCTCTCAACACCCGCAACAGATCCTGCGCTGAGCCCACCGCATCAGGTAAGGGGACCAGAGAACTCCACCATATCTCTCGTGCTCTAGGATACTGCAGAAGAACATGCTCGATGGTCTCCACGATATCACTGCAATACTCACAAAAAAGTTTAGTATGTTAGGTATGATGATATCAGCAGAATTTGCTCTGGTATCCCAGTTGTTGGTCCTGATTTTGGACAGATATCACCATATGATTTAAGGTTGCCACATATGCTTTTATCAGTGGCAAAGGAAAGCCATGTTTGCTTCCCCACCCCCTGGTTGCCATCCCATTTCTTAGAGCATGCGCTAGCTAGAAAAAGGTTTAGCGTTGGATACTGAAAGATGATGCTCTTATTGTAAACTCTCGGAATAGAAGTTGTACGTCGTTTAATAGATAGATGCTGCCTGAGTTGATTCATCTTTGGCTTGACCAGGCTTTGAATTCCAAAGCTTACTGTGCTGTGAAAGGGTCTTCTAAGTTTAAACACTGAAATAGCCCTCGAGACAGCAAGGTCGCTTATACCGCGACTTCCCTATCTTTCTCGACTTTGTGCAGAACTTTCTGGCCGTGATTGTAATCAGTTTAGACGTCCGTATCTTCATCCTTGGACGGTTCTCTCTCCTGTTGGAGCATGAGTCTAATAACGAGAACTCATAAATCATGATGTAGCAATAAGTGACCAAAATGATGCGACATCATTAGATTCATCCAGCTTATAATTTATATGGCAATTGAGGCACATTCAGAGATTCTCTAAAGTGATAAAGATCCCCTAGTTGACCTGAAAGTTCGGACGAAGAGACCAGAAATAGCCGACCTTCAGAGGTAAAGTCTTTCAATTCGGTCAGACAAACCAACCCAAGCCAAGCAGTACCTTCTTGCAACAGAGACAGCTCGATCCCTTCGCCCAGATGCTTACGAGGTCCCAACAATTCCATCATATGTCAAGTGGTTATACCACATTCTTGAGTTGTTACACCATGTCAACAGGTTGTTACAGCACGATGCTGAGTTTGTAATGATACGATCCTCAAAATGTTCGGGATCTTAATTATAAATAGACCCCCCCAATGAAAGGTAACAAGAGAAGGAAACATCCATAATACCGGCATTACTAAGCTCTACTCTCTTTACCTCCTTCACACACACACACACACACACACACACACACAATCTCTTTTGAGTTAAGCAATTGGAGAGTTTAGCCGGAGATAATCCGGCGAGCTCTCTAAACTTGTTTGTTGCTTTGCAAATTCCTGCAAGCAGCCCACGTCATCGATTCGAAATTGGCAGCAACAAATCAAAAGATGCAATTCCTTTTTTTCTCTCCCTTTTAAACAAAAATATTGTGTAGAGTGCAATCTATAAGAATGATACTTACAAGACATGATTGTAGTTTCAGCCTTTTTAAGCATGTTTTTACCAATAGACACAAATAACTAAAAGAGTTACATTATAGTTAGTCCAAGTGTCTGGATTAGCCAAGCTATGCAACATGACATGCCCAATTCTAGCTACCAAGCACATGCACAGATCTGGATCAAAACCCCAATCCCAAATTCAATATGGATCAGCTACAAATTTTGATGACATGCTCATGTGCACCTTCTAAGATTTGCTAACTAACATAGGCCAGGAGAGGGATCAAAAAAAATCAGTATTTGGGCTCATGGCCACCCCAAATGCGTCCACTCCGACGCAAATTCGGTAGGCCACTTGGTTAGCCCTTGCCATTATAATATGCCTTCTGATTAAGGGTGAAAGTAGATTGGATAATAGCTATTCGAATTCATTTTTGTATTCAAATCTATCTAGATATGAATAAAACTTTGAGCATCCGACTAATATATATATCCATATTTATATCCATAAAAAAAAAATGAATATGGATATAGATATGGATAAACAAGTATCTGATCCATATCTGAATATTAGTCTTTATTTGTAACCCTATTTAATTTTGCATAGAGCTCATAAACTTTTAAGAAAAATATATATCCATATTAACATGCTATTAATTTAATTTGCCATCCACTTAGTAATACTTTGATTCTATAGTTATAAAATTTAATTATCAACTTACATCTATATTTATATCCATACTTTCAGTATCTAATTTATATCCGTATCAGTTTAAAACAAATATGATTGTAAATTTTGGCATCCGATTAATATCCATATCCGTATCTGTATTCGTAAGACAAATAAATATCGATACGAATATACCGATATTCGATCCATATTCGATTTGGTTTCAGCTCTACTTTTGGTGTGATAATCCCAGCCCTCCTCAATTGGACTGGTTAATTTTATAGGGCAAATAGGCCTGTCTCATGGAGCATAAGGACATAAACTAATCTCAGCCCTGCCGTTGGAGTTTGACATCAGCAACCCTGTCATTTATCAGCTGGTTGAATGTGATGTTACTTGCATGGGCCGTTTGGTTAATGAATTTTACTGAGACAAATTTATAGAACAATCAAGAATAACAAGTTTTATAAAAGTGGTTATTTAATTCTATTTTTCCAAAACCGGCAGATCATAACACCTTAAAAACAAGTTTTATGAAACATACACCTTAAAACATTTTTTATAGAGAATCATATTTTATAATAATCTATTTCAGAAAAACAGGCAGGCAACCAAACAGCTCTCTGGAGTCATTCTCTATAATGAATCTTGGGAGCTTGGCAAAGGCAAACTAATCCTTAGCAATTTTAATTTGCTTAACACCATATTTGGCTTTCTATATGCAACATTTTCTCAGGGAGTTCTATGTGCAATATTTAATGTTACTTGTACTGAACCAATAGTGGGAAAAGATATATGCTTATCTAAGATTCAACTGTTTCCTTCTTCATCAAATTTTAACTCAGGAGGAATCAAGGCTTAGTTAGGTTATAGCAAGAAATATTCCAAACCTTGTACAATTGTAGAGAATTCATGAAATTAGTGGAATATTCTTCCAAATTCTTCGAACGCAGCATATTTTAAGGATGAATAGTGCATTCACAGCAAACCTGACAAGCTGGAAATTTTTCTTTGTTACCTTTGGCTGAAAATGAACCCAGTGGACCAACAGATGGATTTTCGGATGCAACTTCTCAGTTTATCTTTGTTTGCTCAAAGATTTGTCGGCGGCGATTCAGAGGATAAGGCGATGATCCAAAAGCTTGCATGCATATTTTTACACAAGACCTTGAAGTTGATTTGAAGTATAAACTTTGCTTCTGTGAATCCATTCCTTCTGCATTCTTGGATTGGCTGAAGGACCAATGCTGACGGCACTGGAAAAGGGCCTGCATAAAAATTACTATGCGAGCATTTGGTCATTTAGGTCAACCTGAGAGAAATCAGAATGCAAACCCAAATGGGCCTTCAGATTCTACATCAAAGCCCAAGATAATACTACTTGGAGGAAGTCCAAGTACGACTCCATAGTCCATACTTAAAAACCAGATTGGTTTAAGATGATCAGATTTACTCAGTGTGCTCAAGACATCATAAATTTACAATTCATGCAAGATGAGGGAGATATGGTAAAGTTTATGCTCATTGCTTAATATTTTATTTACAATCTTTTCTTATATTTTGATTGTTGATAGTTCGAACTCAAATTTACTCCGTCCATCTCCAATGGAACCATGCTTGATCAACTTGGCCTTCTACTAGATTGGGACAAACCAAAGTTTTCAGTTCCAACTTTAGAACCAAGATAAATAGTGGATTTTACCTTCTTTTTGAGATTAAAAAGTAAAAAAAAAGGGGAATTGGGGGCTTGACAAGCTTTTCCGAGCCTTTCAAAGTTCGAATTCCTCCATCTCTACTCTCTGACGTGCCAATTACGTACTCATAAAAATGAAATTTATCGAAAAAATTACTTTTTTTGTACGAAGATTGTGAAGCGCCATTGGATTACCCTACCTTGCATGATATATCTTGCAAGTGCTGATGGACTTGATTTAGTTGGAGTGGTATCATCCAACTTTACACACGTACGATAGTTTACATTATTCTATATCTTGTTTTATGTCTTCTAGGAATTCAAAAATTTCAAAGACAATAATCTCTGACCTCCACCCCTTATCAATGTCGCCCCCTCACGATTTAAAGATTATTATGCTAAAACATTCTGTCTTCCATAGTTTTATAGGGTGATGTTGGGATAACCCTTTAAAGATTCAACCATATCAATTGACAGTGCAGGTTATTTGGATCAACTATAAGCTAGCTTGATGCATGGCCAAACCAACAGGGAATGGCAATAATATTAGCCAAGTGACTTGCCAATTTCGATCTAATAATTTCGGCAATAAATTGCAAAATGATGAACCCTTTTTGGATAGATTCTTGAATTAGTGGACCTGCATCGAACTTGATATATATAGGTCAGATCCAAGCTGGGTCCTCTTATGGTAGATGTCATTCTGACACCAGTTTTGAACAAGAATTCTAGGCATAGAATATAATCCAACGACATTTAATAAGAAAAAAACTACAACTACAACTACAACTACAACTACAACGAATGATGAATTGCATTTATATCTTTTTTTTTTTTTTTTTGACGAATACGAATACAAATATTAGTCTTTCGTGATCTCATGTGATAGAAGTATTCGACGACGACGCCCGAGTGTTTTTAATGATGCCTCTCCAAAATCCCCATGGCAGACCCTCACGAAACCAACTTTTGGACTCAAATCAACCACCAGGATAATTGGCTGAAACATTTGTCTAAGCATTCACACCCATAAGGTGTGCGCCGCCGTTGTACCAAAAAAAAAAAAAACATTTGTCCAAGCAATCAAGCCCATGCATGCTTCATAGCTTTTCTCCTCTTTTGAGGCTCTCTTTGTCGCACCTTCTTTCTAAACTATTCAAGGATCAATGGAGGTTCCGATACATTCATATTGTTAGGTGGGTATGTCCCTCATGGATTTGGACAGGAAGAATCTTAGCTCACATGTGTTTCAGAGCTTTCTGCCGGTTTAGGTAAGAATGACAGTGTCTCGTCAGCCTTTTGGCAGTTCAGAGAATCTAGGAAAAATATCTGTGGAAAAATCTAGCAAGCAGACATGGTAGCAAAACAAAACTTTACTTGGTTCAATGGATAATTACTTCGGAGCCGTTGAGATTTTTTTTTTAAAAAAAAAGTTAATGGAATTAGTTTCTTAAAAATTTGATATTTAGTCAAGCCTGGTCAAACAACATTTCTAATCATGTCACAACAATAAGTATGATAAAAAGTGATGCTATAGCTCCACTCCATTAACCACTCAAAAAAAGATTAGGGCAAAACAAATAATAAAAAAGGGTAAGCCAAGTAATAAATTTTGTTATAGCTTATAATAACTGCAATAATTATTGAATTGGAAGTCACAACTCTAATCCACCATCCTTTATTGAATGGTTGGAGGGATGCAAGCCTCCTCATATTACAAGCTCTCAAAATTGCAGCCATAGGGATCAACATGTGTCTTCTTGATTGGAACATCCATCGATCAGATTGTACAAATTCAAATGCCGGTGCGACCTCTCTTGTAGGTGATATCATTTGCTACGCTATCTATCATTTGGTTTTCCTCCCAATGATATGGTAGATTTTAGACAAGTGTGGTTGATATGTGGATTTTAGACACTACCCAAGCCTGAAGGTGTTTGACTACGTATAGGATATCAGCTAAGCAAGCTCTGTCATTGGTACAATTGTGCAAATTGAGCCAAATTGAACGCAGTCTGTTCCCTTGGTAAGATTGTTCTTGATTTACACCAATATATTCTTCATCATCAGATGTCACCACAGCATGAGCATGGTCTTTGAGACCCTCGAACGATACGTATTAGATTTTGGGGATTAGAATTGGAGTGTTCTAGTGGTTCAAGGAATCGAAGTTAATGGAGTGCTTATTCTTCTACAGTTGGAGCATTATCTTCCTCGCAGAATTTCTATTTAAGTGTTGCAATCAATCAATCATCCACCTAATTATCACCCAGTTTACCAGCTAATATGGCAATCGGGACTGGTGCAATACACAGGGGGATAAAGGGTCCGTCAGGCCCACCTATCGCTTAGCCAATCATCAACTTCTATATCGAACCAATGAACTAAGTGGTGATCTGTCAAGTGATCTCTAGCTTTTTTTCCCTTTCTATTAATTGTATATATTCAGTCATAACAAAGCCGTGTTTTTCACGTCACAATGGAGGCATCGCATATATATAGTCTATCTGCTAACAATTTTACGCTATTATACATGTTAAGGATGCACACCACAATGCACCGCCATTGGACGAAAAGATTTCAACATTTAAATGTCTCAGAATTGTCGCTATATAAAAATCTTACCTCTTCAATTTTATCAAGTATAACACTAGTTGATTTGCTGGGAGAATATATCTAAGCTGTTGTATATTTTAAATACATAAGTGCGAAGGGGTTTCTAGCCCAAAAGATAATACTAGGAGTGGCCAAATTTATTAATTAGCTATTGTTATTATCATAAAGTATGTGAATATGCATGAGAGTGTTGATGAAAATCTTATCCAGACATGTACTGTGCCATTCCTGCAGCTACAACAGCTCTTCTTTTCTTTTCTTTTCCTTTTGCTTTTTTTCGTGGTTTGAGAGTGTAACTCATAAAGCCATGATAAAATTCTACACCTCTTATCATGTGTAGAGTAACTTCCAACCATTCGCATACATACACGGACAAGTAGCTTTAAACTAGACGAGCAAAGTATAAGTTTTCTTTTATTTTTTTTGTATATTTATATTTGAATAAAAGGATAAATCTTAGCATAATAGTAAGATTGCTCTACTATGACTTGAGCATCCTTGATTTGAAACAAAAATATTCTCTACGAAAATGAGGATAGATTGTGTACATCTAACCTCTGCAAACCTTATAGTGGTGGAAGCCTTGTTCGCCATCTTATATTTGTATAACTATAGAAAATCATATGTTATATCCAGTTCCAACATAAATTAATTTGAGTGCCCCCTCATCTCATGTTACTCTTCTCTAATAGTCACTTTTTTTAAACAATAGGCAGCACTCTCTTCCTTTTCATATTAAAAATTGAATGTTTTTGAGTGCCAATGGATCTATCTAACCTCTTTCCTGCTCCATAGAACCAGACTTCTAAAGCACAAGACGAAAGAAAAGCCTATGATGACATGATCCACCACGTATTAGTTTTTTTTTTAAAAAAAAAATTCAGTAGAATATGAAAAGTGTGAAGCAAGATACCCACATTTGTTTTTTCGCTGAGATAAGAAAAAGAGGAAGCAAGAAAACTTTTCATTACCTCAGGGATCTTTTATCAATCTTTTTGTTCCACTATATACACCTCTTTTGTATTTCATACTCTTTTAATTAAAAGTACTATGAGTGGAATCTTATTCATCTATCCTCATTGCTAAGTATGAAGTTGTGAGGTCGCATGTTACAACTTCATCAACTTTTCTCATGACTCCAAATTAACAAGGTCCGCTCAAGCAATCTAGTTATAAGTTTCCTTAACGTAAAAAAAAAAACTCTCAACGTTGTTGTTCGGAGGGTAATTTTACCCTTCTCTTTTTTGTTTTTTTTTATTTTTTTTTTAAATCTTTTTCTGCTGTCCTATAATAATCAACCTGAATGCCAATAGTGTAATAAGAAGATGCACTTGTTCAAGTCAATGGTTGGTTTCAACTTCTCTTGCTTTAAAATGAATTAAAAAGCCATAACCAGAAGGAACACAACATAAAGAAAAATAGCTACAATGTTCAACAATTTTTTTAATTCATATTTACACGAGAGCTGAGTGAATTATTTAGGGAAAATTTAGAATGCATAATAGCTACCAATTTGCTTTTCCTTGATTTATGAAATTTGCTCGAACGTAAGAAGATACTCAGGTGTGGATAATACAAAAATAAATAAATTTAGTCATGCTTGTCCATGATAGCGAAAAAATGCCAAGCTAATAAGCCATATATATTCGTACGACTTTCTATTGTGATTGAGGGTTTATTTGCAAAACTATGGGCTAGGATATAAACTACCTCTTAAAATACCAATGAATAGGTTTTGCAAACATTACAATTACACTGGAATCATGTTATAGATATAAGTTGATAAGCAATGATGTAGCTCTAAGTAGAAACATGAAGGAAAATATCTAAATCATGCTCCTTGGGAATTGCTGACAATAGGTGGATATCACATGTGATTCATTGATAAACTAGAATTATGCACAAAGAAATTCGCATGTGTGCCCATCATCATTTGACAATCTCAAAAGATTCGGTTGGTTTAGTCAAGAACATCTCTGAATTAAATTGGAGCCAGTTTTCTAACCTATCAACATTTAACATGTGCTCAATTGACATCCACATAGATATCATCGTAATCCAATTAGCTTCTTCTTCGAGAATTGGTTCTCTAATTGCTCAACTGAATCATGAACCTGGCACCCATTACCTTCATATCCTAGACAACTTCTTTACTTGGAATTTTGAAAAAACCAATCTACTCTTGAGCAATTTTAAACCTGATAGCTCTCAAAATGAAGAAACAATATAAACATATTTATCAATTGTAGATGCATAAAAGGTTCACTAAGTCCAATTACAAGTCTGCAAATATTGAATTGGCTTTCTTTGCCAACCCCCAGCCAATCATCAGCCGCTCAAAATTTCAACGCACCGCAAGCTTACGCAACCAACCTCACTCATCCAGGTAGGAGTCCGTGACCAATAGGGGCATTTTCGTCATTCCGATCGTATAGGGGCAATCCAGTCATTTCACCCCTCGCACGCGATTTTGCTTCGAACCGACACCGGGTGTGGTCCGACGCAGACGACGGCGGCTGGCCGGTCGGTAGATATTTTTATCATGGAGAGAGTTACTACCAATTAAAATACGACAAATCTTCCATTTCCACGTGTACAGCTAATATGACTCCCTCGTCACGGGGGTTGCGGTGCAACGGGCCGTTTGCCTGCCTTCCCGCCCATGCCTCCTGCCGTTTGTCGGCCTCCGTGCAATAAATAAGCTCTCCCGAAAGGCCGCGAGGCTTTGGGATCTTGCGAGTCCTATTTAAAGGAGGACCTGGTCTTCATTGGATCGCATCCAGTGCTTTCTTGGGGTTTTTGGATCTGTGAAAAGGAGCCTCGCGCATCCGGGTCCGGGCGGGTTTTGGGGGATTTCTTTCCCCTTTTTTTTCTTTTCTTTTCTTTTTTTTTTTTTTTTTTTGCTGAGAAGATGACGTTAGGGGCGGGTATATCGATTGCGGATGGGAATTTGATGGTGCTGGGGACCAAGATCTTGTCGGATGTTCATGGGAATGTCCTCTTGACGCCGGCCTGTGGGAATGGGATGATGAACGGGGCTTTCATCGGCGTCAGATCCGATCAGGCTAGGAGTCGCAATGTCTTCCCTGTCGGAAAGCTTCAGTAAGTTTTTCCTTGTTTCTTTCTTTCTTTTCTCTCGCTGTTTTTTTTCTCCTTTTTTCCTTCCTTTTAAAAAGTTCCTGCTCTATAGATTTGTTCTCCTGTTCATACGAGTTTCGGATTATGGTTTAATTATCTTTTATTTATTTATTTTTCTCGTAGAAGACTATTTTTCCATTGAAAATTTGTCTTTTGTTTTACGATTGATTTTTCTCCTTTTTTCATTTGTCCTCTTTTTTTTTTTGATTTTTTTGATCGTGTCTATAGTAGATGTATTTCTATATAGTGAAACGTAGGCTCTTCCCCCAACTTTGAAAGTAAATGGAGGGGAACCCCCACCAAAATTCATATTTTTCTGATTGTAATATTAAGTTGTTATGCAATCCTTTTTGTTCCCTTTGATGTTTGATGAAAACGCTTCAGCTTTTTCTTTCTTAAGCTTGTCCTGTTTCATCTAATATTGATCAAATATCTAGTGTTTTTGAAAAAAATCTTCTCTTCTTCTTTTTCTTCCGTTCCCATAAATGCTCTATTTGTGCGCTTTCCTAGTTTTAGGAGTTATACAGTGTCTTTGCCTTGTAAAATTTCATATATAATTTTGTTTACCAAAAAAATGAATGATCTGATTGCACTATTTTCGGGAAATTTTGCTGGATTTTTACCACTCTATCGGATTGCAGGGATTTACGGTTCATGTGCACATTCCGGTTCAAGCTGTGGTGGATGACTCAGAGGATGGGTTCGTTCGGCCGAGACATCCCCTTTGAAACCCAGTTCCTGATTGTTGAGGGAAGCGATGGCTCTCACTTTGGGGGGGGGGAATGAAGATGGGTTGGGGCAATCTGCAGTCTATACTGTGTTCTTGCCAATCCTTGAGGGAGCCTTTCGAGCAGTTCTTCAGGGAAACGCAAATGATGAGCTGGAAATTTGTTTGGAGAGTGGTAATGGATGAACACATCTCTATGTTTCTAGGAAAAAAATGGTTTCCTCATGAAAAAAGGAAAAGAAAAGGCAGAATTTATGCCTTCGTTAATAAAAAATTATGAAACATCCCCTACTATATTTAATGCAAGGGAAGATAGAGATCATTGGTTTGGCAGTCTCATGTGACACCATGCAAGGGAAGATAGAGATTAAGTGAGTAGTTACAGGGGAGTTCCACAAAAAGAAAAATATAGATTTATTAGGGTTTCAAGAAAAAAATATTTTAGACTATTAACAAAAATCTAACTTGAATGAGTTTTCCATGTGCATTGCATGAGTTAAATGCTTGCAAATATTTGAAGTGAAAGATGGGATTTCAAGTTCTTTTTATTATTTACCAGATGCTTGATATGAATTAAACTTATTGGAAAATTTTCTTGCTTGCGTTTCAGGTGATCCAGCAGTTGAAGCATTTGAAGGAACACATTTAGTTTTCATGGGAGCCGGATCAGACCCATTTGAGGTTATTACAGATGCAGTAAAGTAAGTAGTTTAATTTTCTTTTGTCATCTCTGTATCATTCAGCACCATACTTCTGTTTATTGTTGCTTGAATTTGTCTCCGCAAAATTGAATTTTTTTAACATTATTTGTCTTATTCATGCACTATATTGTCAGAATCTTTTTTAAGTAATTTGTTGAAGCCTTCTGATCTTCATGTCTACTGTATGAATTTGTTACTACATGTTCAACGTATCTATTCTCATTAATTTTGTTGCTATATTCCTATTGTAGTTTCATGAAGAACTGTTCAATATCTGACATATTGTACATGTACCAAAAAAATAATGGATATGTCATGTTGGATAAAGAGAGAAATTAGATACCATAAACTAACCTTGGGGTCTTTGCAATATTTATTTATCCTATTGAATAATTTCTCTTACTTAGAATTTAAAGAAAAAAAATGAACTGCCCAATATCTGGCATATACTTTGTAACAATTCCTGCATTCGAAACATTAGATTCTAGTTATGAAGAAGGTGCAACACTCATTCTTCCTTTTCTCGAAAAAAAACAAGAGAAAGAGAGAGAACAGAAATAGTTTTCAGTTTATTATTAATATTAAGGCTTATAACTCCTTCAGTACCATGATCTGGAATTTTGTTCTGAAATTTGCGAGTGCCTTTATAATACCTCCTTTTGAAAACTGAAAGTAACACATCATGTTGCTTATATACTAATTTGCAGGAAAGTTTTGATACTTGAATTGTTTTGTTTGTTTGTAGAGTCTTGCATTTCTAGGAATAAGAATATAGAATAATTTATTTATTTAAGTCAAAGACCTCCATACTTTAAATGTGTTTGTTTTTTTCTGAAACATAGTGTACTGATGAATCAGTTATGTTGATTCCAATTAGAATGATTGTCAAAATTTTCGTAAAGCAATGCTTGTTAGTGGTTGTTGTTATGATAATAAAAGGATTTGTTGGGTTCGGCATTGTATGCATATGAATTATCAGAGCATATATGAAAAGATTTATCTTTCTAGCTCAAAGGTTCTTTTCTTGTGATCCAAGATGTGGAGTCTTTGGGACTTCTGAATATTTCACTGATTAAATGTTACATATTCAATATCACTTACTCTGTTTCGATACACTGAATTTTCACAGGACTGTTGAGAGGCATTTACAAAGTTTCTCTCACCGGGAAAAGAAGAAGGTATGTTTGTTATTCTAATTTCTGTTGATATATTTATTATATTCTTTGAGATGGTTTGACTTATTCTGTAATCATGTTCCTTTGGCAGATGCCAGATATGTTAAACTGGTTTGGCTGGTGCACATGGGATGCCTTTTATACTAATGTGACTGCTGAGGGGGTTAAACAGGGACTAGAAAGGTGCTTACATATTCCTTCTATGCATTTCATTGGTTTGGGTCAAGTGTTATATAATGTTCTGAGATGTATTCCTTTTTCTCCAGTTTAGAGAAAGGTGGAATTCCTCCAAAGTTTGTTATAATTGATGATGGTTGGCAATCTGTGGCTATGGATCCTAATGGTATTGCTTCCGAGGCAGATAATGCAGCAAAGTGAGTGCTTGTTTAACACTCTTTGGGTTAAACAAGTTCTTATTAGTTTTTATTACTTTTAGAATAATTTTCTAGTGATTAACCTTTTGTTTGTCATTTTTTCCAGCTTTGCAAACAGGCTAACCCATATTAAGGAAAACCACAAATTCCAGAAAAATGACAAAGAGGGTCGCCAAGATGAAGATCCTGTGAATGGCCTTGCTCACATCGTCACTGAAATCAAGGAAAAGCATGACCTAAAGTAAGACACTTCTGCAATTTTTGGATAAGATGTGCCATCATTTCTTATACCTGTCCATTCTTCTTTCAAACTAAACTCAGGAATTGCTAAATCTCTTATAACTTTCTGCTTCCAGGTATGTTTATGTGTGGCATGCAATTACCGGGTACTGGGGTGGAATAAGGCCAGGTGTTACTGGAATGGAACATTACGAGTCCAAGTTGCAATACCCCATTTCATCACCAGGAGTTCAGTCGAATGAACATTGTGATTGTTTGAATAGCATAACAACCAATGGCCTTGGCCTTGTGAACCCAGAGCAAGTGCACAATTTCTACAATGAACTCCATGCATATCTTGCATCTGCTGGGATTGATGGGGTCAAAGTAGATGTGCAGAACATTCTTGAAACCCTTGGTGAAGGCCATGGTGGAAGAGTACAGCTTGCCAGAAAGTACCACCAAGCCTTGGAGGCTTCCATTGCTAGGAACTTCCCAGGCAATGGAATTATATCTTGCATGAGCCACAATACCGACAACCTATACAGGTATTAGACTTTTTTATCTCTTGTTCTTCTTTAGGTTGCAAGGAATAAGTGTGTTGGAATTCAATCTGATATACCATTTTCTTTTCTTCTCTCTGGGTATAGCTCAAAGAGGACTGCTGTTGTGAGGGCCTCTGATGATTTCTGGCCAAGGGATCCAGCCTCGCACACAATTCATATAGCATCTGTTGCATATAATACTGTTTTTCTTGGAGAATTTATGCAGCCTGATTGGGATATGTTCCATGTAAGCGAAGCAAAACTCCCTCTAGTGCATATTTTAAACTGCTATCCCATAAATTGTTGCACCTGATATCTGATTTGGGTTGCTGGTGTTCTTCTCTCAGAGTCTCCACCCAATGGCGGAATATCATGGGGCAGCCCGTGCAATTGGTGGTTGTGCCATATATGTCAGGTAGCTCATTTAGCTAGTTGTTCTTGATCTTGACTCTTGGAGGGGTACCAGGAGTAGTTCTCTCATGTAATTGAATTATTTTATGCAGTGATAAACCAGGTAATCATGACTTCAGTTTGTTGAAGAAGCTTGTGCTGCCTGATGGATCTATCTTGAGAGCCAAACTTCCAGGCAGACCCACAAGAGACTGCTTGTTCTCAGATCCTGCCAGGGATGGGAAGAGGTAAGCTAGAGATTTTTCTTCTTTTCCCTGTACTACTTTAGTTATTTTATTGATGACGTCTTCTAATTGTTGCAGTCTTCTGAAGATATGGAATTTGAATGAATACTCTGGAGTAATTGGAGTCTTCAATTGTCAAGGAGCTGGCTGGTGCAAAATTGAAAAGACAAATTTGATTCATGATGAACAACCTGGCACAATCACTGGTGTAATCCGATCAAAGGATGTAGATTACCTTCCAAGGGTGGCCGATGATGGCTGGAATGGTGATGCTGTTATATATTCTCACTCCAGAGGTTTGTCTTTGATGATTTCAGGAACATCATAATATTTCTCAACTATTTTGAGAATATGCTTTTAATATCTATAAGTTCCATATGCACAATCTATCTTAGATGTTTTAGTTTCTGCCATCTAAAATCTAAATTGCATCAATGTTTGTCACAGGAGATGTGACTTACCTACCAAAGAATGCATCTATACCGGTGACATTAAAACCCCGTGAGTATGAAGTCTTCACAGTTGTTCCAGTCAAGGAATTATCCAATGGAGCCTCTTTTGCTCCCATTGGACTGATTAAGATGTTCAATTCTGGTGGAGCCATCAAGGAGCTAAGATACGAGTCCATGAAGAGTGCAACCATAGAAGCTAGGGTACGCGGTGCTGGCATGTTTGGGGCCTACTCATCAATAAGGCCCAAGAGAATAGCAGTTGATTTGGAGGCAGTAGAGTTCACATATGATGAGGGGTGTGGTTTGATTGCCTTCGCTTTAGGTATTCCACAGCAAGATTTGTACCTGTGGTATGTAACCATAGAGCTGTAAATGGTTAGGGTGCATGAGGTTGTCAGTCTATTGGAAGACAAACAATTTCACTGCCTTGTGAAAACATGTCGCAAGATCTTTTGACCACCTTCTGAAACATGCTGCGAGGTTTCATGAAATGGTTGAAGAGCTCTATGAATTGTTCAAGGAATGGTTGAAGAGGAGATCTATGAATTGTTACGCTTCATACATGCTGTGAAAGGATTTGCTATCTTGACCAAGATCAGAATCTTCTATACTGCCTGAAAGTGGAGGTGTCTTTGCCTTGTGTCATATTTCTTGTGTTATCTTTGCAAGGCAACACCTGATTTGAAAGTGGTGCTAAGTGTCACTAGAGGAAATGGTGCAGTTGAAGTCTTAAGAAGGTTAAGAGTTCAGAATTTGTGGTTGCTCAAAACCTTAGCATCGCTACAGAGCATGACATTAGCTGCTTCTTTTCAACCTTATTAAGCTGGGCCAGGCAGCAGTTTTTGTGGTTTATGCATCCTGATATGTCAATCTCAAATCACTGGAAATCAGCATTTCAAGTTTCTGGAGTCTGCAAGTATGTGTGGTTGTGCTACCCTTGTTGTGACTCCATAAACAGCTCTAGTCTCCATGAAAAGTTTTCATCCTTCACTAGGAGGTTATTTAGAGAAGGCTATCACATAACAGTTGCCATGGTGTTCAGGTGGCAGAATCTTGCTCTTTTATAATTGGGAAGGATGCAAATCCTTGTCTTAATTCTTCATTGTGGTTTTAAATAAGGTGGCAGTTTCACTTCTCGTTTGTGTTGATGATATATTTATTTAGCGCTTGAGCTGCTCCAGCTAACCCTACTTCGGGCAGATTCTCAGTTTCTCATATATCTTCCAAAAAAAAAAGAGCACCCTTTCTCATATCATCAAGCGTACTCTTAACTTGTTTGTGGTCTTGTGAAAAGAGCATTATTTTTTCACTGTTATGGGTAACCATTATTGCTTTTAATCGTGCATGCCAACCTTCACAAACATGATCTGCAGCATTCGTTCTTGTCTATAATACTAGAGATATGAGGATCCTAGAGCTACATTTAAGCATGTTATGTTAAGCAAACTTGTCCTCAGAGGTCTCATAACAAGGGGTGAAGTACGTCCCATATTAATGTATGCAGGCAAAAGGTGAACTACAAGTTCTTAGGTTTCGCATGGCTCGATAAGTGGCATGTAGATGAGCATCACTAACAGGCACACAGATTCAGCACCTGTCTAGTTATATAACTTGCACATATAGATCTTAGAGCTCTTCTATTATAGCATAGCATATATATTGTGGATCAACACACATCATGACCACTAATTTGGGAGTGTCGGAAAGCTCCGCTAATACCTGCAATCCCATAGATCGAAATCCTCGACGCTGATCGCACAGCTTAAACCTGAGTCCGACCATGAGCAGGGTGGTAAAAAATCGCTGCACGAAGTAGGGTATTGTTTTAAGGAGTTCAGCAAATTTACTCTTTGCCTCTCTCTTTTTTTTTTTAAAAAAAAAAGGATTAACATGCCCATCATGCTTTGTCACGAGACTCAAAGTTTGAATCCCAGTAGAATAATGCCCCTTGACTTTCACTGCACCTACAATTAGAACACCAAAGACTATTTTATAATTCCCTCAGGCAACAAATCCCTGGCTGGCAATTCCTGTTTTCAGCTCAGGTAATCCTTACAGGAGGAATTGGAAGCAAAGAAGGAAAAAATTCATTTTGTGGAGCAACATTGAGCTTAAAAAATTAATGCTAGTTCACATATTCCAGGAACCTGGAAGATGCATAACAAATAAAGCATCAGGATCAAGCAGTCTTATTTGTACTTCATTCTGAAGCTAGCTAACACAGGTATCTCACACCTAAAAAAAATAATAACAAAAAAAAATCAAGTGCAACTTTTCTACCCAACTTATTCATAGGAGCGTCTCTCCGGACCATCAGCTAGCTTCCTTGCAATTGCATCTTTTAGAATCCACGATCATTGTATCGTATTATACATCTTCAGAGGACTGCAACAACCGCCAAAGAGTTTTTAGAACTTGCTACAAACCTAGGAATGTCAAATCTCCATAGAAAATTCAGAAACTACTCATTTATCTGTTTCAATCAATCAATCTGCAGTTGATTGAAAATTGTGTCTCAATATTGTTTGGGCTGTTATAAGATGAAATGATTCTTCTTGTGAGAGAGTTACCTCAAGTCTCTTACCTTCATTCATGAAAGATCAAAATAAACTACAAAGATTTTTTAGTGGCACTACATGATATAAACAAAATATTCCAAATGCAGGTTGTACTCATTGCAATTCAACTGCTTGGTTGAGAGACAGATGGAATAAATCTATCAGCAATATAAGACTATGAAAATCAATATCAATAAATAAAAATTATTAGCTATTTGGTTTCATCTGGGTGCAACATTGCTACCAGATTCCTGTAAACTCTATTAAGAGTGTTTTATGCGTCTGATGGAATATGTTGAGGAGGAAGTGCAGGAAGTTTCAGCTAGATGATTAAGTTAAACCAGTGATCCAAAATACATCTCATTAGAATTTTATATTTTAACTTAAACATGTAAGTTAGATGCAGAGGCACAACAAACAAGTGGTGAAATGAACAAAGTTGTACACTAGGCAGTGTACATCAAGAACATCAAGTATATACAGCCGTAAAATGTTTGCGGGAAATGAAAGAGGCAAGTTGAGGAGTTTACTTGTGAACTAATTATATTATCAACCTAATCATTTAGAAGTCCTATGCTGGCATAGGCTATTTGAACCCTTTTATTATCTTTAGAGGGGAAAAATTAGAGCTGGCTCTTTGGGCAGCCCAGCTCAGGTTAAATCTGGACAAGAGTTTTAGTAGAATTCTGGTAAGAAAAATCCAATCCATGATGCTGAAGAACTTAGACCTGATAAAAATAACTACTTCAAAGGTACTCTGCTATGAAAACCAGATATGTTTCTTAATGACTAAGATTACGTGAAATCAGTACAGGGATCATACTGCTAAGCAGGATATTCGTTACCTCAACCCAACCGCATCTCAAGCTTATTATTTAAGTTCCACTGAAACAGGGATTAGAAGATACCTCCAGAAGAACCAAAAAACAGTACAGAATCCAGATCAGCTCGCTCTGCTGAATTTTCTCTCCAAAAAGAGGATCATCATTCTCAGCAGGTATGGACCAAGTTCTGCAAATGATTTATGCAAAGAACCTTTATAACCAACATGTTTTGAATCAGGAAGAATGCAATAATCAGAAAAACCAACAGCTCGAGAAAAAGGTCAAAGGTTTAGTTCCAGATCCTGCTAGTCATAGGAAACAGATCAAGCACATTCCTATTATTGCCTCCCCAGTAGACATAAAAAGCTAGTCAGGAATAAAGTTCACACAAGTGAGGCCCTTGTTACAATAGCTTCAAAATGTACATAGTATAAGCTAAAATCAATGGGAAAAAAGCAACATATCAGTAAGGCGGGATGACACCGCCATCGTCTAGAGATGCACATCTATAAATTTGATGAAGAGTTGATATGTTGAAAAACCGATTAATGAACATGAAAAAACTGAACTACTTATCCACCAAGCTATGAAAAATCAACCTTCTCTGCTCCTTCAAACAGGAAAAAAAAAGAGGAAACCTTAATAGTGTAACAAGGATAGTAGTTGAAAATGTTCATAAACAGGCTGTTTCAGTGGTGAGGGAGACTGGTAGACAGAGGAGGTGGTCTGGGTTAATATCTCCAATGGAGAGAGGGCCCCAAGTGTTAGGTTTGATGCCATTAAATAGACTTGATATTGTTCATCTATTATTTTAAGTCGCATATAAGATAAATATGATTGCTGCAAGAAAGTATATCAATTCTTAACAAGGAACTATATTAGGGCTTTAAATACATCTGGTTGAAACTAACTAGCCACGATAATGTTGAAAGTACATCAATTGTTAACAAGGAACTAATATTAGGGCTTTAAATACATCTGGTTGAAACAAACTAGCCACGATAATGTTGTCTTTACATATAATGGTGGCAGGTCTCAAAACAAGAAACAATTTAGTATATCCTAGACTTTGTTGTTGTTTGATAGTCAAGCTCCATGTTCATCTATCATTTTAAGTCGCATATAAGATGAACATGATTTCTGCCAAGCAAGTATATCAATTCTTAACAAGGAACCTACTAGGGCTATCAGTAGGAAACCCCCAAACCCAGACCCAACAAGGACCCTATACAAAACCAACCCAGACTTGTAGACCTGTGTGTTGGTGTGTGGCTCAATTTTTGTCAACCCGATTCGCATTTGATAGTTTATCCAGCATATAGTGTACAACATGACTGTTATACCCTTTGCATTCTTCTAAAATTTACTCATTACTTCGAAACTATATCATTAATAAATTGTTTTGAGGCCCAAACCTGACCCAATTGGTCTTACTAAATCTCTCCTCCCTGGATACAAACCCACCTTCACTCTTGGATGGTAGGATTTGGGTCCAGATTTTAACCCAAAGCCCCTAATGGTTCTAGGGACAGGTTGCCCATTTCCCGGATTCAAACCAACCCAATGAGACATCATCAAGTTTGAGTCGATGGTTTAATTGGTATAGAAGTCTGAAACTGCTTACTGGTCAAATTTAATTGTATACATTGTAACGTTCTGTGCAAATAAACATCATGAGTAAACGGTTCCCATAAAGTTGGATTAGGCATTAGGATCCTATGCATGCAATTTACATTCATTTAAAGTTTGAATGAAGGATTGAAGTATTATGTGCCATTGGCATGCTGACCTAGCACTATCATGATGGGCATCATGCTGTGTCATTGTATTACACAACCTTAAGAAACAAGTTTACATTTTGTTTAACATGGAAGGAATTGCATGCTTAAGAAAGTTGAAGGACCACCAACATATGTTTTTTACCTTAAAAGGATGGGTACGTGTTTATGTTGTACAGTATTATCAAGGAAGGCAAATGTGGTCAGATAAGAACATTGTCTAGCTAATTGTCTAAGTAATCAATTACCTATTTACCACCTGGGATATAAGATAATTTCCAGGCTTGCAAGGAGTAAAGCATCAAACGAAAGAATCTAGTTTTGGTATACAAGTTAGATGTTGGGCCTTTATCACAAAATATTGACAACAAAAGCTCATTATCTATTATCATTATAAATGTATTTTTACTCAATATTTCAAATGCTGTGAGGCTTTTATGTCTAGAAAATTTTAAAATTTCTAGCTGATTGCCTGATTTCTATGGACATGATAATTTTGTTTCCCACTTCTATCTACTATCATTCTTTCATCAATGAATGCATGGATCGCTACACAGTGTCACACAAAGAGCTCGGATTGGGTTTTTAATCATGTCAAACACTTATTTTATCAAAAAAACAAAAACATGTCAAACACTTAGACACTTCTTAACCCTTTAAAACACAATGATGTCATCACCATTACATGCCAGCTTTTGATGCTTGTATTGTTTTTTAGTTTAACATAACAATTGACAATCAGGTCACAAAGCAATCGGTCAAACTATTTGTTAGTCTTGCTGGATGGCCTAGGAAGCTACCTAGTGCCTTGCCTAGGGCCTGAGCAGCTTATCCCAGCAGCTGAGAATTTGGGTGGCCACATAGGCAGCCTGGTACGCTGAATGCAATCATCTAGGAGGTGGTGGCAGCTATTGTCACAAGCAGCATAATCAACTACTGATGCTACCAAAGAGGAATTGAGGAAGAGGGAAACTATTGCTTCCTGCCAATATTGGGAAACTAAAGTATCATATGTCAAAAGAAATGTGCCTGACTTGAAAAATTGGTGCCTTCCCAGGCACGAATCCAGTGCCTACCCACTAGGTGAACACATAGCTGCACATCGAATACCATTAGTTTGTCAAAACATTGTTAACTTTTTATTATACATATACATCCATGCATATTAGCATACAACTACATACTATAGACATGTCCTAGTATGATATCCAATTTCTTTAAGGTTCTTGCATCAAATCTTCTAGACATCTGGGCACGCATGTCAACTGTCTGACTCCTAATATCAAGAACCAACAACTTATCTAACCAGATTAACATCTACCACGTAAAGCTAACTTGCTACAAATACAATAACTGCAAATAGCACGGAGAGAAAGAGAGAGAGAGAGCTAAGCAATTCACTAATTATTAATAGTAAAAGAAACTGGATATTTTTTAACTTAGGGAGAAAAAAATGAAAAAAATATTGGACCTTTGTGATACAGAAAACATGCCACCTTCCACCTTCACAAAGATCACAGAGATAACGGCATCATTAAGAAAACAATGCACTTGACCAGAGTCAATACAATGTTTTCTAAACCAACATTCTAATGGGCAGGACTTGAAAAGGCAAAGGTCTACATCAGAAAGGGAAGAATACCCTTAATCAAAAAACCCAGCTAAAAGCGAAAACAGTAGACAGAAGAAATCAGGGAGGTAAAGGAATCAAAAATTTTGTCAAACTCGTTTTAGAAAGAAAAAACAAGGGAAAAGAAAATATGAACTACTGTTGTGAAAAGTCCACCCTGTGCAGAGAGTACCCATTGGACCAACAAAACATAATAAAAGGCCCACAGATTGAAAATGAAAGAGAAACATGCTACGCACCAAATAAATATCCAAGGGGCTAGGCTTCTTGGTTGAGAACTTGAGATGCTCTCAGATCTACAAGATTGAGCTTACAATCAGTGTCACTCCCTCTGCTCTGGTTACTGATGCACCCACACCATCATTCAGTGAGATCAACAACAGCATTTTACCTCGAGTAATTGACAACTGACAAGCATCTCATGTATCTGTCGGACTAAAATCCCAATAAATAAGTATGAATATATCACCAATAATCACCACATGAACAAGACCCACCACTGAAATGATGGAACCTGTTTGTGTCTCTCACAATGATCTCCCTCTCCATTACTTTAGAAACATGTTTAATTGCAGAATGGCAATCTCCACACATCCTTATATTCTTCATGATACGAATTGTCGCCCTCAGTGGCATGTTTAGCAGCGCAAAAGCAAGAGCAAGCTTCTCACTGTGGTACTGCAACTTTGCCTCTCTCTCTTGCTCATCCACATACAATAGCACATGATTTGTATCAGGTACATACCCTGCTTCCTTAATCTTCCCATCAATCTTCTCCCACATCTTATGTATCTCTTTAATTTGTGGGTGGGAATCATCATTTGCAACAAACATGTGGACCAAGTTCTCTATCTCGACCCAGCTACAAGCAGGCTCTTTCTTCACCCCATTCTCTTTCATCATTCTTCTTACTTTAGCTGCATCATCCCATCTACCAGCAGAAGCGTAGATGTTATAGAGCAACACATGTGGGCCAGCATCATGCGGGTCGAGTTCAAACACACGCTCGGCAGCATATTTTCCCAGTTCAGCATTCTTGTGCATTCTACAAGCTCCAAGCAAAGCTCCCCAAACAGCAGCAGTTGGTTGAATAGGCATATCATTTATAAACTTAAGTGCTTGATCAAGAAGCCCAGCTCGTCCAAGAAGATCAACAATGGTCACATAATGCTCAACCTCTGGTTCTAACTTATACTTCTTCATCAATTCAAAATAGTGCCGGCCTTCACTCACTAACCCTCCATGACTGCAGGCAGTAAGAACACAAAGGAAAGTAATATGATTCGGTTGCACTCCAAGTTGACGCATCTCCTCAAAAAGGCAAACTGTTTCCTTACCAAGTCCGTGTTGTGCACACCCGGTAAGCATCGAATTCCATGAAACAACATCTCTTTTACCCAACCGCTCAAATACTTTTCTCGCATCCTTGATGTTGCCTGATTTCGCATACATGTCCAAAAGAGTATTCCCAACAAAAGCTGTAAGCTTCTGCCCGGATTTTATCATATGCGCATGCACCCACTTCCCTTGCTCCAGAGCTCCAATACTAGCGCAAGCACTAAAGACACTAGAGTAAGTAAAATGGGTTGCTTCAAAACCACTCCTTTGCATCTCCCGGAACTGCTTGAGAGCGGTCTCACCATTTTCCCTCCTTGCATACCCAGCAATCAATGCATTCCATGATACCTCATTCTTTGAATCCAATCTATCAAAGACCAAACAAGCTTCATCCATCCTTCCATGGCGAGCATACATATCCAGAAGAGAGCTGCCCACGTAAACATCCGAATGACAACCATACTTGATGCAAGCTGCATGTATTTGTTGGCAAGATTCATCTCCAGGGGCAGCTTCCCCACAAGCCTTCAAGAGGCTTGCAAAGGTGAATCCATTCGGTTTCAAACCGAGCCGAAGCATACTCGGAAACAGTTTAACTGCCTCCTTTGGGCGATCATTTTGAGAGTATCCCGTGATCAGAGCAGTCCAGGTAACCATATCCTTCACCGGCATTTCGTCGAACGCCTTCCGTGCGTCCTCCAGCCCGCCACATTTGCAGTACAAATTGATGATCGAATTGTGGAAAAAGAGGTTATCTTTGAATCTGGAAGTGAGGAAGTGGGCGTGAACGAGCCGCCCTTCATTGAGTCTCTTCACCTGGGTGCACTTCTTTACGAGCTGGGAGTAGATAGCGGCGGTGGGTTCGAGGCAGCCGGCGTCGATGAGGTCGAGAACGTGGAGGCCGGGTTGGGATTTGAGGCTTTTCCGGAGTAAATCCTTTTCTTGGATGATAAGGGAGGACGGGAAGTCTTCTTTCTCTTCCGGTGGCTCGAGGTCGGTGACGGCGGTGGCGGAGGTGGCGAAATGGGTGGAGATGACGGGAAAAAGAGTGGGGTTGGTGGCGCGGGTGGAGGAGAGGGGAGGGAGCCGGAGTAGATTCTTCATGAATTCGAATGTTGGGGGAGGGGGGAGAGAGACGTTTTGGTTCAATCACAGTAGCTGAACCAGGAAGCCACGTTTGGGAAACGAAGGGAACTAGCTAAGTTTCGAAATTGGAAACTTGTGAAAAAACTATGTACTTTCTTCTTGCATGATCAAAACTCACCTTTAAAAAATAAATAAAGAGAACAATTTTTTCATGGGATTTCAAACTTTAGATGTGCCAATATCTGGCATGTATCATAGATAAGAGGAAATATGACAGGAATGGGGATAAACAATAGAGTATGCATTTGGCTTCTTCCATGATATTCTTTTGGAGATGGTACTTATGTGAATGGTTTTAAGAACTAGAATTCTCCGTGATACGTGTTTGTATCAAAAAATGTATAGCCCTCGACACTCACCATATCATCCTTGAAGATAGATGGCCGTCGTTTATCTTCAAAACTAAATACGACGCATGTTTGTTGGTACATGCCTTGCATTGTATGTTGAATGTAATTGTCCGTCTCTTAGGCTGTAAATGGGTTAGCTTGACTCGTGACCCGATCCGACCCAACTCTTTTTAGATGACCCGTGAGGCCGGCTTGGATTCTAAAATTGGGCACATTTCATTTTTTGGATCGGATCTGGATTTACTGAATTCAAACCCGATCCGACCCGACTCAACCCATTTGAAATTTGGATACTTTTGGGTTTTCAATCATATGCCCCAACTCAACCGAATCTCTAAAATTATTTGGGCCCACGGGGTGCAAACAATTTTGAAGTCATGGATGGGATGACCTGAGGCGAACCCACTTCGAACCTGAACCAAACTCGAATTTTTTTAGATAGATCCGGATTATACATAGATCCGACCCGACCTGAATAATCGGTTTGGTCAAAAATTGTTGCAGTGGATCGACCTGATCCGATCTTCTATTAGGTTCGGTCTAGGTTCAAAATTAGGACCCAAACAAGGAATTGGATTGGGTCAAGTCACTCACGACCTGACCCAACTCGAATAACCCATTGGGTCAAAAATTATTGCAGTAGACTCGACCTAACCCGATCTTCTATGGAATTAGGTCTGGGTTCAAAATTAGGATCCGGACAAGAAATCGAATTGAGTCGGGATTACTCATGACCCGATCTAACTTATTTGCACCCCTATCTGTCTCCGAAATGGATAACGCTATCACTATCCAAAATTATAAAGCACTCTGTGGTGTAAAAAAAAGCACCATAAAGGATAGCTGAGGGCCGCGTGGGCGGGCCTTCGTCACACCCGGTGTGTGTTACGGGCCAGTTTCATTGTCCCGGAAGGGGACTCAACCACAGTCATCAGTTGGATCCGGAGGAGCCCTAGGGGTAATGGTTGCATCCACCCCTTGCTCCGAGATATCTGGGCAATGATGAGGGATGGAGGGACCTTCTAGGCCAAGCATGTTTTCCATGAAGCTAACGGGGCTGCAGACTGGGTAGCTACTTATGTAGCCAGTTACTCCAATAGTACCCTGTGGGCTGGAGATGGAGAGTTGCCCCTGGCACTCATAAGTATTTTGTTTTTTGATTTTATTAGGTGCATCTGTACTCGCCGGGTATAATCTGTCCGCTTTAACAAACAAAAAAAAAACACTCCAAGTTCCAAAGTAGCATATTGAACTTATAACATTTTTTTTATTATTATACACAAAGAGTAGAATGATCATCCATCTCCACTCTACTCAAATTATTTCATTTTAACCTAATACATTTTATTTAGCTTGAATAGTTATTTTAAAAATTAATAATAAAGAATGCACTTGTCAAAATTGAGGGTGTGGTTACTGAATAAGTGATAGTTATTTGAAACGATCGCATCCATTCATGAGTATCAGCGAAGCAAATTGTTTGCGCCAAACTTTTTAAGATAGATCAGAAAGTTAGCCATTTAAAAATGCTAAACACAAGTTAACCTTAACTAGCGGGGATCAAAAGTAGGTATTTTTAACTTTTATGTTTATGTAGTGACCGTTTGGCCATTCTTAGGTCACTAGATATGGAGAATTCGAAATTTGTAAAAAAAAAATTAACAAAACTTTTATATTTATGTATGTGACCGTCTGGCCATTCTTAGGTCACTATATCTAGAGAATTCGAAATTTGTAAAATAAAAAATTAACAAAAAAACTTTCTCCTGAGTACATAAATTATATTTCAGTCTATAAGTTATCTATATCTTCTTATAGTGCCTGCGACATCATCCTGCATTCGCTAGGCGAAGAACATGAGAAATAAGAAATTAACAATTATCCCCACAACAATCTTCAAATTATTTTTAGATGGACTATACAAAAGGGCCCTTTGCCACCTAAGTCTTATAAAAAAGCTCTTTGTAGATCCTCCAATGAACATTAAATTAACCCATCTAAATTAGAGATTAGACTATTCATGAAATAAAAATTTTGAACCATGTGCAAAATGCTTAATGTTGGATAAATGCAAATTCATGTGTTTGATGGATAGTTTGCAAATAATCATTCTAGTTTCAAGTTCACTAATGACCTGATAATAGGATTTTTGTAAGCCCCATCATATTTTCAATATTTAAATTATTGAAATATGTTGTATTAATTGTTGTACTAATCATGCATGCACTGAGGAGGAAAACATGAACCCCTAAAAACCTCTTTATTAATCAATAACAGAAGATCAAACAGACAAACACCTTGTCACAAAACCACCCATCGTGCCACTTAAATCAGACCGAAAAGATCAATTATATTAAAACTAACAACAGATACTCTCAAAGTGCTTATGAAGCGAAACACAAACATCACGGTTGCCTCTTCCTAAAATAACATAAAGGGAAAAAGGGGGCTATGGCTTAAACTTATTGCATTGCCCCTGCAGTCTCCCTTGCTTCCGCCTCCACCTTCACCTTCCTCTTCGCATCTCCATGTGCATGTCCATCCTCCACCTAATCAAGGCCAGATCCAACTTATCGACCTCCCTACCGCATTCCGACCATCGATCCAGTGGAGCTCTCACCGCCCTTCACTCGGTCACCCGAGCCATGGAGGGATCAGTCGATGTCCTCGATCACAATGATGGACTTGCAGGTCTGAGTTCATGATCAAGCGGCAGAGCTTCATGTTGAGCTCGAGATAGTAGACATCGTAGTCAAGGAAGTTGGCCATGGAGGCAATCATGGTGGATTCGCCGGTGCGCCCCGAAGGGCTCCAGGCCTTGCCTCGCAGATCTCGGCGCCGTAGTCCTGGCTCCAGCTGAAGGTCTCAAGGACGTCAGTCGCCCCTTGCTTCTACTTGGGAACCATTGCGAGGGTGGATCTGGAATGTAGCTGGGCCACCTGAATTTCCACGTTCGAAGTCGAGACTCAATTGAGCTGGCCGCAGCTTAGCTGCCTTACGGGGCGGATCCATTTGAAAGCAATAACCTAGATAATTAAGATTGAGGAAACCAAATGGTTACTAGAACGGAATAAAATTAACGATGTAAGCATGCTTTTGTTCAATACGTACTAGGATCCTCTCTGATTTGTGTGGTAATTGAGGACTCTACATATTCGCTCATGATCATACATGCAAGCGAAAGAATTAAGCTACAAGTCTATCCTTCATTTGTTTATTTGTAGTAAACCCCAAATCATTAAATCAATCTAGAATAAATGCATCTGAAGATAAAATGTCTAACAATTTGGAAAAAATATCTCTCACACTTGTCTACTCTACAGAATAGATCCCTATGATCAGCAATATATGCCGCCATCAACTCACAAAATACACAGAAAAGGGAAGCAGCGGTAAGACTTGACTTAACTGAGTCCCAACGTAATGATACCATCTTTTTTCCGACATGAGAACCTTTTCCACTTAAAACAAGGTAATAGCGAAAGGCGACAGCCAACGCCATGAAGTCTTGTAAAGATAACTTTTGGCAAACAAACAATCCTGCTTGCCTAGTGCTTGGAGAGTAATCAAATATTCTCCTTGTAAGCAGGCTACTTGTACAGAAGCAGATGCTGCAAAAATTGATAGAAGGGTGACAGAGCTAACGGCCACGGCCACGACCTCGTCCACGCCCACGGCCCCGACCCCGACCCAAAGGTCTCCCTGTTTTGTAACCAACAATAATCAGTAAGATAGCCTATATGATGATCCACTCATCAAAGAAAACATCACCATTTGGAGATGGAGATTGGTGGAATTGAAAAGATACCGGCAGCCGGCTTTTTGGGCTTGACCCTAGGTGTTTCCTCAACCAGTAAAGTCTCCAGGTTTAAGCTGTCAGGGAGGATGTAGTAACGAATGTTGTTACCTCTGACGCTTAGGTGATCAAGGGTAACTGGATTTTTTCCTTTCAATGTAAGCTTCACCGTCTTCAGATGTGTATTCATACTAATATCCACTCCTGTAACAATGAGGGCCATGCATCGCTATCACGTTTCGAATTCTAAACCATCATGCAAAGTGCAATTGATAAAGGCAATCAAAGAAATAAACTGAGACTTCTAGTGAGTAGTCAATCAAAGAACTAAGCAAATTAACAGTTGCCGGTGACTCTAGCAAGAAGGCACCAATCTGTTTCTGGTATTGGCTATCCTTTGCTTTTAACTTTTTTGACTACCAAACAAGAAGGTACACAAAATAACAGTTTCCATTGAACATAATTTCATTTTATTTTCTTGTCCAAATTACTTTAATTAGCGAATTCTTCTTCGAATCTAATAAGCACCTCGTAACAGTCAACAGAATAACTGCCACAAAGGTTAACCCTTGTGATTACAGTTTGCTCAAAAACTTTAAATAGAAGCAAGTATTTCAATTGGTCACACATGACCTTAATGCTTATGCTTTTTCTCAGACCAAGCTTGTCCACAACTTGCACAGCTTTTGCCCATGTCCTATGACTATATAATACTTGTTGATAAAACTGGAATAATACAACAAACACCCTTCCAAGACTATGAATATACATGAGCGATCTGGTAAAATTTAGAATTTCACCATGCAACCTAAAAAGTTCATTAAGATGCATACTAGAAAATAACCAGCATCTGATATTCCTTGTGAAAATGTGACACAAAGCCTACAGGCTTTCAACTAACACAACTTTAACCACCAAGAATTAACCAACACAATTCCTGGAAATTTTGAAACCTACACTAGAATTTAGCACAGTATTCAACAGACTTTGCTTCAAGTAAAAGCATCTGCCATGCTGCCACAGGCTCCTAATTAGGCCTCAAAACTAATCAAAATTTTTGTTTTAAGATACAACCATACATGTGCTCCCTATTCAACTTTTGTCACCTGTCAATGCCACGCCGAATTTTATATTTGGATTACTAGAGCAGAAAATTCTGTTAGATGAAATAATGCCCCTATGAAAACTACAAAGATCTCTAGCACAAGCTTAGAGCACTCTTAAATCACTCCCATTTTCATTTTCCTAATGCATTCAGGCTTTTCATAATATAGCACCAAAATACCAACAGATCTATCATAACATGGTCCAGCTTCAAATGCACTTACAACTAGTATTCTTTTCAACTCTAGCAAACCTCTTAAAGATGCAGCAGATGTTAGTGACTACAGGAGAAACAGCATAGACAACAAAGGATAATCACCATAGAAGGGATCGACATGTTCATGAGTTCATCAAATATGCAGAAGTATCTGAGATGTTTGACATGCCAAGGGCATCAAAAGCCAACAATATGATCCCTGCATTAGACAGTCTTACAGCCATTAGCTAAATCAAATCTGATTGTAGTGACTTCTATATCCCCTATCGAGCAGCATACTTGTTAATAGCCTGCAACTAATGTCCTACACCTTCTACCACTATCTTTGAGGATCAATAATGCTGTCACCAGGCATGGACTCAAAGGCACCCTCTAACAGAAGCCTTCTCAGCCCTCCACTTGCCTTTGAAGCTCATGACGCAATATCAAGCTCATATGGCAACACGAATAAAAGGCTTGCACGCAACTTCAAGTTAAACAGCATGTTGCAGGTCATAAATATAAGATGGACCATCCAATAGGCCATCAAACATAATATTAACAAAGTTCCTAGTACACATTCCACCTCTAGGAAGTGTACCACACTACCACTGATGATCAGTAATTCCATTTGCCGCTAGCAGATTTTATTCTTGATTTCTTTGAACCTGCAAAACTGATAGATAACTTTGACTTTTCACCATTCCAGTAATTGGAATAATCCTTGTTCCTAGTTCAAGAAACACTTACTTGCCTTCTTATGAATACCTTGTCTTCTCAGTCAACAGCCTTCCATTCATCAGATTAGATGAACCAGGACTTGCTGGAGCTGTTATCAGCAGAAAAGCACAACAGCATTGGAAAGTGAAATTTGCTTTCCTTATTCAACCAACAATTGTGATTGGGCTTTGCTTGCAACTCCTCCAAATTCAGCTCAGCATTAGATCATGCAGCATCAAGTTGCCCCTCAAGCTACTTAATAAGTGGATTACAACCCACTACCTCAAACCGTGTACTGAAGATATTGTGAGGCACACACAAAATTGTGTGACAAAACAAATTGACAACATAGATTGCAGTCCTTCCTTCTAATATCTTACTGAAATATTCTCGCTCAATCTTCAAATCCATATAACTAAATAGTCTCTATAACTTGATCTTCTGAGTATCCTCAAGACTCACAAGATTTTTATTTTTTAAAAAGATTATAACAACCAGAGGCTCAATTGTCTACACTTGAAGATATCTCCACCATTCAAATCGTGAGGGAATAGAGCAAGATTCAGTAATAAAACTCTAATAATAGTTTTTGGCAACCGGCTACCCTCGTCCCATTAGTCTAAAACTGAAATTCCATGCCTTTCCTAGCTTAAACTACAAATTACTTTAAAGCTATACAACCCCTCTGATAACATCCTTCCAGAAGCCTCTCAGAAATTTGGTAGGTTTTTCCCCCTTCCACATCATACTCTTATTAAATTTAGCTTTTATACAAACAATTCTCGCCGGCTAAGCATCGAACCCACCTACCCAAAGGGACCTAATCATGACCTTCAAGCTATAAGCCTATAATCTAATGTATTCATTTTCATTCCCATGCATGTCATGTGCCAAACAACAAGATGGATGCCTCTCCAAGTCTTCTCACCTCACGGTCAACTCTACTAAAAAACTGGTAAATGCTTTTGAACAAAAAAGAAAAAGAAAACGTAAAAGGTTAGATAGCATCATATCAGGATTAATCTCACCTCCCAATGCCAAGAACTTGCTATTCCATTTTCTTAGTTGCATATTGAAAGGTCCAATTAGAGATCTCAATTATGACCTGTTAAGCATTCCAATCATTCCAATCTTTAGACCTAGGTACTTGAGAGAACCTATTCTATTGTAAAATCCATCGCATAGGCTCCCAACCTATTCTTCACATATTCTTTACCAATATGCACCCAACACTTTTTCCACGCTAACCTTTAAGCTCCCAACCTACTGCAAATATTTAATGATGAGCCAAAATTCACTAACTTTCAAAGCTATTTAACAGGACAAGAGGCTGTTGTTAGCACATTGAAAATATCTTATTAAGATCAACTAACTTCTCCATTACCAAGATAAAGAGGAGAGGAGACTGTATTTCTTAGTTTAAAGACTTTGTTAAAATTGATAATATCCATCATTGATGAGAACAAGTAACCTAGTTTTCATATCAAAATTCTTTGCAAATTAAATTTTTTATATTCAACTTTAATCAAACTTAAAAAAAACAAATTGAGCTAATAGATTTGGGTCCCAATTTCATGACATGTTAATTCACTCATAACCCACTAGTCGTAACCTTTAAGCAAGTTATTATATGCATCACCCTTGAATTAAACACTTCAATTCCCAAGACAAATTTTCTTAAGACTCCCAACTGTTCTCAGTGAAGGCCTTGCTAACGATTTTATGCACTCAACTAACCAAAATAATGTTTCTACAATCCTAAATACTGACAGGAAAAATCCTACTTTTCCTTGGGAATTACTAAAATGAAGTAACGGAAGTGGCACTAAGACCTATCAACAAAAATATAATGTAAAAAAACCAGAGAAATACTAATGGCATCCTAAGAACACATCAAAATTTATAATTGAAAATAACAAGAAAACTATACTTTGCTAAACACCAGGATACTCATAAACTTCCTGGGAAGTACCACCAAGAGTGGCTATTATGAAAGAAATCAAAGCAAATTCTTCTAATTTCTTTTTTTTTTCTTCAATATTTTGCTTAAATACCATGACATTTGAATACTTCTTCGGAAGCAGCACCAAAAGTGGCTATTATGAAAGAAAACAAGGCAATCATGGACAAAATATAATGTAAAAAAACCAGAGAAATACTAATGGCATCCTAAGAACACATCAATATTTATAATTGAAAATAACAAGAAAACTATACTTTGCTAGACACCAGGACACTCATAAACTTCCTGGGAAGTACCACCAAGAGTGGCTATTATGAAAGAAATCAAAGCAAATCCTTAAAATTTCTTTTTTTTTTCAATATTTCGCTTAAATACCATGACATTTGAATACTTCTTCGTAAGTAGCGCCGAAAGTGTCTATTATGAAAGAAAACAAGGCAATCATGGAAAACAAAAAAAAACCACCATTACTAGTGTTGCCCTATAATCTGAATACCACCTTTTTATGTACTCTTTGATAAACAGCTCTTTAAATACATCCATAAATAGTTTTTATCCCAATCTTTTTGCGTCCGCTTGTCATGTTATGGAACATTACTATATCTTTTTCCCTCTTCACCAAATCATCCATACTCTTTGCACAACTCCAAAGTCATCTTTTTTTTTTAATGCTAGTCTTCAAATTTTATTTGAGTATGATTAATCACTTACATTTAAGCCAGCCTAACATCCACCTTCCCAAAAATTTCTACCTTCCTTACTTCAAGGAATTTAGGCATTCTTTTCATATAGCTAACCCAAAAGTGCTGCACACATGCACCTGATCCCTCTCCTGTGAGTCAGTAATCTTGCTTCCCTATTTAGTGTTCCTTAACCACATATATGCAGACATGAATATCATTCTTAAGTCATCTACTTCATATTTTATAAGGGTGGGAATGTGATCAGAGACAGGACCACGAAACAACACTCACCGCTGATGCAAGAGCACGGCATCCTTCAATTGAACTACCTACTCCTTTTCTCATAAGTTAATTACCTCTATGAAAGTTCTCGCCCTAGTTTTTGAATCAATCATTATAATCTTAAATCCTGGGGTCATTAATCCCACAACATCTAGCATTTAGAAAGACCCATCTTAAGCCCACAGCCTTATATCTTCCTTGACCTGCTGGTCCGTAATTGTCTTCCATTTTCTTAATGAATGGTGATTTGTGCTTCTGCTCATCCTTTACCTCAACAAGAAGGCCCACATTATTGAAATGAATAACCAACAGCCTAGGAACGCCATGACCCTTCGCAGCCTACATCACTGATCAAACCCGATCGTTTCCTAAAGCCTCCTTTTGCTCCGAGTTCCCATACCCAGTACCCCAAAATAGAACCGCTTTCGTCCTCTGATTAAAAACAATGACCACCTCATCTTAACCACGTAAGCAGTAAAAACAAACTGATATTAACTACCGATATTGAACCAACCAGAAGGAAGAATAGAAGAAACAAAACCAGAAATCGCATGAATAATTGAAAAAAATGAAAGATGCGTCCTCTGCCATACAGTGCCGACTCACTCCCATCAAATCTTGAGTTGGAATTAATCGACAAAAAAATCACACGCAGACCTAAAACGCTAAAATGAAAAAAATTAAAACCCATGTGGTGGATCTCACCAAAACCCTACACAAAGAGATGGACAGCGAGAGAGCGAGAGAGAGAGAGGAACCTGTGATGGTGCCATGAACGACGGTGCCGTTCTTGAGCTCGATCGAGACGGTCTCGTTGTTCAGCTTCATCAAAAACCTAAAGACGTCCACATATCAATCAAGACCAGAAAAAGAACGAGAGAGTGAGAGTGTGTGTGTGTGAGAGAGAGAGAGAGAGAGAGAGAGAGCACCCGCCTGACGAGCTTCATCTTGGAGATAGATGGGAGAGAGAGAGAGGAAGTGGAGAGCAGCTAGGGCTCCAAGCGAAAGCCGAGTTCTCTCTCGAAGCGGGAGCTAAAACCCCCCTTTAAAGCCCCCCACCGCGGTCTATATTGACCCTCTGATCGGTAGACCGAAGTGGACAGCTTTCCACGATCTTTGACCCTATGATCGGACCGATCTACAATCCGGTAATTTGGATATTCGGTAAATTGGATGGATGGATCAGCTGGTTGTGGAAGGTCAAGATTGACGTGATGCATGGCGAGATGCTGAATGCCAGATCGTAGTCCAAAATACTCATGCAAGCTCTTAGTGTTAGTACGTGATCACAATTTACAACTCCAGATCAGTATAGAAAAATTTTATAATTTGATATGCTAACAATTAGGCGCATATAATATATGTCCATAGAGAGTGTAACTTTTCTCCTTTTTTTTTTTTTTTTTTCAGGGGGATAAGGTCTTCAAGCGATGAGGCCACAATAACTCCCTCTCAAATTCTCAATCTTCTATCTTCCAAACCTATAGTAATTGAGAAATTTTGCAACTAAATAAGCTAGATTTTAAAAGTTGGGGTGTAAATGTGCCGAGTTTGATCAAGCCTTGGTTTAGTCAAGCTCTTCTTAATTTAGAGCTTGAAATTTTCGTTCAAGCTTAGTTTGTTTATTACTATTTTGATTTTAATTTAAACCTAGTTTCAAAATGAGTCGAACACAAGTCTAAACAAACAGCTTGCAAATCCTTAATCAAATCATAAATTAATTCAAGTTTGAAGGTTCAAGCTTGAATTACAATTTGATTTCAAGTTTGGTTCAAGCTTCATTGCAAGCTTGGTTAATTTAAATTAATATTTAATGGATTCAAATATTAAAACATGCTAATTAAAATCTTAACTACAAAGTAGAAATTTAGAGAGAAAAAAAAAAACGAAAATGCTATTGACAATGCTACTCTACAGGAAATATAACCTTATGGAGCCGAGCATCTTTTTCGTTGGCTTGGCTTCAAATTGTTTTTGAGCTTGAATTGGTTCAAGCTTGGTTCCCTTAATTTCAAATTAAGCCTAAATTGAGTTCGCCCTAGGTTGAGTCCAATCAGAGTTTGAGGTGTTTGTTTAGTTTGCCACACCTATCTTGGAGGATAGGCTTTGGATAATGAATAAGTGTAACTGTCCATCATGCAATGAACATAGATGAAAATGGGTTGATCTTCGGTATTAGTTTGACTCTATTTAAAGTAAATTCTAAGTCAGCCATTGTTGAAGAATTTTAATAATTTTGATAGACATGCTCATTTACATCTCCTCTTTGAATGATATTTTATAATTATTCATTTTTATTCCGGTCAAAACCTTCTAGTTGATCCATTATCAACCAAAGTATTTACATGTAAAATGCAAATTATTATGAACCGAACTAAAATTACTAAAAATGTCTTTTAATTTTCTAATTCTATGTAGTTTCAAAATTGTAAATATTTGAATTATTTGTCTGTTTTTATTTTAAAGAAATCTCTTAAGAAGGCTCAAGCACTCCCACCGTACCAAGCCACTTATCACCATATTTGCCCTTCTGTTTGCTCCATTTGGGTGGCCCATCAATGATCATAGATCAAACTTATCCAATTTTTATAGTACGATAGTTGGTTGTTCACAAATTAATGATGCCTACCATTTTTTTCTTAGGATCAATATCAGCATTGCAGTTCATCCAACAGTAAACCTAATTTGAATTGTAGAGTTATGTCACAATCAAATCCAAATGAACAAAATGTTAAATTGAACCATACCACTCTATACTGGAATTTATTACTCATTTTTATACTCGATGCTTTGTATTACAATTATTTCTTCAATTGAGAGAAAGAAAGAGAATAGTAAGAATTCTCTTATCTTATCTACAAAGATACGATCCTCATAATGTACTGGTTGTTTTTGTCTCTAGCATGACCACCTGATAGATTATTGTGGAGAAAAGTGGGAAATGGCCGATACTACTAGAAGGGTTCCTCTTTAGCTTACAGATATTTTTATCATCAATTTATTATTTATGGTACATATTCCAAGTTGGGTTCATCTATATAGTAATCGGATGAACCGAATTTTAGATACGAAAAAGTAAAAACTCAACGGGACCAAATAAAGAAAGCAGAGAAGCAGTATATACCAGGCGGCGCCGAGCACAAACCCAGTGGCACCACCATCATCTAGGCCATGCTCTCCGGCATCGCCATCGGAGGCCCATTACTCGGTATATGGGCTTCACTCCCTTAGCCCAATAATCCTCCGCCGGCTTCGGCTTGGCTGCTGTCATGGCTGGGTGTCAGCTTTCATGCTGGCTCTCCGTTATATTCGCTGGAGAGCAACCATGGCGATCAGCTGAATGATTGAGGCCTTGAAGGAGTCAAGGCAGAGGTAAAGGAAGAATGGGCTTTTGCTGGCTGTTTTATTTCTATTTTACTTTGCCGATCCATGTTTCATGTTAGATAACTATTTTTCAGTGCTGCACTTCGGAAATTTTAAATTTTATGTAATTTAGATATATATTACCTGTAATGCACTACCACTTCATATCCGATTACTTCGCGCTTTTAAAATGTAAAATCAAAATTCATGAAGACACCCGTAAAACTTGTAGATCATGCAATATGATAAATATACTATGCTTCACTATCATATTCACTGATCTATTAAAGGTGCTTTGTATAATTCCTTTCCTATTGCGTAGGATGGGAAATGAGCTCTAAGAAGACCTGTGAGGACCCATGCAGACGTGTGTTTAGTCTCATATCGGTTATTTGATGGATAAATCTTGGGTATTTATATATGATTAAAAAACTTAAATTATATCTTTCGACTAGCTTTTTTGAGTGAAGTCCTGTGTTGTGACAAATGGTATTAAAGCGAATCTGGCCCATAGTTTAGTGGACTAAGGAATACTGCAGCACAAATTTATTAGGGCTGACCACAGGTCGATCGTGGTACTTGTGATTAGATTTGAATGAATTTGAACTTTTAACCTAATAAAAATGCCTGAGTTGACCTTGGGTGCTTATATAGGATCTAAGAACCTAAATAATACCATGGTGCCAATTATTTTGAGAGGAGTAAAGTAGGGACAATCCAAGTTTTCTATCATTACAATTGATAATATTTTTACATTACACCGAACAAGAACTTTATTGGCATAGCATCGTGCTTCATTAAAATGGCATTAGGCATTGAAAGGAGGCGGGTCCACAAAGATTGATCTAAAGATTCTGGTTTGGAGCGTTGGCCTTATGATTTTAAAACGAATCTCAAAGCTAGTTTGGTACCGTAAGATTTCCAAGCTGGCCTAACTTACGTCCCTCTTAAAATTCGGTGGCAAAGAAGACGGTGTTTCAGTTACGAAGAAATCTAGGTCGCTTTTAGTGCCAAAGCGTGTCAAGACCATAATCCACTTGGTACGAAGAAGACCTATTAAAACAGCAAGCTCTAGTATACACAAACAGTAACTCTGGTACAAACAAAAGTTACTGTTAGTTCCATTAGTATGAGCTGTTAACAGTTTGATTAGTTAAACAGTTACAATAGATAAGGAGATTAGTTATAGATTAACAGTTGGATTAACTATTTTCAGTTAGTTAAAACTATAATTAGTTATTCTAGTTAGATCAGCTCCCATTTTATTTAAACAGAGCATTGTAAACGGATCATCTCATCTTGAAACACAACTCTATTTTTTCTCGGACTCTATCTCATTCTCTCTCTTTCTCGGCCTTCATTCCTTCCAACTTCAACCAAGATCCTTCAACCAAGATGCATTAGGATTTGAAGCGCCAGCCTTCCAATGGGGAGAAAACCTAGTATAATAGATAGAATGTTCCCCTAGGACAAGATGCGATCGACATCAGCAAAATCGTGATGTTTAATCATGATATATAGCATAGATAGATTATTAGCACTTTAGCTTTCTAGGGAGCAAGTAGCCACTAAACTATTCATATTTTTTAGGTAGATTGGATAATTGCCAGGCACCTATCTGTTGACCCCATTCTGCCACCCCTCAAGGAAGCAACAGTTGAATGCTGGTTTGGTGCTTACTAAATTGAGAATTCTGCCCCACAAATTCTTCAATCAGTACCTCTAATAGCTGAAACAAAATAGACCGAGTCTATGCGTCTGTAAGTACAAACTAAGCATGCTTCGAGTGTTGCATGGCCTTCGTCACATTCTCTTTTAACTCCAACAAGCAATTAAGGATGATTTTGGTTGGTGACTGAAATTAAAATTGGAATCGAATTTGGAATGGATTGGAATTATTATCAGAATAGCCATACTCCGCGATACGTTTGGTTTGTGACTGATACTGGAATGAAATGGAAATTGTTGACAATCAGGAGTAATTATCTCCAAGTTGGTTCTCCAATATTCTAGCCCCTAATTTGTCTCTACTGCTAGCTGTACAGATAGACTAGAATTACTAGAATCCC